>NC_086317.1:192611703-193360453 GCF_036172605.1 Pelobates fuscus
GATAATATTTTCAGTCTCTCAGGTTGTTGGTTGTTCCTGGTCGCTTGGGATCAATGCTGGCCGTTTTCTGGTTTGTTGGCGGGTGGAAGTCATCGGTCAGCCGAAGTGGATGGAGCTTGCTGAACAGGGTCTATGGCGTCCGTTTCGGATGGCAGCTTTATTCCCAAAGAGTTCGCGAAATCTACCATGTCGGTCTGGTTTTCTTTTTTTGCTATCAATTTAAAGTGTCCCCACATGTATCTCCATCCGTGCTGTACCAGGGCCATAGTGAGCGGTTTGAGTTCCCTGTGCTTCCTTCGTGTTGATGGTGCCAGATCTTGGAAAAATTGTATCGGTTGCCCGTGAAGTTGGGGGGGGGGGGGGGGGCTGTGCTCTGGCCAGGCCTACGAGGTGCTCTTTGGTAGCAAAGTTTAACATTTTCAGGATCACGTCTCTCGGGGCTGCTGGGTGCACTAGTGAGGGACGTAGCGTTCTGTGGGCCCATTCAATAGTGAGCTCGTGGTCCAAGGCAGCATGGATTTAAATAAGTCCCGTAGGGTGGTATGTAGGGATTCTGTGATAATGGATTCTGGCAGGCCTCTGAGCCGGATGTTGTTTCGGCGGGAACGGTTATTGAGGTCTTCCATCCCGTCCTCCAGTTGCCGGATTTTCTCATGGAGCTTGGTAAGTTCGTTGTCATGTAGTTGTGATCTTTTGGTGATTTCTGTGAGGTGGGTTTCAGTCTGCCCCGTTCTGGTAGCGAGAGCGTCTATGTCGGTGCGCAGGCCTGTGAGGTGCGCAGGCCTTTTCTAGCTCCGCGGCCATGTAGGCCTTGATGTCGCTTGTTGCTTCATGGAGGAGTTGGCGGAGGTCCCGTTTGGTTAGTGGCGCGTCTGGGTTGGTGTACACCTCATTGTCTTCGGAGTCCGAGCCGGATACTTCTCTGTTTTTACAGCCTGGGTCCTCGCGGCCGCGGGGCAAAGATGGCGGTTGTTGGTCTTGGGATGCCTGAATATCATGGCCATCGAGGGGGTCAAATCCCGTTTTTTCCGGTTGCCTCCCATCAGATGTAGTGACCGGGGGGTAATTGTGTATTTGGGGGTTTTGGGGTGGGAAAATCTCAAGGCAAAATTGCGGATGGATGTGGATTTAATTCCCAGGGGAGAGAGAGCTCAGGGATTACACGTCTGATTCCATTGACGGTCAGGCTCCGCCCCCCAAGACATTATATTCTTAATCCAAAATCTATAAATGATTTCTATGAATTGCCCAAACGAGGTGCCGAATTAGCCTGTGGCAGGTTGCCCATTCCAGGGCATATGAATACACGTTGTAAAGTCATAGTGATACCAGGAGTAGGAAATATGTGTATCCTGATTTGTATCCCGAGTTTCAGGGTGGCTGTGCAGGCTGTGTTGGGATTAATGCGGGGGAAGGTAGGATGTGAATCGGAGAATGGTTGTTGAGTTTGTGTATGTAGCTAAAACATGCTGGTGATGAGATGGTAGAAAACCCAATAGTTACAAATAATCATCTAGTTCATGAAATGGTGAAAAGAACATAAACTGTATATAAACACTTATAAAACATCATATAATACATATGCACTGAGCCCAATAAAACAAGGTGTTGGAAGACCGACTCAAAACGTGAACAGAGGCCGCTAGAATACCACAGTGGCTGAACAGGCTAGAAGCCGTGATTACCGTACATAATACATAGGAAAAGACAGGCGATATAAGACATACATTAAAAGACCTACACCTAGAATGCTTAGGAGGATGATAAATATTTATGCATACACAGCTGGCATAGACGATTAGGGTTAAAAGCAACAGAAAATGCTAGAATAATGCTATATAGAAACCTAGAATGTGACGGCAGATCAGAACCATTCAGCCCATCTAGTCTTCCCAATTTTCTAAATACTCTAATTAGTCCCTGGACTTATCTTATAGTTAGGATAGCCTTATGCTTATCCCACGCATGCTTAACCCCTTAAGGACACATGACATGTGTGATGATTTCCTTTTATTCCAGAACTTTGGTCCTTAACGGGTTAAACTCCTTTACTGTGTTAACCTCTACCACTTGAGCTGGAAGGCTATTCCATGCATCCACTACCCTCTCAGTAAAGTAATACTTCCTGATATTATTTTTAAACCTTTGCCCCTCTAATTTTAGACTATGTCCTCTTCTTGTGGTAGTTTTTCTTCTTTTAAATATAGTCTCCTCCTTTACTGTGTTGATTCTCTTTATGTATTTACATGTTTCTATCATATCCCCCCTGTCTCGTCTTTCCTCCAAGCTATGCATGTTAAGATCCTTTAACCTTTCCTGGTAAGTGTTATCCTGCAATCCATGAACCAGTTTAGTAGCCCTTCTCTGAACTCTCTCTAAAGTATCAATATCTTTCTGAAGATGCGATCTCCAGTACTGTGTACAATACTCCAAGTGAGGTCTCACCAGTGTTCTGTACAATGGCATGAGCACTTCCCTCTTTTTACTGCTAAAGCTTCTCCCTATACAACCAAGCATTCTGCTAGCATTTCCTGCTGCTCTATTACATTGTCTGCCTACCTTTAAGTCATCAGAAATAATCACCCCTAAATCCCTTTCATCAGATGTTGATGTTAGGACTCTATCAAATATTCTGTACTTTGCCCTTGGGTTTTTACGTCCAAGATGCATTATCCTGAACTTATCCACATTAAATGTCAGTTGCCACAACTCTGACCATTTTTCTAGTTTACCTAAATCATTTTCCATTTGGCTTATCCCTCCTGGAACATCAACCCTGTTACATATCTTAGTATCATCACCAAAAAGACATACCTTACCATCAAGACCTTCTGCAATATCACTAATAAAAATATTAAAGAGAGTGGGTCCAAGTACAGATCCCTGCAGTTTATTGATAAGCCTTCTATGTGCAACAGTGTCAAAAGCCTTACTGAAATCTAGGTAAGCAATGTCTACTGCACCAGCCTGATCTAGTATTTTAGTTAACCAATCAAAAACATAAAAAGATTAGTTTGGCATGATCTCCCTGAAGTAAACCCATGTTGTCTCTGATCTTAAAATCCATGTGTTTTTAGATGTTCAACAATCCTATCCTTTCACATGGTTTCCATTACTTTCCCCACTACTGAAGCAAGGCTTTCTGGCCTATAGTTGCCCAAATCCCCCCTACTAACTTTCTTGTGAATGGGCACAACATTTGCTAACTTCCAATCTTCTGGGACTACTCCTGTTAACAATGATTGGTTAAGTCTGTTATTGGTTTTGCTAGTACACCACTAAGCTCTTTTAATAACTTTGGGTGTATTCCAAAAAATTGACTTATTTGTCTTTACTTTTGACAGTTCAAATATAACCTCTTTCTCTGTAAACTCACATGTAATAAATGACTCATTTGTCCTTTTTTTCTAACTGAGGTCACTTTCCTTAATTTTCCGCTGTAAATACTGAACAAAAATATTAATTGAGGCAGTCAGCTAGACCTGTATCCTCTTCTACATACCTTCCTTCTTTTGTTTTTAATCTTACTAATCCTTGTTTTACTTTCCTTTTCTCATTTATTTATCTAAAACATGTGTTGTCCCCTTTTTTTTACTGACTGTGCTATATTATCTTCTTTGTGTGATTTGGAAGCTCTTATAACAATATTTTGGCCACATCGGCATACCACAGTGGTTTCTTGAATTTTTTTTGCTTTTACTGACAAGCCTAATGCAATTTTCTGTTGTCTTCAGCAGTGCAACTTTTAAATAATCCCATTTCTTTTGGGCTCCATTTAAATTGCCCCAGTCTGATAATGACTCCTTTACACATATTCTAATTTTTAAAAAGTCTGTTTTTTTTTTTAAAGTCTAAAACGTCTGTTTTTGTGTGGTGTGACTCAGTCACTGTTCTTATATTAAACCACACTGACTGATAATCACTGGATCCTAAACTTTTACCTACAATCTCCATTTGTTAACACTAAATCTAGTATGGCCTCTTTACGAGTTGGCTCCTCAACAACGTGTTTTAGAGACAAATCCAGTAGAGAGTTTAGTATATATCTACTAATCAGTGAATTACCAAACAATGTTGGCCCAATGAGTACCTGAATACCCAGAGGGCAGACAAACATTAAAATATAACTAACTGAAATGCATATGATACCGTTTTATGAATTTGATGTCATTTAGTAATTAGATTTAAGACTTTTAGAAGATATTCCCCTTTACAGAAAATAAGGAATTTTACATTTATGTGTACAGAGAATGTATATACAAGTTTTTATTTTATTTCCTTTACCACATGTATAGTCCCAAGTTTGGGCCTGACATAAATTTAGACAGTCAGTTGCAACACCTAGCCACATAATTAGTTAACAATGAAGGCTCAAAAAGTGCATGAATACCCAGAACAGAGAAATCAAACTTTAAAATGTATAGTGAAACATTAAATAGCAGGGTGACTAACTAAAGTCGATATGGCCTAGTGTTGGCCAAATACAGTAAGCAGAATGAGGCATGCTATGTACGATTGAAATAGGCTGCATTTGCGTCACTAGTAAAATTTGCCATGTCCTAATGGCTAAACAAACAAACTTGAAAAACCAACAGTTGTAGAATCTGTGGCTGGACGCAGCAGTGCCCCATGAGCTTCTAATGAGGCGGCTGTTTACTAAAGGGAGGTAAAACAAATACTTTTGTGGGCCACACTAGGCCAAGACCAACTTGTTTGGGGTTTAGGCAGTTTGTGTTGATGACCTTTGAACTAGACATAGATTGCCCTGTACTGAACCAGACAGTCTCATCAGCATGCAGCTCGTCAGACCAATCACGGTAAAGTAGGGAAGAGGGGAGTCCCTTTTAAAGGTGCATAAGTCCCTCCCACAACTACAGACCAAGCCTTCCAATATATATATATATATATAGGATAATATTTTTTCAGAACTGATTTTGTTTTATAAAACAAAAATATAAAAATCAGATCTCCAACAGCTGATTCACACACATCTTTAATTCTGCAGAAATGACAGCTGCAAATACTAATCAGCACATCCCTGCAATTTTGAATCCATCCCCACTCTCCCTCTTCCTACTTTTATATTCCAAATAAGTACTACATACTTTTCTCCCAAACATTGTACTCCACTGAAATAGTAATGGTAAGTCCTGATAGCCAGAAAGTGTGTCTATCAGAAACTAAAGTAAAGGGGGAATAAGACAGCGGATGAGTGAATAAAAGCTCAGAAACTGGAAAGAATGGGGTTTCACCAAATCCCAGAAGTTTGTACAAGTATAGAGATAAGTAATTCATAATTCATAAGTACCTCAGCTGATTTTGCTATATATTTTCTTGCAGATCAAAGGTGTTTTATGATACATATCTATTACTATATGTGCAATATTTATCTGCTCTTATGCTTGGACTGATTCATTTAAAATTTGGACTTTTGATATAGACTTCTATATATTGCTGCTCCACAGGACTAAGGAACTACATATTGATTACCTTTCTGATGTTTTAAGAGTTTTTTCAAGCCCCTGGATTATCCTAACTTTGTTACTTTTTTGATGTTTCAAGAGTTTTATATTCTGTACTTATGCTGATATTTTCATCTATTTTTTTGTAAAATTGCAGTACATGTCTGAAATCTACTAGCTGCCTATTCTCATTCACGTTTTTAAGCTCCTGGATTACTTTATCTCTATAATTGTACTCCACTGAATCTATTTTCTTTCTTTTTTTTTTTTTTTTGTTAATCAAGTTTTTATTTTGAAGCCATAATAACAATACAGTTGGGCGCGCAGGCCCGCGATGATGTGATGTTGAGTTTAGTACAAAGATTATTAACATTGGTGTAGGCATAACAAACAATAGGATGACAGTGTTACATGTGATAGTAATAGTATAGGTATCCGTTATCAACTTATATCCATTCTTATATTTCAAGTGCGTCATCTTTCCCCACATGAAGAGGTAGTGCTGTAGTACGTGGATGATGCGTCGGCCAAGCCTTGTTGTCTAATGTTGCGTTTATGTGGTTAGTATGGTGTGTGTGGTGCGTAGAGGGTCATGTACCCCATAGTGAGCGGTGGTTGTCGTGTTGAGGTCGTATGTATAGGTGTGTCGATATGTGCGGTGTTCCGTTAGGCACCATCTTAACGGAGTTGCAGTTATTTGTAAAGTGTGTGTGTGATGTCGAGCTCCAATGTGTGGTGGGTTTTTAATAGTCACGGTAATAATGCCAGTGGGCACGCAGGCCCGCAATAATAGAATATGGTTATAGTGCGATGACCGAGAAGATTAGAGCCGCCTTGTCATCCAATACCAACAACAGTATCATGTTCCACAACAGTATAACATTTACAGTTTACCACCTAAAGTCCCGTACATATTTCTGGTGTATTTTCATTCTCCTATTGAGATGATGGTGCTATGGTGCTTGAGCGATGTATGGACCAAGTCTTGTGGTCTAGGGTTAGGTTTATGCGGGTAGGGTATTGTATGCGGTGTGTATCGGTTCGTATGCTCTGTGGTGAGCGGGTGTTGTTGTTGACGTAATAGCTGAATAGGTGTTTCAAGACGTGTGGTATCGTGGTGTTTTCCAGTGTAGGATAGTAACCCATTGTAGTGATGTAAGTACGAGGTATTGAACACCAGAGTTTAGGGTGATTAAGTCTTGTGGTCACGGACTCGTAATGGAGCGCGGTCGTGCGGACTCATCATGTGAGTGAAATATATCTTAGTGGGAATTGTGGGCTAAGATCCAGAGGTGTTTTGTGAAGGGCCATTGGCGGTTAATGTAGTGTGTCGATGGAGACGGTGATTTCCAGGGGAAGGGCAGTGGTGCCATATACTATTGAATGAAAGCTTCGGGGCTATCTAGGGTTTCCGGAACAGGGTCCCCCTGTGTATCTCTATGTCCCCGTATGAGTTATTCCACCACTTTATATTGGTGTCTAAGAACTTTGAAAAGTGTGCCTGAGAGTCTCAGCGTGTCGTGTCTCGGTGTGACTCCAAGGATTAGTACCAGTATGTTAGTGGTGTGTAGGTTTGGTTCGGATCCCGAAGCCAGGGCCGTGGAGGGTGCAGTGTGGTCTGAAGCAAATTTGAGCGGGCCCCTATGGTTCTGGGAGTGTGGTACTCGTCCGTGGGATGATGTTGCGTCTGTTCCCCGTCCCGAGATCGTCCGGGCTAAGGTCATTTAAGTCAAGGAGAGTCAGCATGTCATGGGGTTAGCGTTCGAGTTTCCTGAAGTAGTGAAGTGCTGTCCTGTTTTCTCTATGTGTCTTGTGATGCAAGTCCCTTCCTGCTCAGAGTTATGTGATCAGTGTGGAGGTGTGACACCTATGTCCGTCAGTATCTTCACGGAATCCGAGATCCCGGGATATATAGTGATCATCGCAGGGGCCGCACCGCCCTCCCAGCGCCCGGACCCCAGAGCAACCCCACCCCCCCACTCCGCGCGGAAGGCAAACCACGGCGCCCACATGTCTGTGTGTTTTGTCATCCTATCCATCAGAGTTGCCTGGACTGCCTCGGCTGCCCTGATGTCCTCCACTCTGTGGATCCATTCTTCTCGGGTGGGGATGTCCGTCTTCTTCCAGTACAGGGGTATAAGCGATTTGGCAGTGTTCAGCAGGTGTCTCATAATGGACTTCTTGTAGACTGGCAGTGGCTGTGCGGATATATGGAGTAAGGCCAGCTCGGCCGACCACTCCATGTCGTTGCCGAGGATCATGCGGATGTCGTATTCGATCTGGCTCCAGAACGGGGCGATGAGCACGCACTCCCACCATATGTTCCGCACGCTGGCGTAGCATTGGGAAAAATCCTCTGGAGCAGAACCGGGGTCCTGTACCACAAAGCCAGCAGCTTATAGTTCACTTCTTGGTAATATGAGCTGGAGGAACTTTTGTGCTGCCATATTAGGGCTTTGTCCCATTGTGTTGGCGAGAAGGTCTTATTCATCGCCTCCTCCCAGCGTCGTTGGTGCGTGTTATTCTCCACGGTAGGGTCGGTCAGCAGATGTTGGTATAGGTGCGATATGGCCTTTCCAAGCGGCCTGCCGCGAGAGCAGAGCCCCTCGTACCAGGTGAGGTCTCTCCATAGTCTCTCCTTGTGGGGGAGTGAATCATAAAAATGCTTGAGCTGCATGTAGCGAAAGATTATCATTGGAGACCGCGGTTGGTTTCCCATCAGCGTTTCCAGAGTGTCCAGAGTGCCGTCACGGGTGACCGTATGAATCGGGATATATTCCGTGTCTCCGATAAAAGACCAAGCTTCGGTTGGTAGACCCCCCCCTATGTCGGGGTTGTGTGTTATCGGCAGTAGGGGGCATGGGGTCGGGGATATCCGCGGGTCCTCCCTGAGGGTCTCCCAGACGAGCAAAGTTTGAGATACTGGGTCTTCATCTTGTCGTCTACCATTCCTAGTCGCCCTTCTCCGCCATGTCGTAGCTTTTAGTTTTGCGGCGTCCCCTCCTGGTCCAGTTTCACCCACTGCTTGGGCGAGTCCGTGTCATGCCAGTCCAGGATTCGTTGTAGTACTGCGGCTTGATGGTATTTTCTGAAGTCTGGAAGAGCAAGGCCTCCTCTGTGTCTGGGTCTGCAGAGGAGATCGTGCCTTATCCTTGACTTTTCTCCTCGCCATACGTATTTTATGACCGCCGTTTTTAAGGTTAAGAAGAACGTTGCCGGTAGTGCGGTTGGGATCGTCTGAAATAGATAGAGGACCCTGGGGAGAACGTTCATTTTCAGCACTGCCACTCGGCCATGCCATGTGATGTGCGGGTATGCCCACCTTGCCAAGTCAAGTTCGATTGTTTGTCGGAGAGGTGCAAAGTTACGTTGGTAAATTTCCCGTGGGTCTGTGGGGATCCAAATTCCGAGGTATTTCATTGCACCCGTGCACCAACGAAACGGGAAGAGTGGTCTTAGGGCTTCGTATTCCGACACGGGTATGGTGATATTCAGGGTCTCACATTTCGCCAGATTGAGCCTGAATCCCGATATCCGGCCGAACTTGTCGAATTCCGACAATAGGCACGGTAGCGTGAGCCGTGGCTGGGAGACAAAGAACAAAAGGTCATCCGCGTATGCGGCCACCTTGTGTTCCGTTTGTTGCCATGAGTAGCCGTGGATGTCTGGGTTGTCCCGTATCGCCTGTAGAAAGGGCTCCAATGAGAGGGCGAAGAGGAGTGGCGAGAGGGGGCACCCCTGTCTTGTCCCGTTCGTGATACCAAAGCTCGTAGTCAGGGCACCATTCACGCGTATCGCTGCTCTCGGTGAGCTGTAAAGGGCGGAGATCCACGCCAGGATCCTCTGCCCCAAACCCATGTGCCGGAGGGCTTGGGCCATATACATCCAGTTGACCCTATCAAAGGCCTTCTCTGCGTCCGTAGACAGCAGTAGAAGGTGCTTTTGATATTTCCGAGCATGGTGTTGTACAGAGAACAGGCGTAGCGTGCTGTCCCGCGCTTCCCTGCCCGGGATGAATCCCGTCTGGTCTGTGTGGACAAGGCTCGGCAGAATACGTTGTATTCTGGATGCCAACGTTTTTGTGAAGAGCTTCGTGTCCACATTTAGTAGGGATATCGGCCGGTAACTACCGCACTGTTCCGGGTCTTTCCCGGGCTTGAGTAAGACCGTTATTGTGGCCGACAGGGATTCTGCGCCAAAGGTTCCCCCCTCTGCCACCTTATTCACAGTTTGCGTCAGCCAAGGTAGTAAGATAGTAGCGAACTTTTTGTAGTAGCCCGTAGAGAACCCATCCGGGCCCGGAGCCTTCCCGTTTTTTGTGGTTTTCAATGCCGCCGCCAGTTCCTCCGTGGTAATTGGGTCGTCTAGTATAGATGCAGCCTCAGGGGTTACCCGTCTCCCCACATGTTCCTGCAGGTACGTTTGAATATGTGTTGGCAGTTCCCTCCTGTGGGTCGGACTTTCCTCAGAGTTTAAGTTGTATAAAGAGTTATAATATGCCCGGAATTCCCTGGCTATATCCTCCGGGTGTTGAGAGATCCCGCCGGATGTCAGACGGAGTCTCCTCACCTGTGTGCGGGTCACATCGCCCCTCAGGAGGCGAGCAAGGAACTTTCCTCCCCTGTTCGCGTGGGTGTAGAAAAAGGATTTCGATGTTTGCACCGAGCGGAGGTACCGTTGGGTGAGGAGGGCTCTCAGGTTCCGCCTGGTTTCCATTAGTTCCCTATAGATAGTGACCATCTGAGAACGTTTGTGCTGTAGTTCTAGGCGTGCAATGGTGCTGTAAAGTTCGGCCATAGTGCGTGTGGCTTCCTTCCTCTTACGGGTAGCAATGCCGATGAGAGAGCCGCGTATGACGCTTTTGTGGGCCTCCCATACCGTCACCGGTGACATGTCTCCCGAGCCATTCTCCTCAAAGTAGTGTTCTAATGCCTGAGAGATCTCATCTCTCACTGAGGGTTCTTGTAGTAACGATTCATTAAGGCGCCATGTCCGTATCGCCGGTTTGAAGAGCGGAGATTCTAACTCTATCTGGACCGATCCGTGGTCCGACCACGTCGCAGGATCTATAGATGCTTTTCGGAGTCGGGATAATCCGTCCTGTTTGATTAGGAGATAGTCGATCCGGGAGTAGCGATCGTGTATGGCAGATTAGTGGGTGTAATCCCTAACGTCGGGATGCATTGTCCTCCAGCAATCAACTAGTGTGAGCTCCCCCAAGGACTTGCGTATAGATCTGATTTGCGATTGCGGAATGCAACAGTGTCCAGTTGAGGAGTCCATGATTGGTTCCAGGGGAATATTAAGGTCTCCCCCCACTATCAGTGCCCCCTCAGAGAATCCCTGTAATTTACGTAGCGTGTTTCTAAGGAACGTAGCTTGCCTGGAGTTAGGTACATAGATAGACGCAAGAGTGTATACTCTGTCGGCTATCACCCCCTTCAGGAAGAGGAATCGTCCCTGATCATCGGCCATTCTGTCCAGTTCCTGGAACCCTAGGTTAGCCGCTATCAAGATAGCGACTCCCGCTCGGCGAGCTAACGGGTGATTATTGCAATAGCTTAGAGGGTAGTGGGTATTGCGACGTTTAGGAGCCGTTCCTTCCTTAAAATGGGTTTCTTGTAGTAGCGCTACTGATGTGCCTTTCCGACGTAATACCCTCAGGAGGTGGGTACGTCGTTCCGGGATATTCAATCCCCTGCAATTGAGTGTCAAGACAGACATGGGGGCGCGGCGATACGCCATATTGTCTCTCCCCCGTAACCGTGCTAGTCCACTGGGGGTGCGGCCGAGCGGTGCCTGACCCCGGAGTGGCGGCGCGGCCCAGCTGGGGTGCGTGTCTCAGTGTGGCTAGTATCTATGCGTGTGTCACTTGTGAGGATTCGAGTGGGTAGGGGCTCGAACGTCACGTCTGTCACTGTTTACGTACGGGCTGGTCAGTTAGTCGTCAGCAGGTATCCGGACCAAACCTCTGTATGAGTTGTATGTGAGTGTATGTGAATCAGTGTAGTGTGTGAGTAAGATGGATGAGAGGGGTAAAGAACAGTTAAAATAAGGGTGGGTAATCTGGACCCCCCTTCAGGTACGTTCCCTGCGGGGCCAAGGTGTGGTAGCGCCCCGGATTTCCCTTCCAGAAGGAAGGACACTTGCTTCCCAGTAGGAGTGGCCAGGCGTCACACGCGATCACTGGATCAGCGTGCGAATACGCCCGTGGCTCCGCCGGGGAGGATGCGCAAGTGAATGTTTAGAGCAGTGTTTGGTGTCTATGCCAGGGGTGGTAAAAAATGTGTTAATGAGATGTAGTCCGATCCGGTCCGCTCCATCCGAATCCGTGCCCAAGTGCAACAGAGTCATCAAAGAGGTTATTGCATAAACAAATATAACATTTACAACAGTTTTACCATCCGGTAATGATATAGCATCCATCATGCCCCTCTAGGTTACCCTGCTCCATGTCTATCCCCTCTGGCTCCCCGAAACGGCAGGCAGGCTCCCCCCTCCTCCGACCCCCCCCCCAGTCAGTTCCCTGGAGGCCTGCGGTTGTGTGGTGCCGGGGGATGATCAGGTTGGCTGAGCTAGGTGAGTAAACTTTCGCCGACCCCCCTATCCCATTGTTCCCCTGTGTGGCTAATGCCGTTAGGCAGATCATAGGTACTGGGGGTGAGCCTCAATAACGTAAGCAGTGAGTCTCTAACGGACAGGTCGAAATCCCGCCCCCCGGGTTTTCTTTTTTTTCTGCGATCCCATTCCCTCCCTCCTGCTTCCAAGTGCAATACCGGATGTTTGTAATATCCCCCTCAACTCACATTCCTAATTCCGTTCTATGTTGGTTCGCACTAACAAATCTCCCGGTTAGGCCTTCCCCAAAAAATGTGCCACGTGTTTCTACATATTCAATATTTCCCCCACATATTACATACATTAGCAATGGTGAGAACAGAAAAGCAGGGTGAACATTTACATTACGTATCCGAATAAAGGGGCTCCCTTAACCGTTCGGTTCAGAGCTGCACACGGCTAAGGTTGTTGGTGGCCGGTGGATAAGTCCCAGTTCCTCTCGCCCATGCGAGTTGAGCCCCAACCAGCTAGTCAGCCGCCCCATTGCCATTCAAAGCAGCGTGCCCAGTGCCACCCCCATTCCCCCCTCCCCAAGGTCCTGTATGGGAGCCCAACCACGGGGAAGGGAGAGGGAGAGGATTACTCCGTTCCGTGTGCAGTCCAGGAAGACAGTAGACACGAGGATAGCGTCTGCTTGAGGAGGGGGGGAAGGGAGGGGGGTGTTCAGATATCATAGAGGGGACATCGCAAAATCGCCCTGCGGCCCACCCAAAATATAGATGGTCATGGTCCCCACCCGGTATTAACCTCATGTTTGTCTCGGCCAGTTTAAGCAAAAAATAAAAGGGGGGGGGGAGAGGCGGAGGGTGAGCTAGGTGTAGTGTGTCAACGCCCGGTCCCGGGGTGCCACAGGTCGGGGCGACAGTACCTGAACAATAGAGCAGTCCAGACGGGGAAGTGGATCTCAGGTTTCGCCCCCTCAGGCCTCATGGATACGATGAGCATGCTCTTGCGGTGTACGGCCTCTGCGGCGGCGGAGTGCACGTTGCGGTCCTCGGCCTGCCCCCAGAGGGCCCAATATCCAGTCCGGGATCTGAACAGGGGGGAGATCCAGTGCTTCCAGGAATCCGGGCGCCTCTTCCGGTCCACAGAGTGGCACCCAGCCATTTCGGTGTCTCGCCAGCAATGCGAATGGAAAGCCCCATTTGTATGGAATGTTATGAGTCCTGAGCAATGATGTGATGGGCCGCAGTGCGCGCCTAGCTTCTAGAGTGGTTGGGGACAAGTCGTTGAATAAAGAGATAGGTGTGCCGTGAAAGTCCCATGTAGGTTGCGCTCTGGCCGCCTTCATTATGGCATCCTTCGTGGCAAACGAATGAATGCAGCAAATAATATCCCTTGGGCCTTCCTCAACGGAGCGAGGCCTCAGGGCTCTGTGTGCTCTGTCATATCTGATTTCCAGTGGGGTGTCTCTGGGTAGGATCATTCGGAAAAGCGCTGTCAGGGTTTCTTCTATTTGTTCCTCGCCCTCTGCCTCCGGCATGCCGCGGATGCGGATGTTACATCTGCGGCCGCGGTTGTCGAGATCTTCCACTGATCTGCGCATTTGTAATAGCAGGTCGCCTTGCCGTGATAGGGCCGTATCAGTGGCCGCTTGTCTGGCTACATGTGCTTCGTGGGAGCGTTCTAGCTCTTGTATGCGGTTCCCTTGAGCGGATACCTCCGTCCGGAGTCCCGCTATCTCGGCCCGTAGTGCGTCCTGGATCGTGGTGGTGTGTACCAGGAGGTCAGCCTTCGTAGCCATATTTGCTATAGAAGCCGCAATCGTGCGGATCTCCTCACCTATGCCCTCCAGGGTAGAGGCAGGGGGATCTCCCGGTGTCTGGGAGGTGGTCGCCATCTTGGGGCCTCCGGCCTCTCCTCGTGTATCTGCCGGTGTTAGTAAGAATCCGTCCATCGGACCAAGCGACTGGTTATTCTGAGTTCCCCTGGGGGTCCCAGGAGGATCACCCCGGCGATTGCGACCCATATGAGCGAAAATATGCTTCTTAATAGGGCTTTAGACGGACCGGTGGAGCGGAGCTCACGGTTTATGCGTCCATCCTGGTCGACGTCCAAGCCACGCCCCCTGAATCTATTTTCTTACCACTCGTGACCTACTCTCCCATCTCCAAGCCCACTTTTCTGAGCAATGCTCTGTCTTCTACCCCTCTTCTTTTCCCTGTCCTCCCTTATGATCAAAATTACTTCTTACCCCCACTCCCTCAACCTACCAACAATCTCCACATTTCCCCTCTCTTACATTCCCATCTTCTCTCTTCTCATGCCCTGCACTCATTTCTCTATTCTCTCTCTCCTACTGCCAAACCAACTCATCCATATACTCTCACCACTCTCACATCCTGTCATTGTCTCTCCTGCTTCTAGCAGCTGGTGATGTTTCTCCTGTGAGCAGCACAAAGCCATCCAGACACCATGAACCTCATCCTCAATTCCACTGTAATTTCTCAACATCTACAAATGTTTAGTGTTCACTGTGGAACTCTGTCTGCATCAATTTGATATCAACCGTTATACACAACCTCATTTCAAAATCTATCATCCTACTAGCACTCACTGAGATTTGGCTGACCCCTTCTGATAGCGCTAGTTATGCTTCTTAATGTTCCAGTGGCCTACAATTGTCCCACACTCCTAGACATTTCAACTGTAAAGGAGTGTGTGTAGTCATCCTTCTCTCCCCCCAATGAACATTTCAACCATTCTTCCCTGCCTTATCTTTTCCTTCCTTTGAAGTTTACACTGTCCACCTGTTTAAACTCACTCCTTTAAAAATTGCTGTCATTTATCACCCCTCCTGGCCATCCTTGCATATTCATTGAACACTTTTCATCCTGGCTGCCCCACTTCCTTTCCTCGAACACTCCTGCTTTTATCCTTTGGGACTTTTATATCCCAATTAACAACCCTAACAGCTCTCGACTGATCTCTGTAAACTCCTTCTTCGACCTCACGCATTGGTCTAACTGAGTAACTCGTACAGAAGAAAACTCTCTTGATCTCATCTTCCCCAATCTCTGTACCACCTCCTACATTCCATTTCCTCTATCTGACAAGCACCTGCTAACCTTTAAAATTGGTAGCTCAGCAACCTCCCTCTACAACTCCATCCTCTCCTCTGAACTAGATATCATGGGACCTCCTATATTTAAACGTTGTAAGACTGGCACTTCGAAAAATGCTCCAGAACTGCTGAACACTACTGGAGAAAGTCTCATTCTGTGTCTAACTTTTTTCACTACAAATTAATGCTGCGCTCCTAAAGTTTGGCTCTGTCCTTCGCAAAAATAAAATATTTCAACACGTTCATAACCACGCTCTTCCATGGACCCCAACGGCTCTTTCACATTGTTAACTCTTTACTTTGCCCTGTTGCTGCTGCTTTTCCTACTAATTTGACTGCTACAAACTCTGCAACACACTTTACTGCGAAGATTTCAGTGATCAGGAACGACATCTGTAATTTCTCTCCCACACCTGCCAAAATTTCCCCAACCCAGCACCCAAACGCAGCGTTTACATTGCCCCTAGGGCATGGAGGCAGTGAATTTTCCTTATAGAGATGCATTTATTCAATGCATCTCTATGTGGAATGGCATGTGGCAATTATTTTAGCCAACCCAATGCTAAGAATCGGCAATGCTGCTGATGTCACCAATGGGGGAGCGGCCAGTGCTGGCTGACCCGCACGGCGCTGGAATTCTATGCTAATATTACTAAGATATTCTATGTGTTTACACATAGATCCCCCTGCAGATCGCGGTGGGGGGTATGCCTGGCCACCCAGGCACTCCCCCTGTGGCCAATTACCGCGATCTGCAGGAGGTGATCACAGTGACAGCCAGTCACTGTGATCCTCTTAACCACTTAGGTTAAAAATAAAATAAATTACAGTTACAAATAAAATATTAAGATCATTTATATATATATATATATATATATATATATATATATATATATATATATATATATATATATATACATTTACACATACACTGTCGAAGTGTATTTTGATATTAATATAAATAAATTATATATATATATATATATATATATATATATTGGAAGGCATGGCCTGAAGTTGTGGGAGGGGCTATAGACCTACTTAAGGGACTCCCCCCTTTCCCTCACTTACCTTCGTTGGTCTAGACGAACAGCCCCACCCTCCACTCCCATTAACTATATATTTTCTATGTAAGCCCACTTTATTTACCGGCCTACAGTATACATCGGTTTCAGCACACCTCAACCGACTATTTCCTTTTATTGTGATTCTCTCCACCAGAGTATTCCATATCATATGAGAATGCCCCGAACACAAATATATATATATCTTGATAAAGACCCCAGCAGGGTCGAAACGTCGATTTGTTCTGCACATGTAATGTATTCTATTTGATACAGTAAATACTTTTTTTCACTGAAGAGAAGACCCAGAGTGCTCCCTTTATTTTTGTATTCTATATATATATATATATATATATATATATAAAAAGAAATTTTTAAAATCCCCCGCACTCACGCTTAATTCTGTGTCCAATTCGCCGGGTGCCTGGCATGAACTCCAATAGAAATATAATTGCCAAAAAACTGCCGCTCACCGGTCTTGTAAAAGTCCAAAATTTTATTGAAAAATAATTAAAAGAGAGACCAACGTTTCAGTCCCAGCTCGGGATTTTCCTCAGGGTAACAAAACAATAAGTACAATTGCAAAAAACCGACAATATATAGGTAAATCTAATTGGTAACACTCACCCACTCAGCTGATCCGTTTTCACTGCACCTGGGTGAGTGTTACCAATTAGATTTACCTATATATTGTCGGTTTTTTGCAATTGTACTTATTGTTTTGTTACCCTGAGGAAAGTCCCGAGCTGGGACTGAAACGTTGGTCTCTCTTTTAATTATTTTTCAATAAAATTTTGGACTTTTACAAGACCGGTGAGTGGCAGTTTTTTGGCAATTATATATATATATATATATATATATATATATGTTAAAAGGCCTGAACTTGTGGAGGCCTGAATTTGTGGGAGGAGTAAGTCCCCTACTTAAACTCCCAGCCCCTACTCACCTCTGCCTTTCAGCTGATTGTTTTGTCCCCATAGCAACCAGCACTTCCTGTCCAGCTTCCCTCCAGAATTTTTTCCTGTTTCCAGCAGTCAGACGTCCTGACCAGTCCTCCGTCCGTTTGAGGCCTTCCACTCGGTTCCCGGTCAAGGTACCCGGTTTCCGGTCACAAGACCGGCACGTTCACGTAAGTTAGGCGTAGGAAATAGCGCCCCGCTATTTCCCGCTGTTCGGGCCTAAAAACGTAGGGGTAGGCTCCCTCTATCATATTCGTACAAATACATGCTTTTTTAACCGATTTCAGTGTTCACGCCAAAACAGACGAACGCTCGGCACTTTATCACTGCTTTTACATATTCGTACGGAAACTACCGAATCTATTATTATTTATATACACAGTAATATTATTACGGGCATTCTCTTATTTCCGTTTGGTCACCCAGGACCAATCTATTTCGTACGATTAAAACACAAAAACACCTTGCTCTAAATCCATATTCGGCTAGTTCTTATTCAAATAGGCTACAGTATGCACTAAGTTCTATTTCACGAATTCTACTTTTCTTTACGTATATTCCCTGTTCGGTCATATTGCTACTGATACCTTTTTTGTCAGTTTGGGGATATAATTAGCTTGTTTAAAAATCTGCCTTGTGATTTTCTTTCTATGTTAACCAGTTAATTTGTTTTACTACTTTTTAAAATATCCACATCTATCATAAACGTACGGTTTCTATACACTGTGGCAGGATGGCCAGGCTCGTCACAAACTTCAAATGCAACAGTCAGGATAAAATAGTACTGCAGTTTATTGTCACTTTCCACAATATATACAAGGTTGTGCTCTCCCACAAAATAAAACAAAAAGAAAATAAATCCTACTCCAACTTGGAGACTTACTAAACAACAGTGTTACTAACTATCCAACTGGCCAGCTAATCTAGTTCCCAGTTTTAAACAAAATGAAATACAGCACTTTAAGCAGGTTTCACACAGTACCTTTGTCTCAGGCTTAACTGCCTCCTCTCTCCCAGCTGTTAGACTCTCTGATATCTTCAGAGGCTAACCTTTTAAAACCCTAGTGCTGGTTAATTACATTCACCTGGTATATAACATTCAAGGGGTGACTCCCACCAATTAACCCCATCATGCTGGGAATAGAGCACTCCAATCTATTACTAACATAGAAAGCCTCTATGACCTTGCCACAACACATATTTACCTATTAAACACTTCATTTTGTCACATATACTAATAAATACTGTTTATAAACACAATATCCGGCACATAAACGTCTGTACTATTCATTTTCCATATAATCACGCTGTCACATATTTTTGGCTTTACAGACTGCATCGGTTTCTCGCTTTTTCTGCGCTAAAGTTGTTTATTTCAAGGTCTTTTATTACAGGAACAGGTATTGTATTTTATCACTTTGCATTATAAAGCCATAGGCCTAAAATGTTTACATATTGGGTTTTATTACTTACCTCCACACCTGTCGTTAACTATGGAATTTTTCTTCGGTTAACCCTTAGCTCCAGTATTATTCTAGGCTTCCCCCGGTTCTACACAGTTAAACCGTTTCGCATAACGTAATTTCTTTATGTCAAACCAAGGTATAGTTCACAACTCGTTTGTTCCTACACCTCATATAAAACCTATCACGGTCTCAAGTTCATTACTACTTTTCCACAGGCTTACGCCCACGGTACGTTAATTCTTTACTATTATTTCTACTCAGACATACGGTCATACAGCCATCAGGCTCCGGAAAACACCAAAACCTGACCCGGTACTCAGCCATACCTTCAGGTACTTACGTCTATACCCAAATACGTCCAATCGTCACCCCAAGGCCTCATCCAGCCTTCTCACAAATATCTATTTCAGCCCAGTCACACACTTAAACCTTCCAGATCCCTCAATGCAGGATCTCACGTTGCGCCCCTAACAAACAACCTACTCCCAATTCAAATCATACGCCACCACGATACGCATAAATACGTCAACATCTGTCTTAAAGCCTCAGGACTCTTCCTCATGGACCGCATAAGACGAGACTTACCACACTTATTACCACCAGAAGGTTCCAGATACCATTCGCAAGAAGTCAAGGTTAGTATCTACACAACATTCCAGACCTCTCACCTTATCCTTAAATATACAATCGAACTGGCTACAGGGTCTAGGCTAATGCCTTAGCGCACCCTATCAGAAAACTCGTCCCAGCGAGGCCTTCCATCCCCCCCCACCTCAACACGGAGGTACGGCCCCACGCCCAAATCATAGTTACAAGCCTCGCATGCCCTACTACAGGGCGCTAGTCAGGGCCTCACCTGTCACGGCCACACGTTTTGATTTCTCTCTACTGTCACCGAGAGGCCAACATCCCGCCACCACGTCTGTGGCAACTACGTCATAAGCCAAATCATAGGTAGAGCCTCTCACCGCCACTTGGCATTAGCAGGGCCTCACCTATCCAAACATTCAACAGTTAAGTTTTTCGCTTTGGCATCTAGCATTACAGTCCAGTTCTTCCATATACACCACCCCACATACCCCGCCTACTTACCTTACGCCCCTTATAATATATCTTTCACATAATCATTCCTTTTAGAATGTCCCAAGAACCTATTCCAACCAAAGAATTGACAGAAGAAACTCCATTCACGCCTACCAGACCCGGGTCTCCAGGCGAATCACTCACTCTTTCAACCCCCACGTCCTTGAGAGCATGGACTAGTCCCAAAATTACGGCCGAGCTTAGGCTCAGGGGAATCCCCTTTCCGGCCACAGCTAGGAAGGCTGAACTTTATAGGCTACTTACTCACCAAGCCCCCGAGCCCAGGCCAGGGAATAGCTCTCAAGGACAACCACCAAGCAACAGCACGGCCACCCAGGATACCCTGGCAGAGATCTTGGCCAATCTACAGATCCTCAATAGCAGGCTATCTAAGGTGGAAAGCGCCATCTCCTCCCCAGGTACTACCACGGTAGTCCCAGTCGCTTTCACGGCTGTACCTACTATACCAACATGCCCTCCTATACTCCCCCCTCCAGCACCGGGCACAGCCATTACACCATTTGAGTCACCAGCACACTCCGTCCCTGACTCTATCAGGAAAGATATCCTAGACGGGAAGGATGTGTGTCTGGTGTCCTTGCTCATAGCCTCACAGGATGTACTTGAGAACAAGGCATTCAATTATGGTGATATCTCTGTGGTGCTCAAGACAAGGGATCCCAGGCTTAATCATCTGGTGGATTATCTCACCACAGGGTTCACTAAAGGGTTTCTCACGGGTATTGTAGCCATTCCCCCAGGTACACTAGAATGCCCTAATCTCCAGTCAGCACGTTTAGACCCAGTCTCCATAGACACTCTCATTGCCTCTGAAATCACCAACGGTTTCATGATCGGCCCCTTCACCTCTTCACCATTCTCCTCCTGGCACACTAACCCCATTGGTATTGCTATTCACAAATATTCTAATAAAAAAAAAAAAAAAAAAGTCTAATTATTGATTTATCGGCACCGCACTCCTCTTTTGTTCCAAGCATAAACGCACTCATTCCAGCAGACAAAATCTCACTTCAGTACGTAACCATCGACGATGCCATACAGTCCATCATATCATCTGGTAATCGACCCTGGCTTAGCAAAACGGACATCACAAACGCGTTTAAATTACTACCCATGCACCCCTCACTCTGGCACTTACACGGTGTTAAATGGCGAGGGAAATATTACTTCTCTACACGACTCACTTTCGGTTCTCGAAGCAGCCCCAAACTGTTCGACATTTTCGCAGAGTCACTATGCTGGCTGCTTCTGAACGTCACCAGGTGTCACTCCGTTATCCACTACCTCGACGACTTTTTACTAATAGAGCCAGGCTCACCTTCACCCACAGCAATCAGAAGCACTACTGCACTATTTTCCACACTTGGAGTCCCTTTGTCCACAGCCAAAACTATAGGCCCCACAACTAAATTGACCTTTCTGGGGATAGAACTGAACTCGGTTAACCTCAGAGCTAGCCTCCCCCACGACAAACTGTCACGTTTGAGAGGGGAGATGACTTGTTCCTGCGGAATGATGTTTGCACTAGAAAAGAACTTCAGTCCCTTCTCGGATCCCTGAACTTTGCGATGCGCATCATTCCGTAGGGAAGGTCTTTCATATCCAGACTCCTTTGCCTGCTGCACGGAGTTCCGGACTCTGGCACAGTTTCTTTGGACCCCCACGCCAAGGCTGACTTAGCTATGTGGGGGAAGTTTTTGAAGGACTGGAATGGAATCTCCATGTTTATTCCCCCTCTCTCCACCTCTTCACCCATCATCCACACAGACGCAGCAGCCAATACCGGTTTTGCAGCCATTTTTGGGAACCACTGGTTCAGGGGCCATTGGCCCACTGATACGGATGCCTTGCCAGGATTCAGAGAGACCTCAGCACTATTTGAAATCTATCCCATTGTGGCGGCCGCACACACCTGGGGTCATCTCTGGTCTGGCAAGGCAGTCAAATGCTACTCTGATAACTCGGCAGCTTGCGAAATCGTGAACAAAGGGCGATCATCTTCCCTGACCATCATGCGGCTGATTCGCAAGCTGACCTGGTTGGCAGCATCCGGCCAGTTTCACTTAGTTTGTTTTCACAACACGGCCGCTGACGCTCTTTCTCGTTCTCAATTTCAGGCATTTTCTCAGGCACTCCCAACGGCTCACCTACAACCATCCAGGACACCACGGTTCCACGATCTAATCCTGGATTAAGCACACTCTTGAACCACGCTAGAGCACTCACTCACCAAGCATTATCACCAAACACGGCTATCACTTACAATAGGGCTCTTAATATATTTAATAAATTCACAGCAGAGTTCGGTTTACAAGGTGACTTCTCTATTCAAACCATGGTGGCTTTTGCCTCTTTTTTCCACCTACACCTTAAACTATCTCACAACACCATTAAACTATATCTCACGGGGGTCCAGCACCACAGCCTCACCTTTTTTTCCTTACTCACCTTTCCTGTCTTCATACCCCGTCAAAAAGGTTTTGAAAGGAATATCAAAGGTTTCACCTCCACTCTCTACCATTAGATTACCTATAGATGGGCCTATCTTCAGGTCACTTAGCAATCTCCTTGACACAGCCCCATTCGACATCGGCACAAATACGGTGATCAAATCTGCTTTATATCTCGCTTTCTACGGTTTTCTCAGACCTAGAGAGTTCACCGTAATTTTTCAAGGAGATACGAAGCTAAGACTTAAAATATCACACCTCACTAAAATAGAGGATCACTACCAACTTTTGATCCCTACAACTAAAACCAACCGGTCACTACACCCTACTATAATTCCTCTCTTCCCTACTGATAATGCCTGGTGTCCGGTAAAAGTACTAGACCACCTACGGTCAACTCTGCACGGTCACCTACTGGACTCTCCGCTCTTAACACTACAAGGGCACCCGTTAACCACAGCAAAATTGATGGTTAATATCAGAATTCTGTTATCTAAGCTCGGACACAACCCGATTGCATTCTCTAGGCACTCCTTCCGTATAAGAGCCGCCTCTGCAGCCTCTAGCACTAACACACCGGTCCATATCATCAAGAGACTGGGGCGGTGGAAATCCTCCATATATACTGCATATATTCCACAGCCGGAGAAAGAGCTTCGCCAAGCTTTCAGCAACTTGGTTTTGTAAAAAATGCAATTAAGTGTGTATTTCTCGAATTTATCTTTTTGCCCTCTTTTATTTACAGGCCCACTCGTACGTTGGTTTCGGCACACCACAACCAACTTTGCTCACAGTTACTATCCATTACGTATTTAAATTCCGAGCACAAGTTAAAAGGCCTGAACTTGTGGAGGCCTGAATTTGTGGGAGGAGTAAGTCCCCTACTTAAACTCCCAGCCCCTACTCACCTCTGCCTTTCAGCTGATTGTTCCCACCCACCTACACCCTGTTATAATTACATTCTCCTTGGTGGGCCCTCTTTTATTTACAGGCCCACTCGTACGTTGGTTTCGGCACACCACAACCAACTTTGCTCACAGTTACTATCCATTACGTATTTAAATTCCGAGCACAAATATATATATATATATATATATATATATATATATATATATATATATATTAAAATACATGTAGAATGATCATTAAATGTGTATATATAATTATATATATACAGTTGCAAGAAAACGTATGTGAGCCCTTTGGAATGATATGGATTTTTGCACAAATTGGTCATAAAATGTGATCTGATCATCATCTAAGTCACAACAATAGACAATCACAGTCTGCTTAAACTAATAACACACAAAGAAGGAAATGTTGCCATGTTTTTATTGAACACACCATGTAAACATTCACAGTGCAGGTGGAAAAATGTATGTGAACCCTTGGATTTAATAACTGGTTGAACCTCCTTTGGCAATAACTTCAACCAAACATTTCCTGTAGTTGCAGATCAGACATGCTCAACGGTCAGGAGTAATTCTTGACCATTCCTTTTTACAGAACTGTTTCAGTTCAGCAATATTCTTGGGATGTCTGGTGTGAATAGCTTTCTTGAGGTCATGCCACAGCATCTCAACCGGGTTGAGGTCAGGACTCTGACTGGGCCACTTCAGAAGGCGTATTTTCTTCTGTTTAAGCCATTCTGTTGTTGATTTACTTCTATGCTTTGGGTCATTGTACTGTTGCAACACCCATCTTCTGTTGAGCTTCAGCTGGTAGACAGATGACCTTATGTTCTCCTGCAAAATGTCTTGATAAACTTGGAAATTCATTTTTCCTTGGATGATAGCAATCTGTCCAGGCCCTGACGCAGCAAAACAGCCCCAAACCATGATGCCCCCACCACCATACTTCACAGTTGGGATGAGGTTTCGATGTTGGTGTGCTGTGCCTCTTTTTCGCCACACATAGTGTTGTGTGTTTCTTCCAAACAACTCAACTTTGGTTTCTTCTGTCCACAGAATATTTTGCCAGTACTGCTGTGGAACATCCAGGTGTTCTTGTGCAAACTGTAAACGTGCAGCAATGTTTTGTGGTATCCTCCCATGAAATCCATTCTTGTTTAGTGTTTTACGTATTGTAGATTCGCTAACAGGGATGTTAGCATTTGCCAGTGACTTTTGTAAGTCTTTAGCTGACACTCTAGGATTCGTTTTCACCTCATTGAACAGTCTGCGCTGTGCTCTTGCAGTCATCTTTACAGGACGGCCACTCCTAGGGAGAGTAGCAGCAATGCTGAACTTTCTCCATTTATAGACAATTTGTCTTACCGTGGACTGATGAACAGCAAGGCTTTTGGAGATACTTTTATAACCCTTTCCAGCTTTATGCAATTCAACAATTCTTAAAGCGGCACTGTCATGCCGAACTTACCTTTCCTCAATCTCTTCCTCTTCTCCCCCTTTCTCAGGATCTGTTCTTCTTTTCTTCCTGTCTTCTTTAGTTTTCTTTAAAACCATAAGACAAAGTAGGGACTCTTTGTCTTATGGGATTCCTCCGCTTGACCAGCTCTGACCAGCGGAGGAGCAAAGTGTGCTTCATTTCCGCTGGTCAGAGCAATTTTCCCATGATCCCTAGCTTTCCTCCCTGTTCCCACAATGCTTCCTGTCAGTATTGCCGAAAGTCCTGTCACTTAGACAGAACGCCGGCAAAACTGCCGAATTGCATCCTAACAGAATGAGCACTGTTTCTCCATTGGTGTTAGGATGCAATTCGGTACTTTGTTTGTATCGGAATTTCATTCTAATGAATGAAACTCCGATCCTATTCATTGCCGCGGCTGCATCTTGCAGCCGCTTAGTAGATAACTCCCTAATTCCCACAGTATCAGGGAGCTATCTACTAAAAGGCTAAAAGACCTGAATTGGTCTTTCAGCCAACTTTACTAATACTAAGTAAAGATTACTTAGTATTAGTAAATAATATGCCCCTACTCGCTATACCGCGAGTAGGGGCATGTCTAGTAAGCAGTGAGCAGCCTGTGGCTGCTCACTGTAAAAAACAAAAAACAAAAAAAAAACTAATAAACACCCCCCTTCCCCTGCGCGGGGGTTAAAGATTGGGGGGGGGGGGTGTAACGGATCACCTGGCACCCCGACCGGGTACCTCCGTTAATGGATGCTCCTAGCGCTTCCTGAGGACTCCAAGCACTCTGGCAGACACCACAATCACCGAATCTGAGAAACCTTTAAATTCTCCCAAGCATATGAATGCTGTAGACCATTGAATAGGAACCATACGAATAGGCTTGTACTCCTAGCAGTCAACTGGAACAGCATACAATAAATCCTTCTCCCAATAATGAGACGACACTTCACTTTGAGGGTAAAACAGGAACTCTGGACTGGCTCATCCAGCCTGGCTTTTATTTCCAACTCACACATACAGGCCACACCCATGGGGAGGCATAAAAGAACCAATGACATAGATGTTACCTCCCACACATCCCCTCCCCTTAGTGTGACACATAATCGCATCACATTCCCATAAAGTCTGGTCCATAGTCCAAAGGCAAGAGGCGGGCAATCAGCCCCCTCCAAGGACACGTGGCGAGGTCGGTTTCGCCACACTTCTCCCCTTTACCCCCCAGACTAACAGGGTACTTGACCTCCTGCCGGTCAGTGCCCTTGTTAGTCCAGCAGCCCACCCACAAGACAGAAACAGCAGAGCAGCCCACCCACAATAAACAGTTACTACACCTGGGTGAGGGAGAATCTTGTCCAGGTTCAGGTGCCTCACCACGGCTGTGTGGGGGACTGGTAGGCTGCCTTGGTAGGTTGCTGAGGGGGCAGAGACCAGCGGTACTCTGTCCTGTTGCCAGCACTACCACGGGAGTAGTCTGGTTGGAGCCTGGTTGCTGGAGACCGACTGTCTCCCCTTTAAATACACCGCTCTGCTGCTGGAGACCGACTGTCTCCCCTTGAGTTACACCGCTCTGCTGCTGGAGACCGACTGTCTCCCCTTGAGTTACACAGCTCTGCTGCTGGAGACCGACTGTCTCCCCTTTAGTTACACAGCTCTGCTGCTGGAGACAGACTGTCTCCCCTTTAAATACACCGCTCTGCTGCTGGAGACCGACTGTCTCCCCTTGAGTTACACCGCTCTGCTGCTGGAGACCGACTGTCTCCCCTTGAGTTACACCGCTCTGCTGCTGGAGACCGACTGTCTCCCCTTGAGTTACACAGCTCTGCTGCTGGAGACCGACTGTCTCCCCTTTAGTTACACAGCTCTGCTGCTGGAGACAGACTGTCTCCCCTTTGGCTAAACAGCCCTGTTGTGGGGGGGCAGGACCGACCGTCCCTACCCCCTGTGCTGGAAGTGCAGAGACCACGGTCCCATCTGCACAGGTGTGGGGCTTACAGTCTCCCCCTGGTACATTAAGCTGCCGCTGGGGAGAGGTGGTAACCAGCTCCTCTCCCATTAGAACACTCTGCCGCTGGGGAATGGAGACTGGGCTCTCTATTCCCTGTACATTAATGATCCGCCGCTGGGGAGAGGTGGTAACAATCTCCTCTCCCATGCATACTTCCCGTCTCTTACCGACTGTCTCTCCTCCCAGCACAGAGTCCTGCTGTGGGGGAAAGGGGGCTGGGCTCTCTATTCCCTGCTGGATACTCTGCCGCTGGGGAATGGAGACCGGGCTCCCAATTCCCAACAAATCACACTGCCGCTGGGGAGGGAGGACGGCCCCTTCAGCTCCCTGTAGCTTGGGCGCAGAGACCACGGTCCCATCTGCGCTGGTGTGGGGCTTACTGTCTCCCCTTGGTGTGCTAAGCTGCCGCTGGGGAGAGGGGGTAACAAACTCCTCTCCCTTACACACTTTCAGCCGCTGGGGAGCAGGGCTGACCCTCTGTACTCCCAGTAGGCAGGGCGCAGAGACCACGGTCCCATCTGCCCTGGTGAGGGGCTTACTGTCTCCCCTTGGTGAGCTGTGCTGCCGCTGGGGAGAGGTAATAACAAACTCCTCTCCCTTACACACCTTCAACCGCTGGGGAGAGGGGATAACAGGCTCCTCTCCCTGCACCGTAGACTGCCGCTGGGGAGCAAGAACGGCACCTTCAGCTCCCTGTAACGCACACTGCCGCTGGGGATCTGGGCCGACTGCCCAGCATCCCTGTAGGGCCGGTAGAGAGACCGCAGTCCCATCTCCACCTGCCATCTGTGGGTCTTCCCAGGACCAATCCGTGAGGCCCCTCAACATTTGTGAGTAAGGGCCACCTGCTTCCCCACCTGGCAACTCTGGCGGCTGCTGGGGATCTGGGCCGGCTGCCCAGCATCCCGGTGGAGTGCCCTTGGTCCCATCTCTACCTGCCTGTTGTGGTTCCTCACAGGACCAGTCTATGAGGACCCCCACTTCGGGTTCCTCCCGCCGCCTCAGGGAAAGACGGCTAACCTCCTCGGATGCAGCCTCTACCCGGCTGCTGTAACGCTCCTGCTGCTGAGCATACTTCCTCTCTTTTGCCAACCGGAATTCTCGGTTCAGCCTTGTGTTTCGCTCGGCCATGACCTGGTTCCAGATCACCCGGCGTGTCTCCATGGGTATATCATCCCCATACTCGGCCACTCGCTGCCTCACCTCGGCCAGCCAATCATCTCCAGAGCCAGAACCTTCCATACTTGTCTGCTCCCAGGGGCGCTGCGCGACTGCTAGCGTTGCCCTCAATTTGTAAATCCAAACGAACTGTGTCTCCGAGCTGCTTTACCTCACACTAGGACGCCATCCCACCGCTGCCACCAATGTAACGGATCACCTGGCACCCCGACCGGGTACCTCCGTTAATGGATGCTCCTAGCGCTTCCTGAGGACTCCAAGCACTCTGGCAGACACCACAATCACCGAATCTGTGAAACCTTTAAATTCTCCCAAGCATATGAATGCTGTAGACCATTGAATAGGAACCATACGAATAGGCTTGTACTCCTAGCAGTCAACTGGAACAGCATACAATAAATCCTTCCCCCAATAATGAGACGACACTTCACTTTGAGGGTAAAACAGGAACTCTGGACTGGCTCATCCAGCCTGGCTTTTATTTCCAACTCACACATACAGGCCACACCCAGGGGGAGGCATAAAAGAACCAATGACATAGATGTTACCTCCCACACATCCCCTCCCCTTAGTGTGACACATAATCCCATTATGCATACAGTGTAAAATATACTTTTACACAACTTTCATAACTTTAAAACCATACATCACATTCACATAAAAATACATATCCACAATCAATCCATTCAGGGGAACAACATATTAAAAAAATGGCATGAATCCGAGCAGGGGTTCAAAAGTTACTAAAAGTATCTTTTGTTCCTTTCTGGCTGGCAGAAAAACATCCCCACAATGCACCCTGGTTTCCTCCCTTCTGCCCTGGAGTTAATTGGAGAAGTAATCCAATTACCCAGGACTAAAGGCAGACTCCATTAACCACATGGTTGCAAAACGACATAAAACACTTTAAAATACATAAAGTCACATTTACACATAACACACAGACATTTCACCTATCCCCAGATAGCTGGGATCTGCACGCACAAAACCACCGAATAGCGCGCAGATCCTACTCCCACAGTACAATTGCCATGGAGCTAAAGTCTTTCCCATAGTCTTTCATTATATGAATAGGCTCCATGGTATGGCTATCTGGGGTATCACATTCCCATAAAGTCTGGTCCATAGTCCAAAGGCAAGAGGCGGGCAATCAGCCCCCTCCAAGGACACGTGGCGAGGTCGGTTTCGCCACAGGGGGAGGCTATTGTCTTCCCTCCTGGCCCCCACCCCTGCACGGTGGGTGGGGGCCCTAATAAAACAATAAGGGGGGGACCTACTGTCCTCCCCCCCTGGCCCCCACCCCTGCGCGGTGGGTGGGTGCCCTAATAAAACAATAAGGGGGGGGACCTACTGTCCTCCCCCCCGGCCCCCACCCCTGCGCGGTGGGTGGGGGCCCTAATAAAACAATAAGGGGGGGGACCTATTGTCCTCCCCCCTGGCCCCCACCCATGCGCGGTGGGTGGGGGCCCTAATAAAACAATAAGGGGGGGACCGACTGTCCTCCCCCCCGGCCCCCACCCCTGAGCGGTGGGTGGGGGCCCTAATAAAACAATAAGGGGGGGACCTATTGTCCTTCCCCCCCCTGGCCCCCACCCCTGCGCGGTGGGTGGGGGCCCTAATAAAAACAATAAGGGGGGGGGACCTACTGTCCTCCCCCCGGCCCCCACCCCTGAGCGGTGGGTGGGAGCCCTAATAAAACAATAAGGGGGGGGACCTATTGTCCTCCCCCCCTGGCCCCCACCCCTGCGCGGTGGGTGGGGGCCCTAATAAAAACAATAAGGGGGGGGGGACCTACTGTCCTCCCCCCCGGCCCCCACCCCTGAGCGGTGGGTGGGGGCCCTAATAAAACAATAAGGGGGGGACCTACTGTCCTCCCTCCTAGCCCCCACCCCTGCGCGGTGGGTGGGGGCCCTAAATGAACCCCCCCATCAAGGTGACTAGGGGTCCCAAGCCCCTAGTCACCCCCCACCCAAAACATTCTATCCCCTACCTACCCCCCTCACCCTAAAAATAGTGAGGGGGGAATAAAATAACTAACCTGTAAAAAAAAAAAAAATTAAACTTGCCATTTGACGTCTTCTTTTTTCTAAATTCTTCTTACTTCAGCCCCCCAAAAGGCCAAATAAAAATCCATAAACCCGTCGCACTTTAAAAAAAAAAAAAACCGAGCGCAAACAAAAATTAATCCATCTTCACCCATGGAGGGCACGCCGCGTACTGAGCTCCGCAGGGCGGGTCAAGGCTTATAAAGCCTTGCCCCGCCCTGCAATTAGGCTTAGAACACAATGATTGGTTGGTTTAAGCCAATCAGAGTGCTCTGTGTCATTTTACAAGCGTGGGAAAATTCCAAAGAACTTTCCCACGCTTGTAAAATGACACAGAGCAGTGTGATTGGATGGATTTCAAGCCATCCAATCACAGTGCTCTGTGTCATTTTACACAGCGTGGGAAAATTTAACTTGCGACGGGTTTATGGATTTTTATTTGGCCTTTTGGGGGGCTGAAGTAAGAAGAATTTAGAAAAAGACCGTATGGTATCCCAGGAATACGAATTACCCCCATGCTGGCATACCATTTGCAAAAGTAGACAACCCAAGGTATTGCAAATGGGGTAGGTTCAGTCTTTTTTAGTAGCCACTTAGTCACAAACACTGGCCAAAATTGGCGTTCAAATTTGTTTTTTGCATTTTTCACTCACAAACAAATATTAACGTTAACTTTGGCTAGTGTTTGTGACCAAGTGGCTACTAAAAAAGACTGGACATACCCCATTTGCAATACCTTGGGTTGTCTACTATTGCAAATGGTAAGTCATCATGTGGGTAATTCTCATTCCTGGGCTACCATACAGTCTCAAAGGCAACGTAACCAATCTGGCGAATTTCAATGTGAAAAAACTGAAAAGTGTAACATGCTATATTTGACCCTGTAACTTCCCAAAACACCATAGAACCTGTACATACGGGGGTACTGTTTAACACATGAGACATCGCTGAATACAAATATGTGTATTTTATTGCAGTAAAAGCAAACAGTATTTTGACATTCACAGTTAAAATGTCACGTAGAACTAAGATTTTTATTTTTTTTTTAAATCTTATTTTCTCCCATTTTTTTATATTTTATTCATATTAAATTATGTTCCATACCTAAATATTTGATGTTAAATGAAAGCCTTGTTTCCCCTGAATAAAATTATATATAATAAGTGTGGGTGCATTTAATATGAAAGAGGTTAATTACAGTTGGACAGACATATAGCGCAAATGCCAGGTTTTGTTTTGATCACAACATATGGCTGCGTCCTGCGACCTAGTGATGATTGTATCAGTACTATACAATCAAAGTATTTAATTTGTATATTCAGTAGGCTCTCACTATCTGAAATTATCAAAACTATTTTTAAGACTATTCAAAGGATGTGTTTTCATCCATGAAGTTCTATAATAATTCCTCAAATAATGTTCATGGTGTTGACAATAATAATTGTTCTACAAATTCTCCACCCAGAAATCTTTCTATCATAGATTTGTTTTTGTTTACATAATCATAATTTTCACAAAAATTCCACCTTATAGTAACTTTTCATTCACTTGGAAAGATTAAATTCATTATCATCACTCTCTTCATTAGCATTGTGATGACTTATTAATGTAATACATCTTAACAGAAAAGTAGGATTGTCCTAATATTACCTAAACATTTGTTCTGACTAATCCGTATTCCTTAGTACCCTTCAACTGACTAAAATAAAATAAACATTGGGTCAGACTGCCCAGAAACTCTTATCCCTAGTCTATGTCTTACAAACTCAGGGTAATCATAACATCTTATAACAGCTTATACAATTCATTGGCTACCGTCATATCCAGAAACCTATTCTCCCTAGTCCATATCTTTATAGACTTAGGTCAAATATAATTGTGTACTATAATCTTAACTAAACTTCAATTCAATTCCTCTTGGATCTCTGAACTATTATATCCAAGGCATTTTAATGTATACCATTACTTCATATTAATCAATATAAATTATCCTTCCTTAGTTTTCATCCTTTAGTTACCATTGTTTGTTTTACTTCACCTCGATATAAACAAATTACTCATTCTTGTGAATCTATTAAATACTATTGAACTCACTTTTGTTGTAGTATTAAGTACATGATCCTTATATTATCGACTTCATGTTTTATCTACCTCTGATACTTCTCATCCTATATATAGGTCATCATTTAATAATTCTCTTAATACTACCCTTTTGTAATTTTACTCCATGCGTTACACATTCATGAGTACTCTCTCTTTGCATCAATATACTCAAAACTGATAAATAACTTTTCATTGTTCTTCTTTGTTAATGTTTAGGAATTGATATTCATGTTAGTGTCAATCTTTTATTTCTTTGTGAGTCTGTTAATCTTCTGTATCAAATTAACTTTGTAGAATCTTCCATCACAGTTTGCATATCAGATGAAAAGTCTCTTTCCAACAGTCGATGTCCAGTTGTCTAAAGGAATGTTTTCCTAATTTATTGCCACAAGGATCTGTCACGCTTTACCTACATTAAAACAAAAAATATGTGCAGCATCAATACAATGGCTTACAAGTCAATCTTATTATTATTATTATACAGTTTAACATTCAATTACATTGACTGCACAACATTCTCATTTTTTCTCATGAGATCTACCATCTAGTGGTCATTGCATTTATGCTTCAAACATCCTGTATATCAGAATATTTTTCTAAACATTTCATTTTCAATACTTTTTATTAATCATACCCCCCTTTTAAACTGTTTAATAATCTGGATGTATAACCTTGTCATATGTCAGATACAGACAACTAACATTGTTTCACACTATACTTTAGCAATAGTAGCCATCTTGTCTTAACACTGGCACCATTTTGTCATATGAAACAAACTACAAAAGACAAATATTGTTTCCTACATCAAATGTACTTGTAAATCTAGGTTTTATCCTATTAAACTTCTGTCTTATATAAAACAGCAAAACATATGTATGTCCAGGGTTTGCAAAATATAGTGTATATATATATATATAATCTAATTCTCATGCATTAAATCAAAGATTTTAAATCAACCCCAGAAGTAACAAGGAATTCATCCTTTGTTTTTCCTTCTGTAAAATGATTGTAGTTACTGTATAATTGCGTACACCCAATATAACATACATTGCATGTTTCTAACAACTGCTACATTAGTGTATTTCATTCTGAGACACTTGCAACCTTGATGTACATATTTATTTTAATTAATTCACCCAATACTTTCCAAAAACACACACAAAAACTATGAAAAAACAGTACAGACTAACAATTCAGAAAAACAACAAATAATCATATATCTTAATTCTTGTGCTGTTCTTAACTCTGGAATCAGCCTGTGCACATCTGTTGGCACACATATCCATGCTCATTCTCTAAACTGATCATGTCTTGTGACGTTATCTGATTCTTATAACTTTCTATGTTACAATGCATTGTCTCCTAATTTCGATTCAGCCAAAATTGCTTTTCTTTGACTGATTATCAGTTTACTAGGAAAGGCCTCTATTGATTTATTTCTACATGTATTTTTATCTGTCAAATTTTTCAATTAACAAATTCAATGTGTCATTAGCTAAAGATTGCCACAAAACAGCATCTGAATAGCTGCTATTAAATGCAAACTGCAATTCTCTGCAATATCATTTATGAATTCCATGTTACTCACCAGATCGGTTATTTCTGTCTAATTTGTTGCTTCATCCACACAGCTGCGCTGTTCTGGACTTGGATCTGGAAACTTGCCAATCTCTGCCACGTGCTTGCTTGCAGAATTCACGTTGTATCTTACAAAAACAGTACTTCACATGGTTCTTTTTTTTTCTCTTCAAGTTTAATTTCCCAGTTCCAAAACTTTGTAGCTTTGTAACTTGATTCTTCTTTCTCTCCCCTGGAAGTGGGAACAAAACTTGAATAGAAGACTCGCTGGCTGGCCAATGCAATAAATTCTCGTTTCTTCTGCGTCTTTCTGTGAATTTTCAAGTTGATTCTCGTTTCTTCCTAGTCTTTCTGTGAATTCTCAAGTTGATAGACTATATATACAAAAGACGTATATATCAAAGTCAAAAGCTCGCAAAAGTAATATACATCTATATTAATAATAGGTACTAATACGCAATCTGACTTACGGTTTATTCTTCGTTACTGATACATAATAAAACAACAAAGGATGTTACATGATCATAGATGTTCGACAGCAGATGGTAATTGCTGGAATGCTGAAGGGAGAGTTACATCGTTGTACAGGAATAAGAGCCAAGAGAGAGACCTTGTGTCCCTTTACTATATAGATGTGCCCATACTGACGTCAGAGTATAACTCTAGCCATTTAAGGACAAGACTCCCAATCCACATTCCAGAGTTCTCATACAAAGAAAACCATGTGACTTATACCATCAGTTACTTATGTCAATCCAGACATCCATAAATAGTCAATATAAACATAGACTATGCAATATTCTACACTTGTATATCTCCTCCAAGTCAATGGCAGTACCATCAGCTCTACCTTGCAGTCTTGCTGTGTAGGTGTTCTCTTTGACTCTGACCTTTCTGTAACGGAGCTTCCTGTACCCCGGTTGGGTACCTCCGCCGATTGATGCTCCTAGTGCTCACCGAGGCCTCCAAGCACTCCACCAGACACGATCAGCACTGCAGTCCCCACGTCCGGTGTTACAGCTTGGCTTGGCTGGACCCTGGACCCAAGACCAGGATCTAGCTTCCAGTGGGTGAACCTCTCCTCCAAGAGAGAGTAGCAGGAACAGCTCTTAAAAGAGCTTAGATTATACTTCCTGGGAGTATAGTGATGTAGCAATCCCCAGGGTAGATGCAGCCTTTCCCCCCCCCCCACACATGAGATGACTCTATGTTGAGGGTAAAACAGGAACTCTGCTTTATTGGGGCACACTGGCCTTTTATGCAAGTTTCCCAACAAGATTGACACCCAGGTGGACCTTGTTGGGCACAGGACACAATGTATGCAAGCCAATCAAAACAATGTGATAAGGACTCCACCTCCCGTATTACTGGACTGCTACAATATTCTCATGTGTTACTATAGAGTTGTTACAATTTATTCCTGTAGTTTGCCACTGTAATGTTATGTGCATGCAGTGTGTACCACTGTCATTTAATGATTCTGACCAATATTTCATGTAGACAGTTATTAATATTTTGGGTGATAGAATTTGGTTGCTAAACTTTTCAATAGTTTATAACACATGCCTACTCTGCCCCCTCCCCCCCCCCCCTCACACTCTCCTTTTCCCCTCCCCAGTCGTAAATACCTTCATATGACTGTTCTATCCCTATTCCTCAGGCCTCACTTCACAATCAACTCAGTGAAGACTGAATTTTTTCTCCCCACTTCCCACCCACCCACCCAGGCTCCCCTTAAAGACATAGCATGCTTCTCCAGCTGTTTGAGACTCTCACCCAATTACCTCTTCATTCCCCTAACATCTTACCAATAGCTTCTCTCTGTTAACTCTTTCAGCCATCACCTCCAAACTTCCCCTGCTACCTCTTGTCTCAAATCCCCATGGTTTCCTTTAGATTGTAAGCTCACGGGCCATCTAGCCAAGCACTTTGTATAAAAGAGCTCCAATGGCTAGATATCAGCTTACGGGCAGGGCTCTCTTACCTCTTGTATTTGTATGTGTATATTGTACGTTTCTCCACTAATTGTACAGCGCTGCGGAATCTGTGTGCGCTTTATAAATAGCAATAATAAATAAATAAATAAAATAAGGAACAAGACTCCCACATACAGTACACAAACCCTCCACTCTGCCAGTGATACAATTAAGGCAGATAATGTATTAACTCGAATTAACAGGCAGAAAAAACACATTTTTATAAAGTAGCATAAGTACCCCAAAATACAACATATCCCCTGATAGCCCTGATCTGGGTGAACAACATCCAAAATCGCCCAGATCAGAGCAGGGGTTCTGGAAATTCCTGGAAGTCTCTTTTTGACCACATGCATGGCTTCATGCCCAAAACCGTTCCAGAGAATTAGGCTGTCTATTTTAAACAGTCGAAGTACCGTTCAAATTACCGAATGGAATGGTGAATGGACATAGTCAATGTGTGTCCCTTGTTCGTGGGCTTCGACAACACAGTTCGACTCCCATTCGAATTGACAAAGTTTTATGGAAGGTAACTTTTCAGTGGCGTTCCTGTCGTCGCATGTCCGATTTGAGTTCTATGAACTGAACGACAAAACACAGCTGAACACTTCGACCAAAAAAGATGGCCGCCGCCACGTGTTCGAACGGCCACTTTGACACTTCGACTACTTCGACTGTAGCCGAAGTGCAACTTCGGAAGTTCAAAAGGCAGATATAGGGTTTCTAACCCCCAGTTCACCATAGGGCCATAGTCACAGGGCAGGAGGCTGGCAAACAGGCCCCTCCAAAAACCAGTGGTGAGGTCATTTTTGCCACACTTTCCTTCACCCATCAAGTTCAGTCACTTTCCAAATCCTGCTGCTTCTATCTAAAAAAAACATAGCTCGCATCCGCCCTTATCTAATGCCAAATGTGGCCATGGTGCTGGTTAATGCCACTATCCTAACTTGCCTTTACTACTGCAATCCGCTTCTCAGTGGTCTTTTGCGTTTCCAGCTGACCCCATTACAGTCTTGAATTAAGGCGGTGGCGAGGCTCATATTCATGTCTGTCCAAACCTCCCATGCCTTCTCCCTCTGTCAATTTGAAATTTAAATTCTGGTGCTTGCTTCAAATCTGTAAAAAAAAAAAAAAAAGTGCTCCTACCTATCCTCACCAGTACACAAGTATGTCCTGTCTAGGCCCATACGCTCTTCCAATGATCTGCATCTATTCTCTGTTTGTCCTCGCACCTCTGATGTCCGACTTCAAGTAGTCAAGTCTTCTCTAGGGCTAGAGTCTTCTCTAGGGCTGCTCTAGTCCCTAGAGTCTTCTCTAGGGCTGCGCCTATGGAACTCTATTTCCTGCTCCATTAGACTCTCACCCAGTGTCATAAACTCTTCACTAGAAAAGCATATCGGTTAAACTGTTCATATCGTTCCCTCCCCACACCTTTGTAAACTATTCTAGCAACTTATTTTTTCCCATACATTACATTCTATTCTTACCTCTGGTGCCACTTTATCCCACTCCCTCTAGAATGTAAGCTGGTTTGAGCAGGGCCCTCAACAACATCTGTTCTTGTGAGTCCTGCTTGTCTTGTTACAAATACATATCTTTTAGTCCACCTATTGTACAGCACTACGGAATTTGTTGCTGCTTTATAAATAATATATCATTCAAAATACATAGATAGTTATGAAATTGCAAGCTGAATAATCTCCAGTTTAATAGGATAACCCCTTGAGGACAGCATAGAACGTCCTCGCCATCCTATTCACTTACCTCATCGCTACTGTTCCCCCACCAACGATCCATGTTGTTACCGGTCTGGAGGGACACACATACGGCCCCCCCTTGGCAAATAAGGCCCCAGAGCGATTACATGACTACAATAGGTGTCATTGGATCTGTCTGCAGGGGTCTACATGCTGCTGTAAAAATAAAATAATAATGTATATATAATAATATAGCTTTATAGTATACCGTATATACTCGAGTATAAGCCGACCCGAATATAAGCCGAGGCCCCTAATTTTACCCCCACAAACTGGGAAAACGTATTGACTCGAGTATAAGACTAGGGCGAGAAATGCAGCAGCTACTGGTAAATTTCTAAATAAAATTAGATCCTAAAAAAAATTAATTAATTGAATATTTATTTACAGTGTGTGTATGAGTGCAGCGTGTGTGTGTTGCAGAGCCTTGGTGGGGGGTAGGCAATTTTTTAAAAAAAATTTTTTTATTATTTTACATTTTTTTTTATTATTATTTATTATTTTTTATTTAATTTCATTATTATTATTTTTATATTATTATTTCTTATTTAATTATTATTATTATTTTTATTATTAATTATTGTTTTTTTCGTCCCCCCTCCCTGCTTGATACATAGCAGGGAGGGGGGCTCCTTCCCTGGTGGTCCAGCATTGGCAGTTCAGTGGGGGTCCTGCAGCTCCTGTCAGCTCTCTCCTTCTCCGCGCCGTCCGTGCAGCTCCCTCTGTCAGCTCCCAGTGTAAGTCTCGCGAGAGCCGCACTATGACCCCGCGGCTCTCGCGAGACTTACACTGGGAGCTGACCGAGGTGCTGAACGGACGGCTCGGAGGAGGAGAGAGCTGACAGGAGCTGCAGGAGAGGTAAGTAACGCTCTCTCACGGCCCCCACAGCCCCAGTCTGTATTATGGCAATGCAAATTGCCATAATACAGACTATTGACTCGAGTATAAGCCGAGTTGGGGGTTTTTAGCACAAAAAATGTGCTGAAAAACTCGGCTTATACTCGAGTATATACGGTAAATAAATATAAAATAAAGTCAAATTCATTTTTTTATATATATTGAGATAATATATGTATTTGTATCAAAATACACTTGGAATGAAATTATGTGTGTGTGTGTGTGTGTGTGTGTATATATATATATATATATACATATATAATTACATTAATAATTTCATAAATATACACAAATATATAAATATGTATGTTTGTGTGTATATATATATTAAAAAAAATAGCTTGGCACTCTCCTAAAACAAATATAATAGGATACCTGCCTGGGTGCAATCCACTTTGCGTTGCATATATAGACAGTAAGGAATATAGGATGCACTCACAGGACTTGGTGAAAAAATCTTCTTATTTTATTTAATCCAGGTGTAAACCCAAAACCGACGTTTCGACCTCTGCAGGTCTTTTTCAAGGTTGCTAACACAAGCAAAATATTGTCTTTATATACATAAAGTATGAGTGCACTTACCACTCAGTTGCGTTGTGACCCCCTTCACCGAAACCCGGAAGTGTGATAGGACCGCCCACGTGACGTCATTACGTCATTACGTGCCGGCGGAAAGCTCAATGGTTGCTATGGGGACGTGTAAACTACACATGTGCAGTCTGTCTGGGAAAAGTGAAAGCAGTATAATAATGAAGGAGCCAGCAAGATGGAAGAAAATACGAGCGTAAATAAAGTAATAAGAGAGATGCATGCTTGACCACAAATCACCTAAAACTGTGAACTGTATTGTATGTTGTCCACTGAAGTAGAGAATCAGCTACTACTTGATGGATATTCCAAGTCATGCTGCTTGGAGAAAAATCAGAAAAAAATTGAAAAAAATAGAAAAAAATAATAAAAAGGGGAACTATTCGCTAAACAAATGCAAAAAGGGAATCAAAAAATGATTCCAAAAAACTAATCTTAGATATTTTTATTCTTATGGAGACATCCTGCCCACATTGAGGTTTATCGCGATCGACCATGTTCCACCTCCACATCGAGGAGGCGACAGATCAAAATTATTGTTACAGAAGGAAGCGTACTGGATCCACTATCTGGACACAGCATCCCCCAAGGGACTTAATGAACACATTACGTATTCTATGTTTCTATAGATGTAGGTTGTTACCAGATGCCATTTAAGTATTTTTGTCATACCCAGAGCATTTAGAATGATCATCTGATTAAGTTCATCCAGTTTATTCATTATTTTTTTCAAATCTCTGGTTTTCTTAAAAAAAAATCGGTTTAGTGAATAAGCCCCCTTTCCTTAATGTTGAAAATATTATGTTTTAGAATATTGCAGAGGAATTGTGCATAGTATCTGCTGCTAAGCAGGATGTCTCCATAAGAATAAAAATATCTAAGTTTAGTTTTTTGGAATCATTTTTTGATTCCTTTTTTGCATTTGTTTAGCGAATAGTTCCCTTTTTTATTTTTTATTATTTTTTTCTATTTTTTTTCTATTTTTTTTCAGATTTTGCTCCAAGCAGCATGACTTGGAATATCCATCAAGTAGTAGCTGATTCTCTACTTCAGTGGACAACATACAATACATAAAATAAGTGATTATAAACTGCTATGATTAAGATCTGTTTTTTACAAAGTGGGACTAGCTACTTTTTAAGATAGTATGTAGATGCCTTGACATTGTGTGTTTTGACACTGAATTGATTTGTCACAGGGATGTTTTCACAGATTCACATTTTTTGTAAATATTGAGTGTCACTTTCACAGTTTTAGGTGATTTGTGGTCAAGCATGCATCTCTCTTATTACTTTATTTACGCTCGTATTTTCTTCCATCTTGCTGGCTCCTTCATTATTATACTGCTTTCACTTTTCCCAGACACACTGCACATGTGTAGTTTACACGTCCCCATAGCAACCATTGAGCTTTCCGCCGGCACGTAATGACGTCACGTGGGCGGTCCTATCACACTTCCGGGTTTCGGTGAAGGGAGTCACAACGCAACTGAGTAGTAAGTGCACTTATACTTTATGTATATAAAGACAATATTTTGCTTGTGTTAGCAACCTTGAAAAAGACCTGCAGAGGTCGAAACGTCGGTTTTGGGTTTACACCTGGATTAAATAAAATAAGAAGATTTTTTCGCCAAGTCCTGTGAGTGCATCCTATATTCCTTACTGTCTATATATATATATATAACATACCGACATACCGATTCAGCTGCTCCGATGGAGTGGTAAACTTTATCATCCACACAATGTCTATCTGCTTGCACTGGTCTTTACAGTGGCTATCACAACATTTTAACCACCTTCTTTATATGTGCTAAGTTTTCTATAGGGCTTTTAACTAATCTCAATAAACTGTTGTTTTACCATATCCCACTTGCAGTATCCTTTTAATGGGGCAATAACTCAATACTAAGCTGTGGATATACAATACAGTTTATCTTGGTAATAACATCAAAAGATACTGTGATTTACCCTGGCATTTTATATCCACCACTGTGGAGGTGGGGAACAGAATTTGCACTGAGGAACTCTAGTATTTTCTTCCCATATTTCCCTTTTTTTTTTTTTTTAATAATATTCAGGGGTTGACTTTTTAGCTCTCACACTTTTTCTATAATTGATCTTTGGACTTAGGATTACCCAAATTACAGAGTTTGCATTCCCTGAATTAGCACTGTATCACCTAGAGATTATTATTATTATATTTATAGAGCGCCGTCAAATTCTGCAGCGCTTTACAATGGGTGGACGAACAGACATGTAGTTGTTAACCAGACAAGTTGGACACACAGGAACAGAGGGGTTGAGGGCCCTGCTCAATGAGCTTACATGCTAGAGGAAGTGGGGTAAAATGACACAAAAGGTAAGGATAGTATTAGACTAGTGACAGTTGCAGAAGAGGAACCAGTTGGGAGCTATTAACAGTTTAATTGATACGCTTTTATGAAGAAGTGGGTTTTTAACGATTTTTTGAAGGAGTGGAGACTGGGTGAGAATCTAATGGAGGAGGGAAGCAAGTTCCACAGGAACGGTGCAGCCCTTGAGAAATCTTGAAGGCGAGCATCAGAGGTGGGAGTACGAACAGAAGATAGACGTAAGTCTTCAGCAGATCGTAAGGGCCTAGACGGGACATACTTGTGTATAAGGGAGGATAGATAGGTGGGAGCAGCATTATGTAGAGATTTGAAAGCAAGAACCAGAATTTTAAATTGAGCTCTATCTTTTATAGGAAGCCAATGTAGGGACTGACAGAAGGGTGAGGCATGGGAGGTGCGGGCGGACAGGAAGATGAGCCTAGCCACCGCATTCATTATGGACTGTAACGGCGCAAGTTGGGAGCACGTAAGACCACTGAGAAGCGGATTACAGTAGTCAAGGCGAGAAAGGACAGTGGAATGGACCAACACCTTAGTCGCATCTGGCGTTAAGTAGGGGCGGATGCGCGCAATGTTTTTGAGATGGAAATGACCGGATTTGGTGATAGATTGAACATGAGGCTTGAAGGAGAGGTCGGAGTCAAAGAGAACACCTAGGCAGCGAGCCTGCGTGGTGGAGCTGATGGTAGCACCGTTGACTTGGAGGGAGACAGACACAGGAGTAACAACACTTGAGGGAGGAAAGACCAGAATTTCAGTTTTGGTCAAGTTTAGTTTAAGGAAGCGGGCAGCCATCCAGTTAGAAACAGCAGAGAGGCAGTCAGAGACACTAGTCAAGAGGGACGGGGAGAGATCAGGAGAGGACAGGTAGATTTGTGTGTCATCTGCATAGAAATGATATTGGAAGCCAAAGGAGCTAATGAGTTTACCAAGGGAGGCAGTATAGATGGAGAACAGTAGGGGACCAAGGACTGAACCTTGGGGGACACCAACAGAGAGGAGTTTGGGAGAAGAAGCAGAGCCAGAGAAAGAAACACTGAAAGAGCGCTGGGAGAGGTAGGTGGAGCACCAGGAGAGAGCAATATCTTGTAGACCGATATTGCGGAGGATGAGAAGAAGCTGTTGATGATCAACAGTGTCAAAAGCCGCAGACAGGTCAAGGATAATTAGGATAGAGTAGTGGCCACGAGATTTTGCAGCGAGTAGATCATTGGATACTTTGGTCAGTGCCGTTTCCATAGAGTGCTTAGCGGGGAAAGCAGACTGAAGCGGTTTTAGCAGAGAGTTGGACTCGAGGAAGTCTGTCAATCTCGCATACACAATTCTTTCAAGGATCTTGAATGCAAAAGGCAGTAGCGAGATAGGACGATTGTTGGATGGGGAGTTAGGGTCAAGATTGGGCTTCTTTAGAATTTGGGTTACAGTTGCATGTTTGAAGGGCGATGGAAATATACCAGAGGAGAGAGAGAGATTGAGAATTTTAGTGAGGTGGAGAAAGAGAAGAAGACAGATCGACTGATATTTATTTTTCTAGAGCCGATACCAATAATATATGAACTTTCAGGCAGATAGCTTACCGATATTCTGTACATTTACAGTTTTGAGGAAAAAAAAAAAATTATTTTTTTGCAAATCTTCTTTTTTTTTTTAATTAAGTGGTAAATGCACAAAATACACATGCTAGTCAGATTTTTTTATGTTTTCAAGAATATTTATATTATAATAATATTTATGTGTGTGTGTAGTGGATGCAGTGAGTGTATTTGATTAGTAAATGCAGTTTGTGTAGTGGATGCAGTGTGTTTGTGTGTAAATGTGTGCAGTAGTTAGGTTAAACAACATGTCCGCTAGGTTACAAATACCTTTTTGGTCAAAATGTCTATATTTCAACCTGAATTTTATTAAAGGACAGAGAGGCTCATATTATGCTCATCTCTTTCTTGATTCCTCAGCAGCAAAGAAAGGATATAAATATATTGATAGAAAAAAAAAAAAAAAAAAAGAAGTACCCTCAAATGGTTAACCGTAGAACAATTTAGCCAATAAGGACAGTCCACATTCCATATACTCCCATGTGACCCTATGCTACTATAAAATTTTGCTCTGTCAATATTTCCTGTATTTTGCTATAAGTTATTAGTTGTTTGCTTGTATTTTCAAATATTTAATTATCTGTGTATTTGGAGCAGGGCCCTCTGTTGCTGGCCCTCTCCTTCGTTTCTCATTTCCTTTGCAGGGTTTCCCGCTTCCCGACGCATTTCTCCCGCCGCCAACCCTTAGCCCTCTTACCTATTTAGGTAGTTTATTACCTGTTTTTCTCCCGACACTCGACGATCTTGCCGTTCCGGAGTCTCCCTCTGACCTCAGGGCTTGTCTCTCTGATGCCCTACAGAACCCAAGGTCAGCTAAGTGGTACCCCACTGACCACGTGACCAAGCACATTGCAGCTAAGGCCAAGATAAATAAACTTAGGGCAGAGTGCCCATGCCCTACGGTCCACGTACCAGACGTAGATCCAAAGGTCGCCCAGTTCCTGGGCAAATCAGGATGGAAAGCCAAAAAAAGGCTTGATTTTATTCCCTATGTCACTGCCAAGACAAGGTGCTAGATGTATTATGGTCTAGTGCAAAGATCTTTGACATCTTGGCACCTGTAGATTTATTGCCCATTAAGGGCTGGATCCAATGCTTCATCTGTCTGCTAAGCAACACTAACCGCGTTGGCCACTCTCATAAAAAATGTTGGCTAATAGCATATCTGGGGGCTGTCCTTTAATCTGTGAGGTAGTTATACAGGTTGGTGACAAAGGGTTCCAAAATGTCCCCAAAAACCTGGTAGTATTTACATGTAAAGGTCGTCTGGGCCTGGGGCTTTATGAAGAGGCAGCGTTGATATGGTCTTGAGAACTTCCTCAGTCATGATAGGTTCAGTGAGTTTTTGCGCCTGCTCAGAGCTAAGCTTAGGAAGGGAGACTCGTTTTAGAAAATCATTGGTCCTGGAATCGCTCCGTGTGGGACGGGTCTTGGTTGAGATTGTAAAGACCTTGTTTATCTCTTGTGGCTTGTCCAGAGGATCAGTGCCCCCTTGGTGCAGGGACAATATCCTGTTTTGCCTGTCTCTTTTTAAGCAGGTTGGAAAGTACTTTAACCACTTTATTACCCTGGCGATAAAATTTGGATCTCATTTGTTGTAAATAGTAATTAGTTTTTTGTAGGATTGCTTCTTCTATAAGTGTTTTAAGGGTTTTTATCTTGTTCACTAGTTCTGGGGATGCCTGTTTTTTTGTTAAGTTGTGTTGTAGCCGCAAACTCTGTTAACCAAATTGTCATTTGTAAGTTACGTTTGCGTTTAAGATAGGACGCTTTGCGTATGAGTATACCTCGTATCACGGCTTATGTGCGAGCCAAAGAGTGTCAAGTGACACATTTTGTATAGTATTTGCTTTAAAATAATCCTCTCCACCCTGTAAGAGGGATTTGTTTAATCTCCAATGTTAAGACCTGCAGGGGAGATGGTACTGCAGTCCCTTGTTCCTTTTCCAGCTGCTGAGTATAAGTGACCATAGCTCCAGCAGGGGGTAGAGATGAATACAGCTTCACGACAATCCTTCCCAGTAGTTAGAGTATCCTTTCCCCAAACATGAGCCAAGACTTCATGAAGGGTGTAACAGAACTGAAGCTTTATTGAAACAGGCTGGCTTTTATGGGGGTCCTCATGCAAGAGGACCTCCCAAAACAAACAAACATATTACCAATCACTGTACAGTATTTTCTTACTACACGCCCCTTCCTCTGCCTGGAAGATAGTGAGATAAGTTAAAGGTTAAATCAATTATCTCCAGGCAGAGGGCACACATTTTACCCAAACATTGGAACACCCCTTTCCCCACAAGGTATCCCCACAAAATACATATCCCCTGATAGCCCCGATCTGGGAGGCAAACATATCCAAATTTCACCCAGATCGGTTCAGGGGTTCTTAAAAAGTGTGGAAGTCTTAGTTTACCGACCACACACGAGGCTCCTGCCCAAAATAGTTCCACGAATTCCGTGTGTGGGGTCGGTCGCTTGGGAAAAAGGGCGAAAACTGTCAAAATACCCTCCTGGCTCATAGGAGCGATTGTTCCCCTGGTCCATACGGATATAACTACCGAATGCCGCTCTTCTGGGTGTTCGGCAAGTTGGAGAACCGGCCGTCCGGTAGTTTTCAGCGGTACTTCGCACGGTCGAGTGTCCGATTTGAGTTCCAGACACTCGACGACCAAGTCCCGCTGACTCGCCTCGTGCGGACAAGATGGCCGCCGTTTTCTTTTCCTCGTGGCGTGCGGCTATACAAACAACGGCCACCCAGGGAACACTTAATTGTCGGTGATGCAAACTGCCGAACGGATAAGCTATTGTTGGCAGAAAAAGGGAATTAAACACAAAACATAGAAGAAAAGGGTAGCTGGGGTCTCTTTTCTTCACATTACTCCCCCTTAGTTCCATGGGTCGGCATACCCGCCTAGACCCTGTCGGGTTGGCTAGGGGATGTCCGGGTGGTAGCATTAAGAGTCCGAGTCTGTCTGACGGGAAAGTCCATCCGCATTACCGTTCTGTTTGCCCGGACGGTACTGCAGTGTAAAATTGTATGGTTGCAACGCTAAACTCCAGCGTAACAACCGGGGATTGTCTCCCGAGACTCGGTTGAGCCAAATGAGAGGGTTGTGATCAGTTAGTAGCGTAAAAGCTCGGCCGTAGAGGTAGGGTTGAAGCTTCTTTAAGGCCCATACCAACGCCAAGCATTCCTTTTCTACGGTGGCATAGCTAACCTCCCGAGGTAGTAACTTCCGACTGAGGTATGCCACCGGGTGTTCCATGCCATCTTCCCCCACCTGGCTCAGCACGGCTCCCAGCCCAAACATAGAGGCATCTGTGTGAACGAGAAATGTCTTATTAGGGTCTGGGGCCGCCAATACTGGAGCTTTGCTCAGAGCTGCTTTGAGACTTTGAAACGCTGCTGCACACTCCGGGGACCACGATACCTGCTTGGGTAGGGCTTTTTTGGTTAGATCGGTGAGGGGCTTGGCTAGGGTGCTATACTCGGGGACAAACTTGCGATAGTACCCTGCTGTGCCTAAGAAAGCTAGGACCTGAGTCTTAGTGCGGGGTTGGGGCCAATTTGCTATGGCCTCTATTTTGGCGGGCTCGGGCCTCTGTTTACCCGAACCTACCCGATGCCCCAAATACTGGACTTCTGCCATGCCCACATGGCACTTCTCGGGTTTCAGGGTAAGGCCGGCTTCCTGTAATTTGTGGAATACCAAAGCCAAGTGCCCCAGGTGAGCTTCCCATGTGCCGCTGTAGATGGCGATGTCATCCAAGTAAGCACATGCAAAGTCCTGCATTCCTTCCAGAAGTCGGTCCGCCATCCGCTGAAATGTAGCCGGGGCATTCTTCATCCCAAACGGCATAACCTTAAATTGGTATAGCCCGAATGGGGTGACGAAGGCTGACTTAGGGATGGCAGCCGGGTCTAGGGGAATTTGCCAATAGCCTTTACACAGATCTAAAGTAGTCAGGAAGTGTCCACTAGCCATGCGATCGAGCAATTCGTCGATCCGCGGCATAGGGTAGGCATCTGTGATTGTCCTGTCATTTAGTTTCCGGTAGTCAATACAGAAGCGAGTGGTGCCGTCTCGCTTCGGTACTAACACTACCGGAGACGCCCAGGGACTTTGGGAAGCCTCAATAACCCATAGTTCGAGCATTTCCTGGAGTTCCTTCCACATGCTCGTGCGTACTGCTGCTGGTATACGATAGGGCTGTTGTCTCAAGGGGTTTTCCCCCTGGGTCTCTACCCGGTGTACTGCGGCGGACGTGTATCCGGGTAGAGAGGAGAATAGCCCACCGTATTCCTGGAGCAGGTGCTTAGCGTCGACCTGCTGAGGGGGGTCTAGCTTGTCTCCTAATCCCACTTGTTCTACCGTCCCGGGGTTAGCCGCTAGTAGGTCTGGTAAGGGGAGTCCCTCACTATCGTCTGTAGATGGGGCGCAAATGGCAGCCACATCTTCCGAGCGCCCGTGATAGGGCTTCAACATGTTGACATGAAAGGCCCGTCTTACTCTTTCATCCGAACATTTGGCCACGATATACGTGGTGTCACTAATCTTCTCGACTATTTTAAATAGCCCCTGCCAGGCTGCCTGGAGCTTGTTCTTTTTGGATGGTCTGAGGGCTAACACCCTTTGCCCTATGTCCAGGTTCCTATCTCTGGCCCCGTGGTCATACCATTGTTTCTGGCGTTTCTGGGCCGCCCGCAAGTTCTCCCGAACGGACTCGGTGAGAGCTTGTAGGCGGTCCCGAAACTCCAGCACGTATGGCAGGACTGGGACTCCCTCCTCTCCTGTGTTGCCCTCCCAGTGCTCTCGTATGAGGTTCAGGGGTCCCCGGACTTTTCTCCCGTAGAGGAGTTCGAAGGGGGAGAACCCAGTGGACGCCTGAGGCACTTCCCGGTAGGCAAACAGGAGGTGAGGTAGAAACTTCTCCCATTGACCGTAGGACTCTGTGAACGCCGTGAGCATTTGCTTAAGCGTGCCGTTAAATCGTTCACAGAGGCCATTGGTCTGTGGGTGATAGGGGGAGCTGAATAAAGGTTTAACCCCGCAGCTCTGCCACAACTGTTGCGTTACAGTTGCCGTGAACTGGGTCCCTTGGTCGGAAAGTATTTCCCGTGGAAACCCTACTCGGGAAAAGATCTTAACTAGGGCCTCTGCCACCGTCTCCGCCTCAATGTTGGAGAGCGCCACCGCCTCAGGGTATCTGGTGGCATAGTCCACCACCGTGAGTATGTAGCGTTTTCCGGAGGAGCTGGGTTTGTTGAGAGGCCCCACCAGGTCTACTGCTACCCGGTAGAATGGCTCGTCAATGATAGGTAGGGGTCTTAATTTGGCCCTAGGGTGATCCCCACTTTTCCCTACTCGTTGACAGGTATCACAGGTTCTACAGTAAGACTGCACATCGGTGGATATTCCTGGCCAGAAGAACGTCTGGGTAAGGCGGTCCTTAGTTTTCTTGATACCCAGATGTCCGGCTAGCGGGATATCATGGCTGAGCCTTAGAAGCTCCGCCCTGTATTTCCGGGGTACTACCAGCTGCCTCTTTATCACTTGTGCTGCCCCCCTCCCCACTCCCCCGGTAACCCTGTACAGCAACCCCTTATCCCATTGGAATCCCTCGTGGTTATTCCCTTCTCTGGGTGTCCCTACTGCCTTCCTGTAACCGGCTAAGGTGGGGTCTGTTTGTTGGGTTTGGCCAAAATCTTGGGGGGTACCCCAGAAGGGGATAGGGTTAGGGGCGACTACGGGGTTTTCAGTTCCTACCTGTGGTTCCTCGGAGTGTGTTGGTCCAGCTCGGCGGGCTTGCGCCCTAGTGGTCACTGCGCAGGCTCCGGCAGGTTCGGATTGTATCAGCTTTGAAGTTAGGCACCCTAAATCATTCCCCAACAAAACGTCGGCTGGTAGTCCCGCCATAATGCCTACTTCCATCGGCCTGTCACCATGGCCCCAATTCAGCTGTACCCGAGCAGTGGGTATCTTGTGGATGGCACCCCCGGCCACCCGTACTGCTACAGTCTTGTTGGTGCGAGCCTTGGCAGCTACGGTATGCGGCTGTACTAGTGTAAGGGTGGCGCCCGTGTCTCGGAGCCCCTCGGCTTCTTGACCGTCTACGGTGACCAACTGTCGGTGGTGGACTCGATTGTCTATTTCAGCTTGGGCTAGGTCTACCTCATGTAGGACAGCCCACTGTTCGGAGTCGGGTGTTGGCTCGCCCACCGGGGTGTGCTGATAGTGGTGAGCGGCCGCCCTCGGAGTTTGTGGGGGCCGTTCCCAGCTGGTTCGGCTCCGCTGAGGACAGTGGATCTTGAAGTGCCCGGGCTGATTGCACTGGTGACATACCGGTGGAGGTTTCCGTACAAAACCAGGTTGGGGTGTGGGTGGTCTGGGGTTGGTCACAGGTCCTGGTGGTGGAGCACTGGACCTTACCAGAGGACGGTTCCCACTAGCTTCCCCCTTTCGGCCTTCGTGATGCTCGTCCGCCAGCTTGGCTGCGGCTTCGATGGTAGCCGGCTTTCGGTCTCTGACCCAATCCCTGGTGTCTGTCGGGGTGTGCTCAAAAAAATGTTCAAGTAAGAAGAGCTGTAGTACCTCTTCCAATGTGGTGGCTAGGCAGCCTTGTATCCAGTTTTGGGCCGCTCGATATAGCCTAAAAGCCCACTCAGTGTAGGAGTCTCGGCCACCTTTCCGTAAGGCCCGAAATTTCTTTCTGTAAGTCTCTGGGGTCACAGCATATCTAGCAAGCAGAATTTCCTTTACCTTGGCATAGTCATGTATGGCTGTGTCAGGAACTGCTCTGTAGGCCTCGGCTGCACGGCCCGTGAGCTTGCTGCTTAGGATCGATGCCCATTGCTCTGATTCCAGACCCTCCAAAGCGCATTGACGTTCGAAATCCTGCAGATATGCGTCAATCTCTGTTTCTCCGTCCGCAAAGCTTTTAAATGCAGCATAGTTAATTTTCTTTCGCTGTCCTCCATTTATAGATCCTGTTAGTGATGCGTTGTCTGCTTGGATCAAGCTGGCCTGTAGGGCACTGCGTTCTGCATTCACCTGTGCCAGGATTTGCGTTATCGCCTCCGGTGGTGGGTTTGGCCCATATAAATTTAGCCTCCACATCACCTTCCGCTGGAACTCCGCTTCCTCTCGGCTGACGTCCGTCACGCTGCTGGTTTGGTCGCCCTCCATTAGTTCGGCTATGAGGGTAGCTTTTCTTTTGTTGCTTGCCACCTGGCCTCGGGCTTCCAGTAGATCTTGTAGCGTCGTCTTTTTTAGTTTCTCGTACTGCTGGGCCATTCATCAGTTGTCTTTCTGCGTTCCATTCAATCCCGTCACTTGCCACCAGTTGTTAAGACCTGCAGGGGAGATGGTACTGCAGTCCCTTGTTCCTTTTCCAGCTGCTGAGTATAAGTGACCATAGCTCCAGCAGGGGGTAGAGATGAATACAGCTTCACGACAATCCTTCCCAGTAGTTAGAGTATCCTTTCCCCAAACATGAGCCAAGACTTCATGAAGGGTGTAACAGAACTGAAGCTTTATTGAAACAGGCTGGCTTTTATGGGGGTCCTCATGCAAGAGGACCTCCCAAAACAAACAAACATATTACCAATCACTGTACAGTATTTTCTTACTACACGCCCCTTCCTCTGCCTGGAAGATAGTGAGATAAGTTAAAGGTTAAATCAATTATCTCCAGGCAGAGGGCACACATTTTACCCAAACATTGGAACACCCCTTTCCCCACAAGGTATCCCCACAAAATACATATCCCCTGATAGCCCCGATCTGGGAGGCAAACATATCCAAATTTCACCCAGATCGGTTCAGGGGTTCTTAAAAAGTGTGGAAGTCTTAGTTTACCGACCACACACGAGGCTCCTGCCCAAAATAGTTCCACGAATTCCGTGTGTGGGGTCGGTCGCTTGGGAAAAAGGGCGAAAACTGTCAAAAGTCCCGAAAATACCCTCCTGGCTCATAGGAGCGATTGTTCCCCTGGTCCATACGGATATAACTACCGAATGCCGCTCTTCTGGGTGTTCGGCAAGTTGGAGAACCGGCCGTCCGGTAGTTTTCAGCGGTACTTCGCACGGTCGAGTGTCCGATTTGAGTTCCAGACACTCGACCACCAAGTCCCGCTGACTCGCCTCGTGCGGACAAGATGGCCGCCGTTTTCTTTTCCTCGTGGCGTGCGGCTATACAAACAACGGCCACCCAGGGAACACTTAATTGTCGGTGATGCAAACTGCCGAACGGATAAGCTATTGTTGGCAGAAAAAGGGAATTAAACACAAAACATAGAAGAAAAGGGTAGCTGGGGTCTCTTTTCTTCACATCCAAATATAGGTGTCTCTTAATGTCATGAAAACTGGGGCATGGTCGACCATGTGATGTGTCCTATCATGCATTCCTCCACTTGGATAAGATGTAAAATTTATCTATACATGTGTATGAGTTTTGAACTGCTGAATTAAATGAATAGTCACGCTCACCTACGTTTAGTGCTTTCCAAACATCTAATATATTGTGGGTCTGTATATGGGATACAGGGGACCTACTGGAGAACTCTGAGTCGTTTTTTGTAAAGCATGCAGAGGAATCACGAGCTGGGTCAGTAATAAAGTTAAAGGATCACTATAGTGTCAGGAAAACAAAGCAGTCCCCCTCCCCTGGCGCTGAAGGAGTTAAAACCCCTTCAGCAGCTTACCTTATTCCAGCGCCGGGATCCCTCTGTGCTGGTGACCTCTCCTCCCCATCCGACGTCAACTCCCCCGTCCAACGTCAGTGGAGTCGAATGCGCATGCGTGGCAAGTGCCGCGCGCGCATTCAAAGTGTCCATAGGAAAGCGTTTCTCAATGCTTTCCTATGGACGCTCTGCGTGATGGATGCGAAATACGCATCCAGCGTCGCAGATGCGCCTCTAGTTGCTGTCCGGAAGACAGCCACTAGAGGCTGGATTAACCCCAAATGTAAACATAGCAGTTTCTCTGAAGCTGCTATGTTTGCATCTGAAGGGTTAAAACCTGAGGGACCTGGCACCCAGACCACTTCAATGAGCTGAAGTGGTCTGGTTGACTATAGTCTCCCTTTAAAATCTCCGTAGAGCACCAGGGAGTCCTACTTAACTCTGTCAATTTTATTGCACAATTGGTCCAAGAACTGGGCCTGATTAGAGTTGTTGGAATAGGCAATAACTATCGTATACGTAACTCCATTAATCTCACAAACGCTTTGATGGGGATATCGATTGGTACTGGGTAGGGTGTATTTTAGATAGAAACGTATCCGGTGGGGGTTTGTTGAAGTGTGTCTCCTGGAGACACACTATGTCGCTACGCCAATGTGTGAGGTAGGTAACAATTTTAATAAAGACATTTGGGAAGTGTTAAGCTATGCAATATGCAAATCATCAATATAAACCTCAACCTCTATGAGGTGACATTCCTGGACACGATAGCAAGCAAAATTTTTAAACACATGAAAAAATGCAAACCAGAAAATAAAACAAAGTATATATATATATATATATATATATATATATATATAAACAGATGCCCAATGTCATTCCCCATAGGGAAGCAAGTTACCGTTGATAGGGCTACGGCTACAGTATGGGGCAGTGGCAGTAGGGTGCATCAATAGTAACTCGAGAGGCATAGCAATGGTTTTAAGCAATATTCTGGTCTGAATTAGATTAAAGATATGGAACACAGCTTTTGATTAGACCAACTTATTTTTTTGACTTTTTTTTTTTCTCCCCTCATTTCCTAAAGGCCAACCCACACCCCTTGGCTTCAAAAACATTGCACAATACCTCAGTCATAGATGGAATGGTATCAGACTTCCAAAAACCGAGGGAGAACTGAAGTTGCCGAAACCAAGAGTTGGGTCAAAATAATTTCTGTAGACTTAGACAAATTGTCTGGGAGTTTCTTCATGAGAAACAATTCTGGTGTAATAGTATGTACCTGATCTGTAATGGTGTGCATTAATGTTGTTCCAGTAGGTGTTCAGCTTAGGACCGGACCAAAAGATGTGGAATAGTGTTCCTACCTGCCTGCACGCCCTCCAACATGTATTAGTACTAGATAAATGTTGTTAAAAGTGCCTGGAGGGAGTTAGGTACCATCTGTAGAGAAGTTTATAATGAGATTCCAAAAGCGCCACAGACTGTGTTATTTCCCGTAGCGCCAATAGAAGCCCATGCCACTCCTCAACACTATACTCCTTGTTCAGTTCCCTTTCCCATCCTGTTATATAGGCTAATTTTGGACCATGTTCCCCAGCAAAATAGACATAGCACATAGAGATAGTGTGTATCCAATCATGATCCGAGAGAGAAATGTTTTCTAGAATAGACCTTTCAATTTTGTGCTCCTCCAGGACCCGATCAGAAACTTTAAAATGTTCACTAATTAAATCAACCATCTGTCTATGTACAGCGGTCACAGAGGCGTCCAGATCAAATTTGGCCTGTAACTGGTCAAAAGATAAAAAAATAATTAGACAAAAATAAATCATTAATACAGATGACATAATGGGAAAGCCAATAGTCCACATCAGATCAGGTAATGCAGGTTGCAACACCGACTAGGGGGTAGCTCTGGACCAGGTAGTAGAAGGGTTTATCGTTTTATATAACACATCCCAAGCCTTAATAGTTGCTTTGGTAGTTGGAAACATGTTCGCCAGTCGCCAAGCTGGAGGCAACCAGAACACATCTTTAAAATTTTTGTAGCTTACATCTCAAGCCACAGGGGACAACCATGCTACAAGTTGAATTTAAGTGCCATAGTCGCAAATAATAATGGCTAAGGTTTGGCAAACCCATACCTCCACTAGTTCTTAGCTTTTGTAAAATAGCCAATTTAATCCTGCTCGGTTTCTTATTCCTTATGAATGTCACTAAGGCAGAATTAACTTTCCGAAAAAAGGAAGAAGGAATGGTTAAGGGAATCGCTCTTAAAAAAAAAAAAATATATAACATTTTGGGAAGGAGAGTCATCTTGACCGAATCAATCCTTCCATCCATTTAAAGACTACACCATCTCTCAATATTGTCCCTAAGAACGGGACAGATTTTGTCTAAGTTATTAGTATGCATCTTTGACAAGTTCTTGCATAGATTAATGCCCAAATAAGAAATATGAATCTCTCCAGTCAAAGTTAAAAGTAGCTTTTAAGGGGCGGGGCTTGCTACCTGACACGAAAGGATGCCATTTCCATCAGCTCCCAAATTCTGCGGACAAAATATCAGCCTTTCCCTGACCCATCCGACATCGCCACATACACTACCGGCATCAGCACATCGAGCTGCATCTCCCGATGCCTTTTTTTCAACCGCAACGGTTGCAGAAACGGAGACACAAAACCGGGGCCTACTACACCCCAACGATCCTGGGCCTCGAGGACCTGCTGAGTGGATACCCGGCGAAACACACAGAGTCCTCCAGCTCCCCGGACCCATCCAAAGCTCTGACACATATGCCGGTAATGGGACGCCGATCACAGAAACCACAAGGTACGGCCGCGGGCAGAGATATTGGGACTATGCTACAAAAGCCCGCCCAGCCCAAACCCACTCCCGCGGCAGGAACGCCGGAGTCAATCCTGGCACCTACCACACCCCAACAACGTCCAGAATCACCCGGGCTCCCTCAGACACCCAGAGCAGGACAGCAGGGGCAATAACTCTTTGGGCAGCACCAAACATTGCAGCTACACACCCAGGCACCACAAGGCCTGAACTCCCAGGGACCCCCCTGGGCAACACAGTCTGAAAGAGTACACAACCCAGACCTGACTCACAAGGGCACTTACAAGCACCACCACAGAAGATGACTCTTCACCAACCACCAAACGTGATTTAAAGCTCCTATTAGCAGACATCCACAAAGTCCTAGCAGCTGACACAGCCCTTCTCAAGACCGAACTGCACACGGTCACAAAAGGTGAGAGCCACGGAAGCAGAAGTAGCGATGGTACATGCTCACATTAACACGATGGAAGACTCCATTAACCCCTTAAGGACCAAACTTTTGGAATAAAAGGGAATCATGACATGTCACACATGTCATGTGTCCTTAAGGGGTTAAACAAATCCAGCAACAACAAACGTACCTGTCACTCAAAATGTCAACCATGGAAGATCGACAACGCCGCTCACACATAAAAATCAGGGCATCCCTGCGGAGATATCGGCCGAAGAGCTGCCGTATTACGCCAGACGCCTACTAGCCACAGTACTCCCACACACAGCGGTAAAGAAAATGAACATAGATGGGGTATACCGCCTGCCCACCCCTCCACACATAAAGACCCCAACGGCCAGAGACGTCATCCTCAGATGTGTCACAGTGCAAGACAACCTACACATAATGGCCGGGCTGAAAGGCAAGACGCCACTGCTGTTTGAGAACGCTTCCCTAACGTTCTTTCAAGACCTATCAAAAGCCACTCATGTGGCGCAAATCATACGGACCGCTCACCGTACAACTCCGAGCAGCGGGAATTGCATACAGATGGGGCACTAACGGGACACTAGAAGTAACACAAGACGGCACCACCCTTGTCCTAACCTCTGTGGAGGAAGCACCTACCCTCCTAACCACCTTGAATCTACCCAACCCGAGGCCTCCACCACCAAAAAAACCTCAAATGGAAGTACGGGACCCCGGGAACACCGCCCAGTCGGAACCGAGACCCAGTGGATCACAATATCCTGTACCATGATGGAAGTGGACTGATACCACAGGCTTTGCCACCGTGACTGGTGCACACATTATATTCTGAGTTCTTTCCGTGACTTTACCTATGTTTTATGTCTTATCTTTTCTACTAGTTAACCTCCGCTATACATACTCAAACACTACAGGCCACTGATGCACTCACCCTCTCCAAGCCAACGAGAGCCAGCACACCACACATCCAATCACAGGGCGCCTGACAACTCCCCTCCTCGCCCCCCCTGCAGCCACCTTGGTTAGGGGTAACCAACCCAAACAAACCACCTACGACAAACAGCTCACCTCCACTAACGCATCCAGACACCTATAATCAGCACATCACAGCGAGTCTGACCATGACACATGGAACTGACGCAACCCTGCCGCCCCACGACTCGAATACTAACACAACCCTCTCATAGGGTACCATCACCACCAGACCCACACTTGAAGGGAGCTAATGCAATACACCAAAGTCCCATCCCAAACACACGGACGCACAAAACATCACGACACCTATGTACTGATCAATATGTTTTGTTTAATATGTTACTATTGTTCAAGAAATTGTTATAGCTCGACCCAAAATGGTGCAAACCACGAATGACACAGAACCTCGATTTTTTTTCATTGTCTGTAAACATCAAAATGTTGCACCAAAACTGAAAATAAAGAATTTTAAAAGTAGCTTTTAAAGTATCTAGTTCATACCATGGGACAAAACATGAATGCTTGGGTTTTATTAGTGTTCAATTTATATTAAGAAATGTCTCTGAATTCTTGCAGAATAGACACTAATGGCGTAATCAAGGTCGAAGGATTTTTAAGATAACATAATGTCATCTGCAAAGAGACCTATTTTATGTTCTCTATCGCCTACCACAATGCCCTCTATATCTGCACATTGCCTTATTGCCTCAGCCAAGGGTTCCCTGTCTATTCCCATTGGATAGAGTATCAAAAACAAACCCAGTTGGAGATACTTGAGCTGTTTACTAACAGTATAAAGCAGACAAAGTCCCAATAAAGGAATCAGGAATGTAAAACCATGACACAGCCTTTCTCAAGAAACCCCAATGAATTCTATTGAACACCTTTTCCACATCTAAAGATAAGCGCAAATAAGGTGTACAATTTAATTTGGTGAATCACATTTATGAAACGTCTTGTACTATCTGGGGCCTAACGATTTAAAACAAAGCCCACCTGGTCATAGCTAATCAAGGAAGGCAGAATTTGGGCAAGACGATTAGCCAATATGTTAAAGTATAATTTAGTGTCATTGTTGATTAATGAAATTGGGCGAAAATTTGGACAAGCATTGGGCACTTTACCAGGTTTGGGCAATGGTATAATGTTTGCACATAATGCCTCCCCCAGCATCTCACCAGATGACCAAAAATTTAGATAAATGGGGGACCAAAACACTAGGGAAGGACTTGTAATATGCAATCCTAAAACAATCCGGTACCGGAGCTTTGTCAGCAGGAATTTTGGCAATTGCATCCATAATTTCTTTTTAAGATATAGGAGAATTTAGTTTATCAAATGTATCAATTGAGATTTGCTTCAGTGGGACTTTATCCAGAAAATAGCTATTTTTTTCTATGGTAGGCTGCTGCACGTTGGGGTCAAATGCCAAATTGTAAAAAAAATGTATAGTAGGCAGCAGATGTACCGTATATACTCGAGTATAAGCCGACCCGAATATAAGCCGAGGCCCCTAATTTTATCCCAAAAAACTGGGAAAACTTATTGACTCGAGTATAAGACTAGGGTGGGAAATGCAGCAGCTACTGGTAAATTTCTAAATAAAATTAGATCCTAAAAAAAATATATTAATTGAATATTTATTTACAGTGTGTGTATAATGAATGCAGTGTGTGCGTATGTGTGTGTGTGTGAGTGCAGCGTGTGTGTGTGAGTGCAGCGTGTGTGTATGAGTGCAGTGTGTGTGTGCATGAATGCAGTGTGTGAATGCAGTGTGTGCAGGGCCGGTGCAAGGATATTTGCCGCCGTAGGCAAAAAAATTTTTGCCGCCCCCTCCCCCCCATATGTCCTGACTTCCCCTCTTCCTCCCTCAGTGGTCCTTACCTCCCCACCCCCGTGTTCCTTCACTCCCCCCCCCAGTGGTCCTTACCCTCCCCTCCCCTAGTGGTCCTTACCCTCCCCTCCCCTAGTGGTCCTTACTTCCCCCTCCCCTCCCATAGTGGTCCTTATCCCACCCCCTCCCTCTCATAGTGGTCCTTATCCCCCTTCTCCCTCCCATAGTGTTCCTTATCCCCCCCCATCCCTCCCATAGTGGTCCTTATACCCCCCTCCCTCCCATAGTGGTCCTTATACCCCCCCTCCCTCCCATAGTGGTCCTTATACCCCCCCTCCCTCCCATAGTGGTCCTTATACCCCCCTCCCTCCCATAGTGGTCCTTATACCCCCCCTCCCTCCCATAGTGGTCCTTATACCCCCCCTCCCTCCCATAGTGGTCCTTATACCCCCCTCCCTCCCATAGTGGTCCTTATACCCCCCCTCCCTCCCATAGTGGTCCTTATCCCCCCCCTCCCTCCCATAGTGGTCCTTATCCCCCCCCTCCCTCCCATAGTGGTCCTTATCCCCCCCCTCCCTCCCATAGTGGTCCTTACCCCCCCCCCTCCCTCCCATAGTGGTCCTTATACCCCCCCTCCCTCCCATAGCGGTCCTTATACCCCCCTCCCTCCCATAGTGGTCCTTAACCCACCCCCTCCCTCCCATAGTGGTCCTTATACCCCCCCCCCCTCCCATAGTGGTCCTTATACCCCTTTTTTTTATTATTATTAATTTTTTTTTTATTATTTTATTTCTTATTTTATTTTTTCGTCCCCCCTCCCTGCTTGATATATGGCAGGGAAGGGGGCTCTCCTTCCCTGGTGGTCCAGTGGCAGTTCAGTGGGGGGGAGAGGGGGGCTGGCAGAGCTGTACTTACCTTTCCTGCAGCTCCTGTCAGCTCTCTCCTCCTCTGCGCCGTCCGTTCTGCTCTTCTGTCAGCTCCCAGTGTAAATCTCGCGAGAGCCGCGGCTCTCGCGAGATTTACACTGGGAGCTGACCGAGGTGCTGAACGGACCGGCGGAGGAGGAGAGAGCTGACCGGAGCTGCAGGAAAGGTAAGTACAGCTCTGCCAGCCCCCCTCTCCCCCAGTCTGTATTATGGAAATGTAAATTGCCATAATACAGACTCTGACTCGAGTATAAGCCGAGTTGGGGTTTTTCAGCCCAAAAAATGGGCTGAAAAACTCGGCTTATACTCGAGTATATACGGTATTACTTATCACAACTGGATTAGTCACTTTTAAACCACCCTCAGTCAATAAATGCTCATTTCTGGACTGAGCGAATCTGTCGCAGCTTAGAGGCTAACAAAGAGGAAGCCTTATGACCATTAGAATAAAACCGTTGCTTAAGTCTCTTTAACAGCAAGGCTGTATGCTTCAACTGAATAGTATAAATGTTACTTTTAACATCAGAAATCTTTGCGACCAGAGAGGGAGAAGGGTCAAATTTGTTTGCCTGATTATTTGATCCCCCCCTGTATTATTTGATTATAGTTCACAGAACTTTGTGCCACTCTGTCGATAGTCTTTGAGGCTTCCCTGCCGCCACGGGACGAGGAGCTTGAACGTTTATGTCCCATTCGCTTAAAATTCGCCATCAGTTTTCTACTATCTATTTGATGGCACACATAGTTTCATTTCGTAGCACCAAGACACTGGTGGGGAAGCCCCAGCGGTATTGGATGTTGTGGGATCTCAGAGCTGTTGTGATGGGGGACATTTCCCTTCTTTGTTGCAGCATATCCAGAGATAAGTCCATGTAGATTTGTAGTCGGCTGGCAATGGATGTGCCCGGCTAGCCCTCATTATTCTTTCTTTAATATGGAAATAGTGGATCCGCATTAGTACATCGTGGGGTAGTCTGAGGTAAGTGCTTCGGCCTGCCCACCCTGTGGATTCGGTCGATGACCAGGAGCTCGGGTGCCGTTTCAGGAAGGAGTTTAGCAAAGAAGGCTGAGACATAGTTGTTTAACCCCTTAAGGACCAAACTTCTGGAATAAAGGGAATCATGACATGTCATACATGTCATGTGTCCTTAAGGGGTTAATCCTTTGTGATCTATGGTTTCAGCTATTCCTCGGATGCATACATTGTTCCAGGTCATTAATCTTCTCAGTACAGGCCTGTACTGTTTGCTCCATTTGCATACTTTACATTTTCATATTTGTCCCCAAAGTAATATATACGCAAATGTGTTGTGTTATGATATGTGTATTTGATAGCTAGGCATCCTTTGTTTCAAACGCATACTCTGGTAATATTTTTCAATTAAATTGTGCTCCCTCTCACCTGCAGGTGCTGGGTTGATTAGATTAGAGAGTCAAGAGCCTAAACCAAATAACAATTAAGAATGCATACCCAAACCCACTGAGTACTCAAGAAGGCACACGAATGGACGATAGCCTTAAATACCTGTAGCAGTACCTTTGGACATGCAATCAGGCCCTTTGGGTTATGCAACACCGCATCTGTCTTACAGAAATTAATGAATGACGTACTTTTTATATTTAAATGACATACTGATTCACTCCCCTGATGGAAGGAGACACATTGTTCAGGTATTAGCTTTTACTTTAAAGACTATTGCAAAATGCATTTTTTGCATGTTAGACTTTTTCAAACATCCTTTGTGAAAATAATATAAATTAAGAACAACAAAAAAGACCAGCAACATACACAAGAAAGGCTGTGACCTAATGGCAAATAATATAAAATAAGAACAACAGAAAGACAAGCAACATACACAAGAAAAGCTGTGACTGGAGCAAATATCCGTTCAAGGTCCCCTGCAAGCATTTAAAAATTACAATTTGCTACTAGCCAAACCATTTCTTGCGGAGGTAGATCCTTCTGAAGTGGGTATTGGTTCCATGCTTTCTCAGAGAAAATGACTTTAAACCTTCATTCATTACTTTTCATAAAAGCTCTCTGATACAGAAATACATTTTCATATAGGCAATTGTGAGTTATTTGCCAAATATGCTTCCCTTAAGGAATCGGGTTGCTCATTGAATCCATTATGATTCTTTCAAAAAAATGTCATACATCAGTGCTACTAAATGGCTGTCTTCACGCCAAGCCTAGATGGTCTTTGGTTCTAGATTTAATTATTTAATCACCTGTCATCAAGTTTCTGGATACACCAAGAGTAATGTACTTTAAAGACAAACTCATTATAACTTTATTATTAATGAACCTAGTCACAAAAATCATTGCAACAATCCTTTCTTCCACACTATTTGAAAGAATCCTAAACTGTCCTACACAAGCACTTCTCTCCAGACACAGAAAGGAATTGTTTGTTCCAACCCAATATGAGGAAAGAATGCTTTGGTGTACCCAAGTTATTTCCTCTGTTAGCAGACACTATAGGGGCGTATCTATTAGTACTGTTGGGAAGGACTTTATTCAAATTTATTCAGATTATGAGCAAACCAAGGTACCGCATAAAGCTCCTTTGGACACACTTCTGGACTTTATTGTACAGATTCCCCTATCTAAAGGGAGCACTGCCATTCAAATGGTTGTACAATGGGTTTCTAAAATGGCTCATTTTGTTTAGCTTCCCACATCTCTTTTCTCCTTTAAACTCTCCTATGTTTCATGAAAGACATTTTTTCGCTTATTTGGATTACCGATAGTGATTGTCTCTTCCAGATTGATTTTGAAATAGCTTTTCTGAAGAATTGAGCATCCTTCTCTCAAAAGGTACGCACCTTTTTTATCATTGAGGAGCCACTGATTGGCTTAGAGCGTCAACTTATCACCCCAGCCAATCAGCAGCGACCCTGCCTCACTGCACTCTTCCTGTAACTCTGATTCAGAAGCTAGATGCTGCCCTGGAGATCTGCACTGCAGTGGGGGATGGCACTACCCTTAAGAAGATTCAGAAGGCTGCAATCTACTTTAAAATTAATACAATGTATTGTTGTAATATCTAGTTTGTGTTTTCTCAGTTACATAAGTCTTTTATTTATATATATATATATATATGTATATATATATATATATATATATAACAAGAAAAATAATCCTGCACTCCACTCACTAGGTATGTTTGCCCGGTGCTTGTCCAGCAAAATACAAAAAACGAAAGTAAGATAGCACTCCCAGGACTTGTAAATCGAAAAGTAAAACTTAACTTTTAATTAGCTTGCAGAAGGTCGACGTTTCAGTCTGTTAACCACAGACTTTCATCAGGACTAGTGCATACACTGTAAAAACACATATATATACAAACATACATATTAGCAATCAACTTACCCACCACCGAGATAATTACTTCTCCCTGTCAGCTCAGACCGGGTCTCCCGCGGGTTCCGCCGACGTCAGTGCGTGCGTCAAAATGACGTCATTACGTAGCGCCGGCGTCATCACCGCAACACGTGACCACCCGTCCGACAGCATCATGGGGAGGCTGTTGTCATGGAGAAAAGCTCCATGGTAACAACTAAAAACAACACACACATGACTGAAGAGGCAGTAGAAATACAGTATTAAATAACATAGCATGTTGAAAACACTCAACTGTAACATCTATCCCTATAAGATAGGGATTTTTAGGAGTTTGAACATTATTCATGCATTACTATGAAGAACGCTATAATAGATATACCTCTTAAGGGGCAGCACACATAAATGCCAAAATATAAGGGGAATCTAATGTTAGATGCAAATTAAACAGAAAGGTATGTAACTGTATTCTTGGAAAAAATGCACAAGTAGGAGCATATATATACAGCCACCAATGATATCCCTGAATCATCCAACAGTCCATCATGACAACACAACCAAATAAGCAACTAGGAAAGAAGGTATATCAGACCTAACGAGGGTAATTAAACTTTTTTTTACCATCATCTATGAGGTGTCAAGGGAATGTGCCTATCCCATCGGGTGGCCAACATAAGCCCAACTTCATTTCATCCGGTCACCAAAGTATACCTCCTCATCGGCCTTAAGGTGTAATTATCATATCACCAGTTAAAGTCCAACATATTTAGAGACAATAATGGATATAACAGTAGAGAACACATGTGGTGACTCCACCAGAGAAGTGGGCACCCATGCCATCGTTCTGTCTGGGCTAGTAGCCACCGAAACAGAAAGGAAAGAGAATAATAAGGAAGAAGAATAACCATCCTCGAAACTGAATATACAGGAAGGTAGCTTAACCCCAAGGGTGAGCCCCCATCCCCTATGCCAGTTCACCCTCATGGACTAAATGAAAAATATTCATTATCTGTGTTCTTATGATTTAAATTGTATATAACCTGATGGATACTGGCATAGGGGATGGAAAAATGTATAAACCAATATTGAATAGTATAAAGTATCTCACCTCCTCGTGTTACTGAAGTTTGTGCAACGTTCACATTCAGATCACCTGACCAATTTACCATTTCATCTCCATTAACTACAATCATGATATATGCATTTTGTAATATGTTGAGTTCCCATGATCCCATGTTTACATTATCTTGTACAAATGAACCTTTTGTCCAGCTAAATAATTCATTATGACCTATTGTAATGTTTAAATTAAGAACACTATCTCATGTGAAATTAATTTGCACATTGCATACGTGTAGATACCCATCTTTTGTCCCAAAACAAACGATGGGGACAAAAAAGTCTCTCTTTTTTCTAATATTTCCCAATAAGTCATCCTTTAATTCCTGATTGAAAATTGTTTTGTTTATAATAAATACAATTACTACAAAAACTGTAGTCATCAATGTTAGCAGGATGCTGACGAACAACTTCTTTCTGCTACACGGTTGTCTTTGTGAACACATCTTCTGTCACCAGCCAACTTTCCTCTGTAGGTCTGCTTACAAATGATCTCAAATAAACCAAGAAAAACAAAGCAGTATCAATATATTATCAAATTATGTTGTAGGTTTATACAATTTGCACTGATCTGCATGAACCCAAAAACAAGTTTGCCTATGTTTATTCCGTAAACCATCAAGAGGTCTTTGCACTTGTACCATTGTTTGTCCCATTGTATCTGTTAGGTTTGCCTCCTAAGGTCTAGTTTTCCTAAAAGTCTTTATCATGACCTTACCCTCTTTAAAAACTTTGAAAAATCAGGAGGTTCCATTTTACACATACTGTGGTGGAATCTCGGTAAAAATACATTTATTAGGCCAAGATTGCCACGTGGTATGTGCACGTGCATATGCTGATGTATCGGCCGTTGGTTGCACGTGGCAACGATACAATCAGTAGTATAAGGAGCATGTGCAGAAATACAGGATATACGAGTATTCCCCTCCTCCATTGTGCTGGGCAAGCCAAGTGGTCAAACAGGAAAGTTAGTCTCTATTCTGTTGATTGGGTTAGAGTACATGTAGGTGGAACTGATTATAGGAGGAGCTATATGTCTATATAAGGGACCTACACTGTACGATCAGGACTCAGATTTTAGCTGTTTTTGGTGACATTAGTCCCTCTGAGTCCCGGTCGGTGAATTGAATAAAGATATCTTCCTTCCTGAAGAAACCTGTGTCCATCTCTCTGTGCTTGGCTTCCGTCAGTTTCTCAGTTATCAATACGAGTAGTTGCATGTGGAATGATTTGCTCCAAATTTTCCTGCAGCATTTGCAACTATTTATTTTTAGCAATCACATCTTTCTGTGGGGTAGATAAATATGGTTCATTAGGAAAATTCAACTGCATTTTCCTGCCTGTCATCAATTCAAATGGAGTGTATTGTGTAGCTGAAGACACAGTGCCTCAAATACCCATAAGTACAGCAGGACGTGCCTGTACCCATGTGTTGCCTTTCTCATGTAACATTTTTGAAAGTCTAGATTACAATGTTTGATTCATACGTTCCACAATCCCAGCAGATTGTGGATAATATGGAACATGGAATATGTGTTCTATGCCTAGAATAGCACACAATGATTGCATGACTTTCCCTGTGAAATGGGTACCTGTGTCTGACTCTAGAAGTCTAGGAAATGCCCATCTTGAGAAAATGTGTGTCCATAATGATTCAGTTGTCCTTTGTGAATCATCTTTTGTTAGTGGAATTACTTCCAACCATTTAGAGACTACATCTACAACTACAAATGTATACTTTAATCCATTCTTACCTGTTGGTAATAGCCCAATGAAATAAATTTGTAAGGTAGACCAAGGACCATTTGCAGGTGCTATATGATGTATAGGTGTGTTTTGTCCTTTAGGTCTGGGATTTATTTGTGCACATATCAAACATGATTGTACTACCTTTGATTTTACAGTGTTTTCCATCTTATCCCAATAAAACTTATCTCTGAGTACCTCTAACAGTTTCTGCTGTCCAGTATGACCTAAAATTCATGATTATATTGTGTAAACAGCACTTTTAGATGTTCTGGCATGACCGGACACAGTTCTCCGTTTTGGTCATGACACAAAACCCCATTCTCATGAACAAATGGAGGTTTTGGATCAACCCGAGAAGCCGCAAGGGAACAATATTTTGCCTGTTCTTCTCAAAAAAAAAAAATGGAGGCTGTGTGTTAGTCTTTCTAACCACTGCTACTGCAATAGGCTCTGTCTGCAATGCATTTTCAACTGTTAAAACTGCTCTTTATTGCAAATGTATCAGCTATCTCATTTTCTTCACTAAGTACATCTTTACCTTTTTGGTGGGCAGGAACTTTAACTATAGCATGTAAACATGGCTCTTGAGACGCAATTTCAAATATTTTCTATAGTGTCTCTTTGTGCTAACACTTTATTTGAGGCATCTACGAAACCTCTTCTTTTCCATATAGCTAAATGTTCTGTTAATGATCTGACTACATATGAACTATCACTATAAATCACTAGGGGATGCCCTACTTTTTCCTTAAGGGGTAATACGGTTTTCAATGCTTCTAGTTCTACTCTCTGTGCCGACAAATTACCTGGCAATGTATGTTCTACTAAATATCCTCATTTTGGAATACCATATAGCATAACCTGTATAGTACTCCCATCTGAACAGAATCTGGACCCGTCAACAAACACAGGTTCATCAGATTGTTTTGCTTCCTTTCTGAAAAGAGTGAATTCTTTTCAACTTCTGCTAAACATTCATGGGGTTTAACTTCATATTGCATTAGTTGTGGAAGTACATACTTTGCCTTATGTTCTACCTTAATCTGCTTTGGTGATAGAGCTATTAACCATTGTGAAAATCTCTGATGTGACACACCTGGAATTCCCTTTTCAAGAAGTAATTTCAAAGGTGTGTGGTGTTTGCAGAATTATGTAATTGAATCCCACGATGTGTTCATTTGCCGTTACCACAAAATGAACTCCTTCCAAATTTCTGGCACAAATTTCTAGCCCTCTTTCCACTGGGGAACTAATTTTAGAAATAATATACAACTATTCTCCTTTTCTCTTGCTGCAATTGTAATAGTACTGCGGAGACAGCCGTCTCTGAAGTATGTACTTGAATTGAGAAGGATGCTGTTGGATGTATTGTCGTTAAAGCAGGTGCAACCTGTAAGTATCTTATAAGTAACTCAAATGCATTCTGATGTTCATCTGTCCATGGTCCAAATAAAGATTCACTATTTTTCAAGAGATAACATAGAGGTTTTTTCAGCAAACCCTTCTATGAATTCTCTGGAAAAAAATCATTAATCCTAGGAACTGGCATAAGGCCTTGTGTGAAGTCAGTACAGGAAGAGAAGAAATAGTTTAGATTCTTTTCTGCACTGGCTTCTTATGTCCTGAACCAATGTGTACACCTCAGTATTGTACCTCTGGTTGCATCAGTGTTACTTTACGTGTGTTCCGTTTTAACCCAGAGTCCTGCAAAAGGAAAAATAATTAATTTAACAGAATCAGGTGTTCTTCCTCGCTTTCACTCTGCAAAACCATATTGTAACAAGCATTCTGGCTTAGAACACTCAGGCAAAACTTTTTCCAATGCCTTGCTAATGTTGGAGAACTGTGAAATTCCTGGGGTAACACAGTAAACACATATTGCTGAAATCGATACTGCCTCCGTTGGAGTGGATCAGGACCTTGAATGTCAATCAACACATTTTTAAACCTCCCACATTAATTTTTACTTTGTGCCCATAAATTTGGATAACTCTGTACAATCTCTTTAAGTTTTAAGTTCAAGGTTATCACTAGTATTGGGCCATTGCATTTCTGTAGATATAACTTCTACTGGACAAACAATTTCTAGCTCCCTATATTCAGTAGGTTTCAATAGCACTGGTTTCCTACCCTTGGCATCTTTTTAAATAGCTTTGTTTCCCAAATCAACAATCCAACCTCTTCTTTGCATAACATTTGTGCCTATGATCTTATCAACATGTTCAGTACCAAGTCTCAAGTTTTGTTTTTAAACACTGAGGTATTTCTTAAGTGACATTATTTACTAATGTTGCTATATATCCTCCACCTCTGTCAAATCCTACAATTGTACATATACGTGCACTTGGTGATAAAGGTAGTTGTAAACTTGTTATACTTAGTTGAGCTCCAGTGTCAATTAGAAATTCAGTGTCCTTTAGAGAACATGTTATATTTAGTCTACCACATCCATCCAAATTTAAAAATTCAAGTGGACATGGCCCGATACCTTCAAATTGTCATTGTGAATTGCTTATTGCAATAGAAACAGACAAGGCCATATGTCTGTTTCTTTCATAGTGTAAATGGGGGTTGTTAAAAGTTTGGGCTTCTGTTCTTTGTCTGTGAGCCAACAGTTTTCCTGTGCCTGGGCTAAGTCTCTCTCCTGATCTCACACACAGACTTTTTAGCAGTTTGTTGTCTGGATTCTCTCCTACCCTATCCAGAAATGATGCTGCATCCTCAGTAGTGTGACACTGCAGGGCACATGCAATATATACAGGATTTAGAAATGTAAAACATTTTTATGAATGCATTTCTCATGGATTTTGGTATATGATCATCAGGAATGCTCATTACCAACCTGTATGCGCATTCAAATTTCAAAAGGAAACTGAAGACATCTTCATTTATATTTGGTTAAAATTTTTCTAAAACCTCAATATCCACATGCTCATTTCCTGTTGTTAATCTTATTAACTGTCAATGCATATCGCTCATTCCCATGTACCAGTTCACCATCTTCATCAGAGAGGGACAGATAGGTGGGGATAATCGATGTGCAATGTAAGTTGGCAGCCATATTTTAAACAATCAGTTTTTTTCGTTCGTCATTCACATTGTTTTTTAAAAAATTCTTTATTTTTCATGTTCAAAAGGTGATATTCAGGCTCAGTAAGCCACAATAGCTGTATCAAGTGCACAAATAACATTCAACTTAGGTCAACAATATGGCTTCATGTATACTGCACATTTTATATTTTTAGATAACGTTGAGCCTAAGCAGTGTGCAAACGTGGTTCATGTAGTAGATGATTTTGCTGTATAGTAGCATGTGTGCTCGTTTTGTCCTCGGCCTGTCTTAGTTGCTTGTCTATGGAGAATTGGACTATCTATGGGCTTATTGTGCTTGGTCCGCCCATGTGGGTTATGCGTGGGACACATGTAAGAGAGGGACAGCTCGTTTGTGGCCTGCTATGTGTGTTACTGTCCCCTGTAACCCTGGGGAGAGGGGTGTGTGTGTGTGAGAGGATAGGCTCTCTATGGCCTGGTTTCTACGTGGGGGCTATGTGATTGTGGGTATGTCTGATATATAGTGGGACTGCGTGTTGTGCCCTGCTATTGGGTATGGAAGGCTAGAGGTGCCTAATGTGTTGGTCTCCCCGCGGTCTCAATCAGCGTGTCTAACATGAGCATAAACAATAAAATAACAAATAATTACAATAGTGGAAGACAGGTAACCTGTGCACATTAAACTGTTGTGCAGTACTGTGGTCTGGGTCCTTCACTGCTTAGTCATATTTTCTGCCTCAACATAGGATTATGGGGCTAAGTATAGTCACCGTGCTATATTCCAGCGATCATCGCTGGGTCTTGTCTGCTGCTAGTGGAGGTTGGCGCGGGCTGTTGCTTGATGGACCGTAAGACCCGGTTTTGGGAGTGTTGCCTTTGCGGTAATTCTCAGTCCCAGGGTGGGGGTGAAGTGGGGTCTAGGGAGCATCTCGTTGTTGGGGTTTCTGTCGAGGTGGTTGAAGAGAGGCGAGGTAGTTTGTGCCGTTTCTGGGTGTGAAACTTATGTGGGGAAAAATGCTTGGCCTCGTCATTTTAAATTCAGGTGGTGGCAGCTGCGGTCTTAGCTTTACCTCCTCCCTGTGCGATAAATGGGGTGATCCTTGCCGGATCCCAGCGGTGTGGTGCCTCGGGGTTCCCTGGAGCTTCCCCTTCTCGTAATTCCGCCGCTGGCAGTCCCAGTGACTAGGTGAGTTGCGTCCTTATGTAGAATCTGCAGCATGTGCTGTGGTCCCCAGCGGTACTTTATTTGGTGCGTTCGCAGCAGAGCGGTGAATGGTTGCAGGGACTTGCGCCATTGCAAGGTAGCTCCCGATAGGTCTGCATAGAAAGTTAAGTCCATATTTTCGAATCGGTAGGTTGCAGACCCTTTCAGGGCCGCGAGGAGCGCCATTTTGTCTGCTGCGTTTCTGAATTTCACCACAAGGTCTCGGGGTGCCGTTTCTGGCGCTCTCCTGGGCTTGGGGATCCGGAAGGCCGCTTCAATGCCATTGTTTTTGACTTGTTTGGAGGGCAACAGTGTTCCCACTAGCCTTCTCAGGAAGTGTGGGAGTTCTTCTGCGGGGATTTCCTCCGTGACTCTGCGCACCTTCAAATTGTTGCGGCGCCTAGAGTCTTCCAGTGCTGCAAAGCGGTGTTCCGTTTTGGCCTGTTGTTGTTTAAGGGTCTGTATTTCTTTCCTGAGCTCCCCTAGCTCTTGTGAGTGTCGTGTGGAGGTTAGTTCCTCTGTTTCAATGCGGCCCACTAGGCCCGCGGGGTCTGCTCGTATTTGCGCTACGTCCACCTGTAGGGCCTTCTGTAGGTCCCCCAGCATGGTTTTCAGCATTATCGCTGTCACTGGTCCCATGTCATCCGGGTTCTTGTTCGGCTGTGATGGCCTCGCAAGGAGTGAGCTGCTGTTGGCTTCCTCTGGGTAGAAGTCCCCCGAGGAGTCAGTATTCATCCAGCTCGGCGGCCATTTTGGGTCCTTATGCGCCTTGTGCCTGGCGGAATAAATCGGCTATAGTGGCCCCTGTTTTGGGTCGGTCTGATTTCTGTTTTTTAGTTTTTCTTCCCATCTTGGTTGTGGGTGGATAGGTCTTTGGATTTGGTTGAATTCCGCTGTTTGGCCACGGAGCCTCTCTAGCATGCGACCGCTCTGTTCCACCATCAAGTTCCGCCCCTCCAAATTATGTTTTGATACATTAGACTCAAATACATCAACATTATTAAATGCATCCATTGATTTATTTATTTATAAAATACTTTACCAGGAAAGATGCATTGAGATTTCTCTTGTTTTAAGTATGTCCTGGGTCCACAAAACATTGCATTGTTACAATAGGGTAACATAAAATACAAAACAATATTAATAACAATATATACAAAATTTAACATAGAACAGGTAGGAAATATATAATCAACCATTACAAGTACATTCTGTTTTAAGATATAAGAATGTATAGAATTTGTGTGTAGTCGCTTAGAAAGGGTACAATAGTATAGAGCTGCTACCACCTAAAGTGCCGTCCTCTCACAGCTTGGCACTCACAAATACAATATGGTGGAATTACTGAGTATTATACACGACAAACCCAGTGTAAGGTGGAGCGCTATGGAATGAATTAACTTACCCCCCCCCTGGGGTTTTCAGTATAGCCTAAGGGGGGAGAAAGGTACAATAGTGCAGACTATTAAGTACAATTTGAGTGAAATAACCAAACAGTGGTTCACTCACATGGGTCTGAGCCTAAACAGGACAGGCTCAGATCTCTCGAGCAGACGTGTCCTTAAGGAGACACGGACCCTTCAGAGGTTGATTTTCTAAACTTTCTTTCTGTGGGGTACAATAAAAAAACGAGATCTGGTGCAATATATTTCGGGTACCAGTGTGTGCAGATAGATAAAATATAACTGCTCACCTTTCATAGAGCCTCAGACTTGGCTCTAAGTATTTCAGCAAATGTGTCTATAAGGGGACACATACCCTTCTTTTGTTGGAGCGGGAACTGCAGAGTGTAGACTAAATCAGAAGCTCAGGTGGACAGATAATGAATAGTAAAAATATATTTATTAGTAAAAATACTTTTGTGTATAACACTATAAAAACAATAAAAATATATAGGTATATATAGAAACAATGTCCAAACTTCTGAGGTGGTCCGAGACGCGTTTCGCCTGGTCGGCTTTCTCAATCGGTGTCTTTCTCTCTTGGTTCCCTGTCTTCTTTTAAATGCTGTCTTTGGGTCCCATTGGTGGATGATTTCGCGCCCTCCGGTTCCGGTTCAGCTGTGGTCCTAATTGCCTTTCTTTCGTTCCGGTTTCGTCGACCGGAAATGACGTTGCGCTGGTCTCGTCGACCGGAAGTGACGTATCGCTCGTGTAAAGTCCTATTTCCTGATAAGTCCATTGTCGCCATTTTGATTACTGGCAGCGATCTAATAGGCAAGTGATACTCCCATAGGGATATAGTGCAGGAGAAATAAGGGCAACATAAAAACTAGTTAAATCCAAATCTCACACATATTAGATATATCCAAGTGTTTCAAATGATCTTAAAGGTGCATTCTATTCTTAGGCATACAGGTACATATATGTTTATACATATCCTTTAGATTGTGATAGTTCATCTGTATATTTAAAGTGCATAGGGTATTCTAGATTCTATATATTGCACATGTTTCCAATAAAGACCGTAGTGGGTGAGTAATAAGAATAATAAAAATCTGACACCTTCATGCTTTTAGTGCAAATGAAAATTAAAAATACATATGTAGAAAGAAATCTCTACCATATGTAGAGGCAGTAATAAAAGTGCATAAAAAGTTTATAAGAAGTGGCAAAGTTCGAAGTCATTGTTAAGACCATGAGGTGTCAGTGTGTTCAGATTAAAAATCCACCTCATTTCTAATTGCCCCAAACGTTTGATAAGATCCTCCCCTCTCCAATTTGGTACCAGTTTATGTATACCCATAAATTTCATGTTATTTGGGTTTTTATCATGTTTTTCCAGGAAGTGTGCTGATAAACTGTGTTTTGCAAATCCATTTTTAATATTTCTAATATGCTCTTGTATCCGTACGTTAAGATTGCGAATCGTACGTCCCACATAAAATAGACCGCACGGGCATATAATGACATATATGACTTTTTTTGAGTAGCATGTAATTAGTTCTTTTATTTTAAAACTTTGTTTAGGGTTTTTGGGGTGATTAAAAGTCTGGATGTGTCTTTTTGTATTTTGTGTGTTCTTGCATGCACCGCAAGTGCCACATCCGAAAAAACCTTTTGATTTATTTAAAAAGTGATCATGCTCCTTGGTTCTTATATGATTATGCACTAAAGTGCGATTTAAACTAGGTACTCCTCTATATACTATAGTGGGTTTCTCGGGGAGGATAGAATTTAGTGTATCATCGTTTTTTAGGATGGGCCAGTGTTTGTTCAGGATTCTCTTAAATTGTTTGCTTTTGCAATTGAAATCACAGACAAACACTGGTTCGTTTTTAGCTTCCTTTTTCTCCTTATATCTGATTAGGGAGGATCTCTCTTCTACTTTAACTTTGTCATAAGCTGTATTCAGCAAATCTTCTTGATATCCCTTTTCTTTGAAATTATCTAGGATGATCTGTGCCTGTTCATGGAATATTGTGTCCTCCGTGCAGTTGCGTCTTATTCTAAGTAACTGAGCTCTGGGGGCATTGACTAGCCACGGAGAATAGTGGCAGCTGGTGTCCTTTATATAGCTGTTAACGTCTACGGTCTTGAAGAAAGTCTTAGTCTTAATTGTTTGGTTCTCTACATAGATGTTAAGGTCTAAAAAGTTTACACATGATTTGCTGTAGTTGGAGGTTAGTTTTATTCCCCACTCGTTAGAGTTAAGGTGTGTGAGGAAAATTTGTAGAGACTTTTCGTCTCCCCTCCATATGAAGAACAGATCATCTATGTACCTGCGATAGGTCACGAGGCTCGACTCCCATCTAGTGTCCCCATAAATGAACTCTTGTTCCCAATGGGACATAAAAAGGTTCGCATAACTGGGAGTGAACCTCGTGCCCATCGCAGTCCCACATGTTTGGAGATAAAAGTTGTTACCATACCAAAAGTAGTTATTGTTGAGGATCCATGTGATCCCCTCAACTATAAAATCTACCTGGTCTGGGTGAAAGCTGCGGGATTGTTCTAGAAATGTCCTGGTTGCCAAGCATCCTCTATCGTGTGGAATGATCGTGTACAGTGAGGTTACATCTGATGTAACCAAATAAAAGTTGTCCTCCCATATTGTATTTTCAAGTATCTGTAATATACTGATCGTGTCTTTGAGGTAACTCGGGCATTCTCGTACTATCCGTTGGAGGTGTTTATCTATGTATAGTGATAGTCTGCTAGAGATTGATCCAATTCCCGATATTATTGGTCTGCCTGGGGGATTGGTGGCATCTTTGTGTATTTTCGGGAGGAAGTAAAATACAGGCACTTTAGGGTGTGAGATATTCAAAAACTCGTTTTCCTTTTTATTGAGTATATTTCTAGACTTTCCTTTTTCTATTAGTTGGTGGTAGCTATCTTTAATCTCATTTGTCGGGTCCTTCTTCAATATTTTATATGTGTGTGGGTCTTCTAAGATTCTCTCTGCTTCTTTATTATAATCAGTATGTTCCAATAGGACTATGCCCCCCCCCCTTATCAGCTGGTTTTATCACGAGGGTATGGTCATTCTTAAAAGATTTCAATGCTGCCCTTTCTTGTATTGTCAGGTTATGTTCAAATCTGTTAAGATTTTTAATTTTGTGGGTGTCTTTCATCACCATCTTTTCGAAAGTCACCATCTCTTCTGAGATGCATGATTTTGGAAAGAACTTGGATTGTTCTTTTAATTCTGTATGTGTAAATTCTGACTGTTCTCTTTCCTGTATATTTGTTTCGCTTGGGTGTTTATTGAAAAAAAATTTCAAACATAGTTTCCTCTTAAATTTGTTTAGATCAATATATATATTGAATTTATCAATGTCTCTAGATGGGGCAAACTTAAGGCCTTTTTCTAGCAGTGTCCTTTGGGATACTGTTAGGGCTCTTTGTGTTAGGTTAAAAATACCGTTCTTTTTGGGTATTAGTGTCTTGTTTTTCTTTCTTTTCTGTATAAGGACTCCTCCTCTATTTCCCCGTCTTCTGGACTCCTCTGTCTCTTTCCTGGAGATTTCAGTGGGGGTCTGTTCTCTTTGTGTTTGTCTCTTATGTGTGATATGAGAAAATCCTCTCCCTGTGTCGACCTTTTTGGGTGATGGTATCTGTTATGTGGATGGTCCTCTCTAGGGGTTAGTGTGTGGTCTATATGTCTGACCTTGTTACCTGGGTTGTCTTAAGATATGTAGAGAGGGATCTCTTAAAGGATTTTGAAAGTGTTCGGGAGGTCGTTCCATAATTGCGGTACTCTGTAGGAAAAGGAGGATCGAGCTGCTTTCTTTTTGTATTGAGGTAGACTAAATAAAGTGCTGGTACTGGGTCTGAGGTTATAGGAGGTGGGAACAGACAGGGTGAGCATTCTGCTCAGGTAGGGTGGCTGCTTCCCAGAAAAGCTCTTAAACACAAGGCTGGAAAGATGAAGGGTGTGTCTGGATTCCAGCGACAGCCAGTTTAGTTTTTAGCACGTCACAATGGTGGGTCATGTAATTACATTGCAGCACAAAGCTGCAGAACGAGTTATACAATGTATTAAGTTTATTAAGGTGGGTTTGCGGTGGCGGTGCATATACTATATCCCCATGATCAATGATTGGCATCAGCATTTGCTGTGCAATCTTTACCTTTGCTGTAGGGCTTAGGCAGGATTTGTTTCTGTTCAGGGTACCTAGTTTTAGATAAAGTTTTTCTATGTGGAGGCCAAAAGATAGATTGGGGTATGACAACATACCCAAGTATTTGAAAGAGTGGACTGCGGTCAGTGTGCTATTTGATTTTGTTTTGATGGATAGATGGGAATTGTGTAATTTAGGTACTGTTACAACGATCATTGTGACAGTTTTGGCAGTGTTTAGGAAGAGTTTGTGATCCACTTTTCTACCTCTGTAAACTGGTCTTGGAGCACAGCCTCAAGCTGCGCTAGATTGGATTTGCTTGCATAAATTACTGTGTCGTCTGCGTACATGTGTACATGTGTACATTTGAGGATTTGCAGCCATTAGGCAGATCATTTATAAATAATGTGAATAGTAAGGGGCCGAGAATGGAACCTTGGGGAACACCACACGTGACTGGGAGAGGGAGGGAGTCACTGTCAGAAATAGACACATATTGTGAGCGATCTGATACATATGATCGAAACCAGGTTAGCGGATAGTCACCAATACCTGAGTTTTTTAGTTTGTGCAGTAGAATGTCATGGTCTACTGTGTCAAAGGCCTTTGCAATATCAAGGAAAATAGCTCCAATTAGGTCTCCTTGTTCCATGCCAGTTTGGATGTCATTGCAAACTTTTAAGAGGGCAGTTGTAGTGGAGTGATTCACGTGAAAACCCGATTGATCAGGGGTCAGATAGTTAGATTGTTGGTAATACTCACTTAGTTGTGTATGGACGCATTTTTCTAAGAATTGTGACAATACTTGGAGCAATGATATTTGGTCATAGTTAGAAACCAAAGTAGTGCCACTACTTTTCTGGATAGGCACTACTCTCGCAGTCTTCCAAAGTTTGGGTATGTATCCAGACACCAAGAATTTGTTAATTAGAGTTGGGACAGGTTTAGCAATTGCTTGCGCACTGAGCTTCAACAGCATTGCTGGGATTTGATCAGGTCCAGACTGGATTTTCACTTTTAGATTATTAATTGTTTCCCAATGACACTAATTGGTACAGGTCTAAAATTGAACTTTTCTATGTTGGGTCTTTGCAAACTTAGTGGGGCCTGAACACCACATTTGTAGTTTCAAGATGTGTGTAATGTATTAGCTTGGCAATCAGGGTAGTGAAGCATCTGACATAATAATTGTTAAATGCATTTGCTACGTCTAAGTGAAGTTGCAGGGTTTGGTTATCCACTTTGACAGTGGAGGGTTGGGAGTGGATTGGGGGAGTGTGTAATTTATTTATGACTTTCCGAAAGTTTCTAGGGTTTGATATGTTATTGTTCAGATTTTCACAGAAATATTGGGCCCTGGCCAATTTTGTTTGTTTTGTGCATATATTTCGCCATTGTCTATATGCACAGTGATCGATCATAGAGCCAGTACGCTTGAAATTTGACCACAATGAACCCTGAAACTGGTACATTTGGATGAGGTCAGCTGTGATCCAATTTATATGTGCCTTTTTTACTCTCACCTTAAGCAGCAGGGCATGCAAATTCCAAACTTGTAAGAATTCGAACTGAAAGAATTCAACTGCACGGTCTAGATCTGGGATAAAGTTTAATCTGTGCCATGGGAGGTGCTTGATGTCATTTACAAAGGATTCAAGATTACATTTTTTGAAGGACCTGGTGGTTTTAACCTTGGGAGAGTATTTAGTAGCCTTTATTTTGCACATGCAGTACACTAAGCAGGGATCACTGAAACTGTTGGGGATAGGCCGCACACTAAGCAGTGATCACTAAAACTGTTAGGGATAGGCACTACTCTCGCAGTCTTCCAAAGTTTGGGTATGTATCCTGGATTTTATCAGGAGAAGTGGAGAGAATCCAATCAAGCAGGGAATGGTTATAGCTTTTAACCCTTAAGGACCAAACTTCTGGAAAAAAAAGGGAATCATGACATGTCACACATGTCATGTGTCCTTAAGGGTTTAATGTTTATGCGAGTTGGGGAGGAGATTATTTGCGTTAGCTGCAAAGTCTTAAACAGTGACCAAGAACTAATATTTTTAGGATTCAGCCAATCAATATTAAAATATCCAAAGACCAGCAGTTCACTTTTTGGGTTTTGAGCTATGGTTTCACTAAGGAGATAGGGATTGCACTGGGAGGTAGGTGGGCCATAGATTCCCGCAACAATGATTGATTTACTGCAAGGGATCTCAATTGTGCCAGAAAGGAAATCAAAGGTGGCAGGAGGGCTAAAGTTTTGTAAGGGGGTAGGTACACTTTATGGAATTGTCAACATAAATGACAATGCCACCTCCTCTTTTTGCTCTGTCATTTCTATGGCCTGAATACCCATGTATTGCAATGGCAGAGTCAGGAATTTTTGTGCTTAGCCATGATTCAGAAAGCACAGTGATATAGGGCTTGTAATGTGAACACCATGCTTGCAATGCATTGATTTTTGGTAGTACGCTTTGGATATTACAGTGCACAAAAGAGAGGCCTTTTTAGCAGGAAGGCTAGGACTGGAATCCCTTTGGGGGACCAGGGTTAGACTTTACATCATTTGCAAGGGCAAGTAACATGAGTAATATGAATTTGGACATAATCTTAGTTTGGTAGTATTGCAATTGTAGGGTTTTATACTTTTGTAGGGTAGGGGTGGGAGGACTTGGTTTCACTCGCCACCAGCACTCAGCAGATAAATTACAGCAACAAAGCAGGCCATGATGTACAAGAATTTGGTTCTCAGATTGTGGTGAGTGCTGCTTAAGAGGCTTAAGGTGGTAGGAACATGACAATAGTGTAAATAGTGTTACGAGGAGCCATGTACAAGAAGGGAGGAGATGAAAACAAACATTAAGTAGGTTACAATAATGTATAAATGGTGAGGAAGTAGTACTTACACTACACATATGGCTAGGTACAGAACACAAACATAAATGCAGCAAGCACAACAACGTTTGGATTATAATGAAAATGTTGATTGAAGCACTGTCTGCTATTTTCCTCCTTGTGTCCTCCTTGGTGAACTCTCTTGATAAACTCCTAGGATTCAGGAGACTTATTGGAAGTTGGCACTGGATGGATAGTGGCACACAGATGGAATGTCGCCTGTGCTCCCTATGGTCGTATGCTCCCCAGTGACTTAACTAAAAAGGGAATTCCACTCAGTCTAGAGATAGTCAATTGGCTATAAAGTTTGACACATTAGATGGGACGGATTGGACAACTAGCAGACTGCACTAATGAATCAAGTTTGTCAGATTAAAGGGAAACCGGACCGGACTGACCCACCGGGATACCGGGAAATTTCCCGGTGGGCTGCGTCATCTGGGGGCTGCACAGGTATGTGCCACCGGGTGGCCGGTCCGGTGGCACACTCAGAGGGGGCCGGCCGCGTTCCACGCTGGTGGCGCCGGGCCGGGTGGCAGCCTCGCCGGTCCGGCGGCACTTCTAATGCTGAGGATGGAAGGAGGAGGGAGGAACATGTCTCTCTACTATGCTCCCTCGCGGTTCCCACAATTCACAGCACAGCATACTGATACAGCATACTGTGCTGTGAATTGTGGGAACCGCAAGGGAGCATGGTAGAGAGACATGCTCTTCCTTCCGTCCTCAGCATTAGCAGTGCCACCGGACCGAGGCTCTGACCCGGCCCAGCGGCACCAGCGTGGAACGCGCCCGGCCCCCTCTGACTCCTCTCAGGTAAATGGAGGGGATGGGGGGGAAGGTAATATAGAGACACAAGGGGAGGGGGAAATATAAAACAGAGAGAGGGTGAATAGATAGACGCAGGGGAAGAAAGAGACGGTGGGAGAATAGATAGAGACAGAGGGGGAGGGAGAGTTCCACAGGGAAAGGAGGGAGAAAGAGACAGAGGGGGAGAGTGAGACACAAGGGAAGAAAGAGGGTGAATATAGAGATGGTAGAGAGGGAGAGAGAGACACAGGGGGAAGAGAGAGATACACAAGGGGAGGGGGAGAAAGAGGGGGAAGAGAGACTGGGAAGGAGAGGGGAGACATGGACACAGAGGAGCAGTGAGGGGGAGAAAGAAACATACAGAGGGACTGGGGGGAGACAAAAAGGCACACAGAGGGGCTGTATATATCACTGGTGGATCCAGGGGGGGCAACGTGCAATCCCCCCCACCCCAGATGCTCTCCCATGCTGGCCAATGCAGGGCTAGCACTGTCCAAGCACCATGTGCCTTCACGGACCGGAGGGGAGATCAGAGATCTCCCTCCCCGTTCTGGAGGCACCATGCAGGCAGCCAGCAGGGGAGGGAGGAAGAGAGGACCCGGGAGCTCAGCCTGCAGCTCCTCCGGATCCTTCTTGCGCGAGTACAGAGCGTTGCCGCGGTTACAGTGCAACGCTCCTGCTCTCGCGAGAATGAACTGGAGCGACGGGCTAGAGTTCAATCACCACTGAGACCTCTAGCCCCATACACACACTGCCCCCACACACACAGACCCCCCATACACACATTGTCCCACACGCACACATTGCCCCACACACCCTACACACTGAACCTTTCACACAAACTGCACCCCTCACACATTGCACCACTGCTCCTATACCCTACTACATATAGAATTATGCCTATTATATTTACACATATATTAATGTACATTTATATATGCATAATACACAGAGAAATGTCATTGATATGTACCATATGTAATGAGCAGATATTGGCCCAGTCTTGTTGCTAGGTGCATACTCCAGCACAATAACATATTTAAAGTGAAGAGTGCACCCACAGGACTTCAAAATAAACAAGATAACGTAATTTTTTACAGTTGTGCCCTACATTCATTCACCATTTCAGTCCCATTACCAAGCTTTTCTTAATATGTCAAGGTAGTTGGACTGAAACATTGGTCATATGCAAAGGCACGTCTGCTTAAAATAAATCTGCACTCTTGTGTTTTTTTTTTGTTTGTTTTTAAGCCTATATGTGCTTTTTTTCACGTTGGAGTAATAATTTTTGATTTTAAGTTATCTTTTCTAACTCTGTATCTGCACACTATGCTGGCGCAACGCATTATGGGGCTGGTAAATCATTTTTTTCCAGGGCTGCTTCCCAGTCCGGCCCTGAAGGGAAATACATTGAATGAGAATCCATTGTAAGGGTACCTAAATACGTGGGTTGCAAGGTTTAGACAGACAGTGTTGCAGGGGTTAACTGGGATCAGAGCCAGATATTTCTTAAACATGTGGGGTGCAGGGGTGAGACAGACTACGTTGCAGGGGTTAACCTGTATCAAATTGATGGTTTATATGGAGGAATATATTTGGTAACTTTCATCAGCTGCTCTTGAATTTTTAATTTAAGTTTTGCATCCTTATCTAACAATTTTCTATGTTGCAAATCAGACTGTGATGACATTTCTGTGACATCAACTAGCTCTGTTATCAAATTATGATAACTCCTTGTTATCACACACAACTGTTTGGCTTCAGTTCGAAGTTTACAAATCAGTTCAGATTTAAGATCCAACTGTTCTTCCAAATCACAAACATTTGCCTGAAGTCTATCACAGTTTGTACATTTAATTTCTGTTACACATACAGATTTCTCTTTAATGTCTGTATGTGTACTTTCTAAATTTTGCACCGTTACTTGTTTTGGTACTTGCAATTTTGTCTGAGACACTCCTGTTCTAAGAATCATTGTGTCAAATGTTTCTACCAATTTTAAAACATTTCTAATCTTTTTATTTAAACATAACAATTTATTATCAATTGCTGTATTTGCCTGTTTGCACTTCTCATACAAACTTGCCCACAATTGACCATCTGTACAGCTGCTATTATATGCAAAATCAAGTTGACTTTAATCTGCAATATCAGTTACAAAATCCATTATTACTCGCCAGACTAGATCGTCTTTAATGCATGACACAATCTTCCTTCACTCCTACAGCTGCGCACTGTGGATTTTCTTCTGGACGTTTGCCCATCTCTACCACGTGCTTGCTTGCAGAATACACGTTGTATCTTGTGCTGTTTTCTTTATAACATGTGCTTTGTTATGTTATATATCTTACTATGAGATATATATCTTCTTTGGTTAAAGGCCCGCCAGTTTAATAAACATCTTTATTAACCAAAAAGTACTAATACGCAATCTGACGTTCTTTATAAAAAAATATGCATTTATTCTACTTCAAAAGCAAACAAAAATATACTTAACTGATGGTATTTCTTAATGACGTTACAGAGAGTGGGATATCTTAGGTAGTTGTCTTAATATCAGCAAATCAGGGACACACCAGGAGAGGAGAGGAGAGCGGAGTGTAGGAGAAAGAGAATGTGGCCATATAAGCCCCCTAACCCCAATCCAACTATACAGCAAAGAGTCCTCATGGTACAGAATAGCAAGCAACCTCTGTTCTTTTTAACCCATTAAACATCCACACCTTAATATGTATTTGAATATTCTATAATTGTACAATTAAATAAAAAATATGTAGTAAGAACATTAATATAACAATATAAAGTCCTGAATATAGCTAAAACGCGTTTCACTCTTGAAGAGCTTCTTCGGTCAGCTGTAGTTGTGGTCCTGTGAGTCTTCCATAGTTAAATCTCTTCTAGATCCTCCCCTTGGTTCACATGTGGATTATTGTCCAATCCTGATGGCTTTTCATCTCTCTAATTACCCTTCTGTTGTATGTAGTTGTGATGATCTTTAAACATAAACACCAAAATTGGCACCCTTTTTTTGGCTTAATTTATTGGTGGTCAGTGATGGTTGGCTGAAGCGCATCGTCTACCTGCCGTGGTTGGCGGAAATGAGGTCACAAATAGCCGTGCGTGTCATTCGCATCCAACCTTTTGGCCGCTGAAGAAGTTGTAAAGCCTCCCCTACTTAGCGTTTTAATGCCTACACACATAAGGGATGAGAGGTCTGGCCGCCGCAAGCATCGTGAGGGGTTGGAACGACGCTGCCAACCACATGGTGCGCCGCCCCGTTCCCCAGAATCGTGGTGTAGATGAGGTACCCTTCCCTTCTACTTCGGTGGGGCTCAAAAAATTATGTGGGCGCCATATAGGAGAAGGGAAAGCTTAAGGGTAAATAAATGAAAGAAGGGAAAGAGTAGGACCCCCTCCTACTCTTTCCCTTCTTTCATTTATTTAATTTATTCCCCCGGGGGGGGAAAGGGGGAAGATAGACAGATCTATAGTATTAGGCAGAAAGGGGCTAAGCAAGTTATAAGAGATTCTAAATCACACACAGAAGAAAAAATAGCCCAGCCAGTTAAAAAGGGGGACAAAACAATTTTTTAGTTACATAAATGAGAAAAGGAAAGTAAAACAAGGATTAGTTAGATTAAAAAGAAAAGAAGGTAGGTATGTAGAAGAGGATAAAGATCTAGCTGACAGCCTCAATTAATATTTTTGTTCAGTATATACAGATGAAAATGAAGGGAAAAGGACAAATGAGTAATTTGGTACATGTGCGTTTACAGAGGAAGAGGTTCTATTTCAACTGTCAAAAGTAAAGACAAATAAGTCGATGGGGCCTGATTGGAAATTAACGAATGTTGTGCCCATTCACAAGAAAGGTAGTAGGGAGGAGTCAGCAATTATAGTCCAGTAGTGGGGAAAGTAATGGAAACCATGTTAAAGGATAGGATTGTTGAACATCTAAAATCACATGGATTTCAAGATCTGAGACAACATGGGTTTACTTCAGGTAATGAGGTCATGCCAAACTAATCTTATTAATACTTTTGAATGAGTAACTAAAATAAAAGATCAGGGTGGTGCATTAGACATTGCTTACATAGATTTCAGTAAGGCTTTTAACACTGTTGTAACAGAGAAGGTTTATCGGTAAACTGCAATCTTTAGGTTTGGATTCCAATATTGTTGAATGGGTTAGGCAGTGGGTGAGTGACAGGCAACAGAGGGTTGTAGTCAATGGAGTATATTCAAAGCAAGGTCTTGTTACCAGTGGGGAACCTCAGGGATCTGTACTTGGACCAATTCTCTTTAATATTTTTATTAGTGATTTTAAGATCTTGATGGTAAGGTATGTATTTTAGCCGATGATACAAAAATATGTGAAAGGGTTGATGTTCCAGGAGGGATAAGCCAAGTGGCAAATGATTTAGGTAAACTAGAAAAATAGTCAGAGCTGTGGCAGCTGACATTTAATGTGGAAAAGTGCAAGATAATGCATCTTGGATGTGAAAATATTTGATAAGGTACTAACCTCAACATCTGAGGAAAGGGATTTAGGGGTAATAATTTCAGATGACTTAAAGGTAGTCAGTGTAATAGAGCAGCATGAAATGCTAGCAGAATGTTTGGCTGTATGGGGAGAGGTATTGGCAGTAGAAAGAGGGAACTGCTTCATGGATTACAGGATAAAACTTACAAGGAAAGGTTAAAGGATCTTAACATGTATAGTTGGGAGGAAAGACGAAACGGGGGTGGGGGATATTATAGAAACATTTAATTGCATGAAGGGAATCAACACAGGAAAGGAGAAGATTGTTTAATAGAAGAAAAACTACCACAACAAGAGGACATAATAAAAAGGTTTAAACATAATATCAGAAAGTATTACTTTACTGAGAGGGTAGTGGATGCATGAATTAGCCTTCCAGCTAAGGTGGTAGAGATTAACACATTGAAGGAGCTTAAGCATGCGTGGGATAGGCATAAGGCTATGCTAGACTTAAGATAAGGCCAGGTACTTATGAAAGTATTTAGAAAATTGAGCAGGTTGGATGGTTCTTATCTGCCGTCACGTTCTATGTTTCTATATATTGGTAAAGAGCAACGGAAGAAAAGGTATGCATAACCTACAACCATATTTTGTGCATCCATATTTTGTTGGAACATAATGTAATAGTATATCTTATTGAGCATTATTATCAATTAAAAACGTGTAAAAAAAGGCTATTTATACATACGCATTTTATTAATAAACCTTGTGGTTAAAAACCAAATAAATAGGCACTACTATATGTAATTTGAAACTGTGAAACATTGTATCATATGTATTTTGGAAGGCTTAAAAATCAAAGTCTATATGGTTGGACATTGTTAAGGGAGACAATAAATTACAAGCTGGTCTAGATAAAATGGCACAGTTCAGAGTTAATATTCAAAGTTGAATATCCACTTAATTTCACTCTGTCCTAAACATTTAGTAAAATCTCCTCTACACCAGTTCCCTGTAACTTTCAGGAACCTCATAAACTTGAGTTCACTGGGGTCACTATTGTGTTTAAATTTAAAGGTCTGTGATAGTCTGTGTCCTTCGTAATCCATTTTTATATTTCGTATATGTAAATTGCGCAAAGTGCGGCCCATATATTTTAGGCCACAAGGGAATTCCAATAGATATATTACTTTCACTGAGTGGCAGGTGATTACTTCTTTTACAGATAATACTTCACCTTTTTTAGAGTTTTTAAATTTGGTGACGTGTCTCTTTTTATTGTTCGAACTCCTGTATGCTAAGCATGTTCCACACCCATAAAAATCCTTTCCTTTATCGAGAAAGGTGGGGACTCTGTTGGGTAATCTAAGGTTTCATATGTATGGAATATAGATTGAATAATATCTGATGATATTCACACACACACATAGAGCCTTCAGGGACCCTGTAGTTCTTTGTTTTAAGCGTTGTTATAAACACTTATGAACAGCAGATGGCCAATAAACAGACTTTGCTTAAAATATATATGTTTAACAATACACACTATAAAATGCAAAGCAAAAAAACAATACAATTATAATCAGTTTGCTATGTTATATATGAGTTTCTATCAACAAGTCAATAAATTTACTTGACAAGCCAAAGAGTCAACATTGCACTTTGTCTCATCTATAATCTTATCAGCAAAGGACAATAAAAGCTATAACTTCACAGCAGAACCAGTATACAGAATTATTCATATGACACCCCTTGCATTAATTATACAATTGTCATTTTATTAATTGGTTAAATATCAACCAACCCTGCCAAGTGTATACCATCAGCTTAACTACAGTATGTTTATATAAGGTTTCTGATAGCATTAGTATATACATATATATTGAACTGATCTACATCTAAAGAAGGAATCAAGAATGTTCCGTTTTAGGAAGTTATATCTGACTCAGGCTGCAGGTAGAATGATATAAAACGGTTCTATCAATAGGGATCAGTTCACAATATAGACACATAGGGCATTCAATAGTCCTGTTTATTTAATATAAAGTAAAGAGAAACCTTTATACTTTACCAAGAGTCTAGGATGAAGGAATTCAATTCGGGATTCTCCTCTCTGGGTGCTCTGGTCTGTAACTCAGTCTATTGCCCTTAATCAGTCTATCTCCTCCTTTCTTAGCCCTCTGTTTTCTCCTTTGATCTTTTTTTAAGATGATCTGAAGTTCTTGCCTCCATTCTCTTATTTTTCTCCCTATTTAACCATTATTTCCCCCTTATCAGTTCCTGCCCCTTGTTTATAAATGGGCGATACCTGGGACTTAAATCTGGCTTTTGATTGGTTATGGGCGTATCTTAATATTTAATTATTGATGTGCCCCTTAGGGACTTTCTTCAATAGATGACATTATTTCCTTAGGTATGAAGACCTGAATTAGATCATTGATGACCTGGTTAAATAAATGAATTGACCTTTAATTCACCTATACTGGGGATATTTCAAATTACTTTAAATATCTGTCTTATGGTTATGTATATTCTTTAATTGAAACAGGGTTGGTTATATTAATCATCATGCAATATGTCTATATCCTGTATCCATCTAACCTGTATGAATAAATGATTGATACATTCAGCTTTACAAAGAAAAATAGATTCTAATTATACTAGTATATCTTTTACCTTTTACCCCTGAACCAGTCAAGGATGCAGTTTTAGACATTACTGTAGCAATCACGCATTTAGTTTACATTTGTATATCATGCATGATTCCAATAGATTAATTTAAGTTCTAATATCCTGAAAATATGGAAGCGATTTCAGACTTTGGGTTCATATGGCTAACAAACACTCTGGATTGCCTGTGATGTTTATGCACAAACAATTCGTAGTTTTGAAGCTCTGTGAGTTTAAGTATCTCGGATTGTAAAGTCCCATTGAGTTATAAACCATTGTTCTAGTTACCCTTGTACACATATAGCTCACAGATTAAACTGTAGATAAGTATTCCTCCTGTTTACTTCTTAAGGTTACAAAATACAAAGTTCCTTTGACCTGTGTTGAAACAGCATTACGTAATGTCCAGGCCAAGCTCACCAGCATCCATATATTTTTTCTTTTAATATTAAAAATTATGGGGCACCAAATAGCACAACTCGCTCTTTCTTGTTATGGTTTTTCACTAGTAGTCTATTTAAATTTGGGGCGCCCCTGAAGATTACCCTTGGTTTCTCTGGTAGTATTGTGGCGAAGTGAGGATCTTGTTATAAAATTGGCCAGTGTTTGTTAAAAAATTTCTTAAGTGCCCTATGGTTGTTAATGAAATTGCATACAATCAGTACATCTTTGTCCATTTCTAATAATCTTTACATCTTTAAACACCCATTCCTAGAGGATCAGTGCTCTATCATGGTTCTTCTATACCAGAGAGTGTGTTCATGATTATGTATTGTCTTCCCGGTTTTAGATTCAGCTTGTTAGTCATGGTTGTTTTCTCTGACATCCTGACTTGTTATTATGTATCTCTTTGACCTTTCATCCTGGCTTGGTTGCAGTTTCGTTTTAGCCTCTTTAGGCTCCATGTGTTTTCGCTTTTCCAGAGGAAATGACTTTAAAGCGGCACTGTCATGGCAAAATCCAGTTGGTTTTTTTAACCCCCCTCCCGACTCCACTACATCTAATTGTCACCTCCAAATGCCCCTAAGACCCAATATTACCTATTTTTTAATCTTTATTTTCTGCCTGGACCAAAGTCCTGGGCGCCGCCATCTTTGTGTGTGTGTAGGTGAAGTTCCTGTGGGACTTGTCATCTGCCCACACTAGATAGCGCTGTGAAATTCCCGCACATGCCCAGTTAAAAACTTGGACATTCGCTACGGGAATTTAGTTTATTAATTCATTCATTAGAAAGACAAATGAATTAATAGAAATTTCAGACGAACAAACAAGCACCGAATATCGGTGTCCGTTCATTTAGTTTATCGAAGGAGGGAGCTACGGGCGCACAGCTCCCTCCTTGTAATATGTAAAGATAGAAGCGACACCACTTCCTTATCCCCCCTCCCCCCCCTACCCCCCCTTGTATATTCTATGGCCCAGTCACCTAGACATCACTGTTTGGTCCTTGTCAAAGTCACTCATATCTTTTTGCTTGACCATATTTTCTGCTTCCAGCATATGAAATTCAGGAACTGATTTCACTTGCTGTCTTGACAGGTGCAATGGTAACGATATATTCCCTTGATGATCAGTGTAAATAGCATCAATTAATTATTTATCACAAAATCGGCAAAATATAATAAATCACTGTATTTTAAATTTATATATCTTTGTTGTAGGTATAATGAAAATAATTTAGCAGTATTATTTGTAAGTACTAGTGTAGAGATTAAGGTACACGTATTTTGTGAGTGTTAGTAATATGCTATGTGCCTTTTATTACTTCTCCTTTTGGGTAAGGTTCTGTTTGGCACAGGATTAGATGGCTATGATTTCCACAATCACTGGAGTCTTGCTGCATCTTCCTACCCCAGGATAGAGACACGCTCATTTTCTCCCCATCCTCACGCATTTATCAGCCCCCTTGGAAGCTGTGGTCCTCCTGGAAAAATCTAAAACAAACGAAGAACTCTTCTGCTTCTGCAAATTCTTCCTTAAGCCCTCCAACTGCTAACAGAGCTGATCGTGGGAGGTCATCTGCAATATTTCCAAGAGGCTTGGAGTAGTTGGTTTCAAACCCCTAGGTTCTTGGGGACCTGGAAAGGAATGGAGTGGTATTTCCAGTGCTTGTTATCAACAGGATCAGGGTTACTACTTCAGCCTGTTTGTAGGTATTTTGTTTCTCCCCTTCTGCTGCTCAGCATGTTTCTCAGGGTTTCTTCCTACTGGATGAGGTTCAAAGCGACAGTGGACCTGAAGGAGAATTGCCTTCAGATTCCAATTCTCCGCCTTGCTGTCATGGGTTTTTACCATGGGAATTATGGTTGCGCCATACCCGGGCAATATCCTGGTTAAAGCCGATTCATACAATTTTATGGCATTCCACACTCGTATTCAGATCTCTCTGTTGGTGGAGTACTGTTGGTGCATCAACTATCCCAAGAGCTTCTTATTTCTGTGAGCTTCCTGGAACCATTGTGTATTCAGTGGAGATGCGACTCTGTCTGCCAAACAAGTGCTTGGGTAAACTTTTGGCTGTCTGTTTCTGCCTGCTGGTTTTGCCTGCCACTTAATCATTGGACTGTATGGAGATGTTGGAGTTGGTGATGGCACCCTTGGAGGCAACAGCCTTTGCAATTTGTTCTACTTGTGCCCCGTGCAGTTGTCCTTCTTCCGCCAGTGGAATGGCAATTTCAAGGACCGGTCCCAACTGATTTCTTTGGACTGCTCTGCCTGGGACTGCCCTCCGTTGTCTTTGTCTCAGGGATGGAATTATTTCTGAACCATTGTGGTGTCATATTGAAGCCAACTGAATTGTGGAGCTGTCATGAAGGGCTCAAGTGACTTGGTCGCTAGTCAAGGCAAGTCTTCCAATTAACACCTTTTGAGCTCTGAGTGATTATCTGTCTCTCCGGGCTTGCCAGATCTCTGTCCACAGTCCCATGTCTGCTACCAATCAGACAATATCATGGCAGTTTTTTTTCTTGTGGATTGTCTGGAGCTAACGTGTGTGGACCCCTATTCAAGTAATGTGAAGAATTGAATATCATGGCACTTGCCTATGTCAGCTGCAAGGGTAGAAGGCAGAGTTATGCTTCCATGGCAGAGGTGTCCAAGATCTCCTCTGGGCAAAAGCCTGCAGTTTTATGTTCTCGTTTACATCAGTTATATTCTTGGACTACTGAGAGGCTGACTATCTCAGATTGCAGGTCTTTCATCAGGTGGAGTTGCCAGTCCACCAAGAGGTCAGCACTGTGTGAAGCAACGTGGTCTCCCAAAGATTGTTCTAATGGCTCCTTTCTGAAATGCTTAGGTCCCACTCTTTTCTGCCCTTAGCACAGAAATGGCATTCTTATAACTGAATGCATGATTTTTCATTCCAGGGGCTTCGCTAATAAGTTTAGAACACTGCTCCAGGCCAGGAAACACGTTAACAGACACATTTGCCAAGTTGTGCCATATTTACCCGTGCTTGACGGGGAGACCTTCAAGCTTACGTGTTCTGGATTGTATAATGAACTGTGTGACAAAACTATATACTTTATTTCCCAAGTTACTTTCCCTGCATTCGGTAGATAAATCTTCCGAACACCGACCACCTCCCTGGCTCATTAAGTTCAAAGAAAGCACAGAATTAAGTGCTCTCCCTGTGTGGCCTCCTTTCGTATAACTGAACATGTGTTGGAGAAAATGGCGACCATCTTGTCGCACAAAAGCAAGCTGCGGCATTTGGTCATCGAGTGTCTGGAACTCTTGTGCGAACACTGGTCAAACTTCACGAATGCCTGCTTCGTTCCACGACAAGCCAGGCGTGCGACAATGTGAACAAACGCTACCTATGAGCCAGGGGGAACCATTCATCTTTTTGTTTGGTTTTCAACTCCTGAAATTGACCGACCACTACCACTGAAACTCTGGAACTGATTTGGGCAGACACCTCATGAGCGGTTGGTCAAAACTTTACCCCGGTGGCGATTTGGCTGTATTTGTGGGATCTAAACGCTATTTGGACAACTTGAGCGCTCAGATCCAAGTATCCGGGGATGTAATATTTGTGGGGGTTCCTCTGTCTTATATGTGTTTTTAATATTTTGTTTTTATGCACAGTCATCCCGAATTCATCGGCGTGTTGTGGGAGTGTTACGGGTGTGTTTGACTGTATCCCTGATTTTGTATAAAAGCAGTGCATCTTCCCAAAATAAAATATTTCTGTTCTACCCTTTATCAAGTCTCGGCTGACGTTTGGGTATGTGATCGACGAACCGCTAGATTTACCCTTATGGTCAACTTGGTCTGCGGAAACATACGAATCAGTGCTCCATGCGAACGAGCTGTAATCACTAAATCCATAGCAGTTCAGGAGCATACGAACGGGTATACGAAATACCAGGCATTCGTTGCAAATTGGTTGTTAGTATATTTTCTATCGGCTGTTTCTCCTTGGGATCTGAATTTGGTGCTCTGGGTGCTCCACCTTCACCCATTTAAGCCAATGCACACCGTTGTGGTGTTTCTCCTAGCCATTTCTTTTGCTAGAAGGCTTTCAGAGTTCTGTGCTGTCTCATGCAATCCTCGTTTGCTTGAAGTTCTCAATGATTGGGCAATTTTGAATATTGAATACCTGTTCTGCTTCACTGGCAAGGAGCTCTTGTTACATAACTTGTATGAGGTTCAGGACCTTAAATATTATCTTGGGACCACAAAGTATTCTTAAAAGCGTTCATCCACTTGCTCATTGTCCTGATCATTGTTTGTGTTAGAATGCTTCGGCCATGACACTTGCCATCTGGATCCAGGTGATTATCAGGAATTAGTGATGTCGCGAACACGAAATTTTCGGTTCGCAAACGGGAACTTCCGCAAACGTTCGCGAACCGGGCAAACTGCCATTGACTTCAATGGGCAGGCAAATTTTAAAACCCACAGGGACTCTTTCTGGCCACGAAAGTGATGGAAAAGTTGTTTGAAGGGGACTAACACCTGGACTGTGGCATGCCGGAGGGGAATCCATGGCAAAACTCCCATGGAAAATTACACAGTTGATGCAGTCTGGTTTTAATCCATAAAGGGCATAAATCACCTAACATTCCTAAATCACAATGGATATGGATTGACACCTTGACATATGGATTGACACCTGTCCTCAGAGACCCTGATACACACTGACACAGAGCAGAATAGGGACTGTTCCCCCGAAATAGGGTCACTTGGCAGATATGGATTGACACCTATCCTAAGGATCCCTGATACACACTGACACAGAGCAGAATAGGTACTGTTCCCCCTACATACGGTCACTTATAAGCATACTTTTTAATTTATTTTGCAAATGCTGCATCCTTTCCGACTTGTAATTCGGTAACATTTCCGCCACTGTCTGCTTATACCGGGGGTCTAGTAGCGTGGACACCCAGTACAGGTCGTTCTCCTACAGCCTTTTTATACGAGGGTCTCTCAACAGGCACGACAGCATGAAAGACCCCATTTGCACAAGGTTGGATGCCGAGCTACTCATTTCCCGTTCCTCCTCCTCACACAGAGCAGAATAGGGACTGTTCCCCCTACATAGGGTCACTTGGCACACTGACACAGAGCAGAATAGAGACTGTTCCCCCTACATAGGGTCACTTGGCAGGTATGGATTGACACCTGTCCTCAGAGACCATGATGCACACTGACACAGAGCAGAATAGGGACTGTTCCTCCTACGTAGGGTCACTTGGCAGATATGGATTGACACCTATCCTAAGGATCCCTGATACACACTGACGCAGAGCAGAATAGAGACTGTTCCCCCTACATAGGGTCACTTGGCAGATATAGGGACTGTTCCCCCTACATAGGGTCACTTGTCAGATATGGATTGACACCTATCCTAAGGATCCCTGATGCACACTGACACAGAGTAGAATAGAGACTGTTCCCCCTACATAGGGTCACTTGGCAGATATGGATTGACACCTATCCTAATGATCCCTGATACACACTGACACAGAGCAGAATAGGGACTTTTCCCCCTACATAGGGTCTCTATGTGCCTTTTTTTTTTTGGTTTGGTTTTTGAAGCCACAGTGCAGCACCAGAGGCCCGAAAAATTAGGTATGTACACATGCCTGAAAAATTAGGTATTGTTGCAGCCGCTGCCATAAAAATTGATGTTTGTTTCCCAGGCAGAAAGTGCCCTAAAACATTGCGGCTTGAACCCTAGTTGGTGGCGGATAAGTCACGCAAGTCAACCGGCATTCAGAGCTAAAATACAGCAGCGTGTGGACCATTTTTAGCCCAAGGCAGCTCATCTCATCATGCCTTTTTTTAGTCGAATGTATCGCCTAGTGTCAGTCCCTTCGGGATCCATCCCTCATTAATCTTAATAAAGGTGAGGTAATCTAGACTTTTTTGACCTAGGCGACTTCTTTTCTCAGTGACAATACCTCCTGCTGCACTGAAGGTCCTTTCTGACAGGACACTTGAAGCGGGGCAGGCCAGAAGTTCTATTGCAAATTGGGATAGCTCAGGCCACAGGTCAAGCCTGCACACCCAGTAGTCAAGGGGTTCATCGCTCCTCAGAGTGTCGATATCTGCAGTTAAGGCGAGGTAGTCTGCTACCTGTCGGTCGAGTCGTTCTCTGAGGGTGGATCCCAAAGGGCTGTGGCGATGCGTAGGACTTAAAAAGCTCTGGGCGGAGCCTGACCTCGGAGCTGCACAGGCGTGCATGCCGCGAGCTCCTGCCGAGCGGACTGAATTCGAGGCAAAATCGACAGCTACTGACCCCACAGCACAACCAGGGTGCTCTACCCACACTGGGGGAGCACCGCTGAACAAGATGATGCCTCACAGATGCCCGTCGGAACCGGGTAGCCGGCACGCCACGTGCGGCCTAATGGCGATGGAGCTGGGGGGAGGCGGCCGCTCTCCCCAGGGCCAGACCAAACAATCGACGCTGAGGGTCTCCTATCCCCCCCCCCTTTGGACCGGTGGGGGTTATCCCGGTCCGCCCTGGAAGCCCAGCTCCCACCCGACCGGCACCGCATACCATGTACAGCAGACACGTGGCGGAGCCCGGACCACACAAGATGGCGGAGGCCCCTATACAGACATCTCACAACCCGAGCCAAATGCATGATACAAATCTCGACTACTTTGACTCCAGGCTGGAGGCAAACTTTCAAGCCTTCTGGGACAAGCTGCAGGCAAGAAACACAATCACCCACCACACAGGAGGTATGCAGAGAGGCCCACTGGGGTTGGCGTGAAAACTTCCCACGGGTGGGACACTCACCCTGGCGACACAATCTGCCATCCACCATTCCCCCAGGCAGGGAACTCACCCGCCGCATAGACCGCAAAAGCAGAAGATTACTCACCAAAAGCAGCGCCAAACACCCAGGAGACCCGGTCACACCACCTCTGGAAAGGACCCTGAAATCCCACACCTGAGGAAGACCTGCAAGGCCAATCGGAAAACGGCACAGCTTCATACCAGCAAGCCTGCCAGGTTCCACTGCCTTCCACAACACCCCATCGATCCGAGGAAAACAGGTGCAAGGCGGATCAGAGCCCTACCCACGGCTGACATCGGGTGAACTAGGACACAACCGCACCGCACCCATGCTCCCCTAATTTACCACTCCGAGCTACAACAAGCGAGGGGACAAGGATACCACATGGTACATGGGGCTATCGCCCATAAAGGTGCAACGCTACGAACTAAGACTACCCGGTATTTGCTTTCCACGACTTGTTCCTCTTGAACTCTGGCCTGCTCTGCCTGGACTTATAGCTTTATTACTGCTTTTTGTTTTTTCTTTTTAACTATGTTTCCCTCTCTTTTAGTATCATAATAAGGTCTCCTGAATCCCTCCTGCATAGATGCAAATGTATGCCACTCATAACTCTTACCTCACAGGTTGCGGTTACTTTTGTTCCTTCCCTGGGAGAAGTAATGTTAAATCTGCACCACCTTAGAACTAGGCAGTATTATTGTAAGCTAGAGAGCCCAGGAGACGTGGTCACACGCTTTAGTAAATGCGCCCTAATATGCAATGTTACTGTTTAGAGTCGGTTACCATGTTCTGCCATTTTGACACCTGAAGTTATTTTTGCATAACCTACAACTGAGCATGTATATGTACACTATAGTTTCAAAATACTTACCCTTGAAACCCAGTTTGAAGCACTTCCAATTTTGCAACAAGCTAGGAAAAAAATTCCTTCTTGACCCCAGAATGGCAGTCAGATTTATCCTTGGATCAAGCAGTTATTACCCTACATTGAAAGATTATATCCTTGAATATTCTGTTTTTGCAAGTATGCATCTAGTAGCTGTTTGAACATCTGTATGGACTCTGATAAAACCACTTCTTCAGGCAGAGAATTCCACATCCTGATTGTTCTTACAGTAAAAAAACCTTTCCTGTGCCTTAGACGAAATCTTCTTTCTTCTAGTCTAAACGCATGACCTCGTGTCCTATGTAAAGTCTGGTTTGTGAATAGATTTCCACACAATGGTTTGTATTGGCCTCGAATATATTTGTATAATGTTATCATATCCCCTCTCAGGCGACATTTTTCTAAACTAAATAGGTTTAAATTTGTTAACCTTTCTTCATAGCTGATATGTTCCATTCCTTTTATTAATTTTGTAGCCCGCCTCTGCACTTTTTCTAGTGCCATAATATCCTTCTTTAGAACAGGTGCCCAAAATTGCACAGCATATTCAATGTGTGGTCTTACCAGTGATTTATAAAGAGGCAAAAAGATATTATCGTCCCGAGAATGAATGCCCTTTTTCATGCATGACAATACCCTACTGGCCTTGGCCACTGGTGATTGACATTGCACATTGTTGCATAGTTTGTTGTCTATAACAATTCCCAAGTCCTTTTCGTGTGTTGTTATCCCTAATTCGCTTCCATTAAGGGTATACGTTGCTTGTGTATTCTTTACGCCGAAGTGCATAACTTTGCATTTTTCAACATTACATTTCATCTGCCATTTGAGTGCCCAGTCCTCCAGTCTATCTAAATCCCTCTGCAGAAAAGTAATATCTTGCTCACATTGTATTATTTTACAAAGTTTTGTTATCTGCAAACACTGAAACATGACTATCAATGCTGTCTTCAAGATAATTTATGAACATGTTAAATAGAATGGGTACCAAAACAGAACCCTGAGGGACACCACTTGCCACCTCTGTCCAGCTTGAATTTACCATTAACGACAACTCTTTGTACTCTGTTTTTAAGCCAATGTTCTTCCCAAGAACAAGCATTTTCATCTAGACCGATTTCCTTGAGTTTGAACACTAATCTTCTGTGTGGAACTGTATCAAATGCCTTGGCAAAGTCCAAATAGATCACATCCACTGCAACAACCTGATCTATACTTCTACTTACTTCTTCGTAGAATGCAATCAAGTTAGTTTGACACGACCTGTGCTTCATAAAACCGTGCTGATTTTTGCTGATAACCATGTTCTTCTCAAGGAATTCTTTAATCTAATCCCTTAATAACCTTTCAAATATTTTACCAGCCACAGAAGTTAAGCTCACAGGTCTATAATTTCCAGGCAAGGATTTTGAACCCTTTTTGAATATAGGAACCACATCTGCCTTCCTCCAATCCTCCGGAATACTTCCTGAACGTATCGTCATCATCAACCGCTTCACTTGTATCTGACAACTCAGCAAAGGAAGCAGCAGCGGGTACAACATCATCATCATCACACCTTACGGCCATGTGTGTAAGGCTGCCTGCCTGAGACATATCCCTGTTATCTACATCCTCTGGCAATAATGGTTGCGCATCACTCATTTCTTCAAACGAATGTGTGAATAACTCCTCTGACATACCAAGTGAAGCGGCTGTGGTGCTAGTTTTGGTGGTGGCGGCAGGCGGGTGAGTGGTATCTCGAGAGGTGCCCGAAGCTAAGCTGGAGGAGGATGGTGCGTCAAGGTTCCGATTGGAATCTGTAGAAGATTGGGTGTCCTGTGTTAGCCAGTCAACTATGTCCTCAGAACTTTTCAAGTTCAGGGTACGTGGCCTCTGAAAACTGGGCATTATTCTAGGGCCAAAGGGAATCACAGCACCACGACCACGATGGCCCCTGCCCTGCCTCTGCCTGTCATTTTTTTTTTTTTTTTGGATTAGTGGTACTATGCGTGCAAGCTACTGTGAGACCAGATATGAGTGGCACTGTGCAGTGGCAGAGGTTGGCAGAGTACACGCTGTAGGCCTGACACACCCGCTTGAAGACAACTGCTATTCAATCTATAACAGTGAAAAAAGTTTTTTCTTTTTAAATGCATGCTATTGTGACACCAGATATGAGTGGCAATGTGCACTTGCTGAGGTTGGCAGAGTACACGCTGAAGGCCTGACACCCAGACGCTTGCAGACAACTAACTGCTATTAGCTTACAGTGAAAAACTTTTTTTGTTTTTAAAGTCACGCTATGTGTCTGCTGACCGTGAGGCACAGGGTCAAAGTTTGTTCAATGATGACGAATAGGGGGTGGATCGAACCGCGCATGTGTTCGCCCGTCGTGGCGAACGCGAACACGATATGTTCGCCGGGAACTATTCGCCGGCGAACAGTTCGGTACATCACTATCAGGAATGTCTATGCCCTGACCGGCAAGCCTCCTTCAAACAGGGCCATAGCTCATTTCACCTATGCAATGGTCTTTTGCCATGAAGTGTTGGTTAAAACGTATTTACAGGGCTGTCACTTGGTCATCACTTTTTCCAAGTCTCACTGTTTTGATTTTTTTGCATTGACGCATCATTTGTCAAGAAGGTGCTCTAGGCAGTTAAGTTTAGACACCATGTTTATAGGTTGACCTCATAGCTTTGGTTGGGTACGTAATCCCATGTTATTTTACTTGTGGGCTTATTGTTTGAGTTTCTTGGCAAAGCAAGTTTTCAAGTGATTTCTAAACTGAAAAAATGCACGTCTTTTTTGCTTTGCACCTTAATACATTCTACAAAGCCCAGTTTGCCCCACTGTAAAAAATAAATCTTCTCACAAAGCAAATGTGCAAATGAATGGCTCCAGTCTGCATAAATGAGTCTCAGATTGGTTAACCCTCCTTTTAGGGTTATTCCTAGTGTTAGGTGGAAATAAAGCTTGTGAACTTAAAGGCAAACTATGTATAAAAATAAAGAATATGAGAACTCTGAGAACGGACTGTCGGGATCCCGCGGGCGGCTGCGAGGGGAGGCTGCACTCCGCTCGCAGTACTCACCCTCCAGCCGTCCGCGGTCCCCTCCTCCTCGTGGGTTCGGCGAGCAGCATCCTTTCCAGTCATCTGACCCGGCGTTAAAGGCACAGTGGCCTCAATCACAGTGGGAGGTTTAGATATCTCCCACGTGTGATTGTTAATTCTGATTGGAAATTATCCAATCAGAATTAACCTTATGGTTTATATACTTACCTTTCCTGTTCCTCCCTGCCCTGTTGTGGTCTTTGCTTGCTAGTATTGCTACTGAACGTGTGTTTCTGGTTACGTACTCTCTGGCTTGTTAATCTGACTTTGTGACTTTCTCCTACCCTTTGACCTCGGCTTGTTTCTCGTTATCCTGTCTTCTGGTTCCCCTTACTCGGCTTGTCTCCTGACTATTCTTTGTGTGCTTTGCCCCGGCCACTCTAAGTTCCGGTACTGCACCTTTTCTGTGTGTGTGTGTTAGCGTGTTGGGTTCCCCGAATCGTGACACGGACAAAGGCTTAGAAAAAAAAATCAGTAGCTTGCCCATCAGTAAATCCCTGTGCCATTACAGAAAGAACATATCTGAAGCATATCATGCTGATCCAACCCGTAAGGGCATTGTAGAACTAATATTCCAGCAAATTCCCTCTGCACAAGAGATACAGCAACCCTAGACAATCGTTTCGGCCTTCTTTGGGCCTCGTCAGTGAGGTGTAGCTGATACCCCTCTAGGCACAGAAATCATGGGATCCACGTTTGGATTATCCTTTTAACTTGGGGGGAGCCAAGTTAATGCATTGAAGCAAAAACAAAGAATATGAGAACTCCTATTGTGCGAAAAAGCTTCTGAAGAATGCTTGATTTTGCCCTCCTTTGACTCAATTCAGACTGTGACACTGGTTCTCTATATCAGTTCTGTCAGTTCTATCACACCTTTCAGAGTCAATTAGAGAAGGATTTTTCTTCTACTTTTAAAGTGGCACTGTCACTCCATGCTTACTTTTTTCCCCCAATCACTTCCTCTTCTCTTCCTCCCCCCCTCCATAAACGAATATCCACTCACTAGTAATTATAGTGAGGGGCAATAAATTCACCCCTTAAGGACCAAACCTCTGGAATAAAAGGCAATCATGATATGTCACACATGTCATGTGTCCTTAAGGGGTTAAATACCCGAAAAATAAAAAAAATATTCTTAGCAGACTTGGCTAAAAAAAAAAAGCCAATGTCAGTGATGCTTTAAGGTCAAGCACATGTATTTGTTTCCATTTAGGGGGGCTGCACACTCTTTAGATGGAAACAGATCCAACTGCTGCAGAGGTGGGATCTGAGATGCTGGCTTGATTCCTTTACACCCCACTATACACCCCAACAGTGTTACTATCAAAACAGATGCAACACTGGCTTAAAGATAGAGTACTGAATAGATATGAATTTAAAATGTTCAAATTGGACAAATGTGGTAAGTAGAGTGCATCAGGGTTCTGTCCTGGTCCACATTTCTTTAATCTATTTTTGTAATGATCTTGAAGTGGACATTTAAAGTCACTTGTCTGTGTTTGCATCAGTGTGGTCATTGGAAGTAATTTGTTTGCAGTGTTTGCAGCTAGGTAATATAATACAGTATGAACATGATATAACTTCTCTACAGAGAATTTGGGTAAATTAGGGGACTGGGCATGCAAGTGGAAAATGAGATTCAATACAAGAACCCTTAAACCACTTGTACATTAAATGGGGCTGGGTTAGGGATAACCATAAATAGAAAGGATTTGGCAACAGTATGCAATGCCACTTTACCTTTGCAAAAACTAGTAAGGTTATTTTGTGTATAAAAAGAGGTATTGACTCACATAATCAAAATATAATGTTGCATCTTTATAAATTATAGTTACATAGTTTAAAAAAAAAAAAAGCTCAAAAGAGGCATGTGTTCATCAAATTCAACCTTCCTCACATCTGTGTTTTGCTGTTGATCCAAAAGAAGGGGGAAAAAAACATTTTGAAACTCTTCCAATCTTGCAACAAACTAGGAATAAAATTAATTCTTGACCCCAGAATGGCTGTCAAATGTATAATTGAATCAAGATGTTATTACCCTACAATTGAAAAATGATATCCTTAAAGGGACACTATAGTCACCAAAACATATGTAGCTTAATGAAGCAGTTTGTGTGTATAGATTGTGCCTGTGAAGTGTCACTGCTCAATTCCCTGCCATTTTGTAGTTAAATCATGTTTGTTTCTGTTTATGCAGCCCTTGCCACACCTCCCTTGCTTGTAACTCACACAGCCTGCATGAAAACAAGTTATTTTTTAATGATGTGTAACTTAATTTAAAAGTTTGTATCTCCTGCTCTGTAAATTAAACTTTAATTACACACAGGATGCTCCTGTAGAGTCTAGCAAGCTATTAATAGAGCAGGAGATAAGAAATTCTAAATTAAACAGAATGTGCCATAAAGGAAGTATATACATTAGATTACTCTTTACAGGAAGTATTCAGGAAAGCTGTGCAAGTCACATGCAGGCAGGTGTGACTAGGCTGTATAAACAAAGTGATTTAACCCCTTAATGGCAGAGAACTGAGCAGTGAGACTGCAGGGGCATGATCTGTACACCAAGACTGATTAATTAAGCTAAAGTTGTTTTGGTGACTATAGTGTCCCTTGAAATATTATTATATTATGTTTTGGGGGGTTTTCAAGTATGCATGTAGTTGCTGTTTAAACATCTGTACAGTCTTTGATAGCACCACTTCTTCAGGGAGAGAATTTCACACCCTTATTGTTCTGTCGGTGAAAAATACTTTCCTATGCCTTAGACTAAATCTCCTGTCTTCCAGTTTAAGCGCAGGGCCTTGTGTCCTATGTATGTGAATAGATTTCCACAAAAGGGTTTGTATTGGCCCCAGATATATTTGTATAATGTTATAATGGTATATAAACAATTTTCCTATTTCACATTCCAATTTATTTTTTAGTATAGATAGTTTTGTACAATCCCACCATATGTGTTTATGTGAACCAATATCAGTAACACCTCCAACACTTATTTTGACTATTAGTCATTATTTTGAAATTTTGCAATTGTATTAGGTATCATATGCCATCTGAAAATAATCTTTCTAAAGTTCTCATAGAGCAATATACTATGTATTGTATTTTTTGTTAACTTAAGTTTTTGCCCATTCTTTCTCCAAAAACCCAAGTCCCATTTCCTTCTCCCATTTGATAATACTCTTTAACTTCTCTTTCTGTTTTTGTTCATATAGCATCCTATTAATCCTTGATATTATCTTGTTTTTTCCTTCTATTGAGAGGATGTTCTCAATAATACTATTTTTTATTATTTTATGACTAAATATATTTTTTATTTTAATATATGTTAGGAATTCTGTTTTTAGAGGGGGTTACTCTCTAATATTTCCTTTAGGGTTTTAATCTTGTTTCACCGAAAAAAAATCTCCTAGACAATGAAACCCTTCTTCTTTCCATTTATCAAGTTTTACTCCAGGAATATATACTGATACTATATTTACTGATATTTTACTAGATAACGTATCACTTACATTATATATATTTTGAGTATTTTGTTTGAAATAGTGCGTTTTTTTTAAAGCAGGGATATCAAGCCAAATTAACCATTGGCTCAAATTTCTTATATGAATGTATTTCGATTGTAAAGTGTGTAATCATGATTGCATCATATAACATAAAGACATCTGGAAATGATGTTCCCCATCCCTTAAATTTTGAGTTAATTTTTTGTATGCAGTTCAAACATACAAATATCAGAAATGTGTTATGATATTCCCGAAGAATCCTTCTGGGAACAGACATGGGTATGGATCGCAGTAGATATTCGAGCTTAGAATTTAAATAATCTTTAATTAAGGTTATTCTACCCAACCATGAAATATACAAAGGTTTCCATTTTATTAGCATTTTTTTTTTATTTCTTGAAGTAGAGGGGAATAATTATTTGTAATTATGTTATTCCAATCAAATCCCAAATTAATTCCCAGATATTTTAATGTCTTTGAATCCCAATTAAAGTTATATTTTCTTTACGTCTACACAAATTTAAATTAGTTAAATTCGAGTAGATTCCATATGATTTACTTAAATAAATGTTATAATTTGAGATCTTACTAAATATAATCTGTTATACATTTGAGAGCAACAGGGATTGAGGCTTCAGGGTTAGTAAGAGTATGAATTACATTGTCCGTGTGGCGGAACCAACCTCGCCACTGAGAACTGGAGAAGCCTGGTTGCTAGCCTCCTGCCCAGTGATTATGGTCCCTGGGAGATATTGCCCTTTAAGGGACAGAATTGGGGCTTATGGACTGCTACCATAATGTACTGACCCTTTAAGAACTACTTTTGGGCAGGTGGATTGTATTATACTATCCCTAGCTCTTTAAATACTTTGGGGACAGATTGGTACTTTTGTATATGGCACTTTGGACACATTCGAAGCTGTCGAAGCGGTCGAAGCTGTCGAAGTTACCGAAGTTACCGAAGTTACCGAAGTTACCGAAGTTACCGAAGTTACCGAAGTTACCGAAGTTACCGAAGTTACCGAAGTTACCGAAGTTACCGAAGTTACCGAAGTTGCCGAAGTTGCCGAAGTTGCCGAAGTTGCCGAAGTTGCCGAAGTTGTCGAAGTTGTCGAAGTTGCCGAAGTTGTCGAAGTTGTCGAAGTTACCGAAGTTGTCGAAGTTACCGAAGTTGTCGAAGTTACCGAAGTTACCGAAGTTGTCGAAGTTACCGAAGTTGTCGAAGTTGTCGAAGTTGTCGAAGTTGTCGAAGTTGTCGAAGCGGTCGAAGTTACCGAAGTTACCGAAGTTACCGAAGTTACCGAAGTTACCGAAGTTACCGAAGTTACCGAAGTTGTCGAAGTTGTCGAAGTTGTCGAAGTTACCGAAGTTACCGAAGTTACCGAAGTTACCGAAGTTGTCGAAGTTGTCGAAGTTGTCGAAGTTGTCGAAGTTGTCGAAGTTGTCGAAGTTGTCGAAGTTACCGAAGTTACCGAAGTTACCGAAGTTGTCGAAGTTGTCGAAGTTGTCGAAGTTACCGAAGTTGTCGATGTTACCGAAGTTGTCGATGTTACCGAAGTTGTCGAAGTTACCGAAGTTGTCGAAGTTACCGAAGTTGTCGAAGTTGTCGAAGTTACCGAAGTTACCGAAGTTGTCGAAGTTACCGAAGTTGTCGAAGTTGTCGAAGTTGTCGAAGTTGTCGAAGTTACCGAAGTTGTCGAAGTTACCGAAGTTGTCGATGTTACCGAAGTTGTCGAAGTTACCGAAGTTGTCGAAGTTACCGAAGTTGTCGAAGTTGTCGATGTTACCGAAGTTACCGAAGTTGTCGAAGTTACCGAAGTTGTCGAAGTCGTCGAAGTGGCCGGTATCGGACAAAGGACCACGTGGCGGCGGCCATTTTAACTTTGAACACTGCCGACCCTTAACATCAACTCCACTTCGACTAAAGTCGAAGTACAGGCACACTTCGAATGGGACTTAGCCGTTTTTATGCCAGGAATTGACCGACCGCACAGCCCAAATCTATGGAACTGTTTTGGGCAAGAAAATGTGCTTGCGGTCGGTCATAAAAGGACTTCCGTGTAACTTTTGATCCACTGGAGGGATTTGCCTGAATTTTGGAAGTGTTTATGTTTAAAGTATGCTGAGTCTGAATATGTGATTTGTATGTGAATGTGATGTATGGTTTTGAAGTTATAGATATTGTGTAAAAGTTATGTTTTAAACTGTATAATAAGTGGATTATCTCTCAGGCTAAGGGGAGGGGATGTGTGGGTTGTACCATATCTCGGATTGGTTATTTTATGCCTCCCCCTGGGTGTGGCCTGTATGTGTGAAATGGAAATAAAAGCCAGGCTGGATGAGCCAGTCCAGAGTTCCTGTTTTACCCTCAAAGTGATGTGTCGTCTCATTATTGGGGGGAAGGATTTATTGCATGCTGTTCCAGTTGACTGCTAGGAGTACAAGCCTATTCGTATGGTTCCTATTCAATGGTCTACAGCATTCATATGCTTGGGAGAATTTAAAAGGTTTCTCGGATTCAGTGTTCGTGTGTCTCCAGTCGGGAGAATGGTGTTTGCAGTATCTGCCTGTGCATCTGTAAAGGGGATTATCGCCTAAACTGGGTTTTATCCTCTTGTAAGGGAAACGGTCCGTTACAGTCCGTGTATAATTATATTTTGTATTGTTGTTTTTCTTTTGTAATTCCCTCTATCTACTTTTGATTGTCTTAACGCTGCGAGGGGTTCAATGGATAGAACATATAGCATGGGAGCCAATGGGCAATCTTTTTCCATTTCTAATTTAAAAAAAAACTAGATTCGAGCCCCACCCCTTCACTTTAGGGATGCAACAAAAGGAAAATTCTGGGCCGAAACCAAAATGCAGGATGCCCTTGGCCGAAAACCTAAACCGAAAATGACTTTTTTTCTCCAAATGATTTTAAAAAAGTTTTTTTTTCCTATGATTTTTTTAAGATTAGACTTTTTAATGAATTTAATTAATCTAATATGAAAAACTTCCCTTCTCTTTTAGTGGTCCCCCCTGCTTAATGTCTCTCTCTTCCCCCCTCTAGTGTTCCACTCCCCTCCCTCTTTTTTAGTGTTCTTTCCCCCCTCCTTCCCAGTCCCATAGTGTTTTTTTTCTCCCCCTCCCCTGTCCCATAGAATTCTTTCCCCCCTCCCCTGTCCCATATTGTGTTGGCTGTAGGTATACCAATATAACAACCAATGTAACCTCAAAATTTAAATCACATAACAAAACCATCAAGTAGATACTTGTATTACCTGTAATTATAAAAATGTTATATTTACTCATATGCCAATGCGGACTATATTATGTAGTTAAAACTACAAGTCAATTAAAGGTACATGTAGCGGAGCATGTCAGAAATAGTGTAGCATTTTATAAAACAAAAAACATGATTGGAAACTCAAATATCTGAGGATAGTGATGTCCCGAACAGTTCGCCGGCGAATATAGCTTGTTCGCGGTCGCCGCGGCGGGTGAACATATGCGATGTTCGGTCCGCCCCCTATTCGTCTTGGAGGTGGGAGGGAGGGTCTGATGCTGATTGGCTGGAATGTGTCTGCTGACTGTGAGGTACAGGGTCAAAGTTTACTCAATGATAATGAATAGGGGGCGGACCGAACATCGCATATGTTCGCCCTCCGCGGCGACCGCGAACAAGCTATGTTCGCCGACGAACAGTTCCCGGCAAACTGTTCGGGACATCTCTATCTGAGGAACCAGCATGTTGGGAAACATTGGAGGGTGGGTGGTGACCACCATAGACACCTCGGTATGTGTGAAATAAGGTGGATGTTGGAAACCATCTCTCCAATGGGTCTCCAATGGGCCACATTTAACGTGTTGCCTATATACCTGGCTTAGTGTTAATCCCATTCTAATTTGTGTTGTTCCTATTTAGTATTTTGGAATTTCTTAAGGATAGCTTAGATATGTGTTTGGCTGCGAGAACCTTGAAGGGTCAAAGTTTGGCTCTCTTGATGCACTTAACTGGCTTTGCATTGAAACAGACAATTGTTTGTATGTGCTCTGGTACAGATCACGTCTGTGGTGCAGCCTGCAACTCTCCCTTGGAGTCTGAACTTGGTGCTCAATGTGCTGCACTATGCACAGATTTTTCCTTACAGGGAGCACTGGATGTGAAGCCTGTCAGTGGGAAAGCCCAGCCCTTCTCCAGATGGGACCGTCAACCACGTTCTCACTCTGCGAGTCATAATTTTGAAAGTATGGAATTGGCATCCTATTAAGCTGACCTTGTGTACACTGATAAGTGCTTGTTTACCTTAGACACGGCAGTTTGGTTGACTGCTTTTCAAGGCTTGAGTAGATGCCTGGATTTAATGCTCACCCCCAAATCTTGGATGGCCCTGCTGAATTGTAACTTACAGACCTTGTATATGAGTAAGTTGGCAAATTATTTCTTTGCTGTTAGACTGTCTGTTGAGAACTTGGAAATCTTTAGTCTCTTATCTCGGGGAGAAACAATCTCAAAAAAGTAATTGGGGAATCTGGGTACATTTCTACTCCTTGTATAATAAGTAAGAAAATGCTTTACTTGTTTTTTCCAGCTGTACATATTTATTGATTTGATTTGCTGTACTAGCAGTTGTGTGTAAAGATGCCAGGTCTTGGCTGTTGACTAGTTTAGCAGGGCTCAAAATGTTCACTCTCAACTGCCAACTGGTGAGTGAAAATACAGCCCTGGAGAAAAGAAATTCATCCATTGCTAAAGTGCCATGAATCCTCTTTGCTTGCAGTGGCGAGTAACTTTTGAGCTAGACTTGATATTTTGAGTCCTGGTTTAAGTACATTATATGCCAGGTCAATAATTCATGAGTTTACCATAAACAGAGAAACTTGCAGTGCCACGACAGCATTAGAAAGTATGTTAGATCAACAATAGACATGGCATGTGAGAAAACGGCACAATTTAAATTTATAAAATCATAATATGCTGGACTAATATGACTAGAGACATGAAAACATGGCATGTATGAGATATGTGCTTTAAGATCAAATGTGTCATGAGTGGTAAACAAGAGTAAAAAACATACAGTATCCTAACCTGACTCATTCTGCTATGCAGTGCCTTATTTTCCTGTTGGGAGTAGTCATAAACAGGGAAGACAAAACTTCATAGACTAGTGCTGCTAAGAATAAAACTGGATAATCGCTACTTTGGTCAGAAATTAAATTAAACAAAAAAGATAGAAACAGTCATAAGTTTCCCCTCAAATACAAGAAACTTGGTAGCATAAGCCATCATAGCCAAGGGGCATTGCATTGGTGGGGAGATTGGTGCTCAACACAGCCGATCCTTTTGAGTGGCCGGATTTGGGTGCAGTCCAGTGGATCGATGCATGAAGTCGACCTGAAGTGCCAGAACAGGTGTCTTCATCCCCCCAGGCCTGGATGAGTGTCAGCATCATGGTTCCATTGACTTAGGAACATGTGAGTGCCAAGTCTTTTCCCATGCTGAGGTAGCCGGAAGAACCAGATAATAGGTACCTGCGTTGGTGGGAAGTCTTCGGCCGGTATGGTTGACGCTTGAGGACTGAGCCTCGGGATTTGCCTTGATGAGTCACCCCCTTCACTGCACTACAATGCTCCCTTCCACTGTAGTAGGTTTCTGTAGTGGCTGCTGTATTTGAGCCTGCAGTTTAGCCAAAAATGCAGTAAATATTTACTCCAGGCGCTGTAGAATTTGCTCAGCTGAGCTGCAAGGAGGTAGTCACACTAGTCCCAGGTCCTACATGTCATAGCAAGGTGTCGCTGTATCTTGGAAGGTAAGAGTCGCGGTAGTGCGTCCAGGGGCTGAGACTAAGTTCCAAAGTAGTGTAGCATTAACAGTGTGTGCTGAGCAGGGACCAGGATATCCCAGCACCGGTCAAGGGGTGGGGGCCATGGGGCTTATGAGGGTTTGCTTCGAGATGCGTAGTCCCCTGCGGGATATCGGCCGCCTCTCCCAGTCGACAGGCCAACGATCCCAGTAGGTCACAGAGTCAAATAGTGATGTATGTTGGCAAAGCCGTTAATTCGGGAGCCTCAGTGTCCCATTTAGTAAGGATTATTGCTCTGCTAAATTCTGAGCCGTTTGTGGCAATATAAGTGAAGTTTTAATCAAGTTAAGTCTCGTTCTGGCAGGAGCTCCTGGAGAACACGTCTGGCCTTCTTGAGAGTCAGGCACCACCTTTAATATTTCATATTTGTATGTAACCAAGACAAAAAACTATCTATGTGGAATTCTGTTATTGTTATTATTATGCTTGTTCTTCCAACAACATATAACTTAATAAAAATATACTATAAGACCGAGGTTAAAAGAAGCTACAGGTGGCAAGTAGGTCAAGCTAAGGTCTTATTTGTGAACCAGTTCTTTATGTTTACATTTATTAAAGTTTACTACTCTACGATGTGTGGTTTTTTGTGTGTGTGTGTGTGTGTAGAGTACACAAAGGATTTCAATGAAGGCAGTCACACAGGCAGTAAACCATATATATACTTAACCCCTTAAAGACACATGACATGTGTGACATGTCATGATTCCCTTTTATTCCAGAAGTTTGGTCCTTAAGGGGTTAAAGGATATCAGCACGCCAGACAATCAATATAAATAGATAACAGAGAGGAGAAAGGCACTGCGTCTACCCGCATTTCGTCCTGTTCACAGGACTTTCTAAAGACCTCTAATTATTTGTGGAGCGCACATGCTATATATTCATATAAGGTCTCAATGCAGTAAATGTTTATCAGCGGAATAACATAAGCCATAAATCCAAAGGAACTATGCAGTGCTCAGAGTCAGGATTGTGCCGAGGCACAGCTCTTGGGAAGGCTACACAAAAAAATTTGGCTTGGCTAAAGGTGCCCAGAGAACAGCCTCCATGAAGAAGTTTGGAAAAACCCGGTCTCTTCGTAGAGCTTGTCTCCTGGACAAACTTAGCAATCAGCGGAGAAGGGCCTTGGTATGAGTGGTGACAAAGAACTCAATGGTCAATCTGAATGGGCTCCAGAAATCATGTGTGAAAATGGGAGAAATTTGCAGAAGGACAACCATTACTGCAACACTCCTCTGATTTTTCTCTTATGGCAAACTAACTAGATGAGCATCCGCACATTGAAGGACCACTCTGGGCACCATTACAACATCATATCTTTGAAATTGTTATGGTGCCATGAAATTCCAGCGTTGTCTTACCTTAAGGAATTTTAATCTATGGCAATAATAAATTAACTTCAAACTTTCCAAGACAGAGCCTGTTTGCACTACCTGACAACTTCTTAAAATGTTCTGAGGAACTTTAGTAAGACAGTGCCAGGAACTCTTGCCAATATAACAACTTAATTGAGTTAATGTTCTTATAGTGTCTAGATTGTGACCTTAAATTTGCTAAAATGGGGATTTTTTTATTTCATGTTAAATGGCAAAGTTGTCAGTGTAGTGTCTTACACAAAAATACTCATCAGTTATCAAGCAGAATAGGATTGAGGCTCACCCACACCAGTTTTGCAATTTAATGGAGTGTAAAGATTCTTATATATGCCTATGATTACACTTTTGCTGGGTGGGTTAATTAGTAACCAGAGCCCCCTGATTCCTTTACCTCTGTAAACACTTTTGACATTGTTTTGTAGGCTCATCCATCGTTACATACATATGTTTAGATTGTTATGACTCTTTACTGGCCATGCCCTGGCAACGGCACCAATCTGTGTCCTATTACATCATGTTTCCCTTGTGGCAGCTGTTCATCTGTCACAAATTTTCCTTCATAGTCCACCTTTAGATATTGATCAGTTGAAGCTAATTTTAAGACTGGTTGGAACACCAGAGCCAGAGCTCCTGCAGAAAATCTCCTCGGAGGCTGTGAGTCTGTGTGTCATGTTTGTCACTGTGTGTCCCTGCCTCACCTGATCTTACCATAAATTCAAAGCATTTTTTAACATTTCCCTGCTTAAACATGTTTATTGTATTAACTCTTTTAAGTGTGATAGTGTTGGAAATGTACACTCTTGAAACATTAAGCCAATTTCAATTACAATAGAAGTGTACACACTTGAAAATATACTATATATAGTTGTATAAAAGACAAGAAAAGAAACCTGATACATTAAAGGAACACTATAGTGTCAGGACTACAAACAAAATTGTATGTAATGTATTCATGACACTATAGTGCTGGAATGCAACATTAGGTCCCTGGCTCACCTCTCTGAGATCAAAGGTAATTTTACTCTCATTTTCTCTCAAACTGCGCCTGGTGTCGCCTCCATGGCTGAGATAATCAATTTTGAGATCAATTTTGATTATCTCAGCCAGTCCAATGCTTTCACAATGGAAAGCATTGGGAGGCTATTGGCCATGCACAACAAAACAATGCACTGTGTCAATCAGCATATCCTTGAGTCAATACATCTCTATTGGGAACATTCACCACCTCAATGCAGAGCACTGACACAAGTACCTATAGTGGCTGTTTGAGTTACTAGACAGCAATGTTGCTGAGCCTGCATGGACATGCTATAGACACCAGAGCCACTAGATTAAGCTGTAGAGGTTCTGGTGACTGTAGTGTCCCTTTAATTGCAAATGTTTATTTTCAAACATTGTAGTTCACAATAAAATAAGTAATTGGACACAGCTAGCAGTTACATAGCTATATTGCAGATTTTAAATAGATTTCCATTATTATATTGATTGTGTCAATTAAACGGTCACATTTTTTTGTCAAGTGTAGACTTGCGCATTAAAGGGACACTGTAGGCACCCAGACCACTTCATTGAAGTGGTCTGGGTGCCAACTCTCATCACCCTTAACCCTGCAAGAGTAATTATTGCAGTTTTTATAAACTGCAGTTATTACCTTGCCGGGTTAAGTCCTCCTCTAGTGGCGGTCTACCAGACAGCCACTAGAGGGACATCCGGCTTCTTAGACCATTTTTTGTCGTCTAAACTACGCTGGACGTCCTCACGCTATGCATGAGGACCTCCAGCGTCGCCGGAATCCTCATAGGAGACCATTGAATAATGCTTTCCCATGGGGAGGTCTAATGTGCGTGCGTGGCCATTGTCGCGCATGCGCATTAGGACTCCCCCACTGGCGGACGTTGGCTCTGGATTCAGGTAAGTGTTTGAATGGGGTTTTATCCCCCTTAAGCGACATGGGATGGGGGGCAGGAGGGAGGAGGAGCACTTCAGGATTCTCTAGTGCCAGGAAAACAGGTTTGTTAGCTGGTATAAACACTGCAAATTTCTTTTAATCTACACAGAACAAATTCAGTAGTCTGGTAATTATCTGTGGAATTTTATTTAGTGAATAAGACACCACAGGTAAGTCTCTGACAGATTGCTTAGTTTGAGTATATATCAAAATGAATTTGATATGTATGTACCAGCTGAAATGTGAAACACATTAGTGCAGGAGTCATGCAATTGATAAATAGTACAGAGCAGGGATAATAATAGTTTAATTACTGATGTGTTAAAGGGACACTCTAGGCACCAGAATGACTACAACTTAATGTAGTGGTTCCAAGGCAAAGAAACTGTCCCTGCAGGCTTAGCAGTGCAAACATTGCTTTTCTAGTGGCTTTCACTTGGACAATCACAATAGGGGTTTCAAGGATGTGGTCTGCCTGGAGATACTGAAAGCTTCCCATAGAGTTGCATTAACCCAATGCATCTCTTTAAGGAGATGGTGTTTGGTCACAGTGTAATGATGATTGGCTGAGATAATTAAGATTGATGATCTCAGTCAATGGAGGCAGGGTGGCCACAGCAAGATGGGCACACTGTGGGGATAGCGGTAAGTAATATGCTTTTTTAGTGGAGACAGGGAGGCAATATTCTAAATAGTATAGTTCTCTAGTGTTGACATGTTTGTGTCCCTAACTATAGTGGTTTTTTTTCAGGTTGAAAAAATTGTAAATATCTGTGCCCTTTTATTTTAGAGGAAAGGCAGAACAAGTGGTTCATTAATAATAAAGTCCATTGCTGCATGTTCATCTCCTACATTGCATGCTTTTTTTCTTCATCAAAAAATAGCTGAAGACTGCCAAGTTCTACTATATGGATATAATTTATGTGTGTTACTATGCAATGAGAGCATTATATATTTTGCATTTTTTGTGTGTATTTGAGTCTAACTGCATGTGGTTGTTTTTATTGGGTTTGTTTTGCCCCAAGGCAGGCCATTTGCATCATTTTGGTTACTTTCATGTTGATTAACTCTTTCATGTACACATTTTGATACACTTACACTGAGGTTGTGTATGGCATTAACTTCCCTGATTTTTGCACTTCTACTCACTGCACTATATGTAAATGAAGCCCTTAACAAGGCTCTCAAGATATTAATCAACTGCAGCAGATCATGCGTCTGACAGGAACACCTCCCTCTTATCTCATTAACAGGATGCCCAGCCATGAGGTGAGATGGTAGTGTGTGGTGGTGGGCTTGCATACACCTTAGCCCTAAATGCCTGTGGAATGTAATTGTTAATGACCAATAACACTACTAAAGTCTTGTTAACAAGTAATTTGACTACAGGTAATTTGTTTGCTTGAATATGGAAAAATGTAGCCATACTTAAGCACAAGTGTTAGTTTAATTTTATTTTGTTATATTTATTTAACTGGCATATAGTGGCAGTACTGACAAATGGGTTGTATCTTTATTTTAATGGACAAGAAGTCAGTAAATCATTTTTAAATCCCATCTACTCACCCAAGATCTACCAGTTCTTCTTGTCCCTGCATCAGGATGGACAGATGCTCTCTGTGTAATCCAGGACTGGTGAGGCACACAGGTCGATGTCATGAGGCAATGGTCCGAAAGCTTCCCTGGTGGAGAGCTGAAAGGCTGCACTTCTGCACTTGATGTTACAGAACGAACAGGGAAGTGCAATTTATGCCGGCATTGTAAGTAGGAGTTCCCGGGCGACCCTCAAATGAGTTTACTGGCTTCATGCTTGCGCACAGCAGTGGAACGCATGCCGGTAGGCATTGCTTTCAACTGAAGTTCCGATCACTCTGCTGCGCATAAGCAGATTGGAAAAAAAATTTCGGTGCAAATTTCAATTTGCAAAAGCCGATTTATACTGTGCAGGGCTTTGCTGACACCTAGGCTGTTTTGACAGCATAGGTACTCCGTGTCACAAGCCCTCCCACACGGTTGTGAGGTTTTTGTGGTGAGATTTCACAGGGTATGTCACTCAAAAAATGGTCTTTAATGACCGCTGACGTACCCTGTACGCCCGGCCAAAATGAGCGCTGGAAACGATCGTGATCGCTTTCAGCCGCTCTAAGGGTATTACGATATCAAGACATCGTGGAATACCCCCCCCTCACTGCCGGGCACCCAAGTGGTCACTTCCCCGGAGCGATCACTTCCGGGTTGCCGCACGTGGCGTACAGCGCAGGCTTCCTATGCTCTGCCTGTAGTGAGTGCCTCAAGGGGTGGAGGCACTCAGTAATAGTTAAAATATATATATATATATAATAATTTTTTTTTAAAAATGTGATTAAAAAATTAACCTTCTACCCTCCCTCCCTCTCCCTCCCCATGTACTTACCGATCGTCGCCATCGGTCTTCATCTGATGGGGACTGTCTGGGCTAAGCCCAGACCGTCCCCCCTCTGCACTGTAGGACCCCCAGGGGCGGTCACATGTTCACAATAGGTGTCCACAGTGCTGCCAGCAGGGGGACTGCTGATTTTTGAAAAAGTAAAAATAAAGTTACTAAAAAAGAAAAAAAAATTTTTTTTGATAAATTTAAATATATATTTATATATGTGTATATATATATATATATATATATATTTATAAATATATAGATAGATATATTACATCTATATATAACGGCATACTAAGTGTATGTTTTATTAATATATACATATATTAATATAAAATACACTTAGAGTAAAATTACACACGTTTTTATATATATATATCTAAAAATATATATAGTACCTTGCACACAAGCTATCAATTGTTGCAAAAACCGGGTGCATTACCAGGGCCAAAGATATCCAAAATACAAATAGTATGGCTGCACTCACGGAAGTTTTCTTGTTTAAAATATAACTTTTAATGAAGTTCCATAAAAGAAATCGACGTTTCAGTCCATCATGTGGACTTTTATCCTGATGAAAGTCCACATGATGGACTGAAACGTCGATTTCTTTTATGGAACTTCATTAAAAGTTATATTTTAAACAAGAAAACTTCCGTGAGTGCAGCCATACTATTTGTATTTTTTATATATATATATATATATATATATAGATACACAATATATAATAACTATATATAGTGTATATATATTATTATTAATAATAAATAATGAATTAAAAATAAACTGTAAAATTTATATAAATAATTTACATATGCAATTTTATTCTAACTGTATTTTGATATTAATATACAGACACCACCATGATCACATCGCCGCAATAGGACTCTAGGAGCTGCCAGCAGGGGGACTGTCTGAGCTTTCAGGCAGTCCCCCAGGCTGCTAAATAAAATAAATATGTTATACATATATTATACTTGTGGTCGGTTAATATCGTATCGTGAAATACCGTGTGATTGGAATTAAGTCAGTGTGGTGTGCCGGAACTGACGTAGGGGGTAGGCTTGTTAAAAAAAAAAAAAAAAGGGCCCCCCGAATGGATTGTATAAGAGGGTGAGGTGGGTGGGGTAAACAGTGTGCGTACGGCAAGGTAGGAAGGGGGGAGTAGTGTTTATATAGGAACGCTAACTCCTCCCACAAATACAGGCCTTCGGCCTTAAACTTGTGGTCGGTTAATATCGTATCGTGAAATACCTTGTGATTGGAATTAAGTCGGTGTGGTGTGCCGGAACCGACGTAGACGGTACGCCTGTAAAAGAGGGCAAAAGGAAATGCGAGAAAAACACACTTATTGCAATATTCTTATCCCATAAGATTAATTTGCGTTACTTCTTATCCGTTGTGGAATGTTCTGTATAACGTAGCTGATTTCCAGTGAACTTAATGTATTATGTCTATTGGCGTACTGCTCCTGGATGTGGTACATATTGAAATGGATGTCCTAAATAGGAGTCAGGATCCCAACCTAATCTAATGCAAGGAGTACGAATGTAGAACCGCATTAGAAGTAGTTAGGGGATTATTTAGTAGATCAAGTGTCTTGATTGTCTGGTTTGAATGTTGGCGTGACATAAGGTAGTGTCTGTACCTTCTTAAATCTTGCTAGAGGAGACATGACTTGCCAGTCGGAATTAGCTGTCATCGTGAAGTTGTAGGGCTCCGGAACCCTTGGTTAAAGGTTTAAGACAGGGTTTTGTGGTACGGATGCTGTCTAGGGAGTCTGATACTGCCCAAAATTCCCATCTATGGATGTATGTTATTGTGGAGTGATGAACCAGTTATTTATACCTTGATATCTTATGGTAAGCATTTAAGAAGACGGGGTATGGTTTGAAAGGCTTGTCAGAACGTGTTGTTGTATGTATGATTGGTATAGTGCGTTAGTGTTGTATGGAGGTTTGAATGAAAGGTGGCGAAAATGTGGCATAATAGACTACAGTTTGAACGGTATGCTTGTGGATGTTGTGTTCCACTGAGTCTCGGAAGAATGTCACGTCTCTGTAGTATGTATTCTTAGTGAAAGCAAAAAACGCTATAGGTGATAAATTGTTGTCGAGCCCGGGCGACCAGATGGGGACGTTGAAATGCGGATTATGCTCGGGTGTTTGTTAGTTGGGTGAGGTACAAGACCTAGTGTCTCTTGGTCCGTAATCCCTAATAGTTATGTAAATGCTGCAACCCAGGATAGTGGTTTCATCTGTACAAAAGATTGGGAGTTCGTCGGAACCAAGCGGGTTGAACACAGACACCCAATTCCGAACTCTAATGACTCCCCCCACCCACCTGACCAGGTCTGCCTTGCCAGAGGATCTAATAACACTATCTCCATCAGGCAGACCTGGTAGCGAGCGTCCCAGTAAATGAATGAACTGCCCAGCGGGATAGTGCGCCTAGTGACGTATATGAACCTGGCAATGATGGCCGGTCTTTCAATTTTTTAAGTTCCTCACTGAAGGGAACTGTTAGTCTTCACGACTGCACATGATCTTATCCTCAGGAGACTTGACTGTATGGTACCGTAATTGGTATGAACCTATGACATGAAGCCTGTGAGAGAATTAGGCGGATGATATGAGGGAGTTAAGGCATAGGTTGTGACTGAATGAGGAGCAGGCAGAACAATGATGAGATGTTGTTTATTAGAGTATTGGTAGTTTACAGTATGTGATACGTGTCTAGCCGAGGAGAATGGAACATCTAGGGTGCCTACTGGGAGTGACCCCCACCCAATGTGGAATCCATGTCTAATGATTAAATTACCAAGTGCGGGGACGGATGTGACTCATGCATAACGTCAAGCTTATTTCCCTCTGTACACATGACCTTTGATATGATATATGCGGGCAGATGGTTTTGACATGAGCCCCGAGGCATATGGCGCGTACGTGAAGCAATTCGCAGTTGGTTGAACTACATATGCTTGTGTTGAAATCAACACAAACTAGCGGGTGAGTACTCAGAAAGTGAGGGGGGGGGGTGAAAGGTGATCCGGGGGGCCAACCCTGCGCGTTGGTGGGAGTAAGTGTGTGTATGAGGACCCTATGGGAGGAGGGCCTATCTGAGCCGGACTGGTGCTCTCTAAGTTACAGTCTATTGTTGAAAGACTGAAGCGTAGCCAGAATAGAGTTTAGATTTCCAATAATGCCTGAGATTTCTCCTTGTGAGCTGGTCCCCCAACAAAGAATTCTCAGTGTCCGGCTCCGGGGTTGCGCTAAGGAGGGATGGTTCTTTCCTAATGTCACGTTCTTGAGACATACTGAAAAAAATAATAATTCCACAACAAGCATGAATTGATTAATAACAATACAGTTGAGCAATGTAGAACTGGCTGGCTAACTAGTGCAGAAGCGTAAATCTCTCTACCCCGTGACAAGTGAGGCCCTGCTAGTTGCCAAGCGGCTGTTGAGATGCTCTACCTATGATTTGGTCGTGGGGCCACTAGCGAGGTGGCGGCCTCTCGGTGACAGTAAAAGATCCAAAAACGTGTGGCCATGACAGGTGAGGCCCTAACTATAAACCCAATAGGTGGGTGAATGCGAGGCTCTTACTATGATTTGGGCCGAGGGGCGAAAATCTCTGTGTTGAGATTGGGGAGTTGTCCTCGCGGGACCAGCTACGTTGTAAGACTAAGGCCAGCTCCTAACCCTAGACAGCCAGTTCTCTGACCCTAGACGGGGGCTTGATGAGGGGGTAATGCAACATATCTGGCGTATCGAGTCGTGGTTGTGAAAGAAACCTTGAGACTCCTATGTCAGAGAAAGAGAACAAGGAAGGGGGAGAAAGTAGGAAGACAGAAGAGAAAAGGAGCTGTGGTGGAGGGAGAGGAGAGAGAGAAAATTAAGTTTAGCACCGTGTAGTTTTTAGAGACATAGCTGATAGTATTATATACTTAGGTCCTGAGGGTTCTGAAGATTCCCCTGGTAGCTACTATATAAAAACAGAAACAAGAGTAAGCTCTAGATAACCAATAGGCAGCGACCCTATAAGGGAATCCCTCAAACACCCTTAAGAAGATAATGAGAGAAAAAAGAATAAAAGAAAGGGCTGCGCCAGAGAAATTCAATATAAAAATAGTCCAAATAAAAGAGTCTTATCTAGAGGTGGTCTTGTGAAAGACGCAGAGTCTGTAGGTATGGGTCAGGGACGAGTATCCTCGCTGTTCTCCTTCTTGTAAATTCTCTCGTATGTAGGAGATAAAAAGAATAGAGAACAAAAATAGTGCAATAAGTCTAGTAGGGAAATAAATAAAATCTAAAAAGCTGGTATAAAACTCACATTTGAAAGAGCTATAACTCGCTCTAGTGTAGAAGGCGTACAGCGGTACGATCCCCGCTTATGGTATATAGGGAAAATTTCCTCCATCAATGGTGTGTTCAATGCTCAAATATAAAAAGAGAGACAACCAATAGTGCTCACTGGATAAAATACAGGAGTTAAAATATATATAAAATGGTACTCACAAGAGTGGAGCAGGCCAACTGCTCCGTGGAAATAGCGCTGATGGTATTATTCCCATCTCGGATTACTTGGAGTCCAGGGTGATGCCAGGTAACAAACAATATTCGGTGTATTAAAAAAGATAAATGGCGAGGGGGGCGTGGCCGGCAGAGCACTGAACCAGACGTCTATCTGTCGAGCTCCGACAGGAATCCACAATAAAAGAGAAAAAAGCCGTAAAAACGAAGCCTAACTCACAGAACAAGAACCACGAACCCCCAGAGAGCGAAATGGGCTGCAAGAACAGACAAAGACAACGTCCCGAGCCCCCTCATATGCCAGATATCAGGCTCTCATTTAGCAGGCCTGAACCGCGGCCGCAGCCCAAGATGGCGCCCGAGGCCCACACAGACCCAGAAGCCTCTGAAGACTCTCAAGAGGGGGAGGAATCGATTCCCTCCTCCGCACAAGGGGATACCTCGGAGTCGGAAGAAGACTCATCCCCATCCACTAAAGGGGACATCAAGAGGCTGCTAACGGACCTAAGGAAAGTCTGGAAGGCGGATTTGGCAGAGGCCCAAAATGAAATGGGGATTATACACCAAAAGGTGAGAGAGGTAGAGGAGAGAGAATCCGCTAGGGACAGCCACATACAAGGCAACAGCAGCCAAATAGCGGACCTTACCGCACAAGTACGCCAGATGCAGAGGGCAGTGACTTTACTCGAAACGAGACACAGACAAAGGAACATCCGCATCAGGGGTATCCCAGAGTCTGTAGAGGGGGAGCAACTGTTGGAGTTCGTGAGGAACATGATTGCAGCTTTGGGAATCAACAGCTGTGCAGCCTCCCCCGCCATTAAAGCAGCATTCAGGGTGAAAAAGTCAGCTGCAGCACCCAGCGACGTCCCGAGAGACACAATTGCTCTCACAAGAGACATAGCGGTGCGAGCCGCAATAATGGCCAGATCCAGGGAACTACAAACCATACAATACGAAAACAACGTACTGGCGATATACAGCGATCTCCCTTTCGCAGTGCTAGCAGAAAAGAGGAAGCTAGCACCCATAGCAAAGAGACTGAGAGACAATTCCGTGAAATACAGATGGGGAGCGGATGGATCACTCTGTCAGGATCGGGACAGGGATCCAACACGCAGAGTACAAAGAGTAGCAGATACGTATACCGGACCTTAGAATGGCCGGACTTAACGTAATACTACGTATAGAATGGTCAGGGACAAGCCGAGGTCGAGGGAACGAGAAGACAGGTAAGCGAGAGACAAGCCGGGTCAAGGATAACAGAGAAGACAGGTAAGTAATAACAAAGCCGGGTCAGAACCAAAAGACAAGAGAATACAAGAGCACTGTGTGACTAGGCTGGCTAGAACCACGACAGGGCAATGAGCAAATGCTGAGAGCTCCCTTAAATACCCTGGTTCTAGAGACTAATCACGCCTCCGCCGAGACCTGATTCGTGTCCGGGATTTGACTGACAGGTCGGGCTAGAATAGCGTCATGACGTCGACTATTGAGCGTCACGTTACAAAAAGGCATAGTTCTCTCGCGGCCGGCGTTTACATGCGCGAGGGGATCTCGAGGAACGGGAGAATCATGCCGTCTGGATGGAAAAACGTCTAAGTCTCTACCCGTCTCAGGGGTAGAGACTACAGGTACCCTGACAGTACCCCCCCTCTCAGAAACGCCCACCGGGCGGAAGGAACCGGGACGAGATGGAAAGCGGGAATGAAAAGCCCTGCGAAGACGAGGAGCATGGACATCCTCCTGTGGTACCCAGGTCCTCTCTTCTGGACCATATCCCTTCCAGTCAACCAGGTATTGGATTTTCCCCCGGGAGATTCGAGAATCGATGATGGAGTTGATTTCGTACTCCTCCTGACCCTCAACCTGAACAGAGTGAGGAGAGGAGACCCTGGAGGAGAATCTGTTACAGATCAGGGGTTTTAGCAAGGAAACATGAAAGGAATTAGGAATACGTAAGGCAGAGGGGAGCGCTAGGCGATACGCAACAGGATTAATTCGATTCAGGATCCTATAGGGTCCAATGTAGCGAGGAGCGAATTTCATAGACGGTACTTTCAAACAAATGTTTCTAGTACTCAACCATACCCTATCACCAGGGACAAAACTAGGAGCCGGCCTTCTGCGTTTGTCAGCGTGTTTTTTATACAGTATAGAATTATGTAGGAGAATTTGTCGAGTCTGATCCCACAACTTCTTCAGATTGGCAACATGAGTATCAACCGACGGTACCCCCTGGGAAGAAGGAACCGAGGGAAGAATGGAAGGATGAAAACCATAATTCATGAAAAAGGGGCTAGAGCGAGTTGAATCGCAAACAAGATTATTGTGTGCGAACTCTGCCCAAGGAATCAGACCGACCCAATCGTCCTGGTGTTCAGAAACAAAACAAAGCAGATATTGTTCAATCTTTTGATTGGTACGTTCAGCGGCTCGGTTAGACTGAGGGTGATAAGCAGAAGAAAAATTCAATTTAATGCCTAGTTGAGAACAGAATGATCTCCAGAAACGTGAAACAAACTGGGAACCTCTATCAGAAGTAATCTCGGAAGGTATCCCATGTAAGCGAAAGATCTCTTTAGCAAAAATCTCCGCTAATTCAGGTGAAGTCGGAAGTTTAGGTAAAGGCACGAAATGAGCCATCTTGGTAAACCTATCCACCACTGTGAGAATAACAGTGTGCTTTTTCGAAACAGGCAAATCCACAATAAAATCCATCGCCAAACAGGACCAAGGTTTTTCTGGAACTTCCAGGGGATGTAAGAGACCACAAGGAAGCGAATGAGGTAGTTTAGTCTTAGTACAGACCTCACAGGCTCCGATAAAATCCTTAATATCCCTCCGTAAAGAAGGCCACCATAAATCCTTAGAGATCAAGGAATATGTTTTGCGAACGCCCGGATGACCAGCCACCTTACTCTCGTGAAGACACTGTAAGAGCTCCAGTTGGAGTTCAGGAGGAACGAAGTGTCTAGACGCAGGAGTCAGTCTAGGTGCCAGATGCTGCAAGCTCCTGATCTGATCAAGAAGCGGAGAATGGATTTTGAGAGTTGTGTTAGCGATGATATTACACTTAGGTACTATAGAGGATAAAACCGGCTCAGATATGGCAGAAGGTTCATGTTGGCGAGACAAGGCATCAGCTTTAGAATTCTTAGAACCAGGCCTATATGTGAGTATGTAATTGAAGTGAGTGAGGAATATAGACCAACGGGCCTGTCTCGATGATAATCGTTTAGCCTCCCCAATATAGGATAAGTTTTTATGATCCGTCAAAATGGTAACAGGATGCAAAGTCCCCTCCAATAGATGTCTCCACTCCTTTAAAGCCATGATAACCGCTAGGAGTTCCCTGTCACCAATGTCATATCTGCTCTCAGTACCCGATAATTTTTTGGAAAAATACCCACATGGATGTAATGGTTTATCCACACCCAACCTTTGGGACAGGATGGCACCTATACCCGTCTCAGAAGCGTCAACTTCGAGTAGGAAAGGCAGAGTAGTATCAGGGTGAACTAAAATTGGTGCGGAAGCAAACAGCTCCTTGAGAGTCTTAAAAGCCAGAAGTGCTTCAGTAGACCAATTCTTACTGTCAGCCCCTTGTCTGGTCATATTGGTGATAGGAGCAATAATAGAGGAGTAACCCTTAATGAAACGTCTGTAATAATTAGAGAAACCAATAAATCTCTGAATGGCCTTGAGACCCTTAGGTAAAGGCCAATCTAAAATGGATTGGAGTTTCTCCGGATCCATTTCAAACCCCTCTCCAGAAATCACGTAACCAAGAAAGGTAGTCTGGGATTGGTCAAAGCTACATTTCTCTAATTTGCAGTACAAGCCATGTTGAAGAAGTTTGTGCAAAACCCTTCTGACCTGTCCGTGGTGAGTCTCAACATCCCTGGAATGTATAAGTATATCATCGAGGTATACAATAACACAGTCATGTTGAAACTCCCTAAGAACCTCATTAATTAGATCCTGAAATACCGCCGGGGCATTACAGAGACCAAAAGGCATTACAGTATACTCATAGTGCCCATAACGAGTATTGAACGCAGTCTTCCACTTGTGTCCCTGCTGAATTCTCACCAAGTTATAAGCACCTCTGAGGTCTAACTTAGTGAAAATCTTGGAACCCTTTAATCGATCAAAAAGCTCGGTGATCAAGGGGATCGGATAGGCATTTCTAATGGTTATCTTGTTCAAACCTCGGTAGTCAATGCAAGGTCTTAAAGAACCATCCTTCTTTTTAACAAAAAAAAATCCAGCCCCAGCAGGGGAGGAGGATCTCCTAATGAACCCTTTGTCTAGGTTTTCACGAATATACTCCTCTAAGACTAAGTTCTCATTCGTAGACAAAGGGTATACATGGCCCCTGGGAGGCATAGTACCAGGAAGTAAATTAATTTTGCAATCAAAAGGCCTGTGTGGTGGTAAGGTATCAGCCTTTCCTTTGTCAAATACCGCCTTTAAATCTAGATACAAGGACGGTATCTGTACTTTAGTAGAGTCGGTTGAGTTATTAAGTGTGTTAACAATACAAAGGGGTGACACTCTCTTTAAACATCTCTCTTGACAACCCTGACCCCACGAGACTATTTCCCCTGATTTCCAATCTATAATGGGGTTATGATCCCAGGACTATGGGAACAGAAGGAGATGAAATGAGTAGTAGAGATATCTCCTCCTTGTGTAGAATACCAGTAGTTAAGTTAAGAGGTGTGGTCTCCCGGAAAATCACAGGCTCAACTAAAGGTCTACCATCTATGGCCTCAACAGCCAAAGGTGTCTTCCTTAACTGGGATGGGATAGCGTGTTTGGTGAGAAAAACTTGGTCGATAAAGCTCTCAGCAGCTCCGGAGTCTATCAATGCCACAGTCTCTAAAGTTCCCTTCTCCCAAGTTAAAGAGACGGGTAATAGAAGCCTGTGTTCTTTGTAGTTATGAGTAGAGGACAAAATAGAAACACCCAAGGCCTGTCCTCTAGAGAAACTTAGGTGCAAGCGTTTCCCGGGCGATTGGGACAATTCAAACGTAAGTGACCTCTGACTCCACAATACATACACAGTCCCTCCCTTCTCCTGTACTGTCTCTCCTCTTCTGAGAGGCGAGTAAGACCTATCTGCATAGGCTCTGGAAACTGTGGAGTTTTGGTTTCAGGACTTTGAAATGAAGGAGCTAGTCTAAAGGAAGGTCTACCGGTTCTATCTCGAGTGTTCTGCCTCTCTCTTAGACTTCGTCAATGCGAGAGATAAAGGAAATTAAGTCCTCCAAATTCTCGGGAAGCTCTCTCGTCGCTACCTCGTCAAGTATTACATCGGATAATCCGTTTAAAAATACGTCTATATAAGCCTGTTCATTCCACTTAACCTCTGCCGCCAAAGACCTGAACTCTAGTGCGTAATCCACAAGTGTTCGGTTCTCTTGTCTAAGGCGCAACAGTAATCTAGCTGCATTGACCTTTCTGCCAGGGGGGTCAAAAGTTCTTCTAAAAGCAGCTACAAAGGCATTATAGTTATAGACTAATGGATTATCATTCTCCGACAACGGATTAGCCCATCTCAGAGCCTTCTCAATGAGTAAGGTGATAATAAATCCCACCTTTGCCCTATCAGTAGGGTAGGAACGGGGTTGTAGCTCGAAATGGATACTGATCTGGTTCAAAAAGCCACGACACCTTTCAGGAGAACCAGCATAACGTACAGGTGGGGTAACTCGGGAAGAAGCACCTACAGTGGCTACCTCTAGCCCTGAATTATTAGGACGTTTATTAGGACGTGATAGTAACGCCTGTAGTGCTAGTGCCATCTGATCCATTCTATGATCCATGGCGTCAAACCTAGGATCAGGAGAACCAAGCTGACAGTTTGTACCTACAGGATCCATTGGCCCTGTCGTAATGTCAGGATCGGGACAGGGATCCAACACGCAGAGTACAAAGAGTAGCAGATACGTATACCGGACCTTAGAATGGCCGGACTTAACGTAATACTACGTATAGAATGGTCAGGGACAAGCCGAGGTCGAGGGAACGAGAAGACAGGTAAGCGAGAGACAAGCCGGGTCAAGGATAACAGAGAAGACAGGTAAGTAATAACAAAGCCGGGTCAGAACCAAAAGACAAGAGAATACAAGAGCACTGTGTGACTAGGCTGGCTAGAACCACGACAGGGCAATGAGCAAATGCTGAGAGCTCCCTTAAATACCCTGGTTCTAGAGACTAATCACGCCTCCGCCGAGACCTGATTCGTGTCCGGGATTTGACTGACAGGTCGGGCTAGAATAGCGTCATGACGTCGACTATTGAGCGTCACGTTACAAAAAGGCATAGTTCTCTCGCGGCCGGCGTGTACATGCGCGAGGGGACCGCGAGGAACGGGAGAATCATGCCGTCTGGATGGAAAAACGTCTAAGTCTCTACCCGTCTCAGGGGTAGAGACTACAGGTACCCTGACACACTCCTAGCATGGTCGGGAGAAGGACAAGTCACCCTCACCTCCTCTGAGGATCCAGAACCTTTCCTCCGAAGCCTCAACGCACTAGCACGACAAACCGACCCCAATGGCTCAGGGCTACACTGCACCACGATGGAGACTAGATTCCGCGGCTATTAAGACCATCCCGCTGCAAAAGCCACGGAGCTCGGGAAACACCACCTGAATTGATCCAGCAAGGATATATCTCATGAGGACGGCAAATCAAGCCCCCCATCAGAGCCAAGAGACCGCAGACACAACTAAAAGTCTAGAGACACTATACTAGCACCTTAGATATTACGAGTTAAAGTCTCAGAATCTACATAGCTCTCATGTATCATTAATGTTTATCACGTATTCTTAACGTTTCTCAGATGTTAGAAAGAATTGAGATAAGGACCCATACACAGCATTATATGATGTTTATATTTTACTTTACTCTCTCCATATATTGGTCATGTTGTAAGATTTATATGCAAAAGCAAATAAAATGCAAATTTAAAAAAAAAAAAAAAAAAGATAAATGGCATCAATAAAAAGTGACCAAATGATCTTTAATATATACAATACACAATAAAATATCCACAAACGCGTTTCGCCAATACGGCTTATGTCAATATGGAGTAAGAACCTGATACCTGGCAAAGCAGAGTTTAAATAGCAATTCAAATCATCAAAATTGGCGCCAAAACTAGGGGCAGCCAATCAGAATTCCAATAATATACAATCACAATAGGACATATTAAAATAGAATTATCATATTGAACATACATTGCAATATGCTTATCAAACCTTATTGGACATAAAAACATTAAAAACGAGGTTTAGATTAATTAGAAATTGGTTTAATAATGCGGTCATGTGACCGGCATATCAACCGCAATGGGTTGTGGGGTCTGTAGTAAATAGACGTCGGCAAGCACTACACAGCTGCCGACGTCTGAACGGGATGGGTGGAGTTGGACATCGGCTCGCATATAATTGCGGCCGACGTCTGTCGAAAGAGGGCATGTTGTAACATGACGACGGCTCGCGTGTAGCCGCGGCCGTCGTCATGGGGACTAGAATAAACAACAAAGCCGACGGCTCGCACAAAGTTGCTGCCGTCGTCATGGAAATTGAAAAAAACATCGGCACACATAAAGATGTGGCCGGCGTGACAATATTAAGGGCTATAGTATAAAAAAATATCTACAAGCAAACAGAGGGCGCTATATACTCAGTGACAGTGAACACAAAATGTTTACTATTTACAAGTGAAGCAATATGAAAGCTGCACCTTAGAGTGTAAAATAGCTCAAAACACCACTATGTACACAGTTCAAAGAAATAAGGTGAACCCAATAAAAAGGGCTATGCCTGATATACTGAAAAGTATCATCAGGCATAGTCCTAGGGAGATGGGGACACATAAAAACAAATTAAAAAAAATGCTAAAATATACATAATAAATACATGGTACACAGATGTTGATGGTAAAAAATAAAATAAAATAAAACATAATAAAGCAGTACTTCAATGGAAAATAAATAAATCATAAATATGAATAAAAATAGATATGGAATAATAAAAGCAGAATAAGAAACATAAAATTACAAGAAGTTAAACAAATCAAAGTCGACATTTAAACCATGTGGTGTGAGAGTTTGGAGTTTGTACACCCATTCCATTTCAGTTTTGCCTAAAATGTTTTTAATATTACCACCCCTCCATGGAATAGTACATTTTTTTATTCCAATACACTTTAACAATCTTGGGTCTCTATTATGTTTAATAAAGTGTTTGGATACTGAATGGTTTACGTATCCATTTTTAATGTTTCTGCAATGTTCGCTTAATCGCGTTTTTAGGCACCTTGTAGTCATTCCAACATATTGGAGGCTACAAGGGCACTCAAGCAGATAAATAAAAAATTTTGTTGAACAGTTAATAAAATCATTAATTTTATAAACATAATTTGTCATTTTGGAAGTAAATTGGGTTACTTTATTAGGAACTGTAGGGTCAGTGCTTCTACAAACTATACACATTTTACATTTGCAAAAACCTTTGATCTGTGCAAGAAAGAAAGATAATAGGGGTGCATTTGTCGCTTCTTTAGTAAAGTTCTTAGTTAGTATTGATTTGAAGTTTGGGGCTCCCCTAAAAACTATGTTGGGACGTTCTGGTATGATCTTATTAAGAGTTTCGTCTTGTTTTAGAATGTGCCAGTGTTTCTTTATAATTTTTTTTACATTGTTACTTTTGTTATTATAGTTAAAAATAATAGGCAAAGGGGGCGTGGCTAAGGCACGGACGAAGCTGGACGTGTAAGAGACTAGCTCCGTCGGACCGGGTACCTTAACAGCTTGTATCCACAGCATTAGACCGGAAAAAACGGCTGCCTCCACGGCTAAACACCGGCAGACCGCGATGTCGTCCAAACCAGCCAGAAAGCAGAGGCAGAAAGCCGCGAATCTGCAGATCTCGGCCCTCTCATCATCGAGCAAGCTGCTCCAAGATGGCGCCGACGTGGCGCACTCACCAGCATCTGAATCAGAGGCAAGTGATGTCACTTCGGTATCTCGCCTCGAACACATTCCCCAAGTTGAAGGGGACATTAGGATCCTGTTGTCAGACCTCAAACACACTATGAGAGCTGACTTCCAAAAATTAGCTGCTGATATTAAAAGAGATGTGCAGGCTATTGGGGACCGCACGGCCCATTTGGAAAACAAGATGGAGGAGGTCATAGAAGCACATAATTCCCTGGCTGACGCCTACTCCACATTTCAGTCTCAAATCCAACAGTTGGAGACAAAAGTGGTGGATTTAGAAGATAGAACCCGCAGAAACAACATCCGCCTGCGCGGCATTTCTGAGGAGGTTAAACAACCGGAGTTAAGAGGTTATGTCACCCAACTCTTTCAGGCACTGCTACCAGAGGCTTCTGAGCAGGAGTTACAGCTAGATAGAGTACACAGGCTGATGAAGCCCAGGGGCCTGCCAGCGGCAGTGCCCAGAGACATCATCGTAAGGGTGCATTTCTATACGACAAAAGAGAGGCTGATGATGGCGGCGCGAGACGCGCGGAACCTAGGAGAACGCTTCAAGGACATACAGCTATACACCGACTTGTCACCAGCGACGATGGCTAAACGAAGAGCTTTTGGCCCTATCACCAAGGCACTCAGAGAGGCGTCCATACAGTATAAATGGGGCTTCCCGACACGCCTCATCGCACGGAGAAATGGAGTGGAGAGGGTGTTTCTCAACCCAGAAGACGGGAGGAACGGGCTAACACAGTGGAACATTCCTTTGCCGCAACCAGAGTCGGCGGAAAAGAACACCCAAGCCCATCCATCCCGAGTAGCTGGAGACTGGCACAGGATTGACGCAGCTAAGTGAACGGCACACTTATATTGTCACGGCACAGACACTTATATTGTCATTAGTTCTTTCCATCTCTTTTAAATGAGAGGGAAGGTGTTTTGGAGGCCGGATCCCGTAAATGTAAAATGGGATGCAGGTAGAAATCACATAATGGGATGAGACGTTAAACTAAACACACTAAAAAGAAAAAAAAAAAAAAAGGAATAAAAAAAAAAAAAGAATAATAATAACCAAAAACAACAAAAAAAAAAAAAAAAAAAAAAACTATAATAAAAAAAAATAAATAAATAAAGGTAAAAATAATAATAATAATAATAAAAAAAAAATACACGGGAAAATAACCGGGCATGTTTGACATATTCCCATAAGTTAACACGGTTAAAAATATATAAGTATAAATGGACATAGAAGGTAAGCCGAAATATGTAGGGAGCGAGTCAGCGATACATAAGTCATGTCCTTTCATTATCTCGACTTGGAGACTTCCATCTCTGACTCGGTCTAAGGTTAAATCCATGGATAGGGAAGGTCCCCTATGACATGTTGTATCCAACAGATGGTACCACCCGATACTTCACTCCCCAGTGGCCCAAGCCAGGCCACTCAGACGTATACAGTATACGTCACCAATTCTGATTGCCTACCGTGTGCTTGTCACGTGGTTTTCAGGCAACTGTATATATGTTTGTTCTGTTATTTTGTTCTTCAGTTCTTAAATCTTACTGTTTTTTTCTTTGTCTTGATTGAGGGAATCATAGTACGGACACATAAAGAGGCTTGCACTCAGAGCCCCAGGGAGATGGTAACTGACAGGGGGACTAAGTTAAAGGAGTATGAATTGCCATTCAGCAATACTAGACAGCATATTAGGTTGTATGTAATATAATGGTGCTGACGTTTGTCATTGAACACTAAAGGACTCAACTCCCCAAATAAAAGGAGACTGGCACTATTGGAAGCGAAAAGGGCTAAAGCCCAAATTGTATTCTTCCAAGAAACCCATTTCCAGTGGGGTAAAAGACCCAAATTTAATTCCCCTCTATATCCCCTAGACTTTCACTCCTGCTTCTCTAAAAAGAAGCGGGGGGTGTCGATCCTTATCGGGAAAGATGTGGCGTTTGAACTAGTAAAAAAACGCACAGACAAACAGGGAAGATATTTAATTATACAATGTTTGCTGAATAACGCCCCATACACCTTAATTAACGTTTATGGCCCTCATACAGCACAAACCACATTTCTCCTTACTATTTTCAATGCACTGGACGAAGGCAGACTAGGGGATGTAGTAATAGGAGGGGACACGAATTTCATCTTAGATACTCAACTGGATACATCCTCTTCACACACAGTGAAGGCATCTACTGAGATAGGCAGAAAAACAAACTCGGGGCACCTCAATCAACTTCTATTAGAGCAGAATTTTATAGACCCATGGAGGGTGACACATCCGCAAGAAAAGGATTTCACATTTCACTCAGTGGCTCATAACTCGTACTCCCGAATAGACCGATTTTTGATACCTACCTCCTTGATTGGCAACGTTGTCAATACTAGTATAGGCCTGATATCGTGGTCGGACCATGCGCCGATCATTCTCCACCTGAACGAACAATTCCCTGCTAAAGGGAGAGGAACTTGGCGGCTTAACGAAAGCCTGCTCAGTGACCCCCAAGTATTAGAAGACCTCCATAGAGAACTGGAAGTCTATTTTCTGACCAACTCTCAACCAAACACATCCACAGAAAGTTTGTGGTTAGCCCATAAGGCATATATCAGGGGAGTACTAATTAAGCATGCGAGTAGGGCCAAAGCCGTGCGTATAGCCAAGTATATAACCCTCACTAGCCGCCTCACAAAACTGAATACACTCAATAAACAAACACCCTCAAAGACGCATCTTAGAGAGATTACAGACATACGAACGCAACTACAAGAACTGGAAGTGGCTAAAACAAATTTCTTTCTACGAAGACTTAAAGCAAAATTCTATGAGCAGGGAAACAGAGCAGGGAAAGTACTTGCATCTAGACTTAAAAAGCGTAGCCTAGCAACCAAAATAGCTTACGTTCACAATCCCCTGGGTCAGAAAGTTGTAAACCCAGATAAAATAGTACAGGAATTTGCTCAGTTCTACCGCACACTCTATAATCTTAAAGATGATAACCTGACATCCCAACCAACACAAGAACAGATAAATAAATTTCTAGAAACAATCCATTTACCTTCGCTGCCCACTGATAAGATCCCTGACCTGATTAAACCAATCTCAGTTGAGGAAGTTACACAAATGATCACAGACTTACCCAACGCGAAATCACCAGGGCCCGATGGACTCTCCTCCATATACTATAAAACCTTCCAAACTGCTCTTACCCCACATTTAGTGTCTCTGTTTAACCAAGGCTTCACACAAGGTAAATTACCTGGCGAAATGCTACGAGCTCATATAGTTACACTACCTAAACCGGGTAAAAAACCCACAGCATGTGCTAACTTCCGCCCAATATCCCTATTGAATATTGACACCAAACTATATGCAAAAATCCTGGCAACTAGACTCAAACACTTACTCCCCACTCTAATCCACTATAACCAATCTGGCTTTGTCAAAGGCAGGCAGGGCTCAGACAATTCTAGGCTTCTTCTTAACGTCTTGGAGGGTCTCAACACTAACAAACTGGGAGGACTGCTGCTTGCGTTGGATGCGGAAAAAGCCTTCGATAGGCTCAATTGGCTATACATGAAATCGGCACTAGACAAATTTGGCTTTCCTTCCGCATTCATAAAAGCGATTATGGCCTTATACACCTTCCCAGAAGCTAGTGTCACTAACGCGGGATTCATTTCCCCACCCTTCCCAATTTCGAATGGAACGAGACAGGGTTGTCCTTTGTCCCCCCTGCTTTTCATAATATGTCTAGAACCTTTAGCTCAGATCATTAGGCAGAACCCGAACATCCACGGAGTCAATATCGACGAACATCAATACAAACTCTCATTGTTCGCAGATGATATTCTGCTGACACTGACAAGGCCAGAGGTGTCACTCCCAAACCTTATGCCCATCCTACAATCTTTCGGCTCTATCTCCTATTACAAACTTAATACGGCTAAGACACAAGCCTTGCCAATTAACCTCCCTTTGGAGAATGCTGAGGTGTTAAGAAAGACCTTCGATTTCGATTGGAGGACGGAGTCGGTAACCTATTTGGGAGTACGAGTTGCCAAATCGATACATACTATATACAAACTAAACCATATTCCTCTCTTGGAAACCATCCGCAAAGACCTGAACTCCTGGAAAGACGTGATGCTCTCATGGGCAGGGAGAGTTAATGCAGTGAAAATGATGGCCCTACCTAAACTACTGTACTTATTTCGTATGTTGCCTGTAACTATTCCACAAAGTTTTTGTAAAAAAGCCCAGTCCATTATTAATAGCTTTATATGGGGGAACAAACGTGCGAGAGTAGCGAGTCACACCTTGTATAGACCGTTCCAGATGGGAGGGATGGGGGTGCCGCAGGTGGCCATGTATCACTTGGCAGCCATACTATCCCAGGCAGTAAATCTCCATGCAGACAAGGGACAACTACTTTGGGTCGACATGGAACGCAAACAATGGCCTAAGGAGACACTCCTAGAGCACATGTGGTCCCAACCAGCTAAAAGGGGGAAGGCGCGCACGCTCCTTTCCACAACAAAACTGACGGTACACATATGGGATAAGTTTAGAGCAATTCAGACTAAGACTCCTAGATTTCACAGATTGGCGCCATTAAACGCCATGTCCACAGTGTTACCATGGCTCTCACTATCCACATGGGCAGAAGCGGGCATCACTAGTGTCTCCCAATTGTTTACTGGTACGGAAATCACTCCCTTTGCTGAGCTCCAACAGAAGTACAGCCTAGCTCCTAGATATGTGTTCCCTTACCTCCAAATTAAAAGCGCACTATTGGAGCATGTAGATAGGACCACAGAGGGCAAGGCTGGGGAATCTACTCAGCAATGCGATCTCCTTATGACATGTTGGAAATACCCCCTTAGGCCTAAATTGCTCTCCAGGTGCTACAAAGCAATATCGAACTTCCCACTGTCCCCAAACCTATCATTTATGTCCCAATGGGAAAAAGAAAGTGGGACAACTCTTCTTCCCCACAAATGGCTAGCACTAGTCAATGCACTGACTGGGTATACCGCGTGCTACTCACATATTGAAGCTCACAGAAAGCTAATGTACCGATGGTATCTGACGCCGGATAAACTTAGCAAAATATACCCAAACACTTCTGACCGATGTTGGAGATGCCGAGCACAAAAAGGCACGACGCTCCACATATGGTGGGGATGCGACCTTATTCGGCCATTGTGGTTGGAGGTTTCTAGGTTGCTTAGCAAAGTAGATATTATTCTCCCGCTGGAGTTTGGGGCCTGCCTATGGTTGGACCTTCCCGCCAGCTGGACGAAGCAGGAGAAAGCATTGGCCGCACAGGTGATACTAGCAGCTAGAGCTCTTATAGCGCTCAATTGGAAATCAACCAATTGCCCCTCTGAAAAGAACCTCATGGACAAAATCCGACTAAATTATGTATATGACATCTCATCGGCGATAACTGCCGACCAAAAACATAAAATATCTCAAAACTGGGAACCTTGGTGTAGCCGCTTTCAGTTCCAGCCTCCATAAAACCTTCAATAGGCCTCAGAGCCAGATCATGCACACACCTGTTACTAACTATAAAAAAAAAACACACAAAAAAAAAAATAAGAGAACTTTAGGGCAGGGAGCTTCTTATTCCTCCCCCCCCCCCCCATCCTGGTCGATGCCATCGCCTAAGACGACAGCCATAGGAATCCGAATAGCTGCTGGATAGCAAGCAGTTATGGTTCTCCCTCATGTTAGATTTATGTTAGATTGTTTTTTAAATGTATTCTATTTGTTTTTTCCGTTATTATGCTTTAATTTGGGAGGTTCAGGCGGAGCAATGCCTTGACACTTACGTAATACATCACAGAGTGCCACACTTAGGGGGATATATAGGAGGCATTAATCGTGTAGGTGGAGAGCCTCGTCGAGTAGATAGCCGACACTTGAGACTTCTTGACCCCCCTGAATGCCCAACAAGGTTAAGGTATATAGCAGGTACACGTATCACATGACGAACAGACACAAGATAGCCAGAGCATCGCCCCTGCATGCCTATAAAAGGCTGATAGCTACACTGTCTCAATGACGAGTTACACTTGAAGGTGGAAAAGAGGGGTATGGGTAACGCCCGTTCTAAATTGGGACGAGCAGAGACTACACTACGCCCAAACCACTGCGTACATAGATAGGTGGTGATTAATATGAAATATGAATGTCACTGTGTTGTATCTGATCCTTTGTACTGTAACCCTGAATCCCCCACCCTACCCCTTTTTTTTCTGTACCCCCACCCTTTCTATTTTATGATCGAAAACAATAAACTCAATTAATAAAAAAAAAAAATAGGCAAAGGCATAGGATTATCGGTATTTTTTAATTTGTATTTTAAAAGTTCATTTCTATCTTTTTTTAAATATTTTCAATAGTATCCATGAGTTCTGCTTCAGAATAGTTCTTCTCAATAAATGTATCTTTTAGAAGATTTGCTTGTTTATTAAAGTCGCTTATTTCAGAGCAATTCCTCCGGAGTCTTAATATTTGGCTCTTCGGAGCACTGTCAAGCCAAGGTTAATAATGGCAACTGGTTTTATCTATGGCAGTGTTCACACAAACTTTTTTAAAATACGTTTTAGTATGTATTTTACCATTATTTATAAAAATATTAAGATCTAAAAAATTGATTTGTTCCCTGCTATACTCATAAGTTAAAACTATACCTCGGTTATTTATATTAAGATTATTCATAAAAGAATTAAGATCGTCTTCAGAACCTTCCCAACTAAAAAAAAGGTCATCAATGTATCTAAAAAATGAGACTAGGTTCGCTCTCCAGACATGATCATTAAAAATAACTTCAGATTCCCAATTCGCCATGAATAGATTGGCGTAACTAGGAGCGAACCTAGTTCCCATGGCAGTCCCTCTTTTTTGCAGATAAAAGGAATTTAAAAACCAAAAGTAATTGTTTTTTTAAAATGATGTTAATACCTTCTAATATAAAATCTATTTGTGTATCAGCAATTTTACCTTCTTTTGTTAAAATATCTTTCATAGATTGACAGAAGAGTGTCTATATATTGCGAGAGATTGCATAGGAGGGAACCTATGCCAGACACAATTGGTCTCCCTGGTGGTGAGGTTTCATTTTTATGGATTTTAGGGAGAAAATATATGACGGGTATTACAGGAAATTTTTTATTTAAAAAATGTAATTCATGTTTATTTAAAATCCCTAAATTTAAGACTTTGTTTAAAAATTGGGTTAAAATAACTTGTATTAGTGCAGTTGGATCTGATAAAAGTTTTTTGTACACATTAGTATCATTTAGTTGTCTGTGTGCCTCTTCTATGTACATCTGGCTGGATAATATAACTATCTGTGACGAGACCAATCTCGCCATATTGCATTGGAGGAGCCTGGTTGCCCGCCTGCTGCCTTTGGACTATGGACCAGACTTTAAAAGACTAATTTTCCCTGCGGAAAGGCTTATTCGTGCCTTTTCTGGCGGGGTGTTCGGTAGATTTTATCTACCGAACAAGCTACCGATTGCACTACCACCTAGGAGCTGGAGTGTGCCGCCAATTGACCACCCTGAAGTTGCGGTTAACCGCAACTTAATTGACGAAGGCAGGGTGGTCTTTGTTCGATGACCGAACACGTGGCGGCGGCCATTTTACAAGTCCCGTACGGCCAGCGGTGTTCGGCACCTAAACTATGGAACTATAAACGGACACTTATTTGCACGAACACCGCTGAGCCATCCGTCTCCTGGTTCGTGTTCGTGGGGATGTAGCCGAACAGCCGCTCATTCGGTATTTTGTTTTGTGTGAATCTGTAGTAACCCAGATAGCTATTCCATGGAGCCTATTCGTGTGATTAAAGACTTTGGCTCCATGGCGATTAAACTGTATTCGTGGGGTCTGAGTGCCATTCACTTAATAATGTGCACTCGGGGGGGGGGCGGAGCTTACCAGCCGAGCAAGCCGGACGCTCATGATGGGAGCTCCCGCATCTGCAGCCTTGATTCTGGGCTTTACGCCCGACCACCGGATCGTTCCGGCAGCGGACAAACATCCTCGTATCCAGGAGGGAATGCTGAGTCCGGAGACACCCGATTCGGAGCTCTCCGCCGCGGAACAGCCCTCATCACAACCCACGGCCTGCACGGGTGGGAGCCGTGGAGAGACGGCCGCTCTCCCGGTTCTCAGGCTGCATACCCACGCACCACTTCCCCCCCCCCCCCTTTGGACCGGTGGGGGATATCCCGATCCCCACCAGCACGAGAAACAACAAGCCAAGACAGCATAGCAGATACCACTGAACTTCCAAGCAGAATGGAAGCGGTGGCGCCCAAGATGGCGGAGGAGCTCAGCCTCCCTACACGTGGCCTGCTGCAGCCACAACACAGCGAAGACAAGCAAACAGCAAAAGGGAGAGAGATGGCGAACCATGGTACAAGCAGCACCCTTGCCACTCCACCCAAACACACCCAGGAGTTCTTTGACCGACTCTGCTCCAGTTTATGGTCACAACTCCGGCATAAGGTTCGGCCCTTTAAACAAGCAGTCCAAGCAATAGCTTCATGGGTCCGACCAGCTACCAGGCGGCAACTATGTAAGTACCCACAGCGAGCCCCCAGGGCAGCCTCCAGAAGGGGACGAAGGCAGAGAACAAAGCAACGAGTTGCGACGGATTGCCCCTCAGGCGCCAGCACTCTTCCTCTCAAGCGACCACAAGCGGCGGAGAAAGCCCCGGGACAAACGCCTGCACAGCCCCAGGAAAGCCTCACCGCACACAGACAAGCTGGTAACCAAGCTCAAGCGACGGCCCACAGCCGGAATCGTACGGCCACTGCACAGGAGATAACCCCTACACAGAAAGCCTCAGACGGCTCACAAACCTATACCGAAAGCCTGCCAACCTCTGGTATCGGGTAAATGAGTGTCCCCAAGGCAGTCTGACATGCCACTGTGCACGGTCAAATGACTAACTAGCACCCCTGGTACAGTTCATGCTAACCTACCAAATATTGCGTACACAGGAACACCCAAATCGACTTTGTAGTCCCTGTTACTGAACCTTGTTTATGGCATAATTTAAATATGTACAATTGAAAAAGTTTGCATTGTGATGCATTAGGCCCTATAAGTTCTCTATCTTTCTGCTTATTCTAACTGAAATGTCTGAGCTTGCAGGTGTGTCTGCTGCTCCCTGGTGGATAAACTTAATTAAGCTTACAGAAATCTGTTATTAATAATGACCTTAACTCGTGTCTTAACGACAAAAAGCAACTCACTATTTTGTTTTTCACAACGTTTGCCCAGCACGAATGCCGACTTAGATATGCTGTGCGACAGTTATCTTGAAGCATTTTATTTAATTTCACGCTGACGACGCAACTGTTTAACCAAACTTGGTAACATTTTAAAAAATGTGCAGACTCTCATGCCACTGTTATACCAATGTATATTTTCCAATACGCTGTTGTGGCGTCTGTTGATTCCTTGTACCTACCTGCACAGCAAAAATAAAGAATTTAAAAAAAAAAAATAATGTGCATTCAGACCTGAGCTATCTGGGGATATGTGACATGTATATGTTTGATGTATAAAAAGTGGCTTTAAGTATTTTAAAGCATATTGCTGTATTTGGGTCCCCACGTGTGTAATGGAGTTTTGCCTTTGTCCTGGGAGATAATTGGATTACTTCTCCAATTATCTCCAGGGCAGAAGGGAGGAAACCAGGATGCATTGTGGGGATGTTTTGCTTCTGTGAGTCTGTAATGTGATACATGTCTGTCTGTGTTACAGTCTTCCATTAGGGGAGTGTCCACCAGGTTGGAGACCTGCATAAATACCGGGGCAGGTAGCCCTCAATAAACAGACCACTGCTTGACCCTCAACACGGAGCCTTGTCTCGTTCTTGGGGGGATTCACTGTATGCTGATAGGGACTGACTGCCAGGAGTGTAAGACGCTTGGGAGCTTTTCCTGTTCGTCTGCTAGCAGCTATTCGTGAGGTTCCAGTTCGGGAGTTTGGAGTGCTACCTTATTCCCTTGTATGCAGTTCGGGAGTTTGGTGCATTCACTTATATCCAATTCGTGAGTTTTGGTGTTTCTACAGTAGCTGTGCCTGTCTGTGAAAAGGGGATTATCGCCTAAAAAAATTGTTACCCCTTTTCTGCTGAAACCGTCCGTTACACTATCCCTCCTCCTTTATCGGCTTGATTACAATATTTTTGACTTCTTGGAGTTTCTTTAGTGCCAATTTCTCAGAATGTGTAAGATTATGAGGATCATATTTATTATTCTTAATTTTTTTCTAAGTCTTTTACTACTAATTTCTCGAACATAGTAAGAAAGCAGACTTGAAATGGGCAGGGTAGAAAGTGGATTTCTCTCTAAGGTGTGTGTTAATTATTGAATTGTTATGTGGTGATGTGGGAGGGGGTGGGGTAGAATTTAAAATAGAATTTTCTTCATTTTTATCTATAAAAAATCTTTTGAGAGTGGCTTTCCGGACAAATTTATTTACATCAAGAAAAGCTTTGAAAGGTTTAAAAGAATTAGTAGGGGCAAATTTAAGACCTTTTGTTAAAACTGATATCTGTGCACTAGTTAACATTTTTTGTGAGAGGTTTAAAAATGCCTGTGTTCGTATTTGTATTATCTTGAGTGATTATTGTCTTTCTAATCTTTCTTTTTTGTTCACGCCTGCCACTTCTTCTTCCTCTAAATTTAAAATCCTTTTTTGTGACCGTGAAGGGTATGGTGTCTGGGCTAGTGTAGTGGGGTGAGTTATGTGTACCATGTATTTATTATGTATATTTTAGCATTTTTTATTTGTTTTTATGTATTTCCATCTCCCTAGGACTATGACTGATGATACTTTTCAGTATATCAGGCATAGCCCTTTTTATTGTCACTGCCGGCCACATCTTTATGTGTGCCGACGTTTTTTTCAATTTCCATGACGACGGCCGCAGCTTTGTGCGAGCCGTCGGCTTTGTTGTTTATTCTAGTCCCCATGACGACGGCCGCGACTACACGCGAGCCGTCGTCATGTTACAGCATGCCCTCTTTCGTCAGACGTCTGCCGTAATTATATGCGAGCCGATGTCCAACTCCACCCATCCCGTTCAGACGTCGGCAGCTGTGTAGTGCTTGCCGACGTCTATTTACTACAGACCCCACAACCCATTGCGGTTGATATGCCGGTCACATGACCGCATTATTAAACCAATTTCTAATTAATCTAAACCTCGTTTTTAATGTTTTTATGTCCAATAAGGTTTGATAAGCATATTGCAATGTATGTTCAATATGATAATTCTATTTTTATATGTCCTATTGTGATTGTATATTATTTTGGCGCCAATTTTGATGATTTGAATTGCTATTTAAACTCTGCTTTGCCAGGTATCAGGTTCTTACTCCATATTGATAAAGCCGTATTGGCGAAACGCGTTTGTGGATATTTTATTGTGTATTTTATATATTAAAGATCATTTGGTCACTTTTTATTGGTGCCATTTATCTTTTTTAATACACCGAATATTGTTTGTTACCTGGCATCACCCTGGACTCCAAGTAATCCGAGGTGGGAATAATACCATCAGCGCTATTTCCACGGAGCAGTTGGCCTGCTCCACTCTTGTGAGTACCATTTTATATATATTTTAACTCCTGTATTTTATCCAGTGAGCACTATTGGTTGTCTCTCTTTTTATATTTGAGCCACCTCTAGATAAGACTCTTTTATTTGGACTATTTTTATATTGAATTTCTCTGGCGCAGCCCTTTCTATTATTCTTTTTTCTCTCACTAGCTATTATATAACCCTGCGAGGAGATTTAGGAAGGCGTTGTGTCGTGAAAGCATGATAGTACGTGAAAAGTGGAAACTAGTAAGGTTGTTAGAAACAGGATGATTGTTTATGGATAGTGAGTTTGAATAGATGTATGACGTGTTATCGAGTGGAGCCGTGGCCTGTCGAGGCAAGGTGGGAATCAAGCCCCCGTACCCTAATATCCCATTTTGTAAATGCGTGGCCTTGTTGAGGCAGTTGATTAAAATGTGAACGAAATGTGTTTGTACCTTAAGGAGACAGGAGACAATAAAGAACCAGTAACTGTCTACTGGTAAAAATCACATAGGAACTTTCATCAGGACAAACACTAGTGTGTGTGTCTGTCAGTGAGTGTCTGTGTGTATCTGTCAGTGTATGTGAGTGTCAGTAAGTGTGTGTCTGTCAGTGAGTGTGTATGTCTGTCAGTGTTTGGGTCAGTGTTGTATTGGCTGCGACTGGTCAGTGGATTACCTGGAGGTGCATGGAGGCACGCAACGCCACATCACATTCCGATGTGACATCAACGTGCTCCACCTTCACATGGTTTCAAGAAGTAGCGGGAGGATCAGATTTGGCACAGAGTGCAGACGGCGCCGTTTGGGGTATACCAGAGGCCGGACTCCGGAGTCGCATACTGACAGCGGCAATGTGAGTGGAGTCTGCTTGTTCGCTAGAGCGGGTGCTGGGATTTAGTATATGTGGAGGACTGAGATTTAGTATATGGGGAGGACTGAGATTTAGTATATGGGGAGGACTGAGATTTAGTATATGGGGAGGACTGAGATTTAGTATATGGGGAGGACTGAGATTTAGTATATGGGGAGGACTGAGATTTAGTATATGGGGAGGACTGAGATTTAGTATATGGAGAGGACTGAGATTTAGTATATGGGGAGGACTGATTTAGTATATGGGGAAGGACTGGGATTTAGTAGAGGGGTGGACTGAGATTTAGTAGAGGGGGGTGCTGTGGTTTAGCATATGGGTATGCTGGGAGGGTTTCAATACTTTAATTTTCAAAATAATCCTACGTTTCTATGAAAATTTTGATTATTTTTTTTGCGTCCCACATAAACTTAAACCTTGTTTATGTGGCCCGTGCTAGACTAAACTCTTCCTTTAGGTGGTATAGTACCTGGCAATAGATCTATAGAACAATCATAGGATCTATGCCGAGAAAGTGTATCGGCATTCATCTTTTTAAACACCTCCTTTACCTCCCCATATTGTGAAGGGCCCGTAGTTGACAATGGAGAGGCAGTAGGGACATTGATTATACCCAAATGTTTGGTTATAGGTTTACACATCTGTTACTACACTCTTAACCCAACTTGAGTGTGACAAAAGGCCTTTTGTCACTGGTTTTTCATGTGACAAACTACCCTGTTCCCCTGGCTTATGGAGAAGCCTGATTGCCAGCCTCCTTTCCCATGATTATGGCCCTGGGGTGTATGGCCCTTTAAAAACAGTATATGGACCTTTTGTGGCAATGCCCCTTTAAAACTGTGTCCCTCCTCAACCTCTCATCAGCCCGTGCTAAACTTTAACCCCATGGCGATTTTATTCTGTTTGTGTATCTGAGCGCTGTTCGGATATATTGAGCGCTCAGATCCAAGCTATCTGGGGATAGGATGTAGGGGTTCTGTACAGTGTAATGGGAATTATATATTTTTTCTGCTGTTGTGAATGGAGATATTTTCTGTACCTAGAGATAATTGATTACCACACCCAGTTAAGCCAATTATCTCCAGGATAGTGGAGAAGATAGCCCGGCTGCACAGCCTAACTCTGTGGAACTGGTTTAGGGCAGGAAAGCCATGCTTGCAGTCGGTCAAAAAAGGACTTCCATCTAACGTTTGGACCAATTTGTATGATTTTGACATATGTTTGTATACTGCGTATGCTGGTTCAGAATGTGAATGTGATGTATACCTTTAAAGTTATGAATATTGTGTATAACTGTGTATTTTCCTGCCTGTGATAATTACATTAGCCAATTGTGTACAGTTATTCTATTACAGGCAGAGGGGAGGATTTTGCTAGAATGAATGGGAGTGTTTGACTGTATTGTAATGTTTTGATTGGTTGTTCCACAAGACCACATGGGTGGTAACCTTGTGGGAAAAGTTGCAAATAACTGCCAATAAACCCTCAGACTGCTGAGTTTCTGTTTTACCCTCAACATAGAGCCTCGTCTCATGTGTGGGGGAAAAGGCTGCATTTACATTGGGGATTGCTATACACTGTATACTCCCTTGGCTATAATCACTAAGCTCTTTTAAGAGCTTGTTCCAGCTTCGCTCTCTGCAGGAAGAGAGGTTCGGTCTGCAGTGCTGATGGTGTCAAGTGGAGTGTTTGGAGTCCTCATGAAGCACTAGGAGCATCCATCAACGGAGGTACTCGGTTGGAGTACTAGGAGCTCCATTGCATTTAGTATCTCCCCTTTCATCCAATCTATACGTGGATCATGTTTGATTAGCCATGGAAAACCAAGTATAATGGGTCAAGAAAATGAGGAGATAATCTGAAAAGTGATCTTTTCCCTATGCAAGGCCCCTACCCTACCCCTAACAGGTCTCATGGGTAATGAGCGGTTTCCTAAGAGGTCTACAATCTATGGCCTCAGCGGCCAAATATACCTCCCTTAGAGGTATATTATGTGTGGACCCAAAGTGAGCATTGTGGCGAAACCAACCTCGCCACTGGGCCCTGGAGAAGCCTGTTTGCCCGCCTCCTACCTGCTGACTATGGCCCCTGGGTTATTTGGGGCATATTGTATTTTATTGTGCGACTGCTGGCCCTTTAAGCACAGGGAATGGTATTTTATTGTACTGCTGCTGGCCCTTTAAGAACTGTCTGGGGACATATTGAGACTTTGGGGAACAATACCCTTTAAGACTATGGCCCCTGAAAACGTATGGACTTTTATTTGGTGTGTATGGCCCTTTAAGAACCGTCTGGGGACATCTTGTAACTTTGGTGAACAATGCCCCTTTAAGACTATGTCCCCAGACCTGTAAAATAACTTGTTCCTGGCTTTCCCCCACTTGGTTCAGTATATAGGGCTTACTGAACCAAGTACCACACAGGCGGACCACCCAGAAGTTAAAGTGTGCAGGCAATTTACCTCCCAGGCTGTGAGGTTACTGCAGGTTAATTGCACGTGGCGGCGGCCATCTTTGTTCAGTCGAATGCGGTCAGCGGTGTATGCTAAAGATTCTGTGGAACTGAAATCGGCTACACATTTTGCCGAACACCGCTGACCCTTACCTTCTTCCATACTGAACTTGCAGCTCCAGAGACTAAGTCCCGTTCGAAATGGGACTTAGTCGTTTTTCGGCATGAAATTGACCGACCGCACAGCCCAAATCTATGGAACTGTTTTGGGCAGGAAAATGTGCTTGCGGTCGGTCATAAAGGGACCTCCAGCTAACTTTTGATCCACTGGAGGGATTTGCCTGATTTTTGGAAGGGTTTATGTTTAAAGTGTGCTGATTCTAAATGTAGTTGTAGTTTTTTTAGGAAGATTGGATGTATGGATTTAAAGTTATAGCACATGTATAAAAACTGTAGTTTTCCTGGCTGTATAATTATGTTAACTGGTTATCTGAGGGGAGGGGATGTGTGGGTTGTACCATGTATGGGATTGGTTATTTTATGCCTCCCCCTGGGTGTGGCTTGTAAGTGTACAAGTGTAATAAAAGCCAGGCTGGATGAGCCAGTCCAGAGTTCCTGTTTAACCCTCAAAGTGAAGTGTCGTCTCATTATTGGGGGAAGGATTTATTGCATGCTGTTCCAGTTGACTGCTAGGAGTGTAAGCCTATTCGTATGGTTCCTATTCAACGGTTTACAGCATTCATATGCTGGAGAGGATTTATACGCTTCTCTGATTCTGTGATTGTGGTGTCGGCTAGAGTGCTTGGAGTCCTCAGGAAGCGCTAGGAGCATCCTTTAACGGAGGTACTCAGTCGGGGTGCCAGGCGATCCGTTACAAGCATCTATGAAGCTTTCTGCTGCTCCTGAGTCTAAAAGGGCTTTGAAGTTGCCCTCAAGGTTTTGTAACCGAATGGTAACAGGAGAATTCTCGAAAGAGGCAAAGTGGGGGACATATTTACATATATATATATATATGTGTAACACCTAAGGCCAGTCCCCTAACGGTATTTAGGTGTGTGAGTTTTCCGCATGTATCGGGCATTAACCCTCATATGTCCCATCTTGCCACAATACATACACAGATCCTCACTCCTCCTGAACTGTCTTTCTGCTTCAGATAACCTCATAATAAAATAATAATAATAATAATAACTGCATAGGTTCAGGTTCGGCAGTTACCATAGAGGTTTTTAACCCCTTAAGGACACATGACATGTGACATGTCATGATTCCCTTTTATTCCAGAAGTTTGATCCCTAAGGGGTTAAACCACAGGGTTGGACAAGCGGGGAGCAAGAAAAGTGCTATTTCTTCTGGGTCTGTTTCTGATCCTTTTCCTTTCTCTAAGCCTGTTAATTCTATGTGCATCAAATAAGTTATATACTCGTTATGTTTTTCTTGCAAGTCCCTGGCAGCAACCTCATCCAGGATGGTATCGGACAGGCCTTCAGCAAAAGCGGTGACAAGGGCACTATTTGTCCAATCCACCTGTGAGTCAAGGGTACGAAACTTAATGGCATAATTAGCAACAGAGCGATTGCCCTGTTTTATGCGCATGAATGCTTTGGCTGCATTCTTTTATTTACCGAACGGCTCAAATGTTAGTTCGGAATTCTGCATAATCTGATGCGATAGACTTGTTGCTCTCCCATAGAGGATTTGCCCAGGTTAATGCCTTCCCTATCAACTGATTCATCAAATAACCAATATTGTATCTATCAGAAGGAAAGGATGCGGGGGAGGCCTCAAAGTGGTACTTGATTTGGTTAAGAAAACTACGGCATTCCTGAGCATCACCACCGACATGAGGGGGTGGTGAGAGGGATATAGATGGAGCCTTGTATGCCATGGGTACAACAGCGACAGGAGGGGCTGGAGGAGGCCTTTGATTCTCCGGTTCGAGATGAGCAGATGGGCCAACAAAGGCCTGGGAGAATTGATCCATTCGTCATCATTTCTTCCAGCCTTCTTTCACCAGCCAACATGTGTTGACTTAACTCTGCAGGATCCATGTTCCTGTCGTAATGTCAGGACGAACCAGTGGCCCAACACGCAGAACGAAGTCAAACACGGACAAATTAACAAACAGTAATGACTTATTACTGGGCCTTAGAATGGCCAGATTTAACATATACGTATAACCAGTAACAAGCCGAGGTGAGGAATATAGGAAGGAGCAAATACTAAATAAACAAAGCCAAAGGATCAGGGATACCAGAAATACAGAAAGTCAAGCCAAGCCAAGATCAATAACCAAATAACATTAACAGGAACGTGCTCTTGGATAACCAACAGGATGGAAACCACAACAGGGCACTGAACAGCTGCAGGTTTGGGTTTAAATAACCCAGCAAACCCTGCTATGTACTCATTTGGGTCCCGTGACCCCAGAACGTGTGTGACAGCTGTATGTTTATATCTGTGCAAGTCCACTGCCAAGAATAACAACATATTGCGTATACATTTGTAATGGCATGTGTTACAAACTGCTCTTTGTAACTGGCCCTTTAAATGATAAATTGCCCTGCTTCTCTGGGTTGTGGAGAATCCTATTTGCCAGCCTCCTTCCTCATGACTATGGCCCCTGGGAGATTGTGCCCCTGAAAACGTATGGACTTTTATTGGGTGTGTATGGCCCTTTAAGAACCGTCTGGGGACATATTGTGACTTTGATGAACAAAGTCGTTGTTGGGTGCTGTCCCAGTTCGAGTCGCTCCGGTACCAGCTATCCTGGTTACGACCTTTGACCCTCTACACACACACCTGTCTTGCCTTAATCTGTACCTTCAGGTGGTTTTGACAGTGGCAGCATTTGTCGGCTGTGTCGCATGGTAGAGCATTGTAAGGGGACGTGGTAACTTGGAGATTAGAGGTGGGGTTGAAGGGTATTAAGGACTTTTCTACGATAATAGCCCCGATAAACAAGTTGACACGTAAAACGGTTAAAGGTAGATTTTGGCCAAGATTAACCATTAATGCCTTTGAACAGCTCAAGACTTAATTTGCTTCAGCACCTAAACTTGCTCATCCTGATCCCAACAGGCCTTTTATATTAGAAGTGGATGCCTCCGAAACAGAGGTTGGTGTTCTACTGTCCCAGAGAGAGAGTCATGACAAACCCATGCGGCTTCTTTTTTAAAAAGATATCCCCAGAGTAAAGGAATTATGACATTGGTAACATGGGAGCTATTGGCTATCATATTGGCACTAATCATAACTGATCATAAAACCCTGTCGGGGAAGCTAAATAAATGTCATCCAGACATGCTAGATGGTCTCTGTTTCTTTCCCGTTTTAATTATATTTTAACTAATAGGCCTGGTACTAGAAATGTAAAGGCTGATGCTTTATTCAGGCAATTTGAGACGGAGGAAGAACAAGAGCAAGAAAACACTCCTGTTATCCCTCCTGAATGTATTTTGGCTTCCAATGTCCTTTTTGTCCATGCCTCTTCTTGGTGTCATAATCATGGCACCAACTACTAAACCTTCAGGTCTCCTGTCCGTTCCTAAATCAGAAAGAAGGGCAATTCTTACTGTGTTCCATGAAAATTTTACAGCTGGGCATCCAGGTAAACACAAACACTGTCCAAAATTGTCATTCAAATGATTTTTTTTTTTTTGCATTTTTCACACACAAACAAATATTAACGTTAACTTTGGCTAGTGTTTGTGACCAAGTGGCTATTACAAAAGACTGGACAATACCCCATTTGCAATACCTTGGGTTGTCTACCATTGCAAATGGTATGCCATCATGGGGGTAATTCTCATTCCTGGGCTACCATACAGTCTCAAAGGCAACGTAACCAATCTGGCGAATTTCAATGTGAAAAAACTGAAAAGTGTAACATGCTTTATTTAACCCTGTAACTTCTCAAAACACCATAAAACCTGTACATAGGGGGTACTGTTTGACACGTGAGAGATCGCTGAATACAGATATGTGTATTTTATTGCAGTAAAAGCAAACAGTATTATGACATTCACAGTTAAAATGTCATGTAGAACTAAGAAAATTTTAAAAAAATCTTATTTTCTCTCATTTTTTTTTTATATTTTATTCATATTAAATTATGTTCCATACCTAAATATTTGATGTTAAATAAAATCCCTGTTTCCCCTGAATAAAATGATATATAATAAGTGTGGGTGCATTTAATATGAAATAGGTGAATTACGGTTGGACAGACATATAGAGCAAATGCCAAGTTTTGTTTACGTTTTTTTTTATCACAACTTGTAGAGGTAAATTATTGTTGAACAGACATATATTCAAATTCTGTGGTTTGTTTACATTTTTTGGATCACAACCTGTACATTTGGCTGCGGTCTTAAGGGGTTAAAAAAAAATGTAAATAAAAATACTTAAAGGACCACTCTAGGCACCCAGACCACTTCAGCTTAATGAAGTGGTCTGGGTGCCAGGTCCTTCTAGGGTTAACCCATTTTTTCATAAACATAGCAGTTTCAGAGAAACTGCTATGTTTGTGAATGGGTTAAGCCTTCCCCTATTTCCCCTATTTCCTCTAGTGGCTGTCTCATTGACAGCCGCTAGAGGCGCTTGCGTGATTCTCACTGTGAAAATCACAGTGAGAGCACGCAAGCGTCCATGGGAAAGCATTATGAATGCTTTCCTATGTGACCGGCTGAATGCGCGCGCAGCTCTTGCCGCGCGTGCGCATTCAGCCGACGGGGAGGAGAAGAGGAGGATCGGAGGAGGAGAGCTCTCCGCCCACCGCTGGAAAAAGGTAAGTTTTAAACACTTTCCCCTTTACAGAGCCGGGCGGGAGGGGGTCCCTGAGGGTGGGGGCACCCTCAGGGCACTCTAGTGCCAGGAAAACGAGTATGTTTTCCTACGTTTAGACCAAGGGGGTTAGTGTTTTTACGTTAAATACCCATTTCATCTCTATTTTACCTAAAATATATATATATATATATATATATATATATATTTTTTTTTTTTTAAATTTGACAATTTTTATTTATTTTATCAGTAAGCAACGTATTCAGGGTACAGAAAAGAATGGCATAATAATTAATAAGATTAGATTTGTACAGTTGCTCCTTATACCGGGGGAGGGTACATAACAGAGGAAGAGGGGGTGGGGAGGGTGGAGAGGGGAGAGGGGGGCATCACAGGTTGATACAGACAAGCTTTTTTGTTACAGTAACAGTAAATCCACATTATTTCCAGTTCAGAACGACAATATGTCCCCACTATAGCATGTCACACTATATCTAACAACATAACATCAGCATCCCACGGGTGGTTGTGGGAGTGTGAGTAAGCATATGCAACTTGGGTATGTTGAGGACAATACAGCTCATTTGCTAGGTACAGCCCCTGGTGCTTTACCCGGTACCTTACCAGATCTCCATGTTTGCCAAAGCTCCCAAGTTTTCCTATAGAGCGTAGAGGGGGGGAAGAGGGACATGTGGGAGGTTTTGTAAATCCACTGCTTATGCAATTCCTCTAAGAGGTTTTCCTTCTTGGGAAGGATCGTGGACTTCCATCTCCTTGCTATCAATTGCTGCGCCGTCAAGGCTATGTGTAAGGTCAACTTTCTGACGTGTGGAGGCATTTCTCTAGGGAGGTCCAGCAATAGACACGCCTGTGGGGTGAATGGGGGAGAGCTCTGTGTGGCTTCTCGGATCAATGTGTGGACATCAGTCCAGTAAGGGAGTAGCCTTGGGCAGCTCCACTATATATGGTGCATTGTGCCCTCTGCTGCTTGGCATCTCCAACAAAGTGGTGAGGTGGAGGGGAAGATCTTGTGCAGTCTGGTCGGCACTAAGTACCACTGGTATAGAATTTTGCGATGCTGTTCAATGTGGGAGGTGGATTTTAGTAGCTTTAGTGGGTCAGATATGATAGAGTCCCAGGATATGGGTGGCACTGCGCAGCCTAGATCGCTCTCCCATTGTTGAGCATATTTTGTGGTGGAGAAGTGGTTGTGTTTCGATATGGAGCTGAGACACATGGAGATCGGTTTACATTGAGGTAGCAATCTTGCAGTTATACACATTTGTTCCCATGCAGTTAACCTGTTAGCATCTCTAGAGGTGTCTAAGAAACGTTTCGCTTCATTAGAGATGTAGGAGTGTAGTTGGAGGTACGAGTACTGCGAGGACTGTGGGAGCGTGTATTTGTTAGCTAGGGTCGTGTAGTCTAGTAGTTTATGGGCATCGAATAGATGGTAAAGGTGCATCGCCCCACTTCGGTGCCACGGTAGGGCATTGAATGTGGGGATAATGTAGGGTATGGCCTTTAGGGGAGTTTCCAGGGAGAGGCTGGGTGTACTGCCCAACCTAGGTCTGTACTTATCCCAGATTTGAAACAACAACAGTATCTGTGGGGGAACTGTCGGCAAGTCAGGCCTAAGATGCGACGGTGTCCAAAGTAGGTGCAAGATGTCGTGGTTATCTAATTGATCCCGCTCTAGGGAGACCCACTGTGGTTTGGGTGCAGAGATTATGTGGGGGATAGCTGTAGCTAGTACTGCCGCATGATAGTAGCCTTGGACATTGGGTAGTGCTAAACCACCTTGTTTCTGGGGGGCCTGTAAGACCTTCGCGGCTACTCTGGCTTTGCCTCCTGCCCATACAAACTTCCCCTTATCAGCCTGAATGGTCTTAAAGTAGGAGGGAGGCAGACGGAGGGGGATGGTGCGAAAGAGGTACAGTAGCCTCGGTAGTATTGACATTTTGAGTGTCACGATGCGGTCTGTCCAGGACAGGTACAGTGGCGACCATTGTTTCAGTAGTTCACTGCATTTGTTCCAAACTGCTACATAATTTGCTCACATGAGGTTCGCAGGGTTTTTAGTGATCGTCAGGCCTAGGTAACGTATGGATTCAGTCCTCCAGTCAAAGTCGTATGTGCGTGTGAGGGTGCGTAGAACCTGGGCAGGGATGCCTATAGACAGGGCCTGTGTTTTGGCCGCATTCACTAAATAGTATGAGAACTGTCATAGGTGTGTATTATCTGCATCAGTGTATGCAGGGAGTCTTGAGGATTTGTTACGTATAGCAGTACATCATCTGCGAATGCGCTAATCTTAATCTGCTTGTTCCCTAGGTGTATTCCCTTTATATTCTCATTCGAGCGTATGCGGTGTAAGAGGGTTTCTAATGCAAGGACGTATAAAAGTGGGGATAGGGGGCACCCCTGTCTCATACCGTTGGTAATCAGAAAGGTGGGGGACAGGAAACCTTGGTTTAACTGTGCCGAGGGCGAGGAATAGAGTGCAAAGATTTATTGGATTATTTGTGGGGGGAACCCAAATTTCTCCAAAACCTGTTTCAGGAAGACCCAGCCGAGGCGGTCAAAGGCCTTCTCCGTGTCCAGCGCTAGGAGGAGACCCCCTCGACCAGGCCTCCCGAGCTCCCTCTGCACCAGGGCCAATTTTTGGGTGTTGTCTAAACCCTGTCTGCCCCTCACGAAACCTGTCTGGTCGTCATGTATCAAGTGTGGTAGGATTGTGCTCATTCTATTCGCCAGGATTTTTGCATAGATTTTTGCGTCCGTGTTAAGTAGGGAAATAGGTCTGTAATTCTTGCATAGGTCCGGGATTTGTCAGGTTTGGGGATTGTCACTATCGTGGCTAGTAATACTTCAGGAGGCAGGATACCGGTAGTGGCCATCTGCTGGTACATTTTTAGGAGTTGCGGCACCAGTGTGGCTCCGAACTCTTTATAGTAAGCATTGGGGAGTCCATCTGCCCCTGGAAACTTCCCTGGGGGGAGCTGCTTAATAGTACTGATGATTTCTTGTACAGTAATGGGTTGTAATAGGGTCTGGCATTGGCCCCCTGTCAGTTTGGGCAGTGTAATGTCTGCTAGGTATTGGGCTGTTTCCGAGGGTTGAGGGTGAGGTCTAGTGTCATCTGTGTGGAGGTTATATAAATTAGAGTAAAAGGTTGTAAATGTGTTACTGATTGTTTGTGGGTCAATATGTTTCTTGCCGTCGTCTATTATGTGGGATATTTTACATTGGGTCGATCTAGCCCTGAGCCGTGCTGCTAGGTGTTTGGTGGGTTTGCCGGAGGTGTGGTACGTGGTGGCCCTGAGCCTATGAAGAAGACCGTTCGTTCTTTCCGCCTGTAGTTTAGTAATGGTCATCTGCAGGTCGTTTATTTGGTTTAAGCACGTTTGCGTAGGTTGGGCTTTATTTTTTGTACTGACCTCAGCCAAGGTTTTGTAAGCATCTCCAGTAGCGTGAGCTGGTTTCTCCTCTTAAGATAGGAGGACCTTCTAATAAAAAGCCCTCTAACTACGGCTTTGTGGGCGCACCACGCCATGCTGTCTGTGACCTGTCCTGTCCCATTCGTTTGAAAGAATTCCGTCAGTACGGTCTGGATCGAATCATGAAAGGTGGCCTCTGCCAAGAGCGATTCGTTAAGTCGCCACTGCCCCCGTCCTGTGAATTGAAAGTTATCGTGTAGGTGTACTGGACAGTGATCTGACCATGTGATTTCCCCTATCCTGCAGTCTCTTAATTGCGCTAGTGGCATTGTCTAAGAAAAAGGTGTCAATTCGAGTATATGTGTTCTGGACTTTCGAGTGAAACGTGTAGTCAGCCTGTGTGGGCGTCATATAGTCCGTGTTGTGCCAGTACTTTGGCAATAGCTTTACATGTGTCGGCTATGTGTGATTTCCTCCTACCCGTGGGGCGGGCAGTCGTGTCTAAGGTTGGCAGTTGGATAAAGTTAAAATCTCCTCATAGGATCAGGCCTCCTGTCCTAACCTCATCTATGGTGAGGAGGAGAGTTTGTACATAGCGTTTGGATTCTACATTATGAAAATATATTCCGCAGCTAGGGTATACATTGTGTTATTAAACATACAAAAAGATAGAAAATATAAGTGGAGCACTGAAATAGCTGTACAAATGTATAAACGATATGTATGGATGGCACCGTATTATAGCCTGTAAATGATAAATAACCAAATCATCGTGCAGACATATGTAATAAGAACGAGTAATAGAGTAAAAGACACTTTTGAATTGTGAACTCACAAATATAGAGCCAAAAGGTCACCTGGCTCTAGTGGTATACGCCTCAGGATCTTTAAGAGGGGATCCGCTACCCTTTCTTTGTATCCTCCTGATATCCTCCACTCCCAATGGATAGGTAAAGATGCAAATGGGAAGGTGTCCAATTAATCAGGAAGAAATGTATTAAATAAAATAAAGAATGACGCTAAAACTAATAACAAAGATTCAATTGAATCAAAACAACGTAACACAAGTCCTTCAAACCAAAACGCGTTTCGCCAAGAGCTGGCTTCCTCAGTTGGTGTAAATTTTCAAATAGAGCTTCTCCCTCTTTTATATGGCTTAGATTGCTTAATTCCCGGCATCTGTGTGAACAAACGTCCAATCCATGGGACGTATACCTCATTAATGCGTCCATGCCGGCATCCGTAAACCCGGAAGTCCGGTCCGTGAAACGCACACGTGACCGGTCCGTGAGGCGCACACGTGACCGGATAGCGTGTACGTCCGCATGTAGTCTACTACTTGTCTTCCTGTTGAATCTTCGTGGAACGCATATCTGCGTTCCACTTCGTCCATTAATGAAAATGTTCACATAACGTCTTACTCACAATAAATCCAATCTCGCATTTATAGTTCATTTGGAGAAAGTAAAAAAGGATAAACAGGAGAGAGAGGAGAGATAATAAGAACAGATTGCATATAAATAATAATGCATATCATAAAACAAATACAAATATAAGAACTAAGATGAATCCAAGATAAAATACTTAATATACTGACCTACAAGAAAAAACTAATAACATGAGGGTGCTGATTAACTAAAATAATAAAAAAGGACATCCAAAATATAAATAAAAAAGTAGTAAGTATAAAGTGCACATAGTGAGAAATAGGGAATCCGACCCATTACAGATAAATACACTTAAAAGTAATGCATAGGGGAAATAAGGAATCTCAATGGTGAGGTGGAGATATACTATATTAAAAAATAATTCTTATAAAAAATGGCATAACTCGAAATCTCAATTTAATCCAAATGGAACTAAAGTATTAAAATTATAAATAAATGACATTTCTTCCTTCCCAATTTGTTTAAGAAAATCTCCACCTCTCCATTTCCTCTTAATTAACTTAAGTGCACAAAATGTGAGTCCCTGTGGATTTTTACTGTGATATTGTTTAAAATGCTGAGGGACACTGTGTGTTTCTATACCCTTCTTGATGTTCCTTATATGTTCGGAAATCCTCATGTAAACATCTAATTGTTCTACCTATGTACATTTTATTACAGGGGCATACTAAGAGGTAGATAATATTTTTAGAAAAGCAGGTCAACTGATCTCTTATAACATACTCTTTATTACTAATTTCTTTGGTGTTTTTTATATTTCTTTTTTACTATTAGTTTCCCTACATGCCAGACATACCCCACATCCATAAAATCCTTTACTTTTTGTGAGGAAATTTTCATTCTTACTGGAGGGGTCTTTTAAAACACTATTGACCAAAAACTGTTTAATGTTTTTACACCCCCTATGCACTATTTGAGGTTTCGATGGCAAAATTTCTTTAAGAATTGGATCATCTTGTAACATATGCCAATACTTATTAATGGCATATCGTACTTTTTTATTCTTTGCTGAAAAGTTAAAAACGAACGGGATCTTAAACTTATTTCAACCTACATCTTGTGTTTTCTTTTTATTGTAAGAAAGTAAATCACTTCTTTTCAATCCTTTAATTTCCTCAATGCTTGTTTGTAAACTATTTTCCTTATACCCTGTTAAGACACCCTTAGTCCCAGCGTAAGGGGGCCTGATCTAAGGTACCAGTCGGGGAAAAGGGTCTTACCTGGGTCTCATCAGCAGGCGGGCTGGTTCCAGAAGCACGGGTCTGAGCACGGGTAGTCACTGGGTTAACGTCCAGGGGGCCCATCGGGGCATAGGCCGAAACCAGAGGGGCCAAATCATTCCCAAGAAGAACATCAGCGGGCAAGTCTTTCATAACTCCGACATCTACGTGTCTGGCGCCCACTCCCCAATCCAAGTGAACACGGGCAACAGGTAAACGGAATACGGCTCCCCCTGCTACCCTCACTGCCACTGTGTCTCCTGTGTGCTGGTGCTCTGAGACCAAGTTCTTTTGGAGCAGTGTCATAGTGGCTCCTGTGTCTCTAAGTCCATTTACCACTCGGCCATTCAGTTTCACAGTCTGCCGGTGTTGCTGGCGATTATCCTGATGGGCTGCTTGCACCGGGTCGGCTTCGTGCAGGATGCCCCAGAATTCCTCCTGCTCTACACAGTGAGCAGCAGGCCGTGGTGGACGCTGATTCCCGTTGGCTGGTCTCCTCCAGGACTGAGCTTGATTGGCGCTGTTCAGTGGACACTCTGGACGCTTGTGCCCCAACTGTTTGCACCCAAAGCACCTAATGGGTTGTGAATAATCCCGGGCATTAAATTTGGACGGCTGCACATAATTATTTGTTGGTGGTATCGCTGGGGTGCGATGCACTGGGGGTTGGTAGGCTGTTGGAGTTGGAGTTGCTGCTGGTCGGTACTCCATTCTGGCAGGGACCTTGGTAACTGTACTGTCCAATTTTCGAGCGTCGGTATATTCGTCTGCCAAACGGGCCGCCCCGGGTAGGGTAGAGGGTTTTCTATCTCTGACCCACTCCCGGACCCCGGCAGGCAATCTATCGAAGCAGTGTTCCAGTAAAAACACCTGCAGCACCTCTTCCCCAGTTACTACTTAGCATCCTGCCATCCAGTGGGCTGCAGTACGGTGAACCCTGCAGGCCCATTCGACATAAGAATCACCAACCTGCTTGTTGGTTTCCCTGAAGCGTCGTCTGTAAGCTTCTGGGGTCACCGCATACCTGGCTAGGAGCGCATCCTTCACTGCCCGGTAGCTGGTGATCTCCTCTTCTGGGATGGCCCGAAATGCTTCACTAGCCCGGCCGGATAATTTCCCAGAGAGGATGGTGACCCATTCATCTGTGGGTATCTGGTGTAGGGCACACTACCTTTCAAAGTCGGCCAGGAACCCATCAATTTCTCCATTTTCAATAAAAGTTTTAAATGCAGCAAAGGGTACCTTTTTCCTTCTGAAATTGTTATTGGGTACCTCTGCTGCTGCAGCTCCTCTTCCCTGGAGCGCCTGGTGTGCTGCTACTGCGGCTTGCACCCGTTCCACAATGTCTGCTGAGGGGTTGGGGCCAAAGTGTGCCAGCCTTATTTGTACTGCCCGGTTAAATTGTATTTCCTCGGGTGTTAAATCCAAACTGCTGGGCACATTAGCTCTCTCCATTCCCTGTGTTGCATCCATTTCCACTAGCAAAGCAATAATTTCACGTTTCTTCAAATTGCTTGCTGATCGTCCTCGGCGTTCTAGTATGTCCTTAAGAGTAGCACGTCTTAACTCTTCATACTGCATTTCTTTCCTTCAATTGGGCTGTGTAGCTGACCTTCTGTGCTGTGGGATTCATCCCGTCGCTTGCCACCAATTGTTAAGACACCCTTAGTGTCTGTAAGCGAAGCGCCGTTTAGTTCACCTTCCCCTCTCACCATATCAATTCTCCGTTCGTTTGTAATCCACGAACCATAACCAGGGGAAGCGGTAATCTCCCGAACGGGATCCGTGAAGGGACTCCAGTTCCCGAACAGAACTCCACGAACTGCCGCTAATAGCCGAACCACAACATCCACCAAGCGGCATACGTTTCCAATAAGCAGTCTCTAAGCGTAGATAATAAATCCACCCAATAACGAGTCAAAGTTCTTACGGTCTTTCGACCTAAAAAATTGATGTCCGAATTACTATGAGAGGAGGTAAGTCTAATCCCCCAATCATTATTATTTAAAAAAGTAAAAAAATGTTCAAGACTTACTTCATCTCCTTTCCAAATGAAAAATATATTGTCAATGTAACGGCGATAGGTGACCAAGTTCGCAGCAAAGTGACTATGCAAAATGAATGTCTCTTCCCAGTACGCCATAGATAAATTAGCGTAACTGGGTGCGAACTTGGTCCCCATCGCCGTCCCATTGATTTGGAGATAAAAACTATTTTTGAACCAAAAGAAGTTATTAGTTAAATGAGGAATATCCCTTCTTTGATAAAATCTATCTGTTCCTGTTTAAAATCAGATCGTTCTAAAAAATATTGCACTGCCTCAATTCCTTTATTGTGGGGAATAATGCTATAAAGGGAACTCACATCACAGGTTACTAGTATGTAATTATCTTCCCATATAATATTACCTAAAATCTGGAGAATATGTATTGTGTCCTTCAAGTATGTAACATTCTTCACAACTATTGGTTGGAGAAGGACATCGATATATTCTGATGTCCTTGACGAAATACTATCTACTCCAGAAATTATGGGTCTCCCTGGTGGATTTGTTAAGTGCTTGTGCATTTTCGGTAAAAAGTAAAATACTGGGATTTGTGGATTTTGAACATTCAGATATTTTGCTTATGAATCGGATAAAATAAGGTTATCTAATCCCTCTTTAATAAATTCCTCAAATTTCATTGCAACTTCCCGGCTTGGATTGGATGTTAATTTCCAAACACCCCCCCCCCCCCCTTTATCTGCTGGCTTAATAATAAGGTCTTCATTCTTTTGTATATTTTTTTAAGTTTTTGTTCCAATGGATGAAAGATTTTTTTGATATTTATTAGTATGTTTAATCTTACTAACTTCTTTCATCACCATCGTCTCAAATGTCTGTATCTCACTAGAGATAATATTTTTTGGGAAAAATGTAGATTTTTCTTTAAGGTTACTGTGTATAAATGGAGAGATGGCGGTTTGTTCTATTGTATTACTTCTATTGTGAAAGAACTTTTTCAAACATAATTGTCTGATAAAACGATTAAGATCAATAAAAAATTCAAAAGGTTTAAAATCGGACGTTGGTGCAAATTTTAGTGCTTTGTTTAAAATCTCTAATTCATTTTTGCTTAACTCTTTTCCTGAGAGGTTTTCTTCAACAAATTGGGAAGGAAGAAATGTCATTTATTTATAATTTTAATACTTTAGTTCCGTTTGGATTAAATTGAGATTTCGAGTTATGCCATTTTTTATAAGAATTATTTTTTAATATAGTATATCTCCACCTCACCATTGAGATTCCTTATTTCCCCTATGCATTACTTTTAAGTGTATTTATCTGTAATGGGTCGGATTCCCTATTTCTCACTATGTGCACTTTATACTTACTACTTTTTTATTTATATTTTGGATGTCCTTTTTTACTATTTTAGTTAATCAGCCCCCTCATGTTATTAGGTTTTTCTTGTAGGTCAGTATATTAAGTATTTTATCTTGGATTCATCTTAGTTCTTATATTTGTATTTATTTTATGATATGCATTATTATTTATATGCAATCTGTTCTTATTATCTCTCCTCTCTCTCCTGTTTATCCTTTTTTACTTTCTCCAAATGAACTATAAATGCGAGATTGGATTTATTGTGAGTAAGACGTTATGTGAACATTTTCATTAATGGACGAAGTGGAACGCAGATATGCGTTCCACGAAGATTCAACAGGAAGACAAGTAGTAGACTACATGCGGACGTACACGCTATCCGGTCACGTGTGCGCCTCACGGACCGGTCACGTGTGCGTTTCACGGACCGGACTTCCGGGTTTACGGATGCCGGCATGGACGCATTAATGAGGTATACGTCCCATGGATTGGACGTTTGTTCACACAGATGCCGGGAATTAAGCAATCTAAGCCATATAAAAGAGGGAGAAGCTCTATTTGAAAATTTACACCAACTGAGGAAGCCAGCTCTTGGCGAAACGCGTTTTAGTTTGAAGGACTTTTGTTATGTTGTTTTGATTCAATTGAATCTTTGTTATTAGTTTTATTGTCATTCTTTATTTTATGTAATACATTTCTTCCTGATTAATTGGACACCTTCCCATTTGCATCTTTACCTATCCATTGGGAGTGGAGGATATCAGGAGGATACAAAGAAAGGGTAGCGGATCCCCTCTTAAAGATCCTGAGGCGTATACCACTAGAGCCAGGTGACCTTTTGGCTCTATATTTGTGAGTTCACAATTCAAAAGTGTCTTTTACTCTATTACTCGTTCTTATTACATATGTCTGCACTATGATTTGGTTATTTATCATTTACAGGCTATAATGCGGTGCCATCCATACATATCGTTTATACATTTGTACAGGTATTTCAGTGCTCCACTTATATTTTCTATCTTTTTGTATGTGATTATTTGTGAAGGTTAAGGGAATCCTCCACTTAAGTGTAGAGCCTGATCTCACCTTTCTGGCAGAGTGTGCACTCTTTTGTTTGTATACAGTGTTATTAAACATGCCCACGAGGACGATAAACCTGCCCTTAGGATCCACGATTTTTCTATGGAGTGTGAGGGATGTGTCTTTATGGATGAAAATTGAGACTCCTTTAGTTTTGGTATCTGAAAGGGCGTGGAACTGGGTCGGATAGTATTTGTTATATATACTCGGAGTATGATCACTCTTAAAATGGGTCTCCTGGACACATGCAATGTCAACTCTCTCTTTTTTCAGGTCTCTGAGTAGTAGACTCTGTTTGCCGGGGGTATTAAGCCCTTTGACATTAAGGGTCGTAATTTTCATAAATGATTAAGTGTAAGGTTGCTGCGGTGGTGGCCCAGTGGTATGGTGTCCCTGTGGTTGGAGCTATGTGGAGTATTCGGCTCTTGTCGTAGCATTGCAATCTAGGACTACATGTTCTCGTTGGAGGAATTGGTGATGCCGGGTGGTGATAGGTGGGGGGGAAGGAAACTATAGGAGGAAGGAAAAATCCCGCAACTGCGGGTGAGAAAACGCTCAGCAAGTCTGAGCAACAGTGTGGTCTGGTTCTCCCAGACCCACACGGAGTGGGGGGTGGCTTCGAGTGTCTACATACAGTGAATAGAGTCACTCTGGTCTTAGGGCCCAGTCGGGCTGCTGGGTTTAGTGAGGCAGCATTTTTTCAAGTCACGACTCTGCTGTGGCGTACGCCCAAGCGTACAGTGGTATTCTCTACTATTAAAGAAGTGATGAGGACGACCACAGGTCATGGAGGCAAAGTAAACGTGAGATAGTTCTTGACCACAGAAAAAAAAAACATGTACATAAACATATAAACCTTAAAATGTTAAACAATAAGACATCTTTTTCAAGCAGGGATATAAAGTGTGTATTTAAGTAAGATGCCTGCCTTGGGCGGGTGTCCGTCTCAGGGTATGCCCATGGTACGCCAACGTGGGCCCATCTAGGGTGATTAGTGCTCAAATCTGAGTGTACTTCTCTGAGGTCTAGCCCTAGTGGGGTAGATATAGTAACCGTGGGTCGTCGCATATGGCGAGGCGTGGTAGATGCCTTGGTAAGAGGTGTCCTACAACTAGAGGGTCCCCGATTTGAAGCGTGACTATGCTCAAATGTCATAGAATTGTTATTTTTTATTTATTTTAGTGATCAGGGACATCGATTTTCTAAACTGCAGTGTGGCAGCTGACAGGTCTGCGAAGACTTTGATGTTAGCGTATGGTTCAGGAAGGGAGGCATTTCTGCAGGCTTTTGTAATGCGCTCTTTCACGTGGTAGAAGTGGATGCGTGCAATTACAACTCTCGCTGTAGTTGCAGGTAGGTGGTTAGGTCTGCGCAGGCGGTGGGCTCTATCAATTACCAAGAGGTCTGGGTGGGTAGCTGGGATTAATTCCTGGAACAGGTCGGTCAAGTATTTGTGCAGTTCTGTGGTTTGAACTGATTCTGGTATACCTCTGAAACGAAGATTGTTCCTCCTGGATCTGTCTTCCAGATCTGCGACTTTGCGTTTCTGGGTCTCTAACGAGGTCTCCAGTTCTTGTAGCTTGTCTGCAAGGCTGTTGTGGGCCACTGCAAAATCATCCAGTGATTTTTCTACATGGGCTGTCCTGCTCCCAATCTCCAGCAGCTCCTTTCTGAGATCTGTGGTGAGCTCATGCATCTGCACTTTAATGCTTGCCTGCAGTTTGTCAGAGAGCTCTGCCATCAGGGTTCTCATCCCTGCAACTGTGAGGGGACCTTCCTCTGAGGCTGAGCTTGGTGAGGGTGGAGGGGAGGGTGAAACCTCGCCTGAGCGCTGTCCGCCGCCATCTTGGGCCTGGTCTTCCCTGTGTTTTCCCGCCGGAGCTCGTGCGAGGAAGGAGGAGGCTTTCTCCGTTTTGGGGGTCTTCCCCTTGCTTCTATGTGCCATGGAGGGGGTGAGTAATCGGTTTGCTGCTATTGGGTGGCTAGTGGTGCCGGTTAATTGTGCCCCTAAAGACCCGGGCTGCGGGAGCCTCACATTAATGTGGCCGGTCCCGTTGCGCTCCAAGCCACGCCCCCCTAAAATATTTTTGATATTACCGCCTCTCCAGGAGGTGACACATTTTTTAATACCAGTAAATTTGAGTAGTCTTGTATCACTGTTATGTGTACAAAAGTGTTTAGAGACAGAGTGATTTAAGTATCCTTTTCTTATATTTCTACAGTGTTCACTCAGTCTCGTTTGAAGGCTTCTTGTCGTCATGCCTACATACTGGAGGGCCACTCCAGGAGATAAATTTAAATTTTTACTATCACAACTAATAAAATCTTTAGTAGGGTATGTTTTATTTGATTTAAATGAAGTGGTCTTTGTTTAATGGATGGGTCGGTATTTTTGCATACGATACATATTTTGCATTTGGGAAAACCACTGGCGTTTGGGGAAAAAAGAGGAGGGAATTGTGGCGAAAATGACCTTGCCACTGGTTTTTGGAGAGGCCTGCTTGCCAGCCTCTTGCCCTGTGACTATGGCCCCTGGGATGTACTGCCCTTGAAAAAAAAAAAAACACTAATTGTGCATATTGGGACCTTTAAACTTTCAAAGTGGTTAAAGTGGAACTTCGAACAGCCGGACCACACACACGTGGAGTGTGCAGCCTATTTACCTCCCAGGCTGGGAGTTAACCGCAGCCAAATTGACGAACATGGTGAAACACGTTATGGTTTTATATTGTGTATTTTAGCAATAAAAGTCTTTTGGTTACCTAAGCTGTACCAATTCTCTTTTTATTGTAAATGTGTATGCACTTTTTTATTTTAATTTGTTATTCTTTCTGGCAATTTTACCTGTTCCTGTACTCAAAGAAGTCCGAGGTGGAGATTATTTCACCAAAACTTTATCAATAGAGCAGTAATTCCTGCTCTATACTTGTGAGTATAATTTTATCTATTTTATATCTCATATTTATCAAATTGAGAGCACTATTGTTGTCTTTTTATCATTATTCGGAGTCCCGGATACCCAGACTGTATTGACAGACGTACCACTCCTGCATATCCTTTAAGCGGGGATTATACCGCTATACGCCCTTCACTCCAGAGCTGGTTATAGCTCTTGTAAATGTGAGTGTACTACCTATTTTTCTTATTTATTTTATCCCTGGATCTTGGCCTATTGCACTATTAGTTTTTGTATCTCCCTTCTGTCTCTCCACATATACGGATATTTTAACAATCCGGACGGATCAACTCATGAGGATTGCACCCCCACCCTGTCCAGTTATATTAGTGAGACTTTATTTTTGACTACCTATTCGAGTGGACTATATTTATCATTGGTACACCATTTTTATTACTACTACTTATTTTATTGGCGCAGCTTACCTATATTTGTACTACAGCACCATCAAACTCTAACCGTATTCCAACATCAAAAGTAAACCTTTTTTTTATCATCTTATCCTGTTAAAAAGGGTATTGAAAGGAATCCAAAAATTTAACGTCACCCAAAACTCCAGAACGACTTCCTATTGATAGTCCCAAATTCCGAGCCAACTCTGTCTTACTGGACACTACTCCCTTTGAATAACATACCAATGCTGTCTTCAAAGTTGGTACTTACTCTGCCTTCTGTGAGCTTCTTAGACCTAAGGAATTCTCAGCCACTAAGTATACAAAGATACAAACAAATGCCTGAAAATGTATGATTTATAAAAAAGGAATAATTCTTATATCCTATCGATTAAACAAACTAAAACTAGACAGATATGCCCCCCTGGTAGAAATTCAAGTTTATCCTTCAAAAGTGCTTGCACACCACCACCAATTGGGATTCTCCTAGTCAGGTTAGGTCTCAACAACACATTTTTCTCAGGACAATCTTTTTGCATAGGAGCAGCTTCGACACTTCTCTTTGCACTGCACTTATTGCATCATCCTTGAAAGCCTTCTGAATCAGTCAAACAGTTTTCGCGAAGGAATGTTCAAGCTTAAAGAGAAACTATAATCACCATAACTAAATCTTATTGTATTCTGGTGAGTATAATCAGTACCTTCAGGCTTTTTGCGGCAAATACTGTTGTTGTGTTTTCAGAGAAAAGGCATTACCGCATAGGGATACATCCACTGGCCACTCCTCAGATGGCTACTAGAGGTGCTTTCTGGGGCAGTGCTACACTGACTTTTAGTGTATCCACCCTCTATGTGGAGATACTGAGCTTTCCTCGTAGAGATGCATTGATTCAATGCATCTCTAGGAGGAGATGTTGATTGGCCAGGGTAGTATTTGCCTATGCCCATGATCTGCCTCTTTGACAAGCTCAGCCAACCCAATGCTTGCCTATGGGAAAGCATTGTGATTGGCTCAAGTCACCACTTTAGATGCTGTTAGCCAATGAGGCAGATCAAAGGGAGAGCCAGCAGCAGCATACTGAACTAAATGTAACTTTTGACTATATTAAGAGGGGGCAGTGGGAATGCATGTTTATGTTCCTGACCCTATAGTGTTCTTTCAACTCAAAATTTTATACAAATTTGTTGCTCTACTCGCTCAATCATTTTGAATGTGATGCCACACAGTACACTAGTGCACCAGTGACTAGTACAGTGAAGTTGTCATTGTACACACATGCTTATTCCAGTCCATTTTCCTTGACTGCCAGGTTACATCCATGTTGCACAAACCGTTCGCATTATATTAATCATGGCTAGACAGACCTTGTGTTTATATATATATATATATATATATATATATATATATAGTCCTAGTAGAGAGAACTCAGGTGTCTTGTTCAGTAAATTCAAACTGCTGCTCTATTAAGAAAATACAGTGATTAACAAAATAGTTTCAGTCTATGCAGACTTTTTTCAAGACCATTTACAATGTGAACTCATGGCGGTTATATACATAAGAAAAGCAACTGATTAGAGGGTGAAGAAATGAAAACGAGATTGTGTGACTTCTAGAGATGACGTGAAGTGAGATAATTTACATAAGTGACCAAATTAACCTTGTCAGGGTAGGAAAGAACACAAAGAATATATGTACAATATTTACAAGAGAAGATCTTTAAGAATAAATAGAGAGAGAGGACTATGATGTATGAATAGTCTATCTACTGTGTCTGTTCTTAATGACAGAAAAAAACAAAGAGTGCATATTAGTGTTTTAGATATTATGTATCAGAATTTATTCAAGTGACAGACACATGTAGAAATAACTCTCAAATGAACTAGCACGGGAACAAACAGATCTCTGTATTACATATAATGCGAATGAAAATAATGTTACGTTAGAGTCCTGCTGTGATACACCCCTTATGAGCATAAACATCAGTTAGAATAGTCAGATTAGTCAAGTATATACAGCTTCATCTTCTTTGTAAAAAGCAATATAAAGAGTTCTTCTCATTTAGTCCATGTGAAGATATCGTTCCTTTGGCCAGAGACCGATGCCGACTTACCAGCTTCTTCAGACGCGAAGGACATCATCCGTGAGTTACAGAAATTACGCCAAAGGAAAATTGACTTTGAATTGCATGCTATTTACCTATCAGACTACTACAGAATGAAAAAAATTCCAAGGAATTTAGAATTAAAAATGTTCCCACCATAGGCAGAAATAACCCAGATGTATGCCGTAAGTGGATAAGTATATTGAATAAATGCTCTTTAGACCTTATGGTTGTCATCGAAACACATCTGGAGAATCGGCCTCAGATGCCGAACATAGTAGTCAATCTCAAGACAGTAACACTCCCAGAAAAAATCTGAGAAAAAAGTCTCTATATAGGGAACATCGAGTGCTGGGACCCGGAAATAAATATATATATATATAAAACACAAGGTCTTTCCAGCCATGATTAATTCAAATATATATATGTATATTCGTAGTCGGGGACATAAGCCGTATAGTAAGATAAGTACATAAGAATATAACAGTCGGTTGTGGTGTGCCGGAACCGACGTATGGGGTAGGCCTGTAATAAGAGGGCAAAAAGGTTGGTGTAACCAAATAACTTTATTGTACATGAGTTACATCGCTAGACCTTTCAATGCCAATCTTAATTCTTGTTCTGGTTGTGGAATGTAAGTGGCGTATGCAGCAGATTTCCACTGCCCTAGTCTTTTAATTATGAGTCGGGACATTGTGGCTTGAAGCCGCAGAAGCTCCTGCCGCGCATGCGCATTCAGCCGATGACGTCGCGAGGAAGAAGAGGAGGAGGAGTAGAGCTCCCCGCCTGGCGCTGGAGAAAGAGGTAAGTTTAACCCCTTCCTCCCCCCAGAGCCCGGCGGGAGTGGGTCCCTGAGGGTGGGGGCACCCTCAGGGCACTCTAGTGCCAGGAAAACAAGTATGTTTTCCTGGCACTAGAGTGGTCCTTTAAGTGGAATGAGCAGGCTTATATAGATGTATTTTTGAACGGGCTATCAGACGTAATCCTTGATGAGGTTGCTACTAGAGAACTCCCTGAAAATTTTGAGGATTTAATTTCGTTCATTTCTCGTATTGATGAGCGTTTAAGAGAGAGACAAAACACTCGAGAGAGGAACCTTAGACCTTCCTTTAAATTAGCTCCCGCATTTCAAAGTCCTGATTCCACTACCTCACTGTTTCCTGAACCTATGCAGATAGGCAATACTCGCCTCTCAGAAGAGGAGAGACAGTACAGGAGAAGAGAGGGATTATGCATGTATTGTGGAGTCAAAGGTCACTTACGCCTGAATTGTCCTAATCGTTCGGGAAACGCTCGCACCTAAGTCTCTCTAGAGGACAGGCCTTGGGTGTTTCTATTTTGTCCTCTACTCATAATTATAAAGATCACAGGCTTCTGCTACCAGTTTCTTTAACTTGGGAGAAGGGAGTACTAAAGACTATGGCTTTGATAGATTCCGGAGCTGCTGAGAATTTTATCGACCAAGCCTTTGCTACTAAACACACTGTCCCATCCCAGTTAAGGGATACACCCTTGGCCGTTGAGGCCATAGATGGTAGACCTTTACTTGAGCCTGTTATCTCCCGTGAGACCATACCCGTTAACTTAACTGTTGGTATCTTACACGAGGAAAACTTATCACTTATGCTCATTTCTCCCCTTCGGTCCCCATAGTCCTGGGGTACCCATGGTTAAAAAGACATAACCCTATTATCGATTGGGAGTTAGGGGAGATACTTTCATGGGGTCAGGGCTGCCAGGAGAGGTCTTTACGCAGGGTTTCTCCATTGGCCGTAATAAACACACCAGGTAGTTCCACTCAGTCTACAGAGAGACAGATACCGTTCATCTACCAGGACTTAAAAGCAGTATTCGACAAGAAGAATGCCGATACCTTACCTCCACACAGGTCATTTGATTGTAAAATTAAGCTTCTACCTGGTACTATGCCTCCGAGGGGCAATGTATATCCTCTATCCACTCAAGAGAACTCTGTTCTAGAGGAATATATTCGTGAGAATCTAGAAAAAGGATTCATTAGGAGATCCTCTTCCCCCGCCGGGGCTGGGTTTTTTTTCGTTAAAAAGAAGGATGGTACTCTGAGACCTTGCATTGATTACCGAGGCCTGAATAAGATAACCATCAGAAATGCCTATCCCATTCCTTTGATTACCGAACTGTTTGATCGTTTAAAGGGCTCTAAAATTTTCACCAAGTTAGATCTCAGAGGGGCGTATAACTTGGTGAGAATCCAGCATGGACACGAGTGGATGACAGCGTTCAATACCCGTTATGGTCACTATGAATACACGGTTATGCCATTTGGTCTTTGTAATGCTCCGGCAGTATTTCAGGATTTGATTAATGAAGTTCTTAGGGAGTTTCAACATGATTGTGTCATTGTATACCTGAATGACATACTTATACACTCTAGGGAAATTGAGACCCACCACAGACAAGTCAGAAAGGTATTGCACAAACTTCTGCAACATGGCCTATACTGTAAATTGGAGAAATGCACTTTTGACCAGTCGCAGATAGACTTTCTTGGGTACGTGATTTCTGGGGAAGGCTTTAAGATGGATCCTGACAAACTCCAATCTATTTTAGATTGGCCATTGCCTAAGGGACTCAAGGCTATTCAGAGGTTTATTGGTTTCTCTAATTATTATAGGCGCTTTATTAAGGGATACTCTTCTATTATTGCGCCTATTACCAATATGACCAAACAAGGGGCTGATACTAAGACCTGGTCTACTGAGGCTCTTGTTGCTTTCAAAACGCTCAAGGAACTTTTTGCTTCTGCTCCAATTTTGGTCCATCCTGATACGACTCTGCCGTTCCTACTCGAGGTCGATGCCTCTGAGACGGGAGTAGGTGCTGTTCTGTCACAAAGGTTAGGGGTGGACAAACCGTTACACCCTTGTGGGTTTTTCTCTAAGAAACTATCTGGTCCTGAAAGCAGATATGACATCGGTGACAGGGAACTGTTAGCGGTCATTATGGCCCTAAAGGAGTGGAGACATTTATTAGAAGGGACCTTACATCCTGTTACTATTTTAACGGACCACAAAAACTTGTCCTATATTGGGGAGGCTAAGCGCCTATCCGCCAGGCAAGCTCGTTGGTCCCTATTCCTGACTCACTTCAATTATGTGCTTACTTATAGACCTGGTTCTAAAAACTCCAAAGCCGATGCTTTATCTTGCCAATATGAACCGTCCACTATAGCTGAGCCAGTTCTTTCCTCGATAGTTCCTAAATGTAATATCATCGCTAACACGAATCTCAGGATTCATTCTCCGTTGCTCGCCGAGATCATAAAGTTACAACATCTAGCCCCTAAACAGACTCCTGGGGATAGACACTTCGTTCCTCCTGCTCTCCAACTGGAAGTGTTACGGTGTTTCCACAACAGCAAGGTAGCTGGGCATCCTGGCATTCGCAAGACGTATGCTTTAATCTCCAAAGATTTCTGGTGGCCTGCTTTGCGTAAGGATGTTAAGGATTTCATCGAAACGTGTGAGGTCTGTACTAAGACTAAGCAACCTCATACGCTTCCATGTGGATTTCTGCATCCCTTAGAGGTTCCAGAGAAGCCATGGTCCTGTTTAGCTATGGACTTCATTGTCGATTTGCCTATCTCTAAAAAACAGACTGTCATCCTCACCGTGGTTGACAGATTCACCAAGATGGCTCACTTCGTTCCTCTGCCTAAACTCCCTTCTTCCCCCGAATTGGCAGAGATATTCGCAAGGGAGATTTTTCGTTTACATGGGATACCCTCCCAAATTGTATCTGACAGAGGTTCCCAATTTGTTTCCCGTTTTTGGAGGTCCTTCTGCTCTCAACTCGGTATCAAATTGAATTTCTCTTCTGCCTATCATCCTCAGTCTAACGGAGCTGCTGAACGTACTAACCAAAAGATTGAGCAATATCTACGTTGTTTTGTTTCCGAACACCAGGACGATTGGGTTGGTTTGATTCCTTGGGCGGAGTTTGCACACAACAATCTCGTTTGTGATTCTACTCATTCAAGCCCCTTCTTCATGAATTATGGCTTTCATCCATCTATTCTTCCCTCGGCTTCTCCTTCCCAAGGGTTACCGTCGGTTGATGTTCATGTTGCCAATCTGAGGAAGTTGTGGGATCAGACTCGACAAATTCTTCTGCACAATTCTATGCTGGTTAAGAAACACGCCGATAAACGTAGAAGGGCGGCTCCGGTGTTTGTTCCAGGTGATAGAGTATGGTTGAGTACAAGAAACATCCGTTTAAAAGTACCTTCCATGAAGTTCGCTCCTCGCTATATTGGACCTTACAGGGTGCTGACTCGAATTAACCCAGTTGCGTATCGTCTAGCTCTTCCAACTGCCTTACGCATCCCTAACTCATTTCATGTTTCATTGCTGAAACCACTAGTCTGTAACAGATTTTCCTCCACAACGTCCTCTCCTCGCTCTGTTCAGGTGGAGGGTCAGGAGGAGTATGAGGTTAACTCTATTATCGATTCTCGAATCTCCCGGGGGAGAGTACAATATCTGGTCGATTGGAAGGGATATGGTCCTGAGGAGAGGAGTTGGGTACCTCAAGAGGATGTTCATGCTCCTCGTCTCCGCAGGGCGTTTCACTCCCGCTTCCCATCTCGCCCCGGTTCCTTCCGCCCGGTGGGCGTATCTGAGAGGGGGGGTACTGTCAGGGTACCTGAAGTCTCTACCTCCGAGAGAGGTAGAGACTTAGACGTCTATCCGTCCGGACGGGCTGGTTTCTCTGTTCCTCGCGGTCCACCCGGTCACGTAAACGCCGGCCGCGAGGGAGTCGTTTCCTTTTGTAGCAGGACGTCCGGAAACCGACGTCATGACGCCAACCCACAACGACCTGTCACTCAATCCTTTAGAGACTAATCAGATCTCGTTGGAGGCGTGTCTTTCCTTCCGAGCTAGGGTATTTAAACTTGCTTCTCCCATTTGCTCATTGCCCTGTCGTGGTTCTAGCCTGCCTAGTCACACAGTGCTCTGGTATTTTCAGTTATCCTTTTGGTTCCGACCCGGCTTGTTTGACTTACTCTGTTTACCTCTGTTATCCTTGACCCGGCTTGTTCCTCGCTTACCTGTCCTCTCGTTCCCTCGACCTCGGCTTGTCTCTGACCATTCTCTATACTCTCCGTACGTTAGTCCGGCCATTCTAAGGTCCGGTATACATATCCTGTACCTGTTTGTACTCTGCGTGTTGGATCCCTGTCCCGATCCTGACAGTCTCGTCTTTCCTCCAAGCTATACATGTTAAGTTCCTTTAACCTTTCCTTGTAAGTTTTATCCTGCAATCCATGAACCAGTTTAGTAGATAGGAACCGAAGCCACATGTGTAGATCTGCCATGGCGTGAGCATCTAATGATAAGGAGCTGGTGTCGCTATATAGTAGAGGGAAGAAGGCACAACAATCCAGAGATGAATGCCCGGCCTTGTGGAATAATTTTCATGGCGAAGTTCAACGTGCCCAGTTTGGATTGTAGGTCTGACCTGGTACACGTGTCCCTGGCCAGAAAATATTCCACCACCTCTATGATTTGCCGCACCTTCTCCCCGGGTAAACTAGCCTGTAAAGTGATAGTGTCTAGGTAAATACTCTTGGGACAGTGGTACCCCCAGTGCTGCAAATAGGGCCAGGGTCTTCTGGAGACTGACTGGACAGGACTGAGGTGATTCTATGGTAAGGAAGTTGTCAAAATAATGTAGAACTGAGGGGCAATGAGTGATGTTTAGAAGTAGCCAACATAGTGTGTCGGCACATATATCAAACCGTTTCGGACTGCTCTTGGCTCCAAAAGTTAACAGTCTAAAAATATTTGTTCTCCCACCTGATGCAATGCACGTGCCACAGGGATGGGTGAATGGGTAGGAGGTTGAAAGCGTTAGAAATATTGTTTTTTTTCCTAACCAAGATCCTACCCCTGCCCTTGGAAAGGCCTGAATGGCATCATCCACTGTGGTATATTGCAGGGGGAACTTTTCAGAGGGGATTAATGAATTAATGCTGGTGTTAGCTAAAGAATGTGGAGCGGACAAACCGTAAATAAGCCTTTTTTTATTGTTGAACTTTCCAGTGGCTATACCTATTGGGTTGGTAAGCCAGCTGGAAAATGGAGGATGAGAGAAAGGGCCCAAGATAAACCCGTTGGTTAAAGGGACACTATAGTCACCTGAACAACTTTAGCTTAATGAAGCAGTTTTGGTGTAAAGAACATGCACCTGCAGCCTCACTGCTCAATCCTCTGCTATTTAGGGTTAAATCCCTTTGTTTATGAACCCTAGTCACACCTCCCTGCATGTGACTTGCACAGCCTTCCATAAACACTTCCTGTAAAGAAAGCCCTATTTAGGCTTTCTTTATTGCAAGTTCTGTTTAATTAAGATTTTCTTATCCCCTGCTATGTTAATAGCTTGCTAGACCCTGCAAGAGCCTCCTGTATGTGATTAAAGTTCAATTTAGAGATTGAGATACAATTATTTAAGGTAAATTACATCTGTTTGAAAGTGAAACCAGTTTTTTTTTTTATGCAGGCTCTGTCAATCGTAGCCAGTGGAGGTGTGGCTAAGGCTGCATAAACAGAAACAAAGTGATTTAACTCCTAAATGACAGTGAATTGAGCAGTGAAATTGCAGGGGAATGATCAATACACTAAAACTGCTTTATTTAGCTAAAGTAATTTAGGTGACTTTAGTGTTCCTTTAACTCTTTCATGAGTAACAAATCTGTGGTGACAGGGTCAAGGAATGCTGACTGTAGGGTGGGACATTCATGAATCCCTGTGGGGAGTGTAACGATGCCAGTGTGGAAACCGTCGGTGAAGCCTTGGATTAGGCAGTCAACTAGGTGATGGGAAGGGTATGCCTGGAGGTAAAATGCCAGGTTGTCGATGCTAACTTCAGTTAGTCATTGTTTTGGGTACAGACGATTTGGACACATAGTTTTGGTGTATGCCCTGAAACAAATTGAGCAGATGTACAGCAGTCTGCACGAGCTAAATCCACAATTTCCAGAATTAAAGTTATTGCAGATTTGAGCTTTCCCAAGATATACTATGGGTCTACCCAACTTGTCTTTCAATCCTCTGTGTTCTGCCGTGGAGGAACCGAAGGAAGCACGACTAGTGGTAGGAAGACTTGGATCGACTGGGCACAAGTTGGTGGAGTGTGAGATGGAGGCGCACAAGGCACAAGATGGAGGCTTTTGGCCGGTGAAATGACGGCAGAAAAGTTCTGTGTCCAGTTTACTCCAGTTGGTATGGGTGTTAAACTGAGTAAGGGATGCCGCTGCCTTAGCCGAAAAAGATTTGTGATAATCATAAAAGGAAAAGTCACCATACTTGTGCCCTAAGTCCACCAACTTGTGTATATACACATCCAACTGCTCCCTACGGTGCGGGGAAGTGGTACAAACTACATCACGATAGAGGCCGAAGGCAAGGACAAACTCAAGTATGGTAAGCTTTCGGTTGAGTCTAGGGTCTCTGGCTTTTAGCACAACCAAAAGATCGCCGTAGCAATAGGCCTTGTTCTCTACTACGTCCTGAGAAGCGATAAGCAATGATACTAGGTTTATGTCCTTGCCGTCAAGAATATCTTTACCTATGGTCGGGGGTACAAAGTGTGCAGGCGTGATGATGTGACTGGAAGTGCTTGACATTGGGATTGTGGGGGTGTCATTACCGTATAATTCCTGGAATGCAGGACCACTCCTGACTGGGGAGCAGGGCCGCCATCAGGGCATGACAACCATAATGGTTGTCATGGGCCCGGCGGTCCTGGGGGGCTCGGACTGCTCTGGCAGTTCGAGCCCCACATTCCTTATGTGCACATATATATAGTACATTGAAGAGGGGGGCCCAGCAGCACACTCTGTCCTCCTTTCCAGCTGCTCTCTGTGTAACTTTCTTGCTCACTGCGGCCGCCAGAGCCATGGCAACGCTCCGCACAGCACGCAGACCTTGTCTCGCGAGAGTTAGTCACAGAGGAGCTGGAAAGGAAGACAGTGTGCTGCTGGGGCCCCGTCTCTGCAATGTACCGCGGCTGGCTCCCTCCAGCATGCCACTGGACCACCAGGGAATGCGATCTCCCCCTCCCTGGCAAGGTAAGAACCAGGGAGGGGGGAATACAATTAAAATCTACACAAAGAAATTTTAAAAAATACTCCACTCCCCCCTATTTTACACACACTCTGCACCACACACACACACACACACACACACTACATTCACTAAACACACTCTGCACCACACACACACACACTACATTTACTAAACACACTCTGCACTACACACACACACGCACTACATTCACTAAACACACTCTGCACTACACACACACACTACATTCACTAAACACACTCTGCATTACACACACACACACTACATTCACTAAACACACTCTGCACTACACACACACACACTACATTCACTAAACACACTTTGCACTACACACACACACTACATTCACTAAACACACTCTGCACTCACTACAAACAAACTACATTTACTAAACACACTCTGCACTACACACACACTATATTCACTAAACACACTCTGCACTAAAGAAAAGAAAAACGTTACCTGCGCTTTCTCCTTAATCCCTATGTATATTTAGACAAATGGAGGTCATTTAGTTGCTCCAATGGCCATTGGAGGGAATGCCCGCCTGCCAACGTCAAGGCAGACCCCCCTAAGCGGGTCCTAACACTGACCCTTCAGCCTGCTTCCCGAGCTTCTGGCAAATATATCTCTAATGAGACAGAAAGGGGTATTTTTTATATACACCCCTATACTTATTAACCCTTAATAGGGAACACATGGGATGGGTAGCAGCATTGTAACCAGGCTGTGTGATACAAAGTAAATACAAATACAAAAAGAGAAGTCCTGTGCTTAAGCAGCAAGGACTACAACACACATCAGCCCCAATATATAGTAAAAACCAAAGAAAAGAAAAATGTTACCTGCGCTTTCTCCTTAATCCCTATGTATATTCAGACAAATGGAGGTCATTTAGTTGCTCAAATGGCCATTGGAGGGAATGCCCGCCTGCCAACGTCAAGGCAGACCCCCCTAAGCGGGTCCTAACACTGACCCTTCAGCCTGCTTCCCGAGCTTCTAGCAAAGATATCTCTAATGAGACAGAAAGGGGTATTTTTTATATACACCCCTATACTTATTAACCCTTAATAGGGAACACATGGGATGGGTAGCAGCATTGTAACCAGGCTGTGTGATACAAAGTAAATACAAATACAAAAAGAGAAGTCCTGCGCTTAAGCAGCAAGGACTACAACACACATCAGCCCCAATATATAGTAAAAACCAAAGAAAAGACAAACGTTACCTGCGCTTTCTCCTTAATCCCTATGTATATTTAGACAAATGGAGGTCATTTAGTTGCTCCAATGGCCATTGGAGGGAATGCCCGCCTGCCAACGTCAAGGCAGACCCCCCTAAGCGGGTCCTAACACTGACCCTTCAGCCTGCTTCCCGAGCTTCTGGCAAAGATATCTCTAATGAGACAGAAAGGGGTATTTTTTATATACACCCCTATACTTATTAACCCTTAATAGGGAACACATGGGATGGGTAGCACTACACTCTGCACTACACACACACACACACTACATTCACTAAACACACTCTGCACTACACATACTCACACTACATTTACTAAACACACTCTGCACTCACTACAAAAACTACATTCACTAAACACACTCTGCACTACACACACACTACATTCACTAAACACACTTTGCTCTACACACACACACACTACATTCACTAAACACAATCTGCACTACACACACACTACATTCACTAAACACACTCTGAACTACACACACACACTACATTCACTAAACACACTCTGCACTACACAGACACACTACATTCACTAAACACACTCTGCACTACACACACACACACTACATTCACTAAACACACTCTGCACTACACACACACACTACATTCACTAAACACAATTTGCACTACACACTCACACTACATTCACTAAACACACTCTGCATTACACACACACACACTACATTCACTAAACACACTTTGCACTACACACTCACACTACATTCAATAAACACACTCTGCACTACACACACTACATTCAGTAAACACACTCTGCACTCACTACAAACAAACTACATTTACTAAACACACTCTGCACTACACATAAACTACATTCACTAAACACACTTTGCACTACACACATACTGCATTCACTATACACACGTTGCACTCACTACAAACACACTACATTCACTCTGCACACTGCACTTACAAACACACTACATTTACTAAACCACTCTGCACTACACACACTACATTCACTAAACACACTTTGCACTACACACACACACAAACACACACTACATTCACTATACACACATTGCACTCACTACAAACACACTGCATTTACTATACACACTCTGCATTTACCACAATCACACTACAAGCACTATACACACTCTGCATGCACCACAATCACACTACAATCACTATACACACTTTGCATCTGCTGCAAACACACTACATTTACTATACACATTTTGCATTCACTACAATCACACTACATGCACTATACACACTTTGCACTCACTACAAACACTACATTCACTACAATCACACTACATGCACTATACATATAACATTCACTATACACACTACATCCTCTACAAAAACTACACACCTACATTCACTACACACACACTCTGCATCTAATGCATACATACAAACATTACATACTTTACACAAAACGCACAATCTGCATCCACTATACACATACTGCATCCACTATACACACACTGCATCATTGACACACGTACTGCATCCACTATACACACTGCATCCATGACACACATTCTATATACACACACACTTTATCCTTCTGGGCGGACTCGGGGCTGGCCCGGGGGGCCCAGATCTTGAGCTGTGTCAGGGGCCCTAAAATTTCTGATGGCAGCCCTGCTGGGGAGTGCATATGCTGGCAATGAAAATTTTATATAGTTCTGCCTAGCGGGCTGTAGCTTGAAACGGGACCCCCATGCAACGTAATTCGTCCGCAAGCTTGGGGATAGTCCATGACTGGAGAGAGTACGGACTGGCTGGTTCTAAGTTCTCGGTAGGGGTGCTTGGGCCGGCCGGGGTGGTAGGCCTAGTTGGGTTTTCGGGTATAGCCAGTTCTTCTTAGTCGGGAATTTGAGACATACTAAATGAGTAAAGATATGGCCTTAATCGTGAGTAAAGATGCCTGTGTCAACTGGCACTAGCTAGGCCAGAGGCGGAACATTATCTGTCCTACAAGGAAGGTGAAGCCCTTGCTAGTGCCAAGTGGCGAGAGAGACTCTATCTATGAGGAGGATCAAGTGGACGGGGGCCACTTGATTGACGTGGTGGGATTGTTGGCCTCTCGGTGACTGTAACAAGACATAATGTGATTGGGTGTGACTGGTGAGGCCCTAACTGGTTACCGACAGCGGTTATAGTGAGGCATGATACAGAAGGAGATACAGGCTTTGACCAAGGGACTGACCAGAGTTTCAGATGGGACGCAGTCCGATGTTAAGATGATCAGAGCCAGCCATTACCTGCAGAAGATGACACCTATAGATGATGTGGAAGCATAGCTTCTAGCTTTTTAGAGGACAGCTGAGAGAAAAGAATGGCCAGTGAGTGAGTGGGCAAGCATACTGTCACCTTTTCTGATTGGAGAACCCCAGAAGGCGTTCTATGACCTGGAGCCAGCGCAGGCAGGGGTTTACTCCAAACTGAAGGCTGAGATCTTTGCAAGACTTGGTGTGACTATGTCAGTTTGTGTCCAAAGATTTCATGCCTGGACTTTCAACCAAGTGAAACCTATCCGCTCCCAGATGTTTGACCTGATACATCTTGCTAGAAAGTGGCTACAACCTGAAATAAATACGGCAAGCCACATCATGGAACTTCTTGTGATGGACAGATTCCTGCAGGACTTACCTGCTTCACTGCGTCGATGGGTCAGTCAGAGTGATCCACAATTAGCCGATGAGTTAATTAGTTTGGTGGAAAGATATGTTGCTGCGGATGAAAGACAAACGCTTAACAAAACAAAGTCTATGCAGAGAGTTAAGATTCCTGGTAAGATTTTTCAAGGTTTCAGAGACACAGAGGAACAATAGACATATTCTCAGAGACCCCATACGCTTATGCCTAGAAATGTTAATCCTGGAAAAGGGTCTAGGTGGGGGACAGATTATAATATTAAATGTTTCCGGTGTAATGAACTTGGACATAAAGCTAGAGACTGTCCCTTGATTGATGAACCTATGCAATGCAATATGATTAATCAGGATGTACAATTGTCTTGTCTGCTGAATCCATATGGAATCTCCTGTTGCCAACTGTAGTCACAATCCGCAGATATGTTCTATAAAGGTGAATGGGAAAGAGGTTAGAGCTCTATTAGACTCCGGAAGTATGGCTACATTGATAACCAAATGCCTTCTATCTGAAGCCAATGTTGATGCATTTCAGAAAATAGGGATTATTTGTGTTCATGGTGACAAACGTGAATATTCTACAGTTTTGCTGAAATTTGAAAGCCTTTTTGGTACTGTGAATCATAGAGCGGGGGTGGTTGATAAATTGGCTTATGATGTGGTGTTGGGAAGGGATTTCCTCCAATTTTTAGACTTGTGGGGGTCTTCAGGAAATGTAGCTTATGATTGTATAGCAAATGAATATGATGATTCTGGAAATGTTTCTTTTTTCTGACATAGAATGGGAAGGACTAGGCATAAGAACAGAGAAGGCTGAAGCCTCACATCACATGCCAGCTTTAGAAGGAGATGACTTGGGCCACGATAGTCAGGAATACGATAATGATCAGGATCAAGGCATTAACTTGCCTGAATTAGAAGTCAGTCCTGTTAACTTCAGGAAAGCACAATGGGAAGACCCCACTCTTGCAGAGGTCCGTAAAAATATCCACGTTTCTAATGATGATCCAGTACAACTAGGTAGAGCCCCTTCATATCCTTACTTTGAGGTACAGAATGATTTGATTTATAGAGTGGAGATAAAGGGGATGGATGTTGTAAAGCAACTACTTGTGCCTAAGCCCTTCAGACATACAGACATACAGTGCTAAACCTTGCATATAGTGGGGGGACATTTAGGCATAGAAAAGACAAAAGAAAGAGTCTTACAGACGTTTTATTGGCCTGGGGTCTTTGCCTCAGTTGCAAATTATTGTTCTTCTTGTCCTGAATGCCAGCAAACTGCCCCTTTTAAGGCATACCACAGTCCTCTGATACCATTGCCTATAATAGAAATACCTTTTGAGAGGATTACAATGGACCTGGTAGGTCCTCTGGTGAAGTCTGCAAGGGGGTATCAGTATATATTGGTGGTTTTGGATTATGCTACCAAGTACCCGGAAGCAGTACCCCTATGTAACACGTCTGCGAAGACAATAGCAAAAGAACTCATGCTCATGCTTAGCCGGGTGGGCATACCAAAATAAATTTTGACAGATCAGGGTACACCATTTATGTCTAAAGTTACGAAGGAGTTATGCAAACTACTTCAAATTAAACATCTTAGGACCTCTGTTTATCATCCCCAGACAGACTGACTGGTAGAACGGTTCAACAAGACCTTAAAAAGTATGTTAAGGAAAGTAATTGACAAGGATGGTAAGAATTGGGATTGCTTACTACCCACAAGCTTCTACAGGCTTCTCTCCTTTTGAACTTCTATATGCCCATCATCCCAGAGGTCTGCTAGATATAGCAAAAGAAACCTGGGAACACGAATCAAATCCGTACCATAGTGTAATTGAGCACGTAGCTCAAATGCAAGATAGGATAGCGGCTGTCATGCCAATAGTTAAAGAACGTATGCAGAAAGCCCAAGAGGCCCAAAAAACAGTTATAATAGAAATGCCAGACTGAGAGTTTTTCACCCAGGAGATATGGTACTTGTTTTGGCCCCTACAATAGAAAATCCATTTCTAGCATCTTGGCATGGCCCCTATGAGGTTATTGAACAAGTTGGGGAAGTTAATTATAAAGTGAGACAACCCAATAGGAGAAAGCCTGAGCAAATCTATCATATAAATTTACTAAAACCCTGGAAGGATAAAGAGGTCTTAACTACTTCAATTGTCACTAATAGGACTGGTAGTGAACTTGAAGTAAACATACCAGACACACTATCCCCCCACCAGAAACAGGAAGTAAGGGACTTTATTGGTAGAAACAAGGATGTATTTTCTGCAGGACTAACGTTATCAAGCATGATATTGTTACAGAACCAGGGGTGAAGATAAGTCTTAAACCCCACAGAATTCCAGAAGCACAGAAAGAGGCTGTATCTGCTGAAATGAAGAAAATGTTAGATCTTGATATTATTGAGGAATCACAAAGCGAGTGGAACAGCCCTATCGTATTGGTGCCAAAACCTGACGGCTCGTTAAGATTTTGTAATAATTTTCGTAAATTAAATAGCGTGTCCAAGTTTGATGCTTATCCAATGCCTAGGGTTGCTGAACTAATAGTCTGACTACTTTGGACCTGACTAAGGGTTATTGGCAAGTACCTCTTACAGACAGAGCAAAAGAAAAGACAGCTTTTTCGACATCAGGAGGATTATTCCAATACAAGGTGCTACCATTTGGGTTACATGGGGCCCCTGCCACTTTTCAAAGACTGATTGATAGTATTTTGAAGACTCATATCCGTTATGCAGCTGACATAGTCATTCACCGTTCTGACTGGGCATCACATCTTCCCAAAGTGCAGGCAGTACTGGATTCTACCCGCCTAGCTGGTTTAACTGCTAACTGTGGGGGCACCCTCAGGGCACTATAGTGCCAGGAAAACGAGTATGTTTTCCTGGCACTATAGTGGTCCTTTATTGTTATACTTTCCCAGTACAGTTCCTATTGGGTTGGTTCTCCAACAAGTGAATGGTGGTTGTGTGAATGGCCCTAACATGAAACGTTCCCCACTTCGGCTCTACTGTAGTGCTACCAGCCCCGTGTGAAACCACTCCGTGAAACCCGTGATCAAAAATTGCACTAAGTGTTTGGATGGATGTGAATTAAGGTAGAACGCTAGCGTGTCGACTTTTACTTCCGTCAGTCATTTCTTGGGGAATAGGCGGTTAGGGTACATTGTCTTAGCGTGAGCTCTGTGGCATATAGTGCAGACATGTAACAATCTGCGCCTTCCCCAGGAAGACTATTGGTCTACCTAGTTTGTCTTTAAGTGTTCTCTGGTCAGCGCTGCTGGTACTAGGAACTGCGTACTTGTTGTTGGTAAACTGGTTTTGTTTGGGCACAAGTTGGTGGCATGGGAATTGGACAAGCAAATGGCACAAGACGGAGGTATGAGCCCGGCAAAATGGTGGCAAAACAATTCAGTATCGTAAGTGTCTCCAGTCTGTTGAATTGAATTGCGCCAATGCTGCCTCTGGTTTGGCTGAGAATGACTTATGATACTCAAAAAATGTATGACCACCGTTCTTGTGTCCCAAGTCCACCAACCTGTGTAGATACAAATCCAGTTCCTCTCTGCATTGGGGAAAACTGGTGCATACCACATCCCTATATATCCCAAAGGCTAGGACGAACTCGGTATTGTTAGCTTTTTACTTAATCTGGGATCTCTAGCTTTCATTACTACCAGCAAGTCCCCATAGTTATAGGTCTTATTTTCCACACATCTTGCGACACTATTATTAGGGAGATTCGGTTGACATCTGTCCCCTCTTATATGTCCTTCCTGATGTTAGGAGGTACCAAGTGCGCTGGTGTAACGATGTGGGTGATAGGACTTGTGCCCCTGCTACATTACCCTGTGCTACATTAACCCCTTAAGGACCAAACTTCTGGAATAAAAGGGAATCATGACGTGTCACACACGTCATGTGTCCTTAAGGGGTTAATGTGCTACATTATGTGTTCAATTGCAGGGTTAAGGTCAATATCTGGACCCGCAATAACCGGCTCAGGTGCTTTCAGTCTGTCCATTCTCTGACTGATGTTGCTAATGGATGCCAGGATGGATGACATAGTGGCTTGCAGCCCTGCCAAGGTTTCATTCACATTGTCCTGTGAACTGGTTCCTTGTTGAGGGTTAGCGGAGTTTGTCATCATAATCCTGGACCGTTCATCTTTCCTTGCAGTGGCTGTATATGGAACCCCCCTGCATCTTAGTTCGGCAGCTATTTTTGGAATTGTCCATGACCTCAATGAACATGGGCTGTCTTGATTTTCTCCCGTTGTGGGGGCCATCATTGAGGTGGGTGGCCTAGCGGGTGTGCTGGGTGGGGAGATGTCTTCTCCAATGTCGGAGGCGTGAGACATGCTATATAGAATGACAAAAGTTTGTAGCGAATTGTTAGTGACTTATAGTAGCGAAAGATGGCAGGTGAGGCCCTGTTACTAGTCAATTGACTGAGGCTCTATCTACGCATTGGATGTATGTCTGAGCCACCGAAACGTTGTGGTGGGGAGGAGGTACTCTTATTTTTTGTATTTTGTATTTTTTTTTATGGTAATTATGTACTGGACATGACTGGTGAGGTGGTTGAGTACCGTGAAATCTAACTATGAGTTGGACCGATGGGTGAATACCTCTACGTAGAGGATGGTTGGCGTTTTTCTGGGAAATGTTACACGCTTATCTTAAGTGGAGCCATTCCTATCCCTGACGATTATTCCCGTGCCTGAGTCGTATCGTATGAATGCTTTGCTTTATACGTACCTGACGAGTATGTCTTTAGGGGTATTGTTGTACAGGTATATGCTTGGTTTGTTTGGCCTGGTGTGAGAACTAAGCGTTTGGGTCTGTTTAATTCTTCTTGAATAAGAGATTATGCAGTGCTGTAAAATTCACTGCCGATGCATATTGACTGATTTCGCTCGGGGATGAAATTACCTACAAGCAGGGCCGCCATCAGAAATGTTGGGGCCCCTGACAAAGCACAAGGTCTGAGAGTGTGTTAGTGTGTAGCAGATGCAGAGTGTGTGTTAGTGTAGCGGATGCAGAGTGTGTGTTAGTGTAGCGGATGCAGAGTGTGTGTTAGTGTAGCGGATGCAGAGTGTGTGTTAGTGTAGCGGATGCAGAGTGTGTGTTAGTGTAGCGGATGCAGAGTGTGTGTTAGTGTAGCGGATGCAGAGTGTGTGTTAGTGTAGCGGATGCAGAGTGTGTGTTAGTGTAGCGGATGCAGAGTGTGTGTTAGTGTAGCGGATGCAGAGTGTGTGTTAGTGTAGCGGATGCAGAGTGTGTGTTAGTGTAGCGGATGCAGAGTGTGTGTTAGTGTAGCGGATGCAGAGTGTGTGTTAGTGTAGCGGATGCAGAGTGTGTGTTAGTGTAGCGGATGCAGAGTGTGTGTTAGTGTAGCGGATGCAGAGTGTGTGTTAGTGTAGCGGATGCAGAGTGTGTGTTAGTGTAGCGGATGCAGAGTGTGTGTTAGTGTAGCGGATGCAGAGCGTGTGTTAGTGTAGCGGATGCAGAGCGTGTGTTAGTGTAGCGGATGCAGAGTGTGTGTTAGTGTAGCGCAGGGGTAGGCAACCTACGGCACTAGTGCCATGCACGGCACTCAAGGTGTCTTTGCACGGCACTCAAGGCTGCTAGAGGCTCTGGCCTATCAAGAGTCCCAGGAAACTTCAGATATCTGCTAATACGAAAAGGACAATCCTCAATTTATGCATTGCAGCACATAGAGTAAGTGAACTCAGGTCCCTTCCTCCCAGCACTTGTGAATAGAAATCCACACTGTGGTAGAGCAGCCCACAGCGGATATTGCAGCTCATGCCCTTCACCTGTACCTGGCCAGCCTGTTCCCCACTGGAACCTAGGGAAGCCACCCATACTGCTAGATATACACAGAAATGCACAATAACCCTCCCCTCATATAAATAATATGAACAGCCCACAAACAAACATCCACACAATCCGCACAAACGTAACCCGTTAACAATCCACATACATGCACACAACCCCACATGCAGCCTCTCACATGCAATACCCCACACATACACACACTACCAAACACACAATGTGACACATCCATCCACACACACAATTCCACAAGCAGCCCCAATACACAGCCCACATTCATATGTATCATACATGATACCACAAACTACTCCTGAACATATACAATATAATAGCTCATATCCGCACAAATACAAATATACAAAGCAATTACAGTATAAATAACAAAAGCAAAATACTGCAGCATACAGACCTCAATTTAAAAAAATAGGACATCACAATCCTATATCGGCACAGTGCTGCTAAAAGGTTGCCTACCCCTGGTGTAGCGGATGCAGAGTGTGTGTTAGTGTAGCGGATGCAGAGTGTGTGTTAGTGTAGCGGATGCAGAGTGTGTGTTAGTGTAGCGGATGCAGAGTGTCTGTTAGTGTAGCGGATGCAGAGTGGCTGTTAGTGTAGCGGATGCAGAGTGGCTGTTAGTGTAGCGGATGCAGAGTGGCTGTTAGTGTAGCGGATGCAGAGTGGCTGTTAGTGTAGCGGATGCAGAGTGGCTGTTAGTGTAGCGGATGCAGAGTGGCTGTTAGTGTAGCGGATGCAGAGTGGCTGTTAGTGTAGCGGATGCAGAGTGGCTGTTAGTGTAGCGGATGCAGAGTGGCTGTTAGTGTAGCGGATGCAGAGTGGCTGTTAGTGTAGCGGATGCAGAGTGGCTGTTAGTGTAGCGGATGCAGAGTGGCTGTTAGTGTAGCAGATGCAGAGTGGCTGTTAGTGTAGCGGATGCAGAGTGGCTGTTAGTGTAGCGGATGCAGAGTGGCTGTTAGTGTAGCGGATGCAGAGTGGCTGTTAGTGTAGCGGATGCAGAGTGGCTGTTAGTGTAGCGGATGCAGAGTGGCTGTTAGTGTAGCGGATGCAGAGTGGCTGTTAGTGTAGCGGATGCAGAGTGGCTGTTAGTGTAGCGGATGCAGAGTGGCTGTTAGTGTAGCGGATGCAGAGTGGCTGTTAGTGTAGCGGATGCAGAGTGTGTGTTAGTGTAGCGGATGCAGAGTGGCTGTTAGTGTAGCGGATGCAGAGTGGCTGTTAGTGTAGCGGATGCAGAGTGGCTGTTAGTGTAGCGGATGCAGAGTGGCTGTTAGTGTAGCGGATGCAGAGTGGCTGTTAGTGTAGCGGATGCAGAGTGGCTGTTAGTGTAGCGGATGCAGAGTGGCTGTTAGTGTAGCGGATGCAGAGTGGCTGTTAGTGTAGCGGATGCAGAGTGGCTGTTAGTGTAGCGGATGCAGAGTGGCTGTTAGTGTAGCGGATGCAGAGTGGCTGTTAGTGTAGCGGATGCAGAGTGGCTGTTAGTGTAGCGGATGCAGAGTGGCTGTTAGTGTAGCGGATGCAGAGTGGCTGTTAGTGTAGCGGATGCAGAGTGGCTGTTAGTGTAGCGGATGCAGAGTGGCTGTTAGTGTAGCGGATGCAGAGTGGCTGTTAGTGTAGCGGATGCAGAGTGGCTGTTAGTGTAGCGGATGCAGAGTGGCTGTTAGTGTAGCGGATGCAGAGTGGCTGTTAGTGTAGCGGATGCAGAGTGGCTGTTAGTGTAGCGGATGCAGAGTGGCTGTTAGTGTAGCGGATGCAGAGTGGCTGTTAGTGTAGCGGATGCAGAGTGGCTGTTAGTGTAGCGGATGCAGAGTGGCTGTTAGTGTAGCGGATGCAGAGTGGCTGTTAGTGTAGCGGATGCAGAGTGGCTGTTAGTGTAGCGGATGCAGAGTGGCTGTTAGTGTAGCGGATGCAGAGTGGCTGTTAGTGTAGCGGATGCAGAGTGGCTGTTAGTGTAGCGGATGCAGAGTGGCTGTTAGTGTAGCGGATGCAGAGTGGCTGTTAGTGTAGCGGATGCAGAGTGGCTGTTAGTGTAGCGGATGCAGAGTGGCTGTTAGTGTAGCGGATGCAGAGTGGCTGTTAGTGTAGCGGATGCAGAGTGGCTGTTAGTGTAGCGGATGCAGAGTGGCTGTTAGTGTAGCGGATGCAGAGTGGCTGTTAGTGTAGCGGATGCAGAGTGGCTGTTAGTGTAGCGGATGCAGAGTGGCTGTTAGTGTAGCGGATGCAGAGTGGCTGTTAGTGTAGCGGATGCAGAGTGGCTGTTAGTGTAGCGGATGCAGAGTGGCTGTTAGTGTAGCGGATGCAGAGTGGCTGTTAGTGTAGCGGATGCAGAGTGGCTGTTAGTGTAGCGGATGCAGAGTGGCTGTTAGTGTAGCGGATGCAGAGTGGCTGTTAGTGTAGCGGATGCAGAGTGGCTGTTAGTGTAGCGGATGCAGAGTGTGTGTTAGTGTAGCGGATGCAGAGTGTGTGTTAGTGTAGCGGATGCAGAGTGGCTGTTAGTGTAGCGGATGCAGAGTGTGTGTTAGTGTAGCGGATGCAGAGTGGCTGTTAGTGTAGCGGATGCAGAGTGGCTGTTAGTGTAGCGGATGCAGAGTGGCTGTTAGTGTAGCGGATGCAGAGTGGCTGTTAGTGTAGCGGATGCAGAGTGGCTGTTAGTGTAGCGGATGCAGAGTGGCTGTTAGTGTAGCGGATGCAGAGTGGCTGTTAGTGTAGCGGATGCAGAGTGGCTGTTAGTGTAGCGGATGCAGAGTGGCTGTTAGTGTAGCGGATGCAGAGTGGCTGTTAGTGTAGCGGATGCAGAGTGGCTGTTAGTGTAGCGGATGCAGAGTGGCTGTTAGTGTAGCGGATGCAGAGTGGGTGTTGTAATAGTGTATGCAGTGTGTGTTGTATTAGTGTATGCAGTGTGTGTTGTATTAGTGTATGCAGTGTGTGTTGTATTAGTGTATGCAGTGTGTGTTGTATTAGTGTATGCAGAGTGTGTGTTGTATTAGTGTATGCAGAGTGTGTGTTGTGTTAGTGTATGCAGAGTGTGTGTTGTGTTAGTGTATGCAGAGTGTGTGTTGTGTTAGTGTATGCAGAGTGTGTGTTGTGTTAGTGTATGCAGAGTGTGTGTTGTGTTAGTGTATGCACTGTGTGTGTTGTGTTAGTGTATGCACTGTGTGTGTTGTGTTAGTGTATGCACTGTGTGTGTTGTGTTAGTGTATGCACTGTGTGTGTTGTGTTAGTGTATGCAGTGTGTGTGTTGTGTTAGTGTATGCCGTGTGTGTGTAAATGTGCAATCTGGGGAGGGGGGCATGAAGGGCATTTTCCCATTATTATTTTATTAAATGTAAATGTTTCTCCCCCCTCCCTGCTTACCTGTGTCCAGGGAGGGGGGAGATTCCATCCCTGGTGGTCCGGTGGCATTGGGGGGACCCCGGCTCCCTGTTACCGCAGAGGGGGCCCAGGCAGCACACAGCTTCTCCTCTCTTCTAATAACTCTCCCGAGACCCGCGGAGCGTTGCCATGGTAACCGGGTCTCGCAAGAGTTATTAGAAGAGAGGAGAAGAGAAGAGGAGAAGCTGTGTGCTGCCTGGGCCCCCTCTGTGGTAACAGGGAGCCGGGGGCCCGCGGCTGCACACATAGATAGCGATATTCACTATCTATGTGTGCAGAGAAAGAAAGTGGGGCCCGGGTTTGCCAGAGCAGTCCAGGCCCCCCTGATGGCGGCCCTGCCTACAAGGACATGATAACACATATGTAATATGCTCGTTTGGCTATCGGTGTCTATTTGTTTGTTTATTGGGTTCTATACTAGGTCAGATTGCTTGTTGTGCCAACCCGCCTGAGATAGCCTATGAATAACATACCGTATTTTACCGACAATCCCTTGTACTGGGATGCTTGTTTGCTGTATTTGAGAGCAAAATCCGAATTCCTACAAGGACATGACCATACTGTTTAACTTACTTCCTAACTATGTATTTGATGTTCTACATATCCGTAAGTGCCATTAACAACATAATTTCAGTAAGACCTTGTTATAATACAACATGCTGAACATTTATGTTATATGTGCCTCTTTAAGGTTTTAAAGGCCATATGATGTAGGGAACGTTTGAATGATATATTGTAACCTTGTGGCTTAACAACTGAATGCACTGAATGAATGGGACAGATGAATGGATACCCCTGGTTAAGCTGATATATCTAATGAACAGTATTTAACGAAATGTTTTAAACCAAATTACTTTAACACGAAATGACTTTTAAACGAAAGGACTATTTAAACGTAATGACTTTTAAACAAAATGATTTCCAACAAAAGACTTTTAAACGAAGTGGTTTTAACCGAAATGATTTATAAACAAAATGACTTTTAAACAACATGACTTTTTAACAGACATGACTTTCAAACTACATTTTATACTCGAGTATAAGCCGACCCGAATATTAGCCAAGGCCCCTAATTTTACCACAAAAAACTGGGAAAACTTATTGACTAGAGTATAAGCCTAGGGTGGAAAATGCAGCAGCTACTGGTACATTTCTAAATAAAATTAGATCCCAAAAAATTACATTAATTGAATATTTATTTACATTGTGTGTATATAATGAATGCAGTGTATGTGTTTGTGCATTGTGTGTATATAATGAATGCAGAGTGTGTGTGTGTTTGTGTGTAGCGTGTGGTTATAATGAATGCAGAGTGTGTGTGTTTTTGTGTAACGTGTGTATATAATGAATGCAGAATGTGTGTGTTTGTGTGAATGCAGTGTGTGTGTATATAATGAATGCAGTGTGTGTGTGTACATAATGCAGAGTGTGTGTGTGTGTGTATATATATATATATATATATAATGCAGAGTGTGTGTTTGTATGAATGCAGTGTGTATGAATGCAGTGTGTGTTTGTTTGTATGAATGGTGTGTGTGTGTGTATATAATGCAGAGTGTGTGTTTGTATGAATGCAGTGTGTGTTTGTTTGTATGAATGCAGTGTGTGTATATAATGCAGTGTGTGTTTGTATGAATGCAGTGTGTGTGTTTGTGTTGTGTGTTTAAACTGGGTGGGGGGAGGGAATATTTATTATTTTTATATTTTAGTTTAGTTCTTCTAAAATCAAAATAATAATGCCAAAAATAAATCAGATTATGTAGCTTTTAATACCAATAATATGGTACAGTACTAAGGGATGAAAACACTCTCCCATTAGAGGACGTTAATAAAATGCTTACAGAGATTTCCTGGCATTAACAGACTGTAAAAGCAAAGTGCTGGACAGCATTTAAAACCCAGAATTCTGCAATTGTACACCTTGCATAGCTAGAAGATTTGCTAGAAGATTTTGCAAAACAAGCGTTAACCCTGCCAGCTGGATTTTATATATATTTTAAATATTATTTAAATATTTTAATTATTTTGATTTCATTTTTTTACTTTGTTTTTGTTTTTTTGTCCCCCCTCCCTGCTTGTTGCCTGGCCAGGGAGGGGGCTATGTGAATCCCTGGTGGTCCAGTGGATGGGCTGTGCAGTGGGGGGCCAGAGCAAGCTGTTACCTATGTAGCAGCTCCGGTCAACTTCCTGTCAGCTCCGTGCAGCTCCTCCGTTCAGCTCACAGTGTAAGTCTCGTGGTGTGCGTGCCGCGCGGAGCGTTGGCAACGCTCTGACGGCCGCGGGTCTCGCAAGACTTACACTGGGAGCTGAATGGAGCTGACAGGGAGCTGGCCAGAGCTGCTACATAGGTAAGTAACTGCTTGCGCCGGGCTTATAATGAGCCCGGCGGTCGTGGTCTGTATTATGGCAATGTATACAGACTCGAGTGGCCTTTTTTAGCACAAAAAAATGTGCCGAAAAAGTCGGCATATACTCGAGTATATACGGTACCGTCTTTTAAACGAAAAGCCTCTTGACGAAATGACTTTAGACTAAATGACTTTAGACTAAATGACTTTAGACTAAATGACTTAAGACTAAATGACTTAAGACTAAATGACTTAAGACTAAATGACTTAAGACTAAATGACTTAAGACTAAATGACTTAAGACGAAATGACTTTAGACGAAATGACTTTAGACGAAATGACTTTAGACGAAATGACTTTAGACAAAATGACTTTAGACAAAATGACTTTAGACGAAATGACTTTAGACGAAATGACTTTAGACAAAATGACTTTAACACGAAATGACTTTAACACGAAATGACTTTAACACGAAATGACTTACACGAAATGACTTACACGAAATGACTTACACGAAATGACTTACACGAAATGACTTATTAAACGAAATGGATAAAAACGAATACGTCTGCACGAAAGGGGTTACATGAATAGTCTTATAAGAATGCTGTAACAAAATGATATACACGAAATAGTTCCTGCAACTTGATTTAACCGAAATGATAGGTCTGAACCATGTGAAATAACTGCAATATTTAAACGAACGGCATTCGAAAGGATTAACTAAATGCAAAGCAAACGAACGGAGTTAGCCAAACAGCATAATAAAGCTAAACGGTGGGAGCCAATCCCCGCATTTGTTAGGCCCGAACGTGGGAACGCCGTGAACGGGTTCCCACGTGTATATACATGATTGTACGAAGAACGGGAACCGGTTAGGAGGCTCTGCAAGTGGATGGACCCCCAAATGAAGCTTCAAGCTGGGTTAGGTGAGCTGTAAGCCGGGTCAGAGGCTGAAGATGAGTCTGTGGCTGCTTCGGGAGCAAAAGAGGGCCGGAAAACGTGAAGTGTTTCTGCCAACCGTCACTCAAACAGTAACAAGCGCTGTCAGCAAGGTATGGAGATAAGTTGAGAGTTTATATAGGCCGGTTGCAACCCTTCCCACAACTACAGGCTCCGCCTTCCCGTGTGTGTGTATATATATATATATATATATACATATATATATATATGAAACATGGGGGATGGTTGCACTCACCTGAACATGCTTAAATGGGGTGCTGCTGGGGGCCATATTATACAATAAACAATACACAAGATCCAGCGCCCTCGCCTATCTACTAAACAGCAACTTCAATGTTGACAGATTTTATTCGTTTTTAAAAGTAAAAGTGCAGTTTTTGTGTAAGAAAATGCTAAAAAACAAATAAAAACGCTAACTTTGGCCAGCATTTGTGACCAAGTGGCTACTACAAAAGACTGGACATACCCCATTTTGAATACCGTGGTTTGTCTACTTTTACAAATGGTATGCCATGATGGGGTTAATTTTCATTCCTGGGCTGCTATACGGTCTCAAGGGCAACAAAGGCCCAGCAAACATGGAAAAGGGGAAATCCCCTACGTTTGACCCCTGTAAGTTTGCAAAAACCCATAAGACCTGTACATTGGGGGCACTGTTGTCCTCGGGAGATGTTGCTGAGAATCCATGCCTAAAGTACAATGTGAGAGAAAAGTTTGACAACGACTGGTGGAAGAATTAATGCATGGAAAATTTTAAAATACCACCATTTGAAATACCCTAGGGCAGTGATGGCGAACCTATAGCACGCGTGCCATAGGTGGCACGCCGGGCCCTCTCTGTCGGCACGCGGCCGTAGGTTCGGCATCACTGCAGAGTAGGCAGGGGGGAGGGATCGAGAAAGCAGCTCTCCTGTCCACCCGCGAGCTGTGTGGAGCGTTGCCGCGCGTTACCATGGTAACGCTACACACAGCATCGCGCGGGAGGACAGGAGAGCTGCAGGCTCCTGTCCTAGATACTTACCACCACTGGACCACCAGGGATGGCTGTGTTCCCCCCCTCCCCTTCACCAAAGGTAAGATGAAGGGGAAGGGGGGGATTCAGTATGCTTTTAAAAATAAATAAATAATGTTTTTAATGTATCTTAAACCCCCCCCAACAGAACACCCCTACCCACCCCCCCAACAGAACACCCCTACCCACCCCCCCAACAGAACACCCCTACCCACCCCCCCAACAGAACACCCCTACCCACCCCCCCAACAGAGCACCCATACCCACCCCCCCAACAGAGCACCCATACCCACCCCCCCAACAGAGCACCCCTACCCACCCCCGCCAACAGAGCACCCCTACCCACCCCCCCAACAGAGCACCCCGACCCACCCCCCCCAACAGAGCACCCCGACCCACCCCCCAAACAGAGCACCCCGACCCACCCGCCAAACAGAACACCCCTACCCACCCCCCCAACAGAACACCCCTACCCACCCCCCCACAGAGCACCCCTACCCACCCCCCCAACAGAGCACCCCTACCCACCCCCCCAACAGAGCACCCCTACCCACCCCCCAACAGAGCACCCCTACCCACCCCCCAACAGAGCACCCCTACCAACCCTGCCAACAGAACACCCCTACCCACCCCCCAACAGAGCACCCCTACCGCCCCCAACAGAACACCCCTACCCACCCCCCCAACAGAGCACCCCTCCAACAGAGCACCCCTACCCACCCCCTCAACAGAACACCCCTACCCCCCCACAGAGCACCCCTACCCCCCACACACAGCACCCCTACCCCCAACACCCCTACGCCCCAACACCCCTACCCACACACATACAGCACCCCTACGCCCCCCCCACACACACACACACAGCACCCCTACCCCCCAACAGAACACCCCTACCCACCCCCCCAACAGAACACCACTACCAACCCCCCCAACAGAACACCCCTACCCACCCCCCCAACAGAGCTCCCCTACCCACCCCCCCAACAAAGCACCCCTACCCCCCCACAGAAGACCCCAACACCCCTAACCACCAAACAGCACCCCTACCCCAACACAGCCCCCCTACCCCAATACAGCATCCCTACCCCCACACACAGTACCCCTACCCCCCCACACACACACAGCACCCCTACCCCCCCAAACACACAGCACCCCTACCCCCCAAACACACACGCACAGCACCCCTACCCCCCAAACACACACACACAGCACCCCTACCCCCCAAACACACACACAGCACCCCTACCCCCCACACACACAGCACCCCTACCCCCACACACAGCACCCCTACCCCCACACACAGCACCCCTACCCCCACACACAGCACCCCTACCCCCCCACACACAAACACACACAGCACCCCTACCCCCCCCCCACACACACACACACACAGCACCCCTACCCCCCCAAACACACAGCACCCCTACCCTACCCCCCCAAACACACAGCACCCCTACCCTACCCCCCCAAACACACAGCACCCCTACCCTACCCCCCACACACACACATAGCACCCCTACCCCCACACACATACTGCACCTCTAGCCCCCCCACACACACACTGCACCTCTAGCCCCCCACACACACACTGCACCTCTAGCCCCCCCCACGCACACACCGCACCCCTACCCCCCTCACCACACAGCACCGCTACCCCCTCTCACACACAAACACATACACTGCCCCCTTCAGTGCAGTATATGTGTGTGTATTCAGCAGTGTGTGTGTGTGTTTGTATTTAACGGACTGTGTGTGTATTTAGCAGTCTGTGTATGGATGTATTAAGCAGTCGGTGTGTAAATGTGTTCAGGTGTGTGTATGCATTGCATTTGTTGGAGATACTAATAAATATATGCTTAATTTTATCTATTAATATCATTATTTAAAATTTGTATAATTTAACTCTCTGTTGTGTCTTCTAAAACAAAAGATGTTAACTAGTTCGGACAACTGTACGAGTTGTTTTTTCTGAACTTAAATCTCAGTATTCAGATTTAATTGCCATGTTGGCACTTTGAGGGAAAAAAAGTTGACATGTATTGCGGTTTGGGCACTCGGGCTCAAAAAGGTTCACCATCACTGCCCTAGGGTATTTCAAATGGTGATATTCTCACACTTTCCATGCACTAATACTACCACCAGTCTTTGTCAAACTTTTGGGTAGTCATTTTCTTTGTGTTACTTTTCTCTCACATTGTACTTTAGACATGGATTCTCAATTCCTGTTATGTGTTACTGACAAAGAACACCCCAATATGTGTTCAGCAACATCTCCTGAGTACAAAAGTATGTACTTTTATGGTTTTATGCAAACTTACAGGGGTCAAATGTAGGGCATTTACCCTTTTCTACGATTGCACATTGAAATTTGCCAGATTGGTTTGTTGGGCTTATGTTACCTTTGAGACTGTATGGCAGCCCAGGAATTAAAATTAACCCCATCATGGCATACCATTTGTAGAAGTAGACCACCCACGGTATTCAAAATGGAGTATGTGCAGTCTTTTTTAGTAGTCACAAACCTTGGCCAGAATTGGCATTTATATTTGTTTTTTTTACATTGTTCACACATAAGCTGTGATTTCACTGATATTATCAGTATAATACATTTTACTGCTCTAAAACACTCCTATTTGTGTAGAGTAATGTCTCACAAGTACAACAGTATCCCTCAAGTACAGATTTTATGGTGTTTTGGAAAGTTACTGGGTCAACATAAGATTTGCCAATTTCTGTTTTTGTAAATTGCTATGTTGCCTTTGAGACGGTATGGCAGCCCAGAAAGGAAAATTAACCCCACCATGACATACCATTTGAAAAAATTGACAACCCAGGGTATTTAAAATGGGGTATGTCCAGTCTTTGGTAGTAGCCACTTAGCCACAAACACTTGCCAAAGTTAGCGTTCATATTTGTTTTTTGCATTTTTTTTACACAAAAATTGCACTTTTACTGGTGATTTCATCGTCATGATAAGTTTTACTGCTTAAAACACTTATATTTGTGTTCAGTGACGCCTCCCGAGTATAACAATAACTCCCATGTACAGGGTTTATGGTGTTTTGGAAAGTTTCAGGGTCAGTATAGGGCTTGCCCAATTCAGTTTGCCAGATTGGTTTGCTGGGTCTATGTTGCCTTTTGAGACCATATGGTATCCCAGGAATGTGAATTAACCTCATCATGGCATACCTTTTTTAAATGTAGACAACCCAGGGTATTCAAAATGGGGTAATTAAATAATACATCAACGACAGGTTGATAAGTAAGCATGGTGGGAACCTAGAAAAATAAAGGACCTTATGTATAATGAGTACATACCTAGGCCAAACAAAATGATTAAGGATAAGAGATACCTGATTTAGCTGAATCTAGATATGAGTTCCCACTGTGCGTCTTTCTACTAGAATGACCTGAAGTCATGTGTAAGAAAGAATAGCCTAAGTAATTAAACGCCAAAACATGTAAATCACATCTCTAGCTTACTAGCCAGATGCAAATGATGAAATCTACTATGCGCCTAAGATGAAGGTGTGGGTTATATTAATTTAAGTAAAACAGATCAAAGAGGCCTGAATACGTATAATTGCGTAATTAGGGGTTCTGGGTTCTTGGGAGTGTGCCAAGAGAGGGACCATATAGGGAGGACTTGCGTGGGCATAGCGAGGCAGTGTGGAATAGTAAAATGTGATATGAAAGGGTTGAAGTTTCCCCTCGTAAGCAGGAAAATGTTGTATGTAAATGCCCAAATGGTGGGACCGAAAATGGATCGTAGTGGTTTTCCCAAGGAGGGCTGAATGTAACCGTTTCGAGTGAAGGCTTATGAGGGCCATGTGTAGAGGTATCGTAGCACAAATCTGAGAGTGCCCAATGTAAGTCCTGAGCTGCAGGATGGAAAAAAATAGGGGGGTATGGATGTATGGAACGAACAAATGGGGAATAAACATATCAAGGCTGCAAGAGTTGTGTAGAGGCCAAGAATGATGCCTTTGCTGTTTGAACCGGTCCATATGTAGTGGTAGGGAGAATTGTCATGAATACCAGGGGATCTATGTATTTATAATGTCATTCTAAATGTATTTTGATTTAAATATATATGTATATTAATATCAAAATACAGTTGGAACAAATTTATAACGGTATATAATTTTTTTTTTATTTTATTATTTTTTTTCGATGTAGTTATTTTTTTTATATATATATATGTATATATATATATATAATTAACATTCTAAGTGTATTTTAATATTAATATATATATTAAAATACACTTAGAGTAATGGATTGTGTATGCGTATATAAAAGTACTTAAATCATATATATGTATTATATATATAATCTAAATACTTTTATTAACTTTATTAAACTTTTTAATAACTTTCATTGACTTTGTAAACTTTTTTGCAGGCATGAAGGGGACAGTCTGATAGCTCAGGTAGACCCCATGCAGGCACTGCACAAGCTGGCTACTTGTATGTATATATATATATATATATATAATTAACATTCTAAGTGTATTTTAATATTAATATATATATTAAAATACACTTAGAGTAATGGATTGTGTATGCGTATATAAAAGTACTTAAATCATATATATGTATTATATATATAATCTAAATACTTTTATTAACTTTATTAAACTTTTTAATAACTTTCATTGACTTTGTAAACTTTTTTGCAGGCATGAAGGGGACAGTCTGATAGCTCAGGTAGACCCCATGCAGGCACTGCACAAGCTGGCTACTCCCCGTGATCACGGGGGGGGGGGGGGGGGGCGGGCGGGCGATCAGCCGCAGGGGGCATGTCAGGCATCAAGTGGGGGATTGTCAGCGATCAGGTAAGTGTAAATGTCCCGCGGACATACCAGGTACATTCAAGGTTGCTAACAACCGTTTTTTGTCGGACGTACCTGGTACGTCAGCGGCCGTAAAGGGGTTAAGGATCAAGACTTGTGTCTTGTGGGTTAAACCAGAGTGGATAGCGAGGTAGTGTCTCATTTTTCTTATGGGAGTAGTGCTAAACAGGCTGGACAAAGCCTAGGTTCCTAAACTAGTGCTGCTAAGAAAAAAAACTGGGTGATTGCTGCATTGGTCAGAAATTAAATGAAACCGAAAAAAAAAAGCATATACAACAGTGATTAGTCGCTTCTTAACCCCTTAAGGACCAAACTTCTGGAATAAAAGGGAATCATGACATGTCAGGCACGTCATGTGTCCTTAAGGGGTTAAAGGGAAACTCCAGTGTCAGGAAAACGATCCGTTTTCCTGGCACTGGAGGGTCCCTCTCCCTCCCACCCCCCAATCCCCGGTTACTGAAGGGGTGAAAACCCCTTCAGTGACTTACCTGAGGCAGCGGCGACGCTCCTCCTCTTCATTGCGTCGGCCGGTGGGCGAGACTGATCTCGCCCACCGGCCGAGGGGACCTAATGCGCATGCGCGGCAATGCCACGCATGCGCATTACGTCTCCCCATAGGAAAGCATTGAAAAATCATTTCAATGCTTTCCTATGGGGCTTTGAGCGACGCTGGAGGTCCTCACACAGCGTGAGGACGTCCAGCGATGCTCTAGCACAGGTTTCCTGTGCTAGAACCCAGGAAGTGACCTCTAGTGGCTGTCTAATAGACAGCCACTAGAGGTGGAGTTAACCCTGCAATGTAATTATTGCAGTTTATAAAAAAACTGCAATAATTACAGTTGCAGGGTTAAGAGTAGTGGGAGTTGGCACCCAGACCACTCCAATGAGCAGAAGTGGTCTGGGTGCCTAGAGTGTCCCTTTAAATGCACAGGATTTAACAGCGCCCGCCATCATAGCAGAGGGGCAGAGCTTTTAGTCTTTTCCACTGCTGGGGTAGCCGGAAGAGTCAGATGCCTGTGTTGGCGGGAGGTCTTCAGCCAATATGTTCAAAGCTCTCGGCATAAGACAGTGGATCATCGATGAGGAGAGAGTAGGTAGGGATTTGCCCTGAGGCGACCCCCTCCTCTCCGGCACCGCCGCGATCCTTTCCACTGTAGTAGGTTTCTGCTGTGGCCGCCTCTCCCAGTCGACAGGCCAACGCTCCCAGTAGGCCACAGTGCCAAACCACGATGTCCGATGACAAAGCCGGTATTTTTGGGAGCCATAGTGTCCCCTTTAGTAAGAGTGAGTGCTCTGCTGAATTCTGAGCTGTTTGTGGTGATTCAAGTGCTCTTTTAGGCAAGTTAGAATTCTTTCAAGCAGGAGCTCCTGGAGAACACGTCTGGCCTGCTTGAGAGTCAGGCCACGCCCCTTGATGTTATTTTTTTAATCCACATTCAATATCAGAAGTAACAAACCTCAGATTCCACATTTAAGCCCACTGAGTGAAGTGTGTTTAATTTGAATATCCACCTCATTTCTTGCTCTACTAGTTTCCTATCAGTCTTCTATTCAGCCTTTCTTCTCCTACAAACTCCAATTATTTAGAATCTCTGTTAAATTTATTTATACAATGCAAGGATGTTCTTTAATACCTCTTCTGATACATCGGATATTTTCCTCTATATGAGTATGCATTTGTTTTGTGGTCTTGCCCATAAATAATAATATTTGTATGGCATGTTATTAACAGCATTTTTCCTACCTATAGATGTAGTACTAACCTACTTAATTATTTTTATTGTCTAGTAATTGTTTTTGCAATCAATATTGTTTTCATTGTTGCTATTTTTTTATTTTTTTTATCTGTTATATAATTTAATTCTAAATCTGCATCTTACATTTCTCTCCACTATCAGGCTCGAAATTACATCCAGTCTCTGCCATACATGCCCAAGATGAATTTTGAGGATGTTTTTCTGGGTGCCAATCCTCAAGGTTTGTCAAGTTAATTTACATATTATGTAATCCGTCGTTTATTTATTTTAAATTAAGCCACCTATTAATGCTTTAATCAATTTACCATTAATCACTTGTTTTAATTTTTATATTTAAAATACATCTTTCTCTAATTTACATAATTATTGTCATCTTGTTTGTTTAATTTTTTTCTTAATTCCTTTGTAATAAAAATATGTGGATGTTCAAACCTTTTTTTTTTCTCCCACTCTTTCTCCACAGCTGTTGACTTGCTGGAGAAAATGCTTGTTCTAGACACAGACAGGCGAATTACGGCAGCTGAGGCACTAGCACACTCATACTTTGCACAATATCATGATCCAGATGATGAGCCTGTAGCTGAGCCATATGACCAGAGCTTTGAGAGCCGTGAGCTGGACATAGAGGAATGGAAGAGTGAGTGTGTTTTGTTGGTTTTGTTTTATGCCCCTCTGTCAAAATTCATATTTTTGTTAATCTTGATTCAGGGACTTATGACATGGAACTTTGTGATGATGAATTTTGCAAATGTATAGGTGACTATATTTGTATTAGTCTTTTTATGAATATGTTTATATATTATGGTCATCTAAGTAATGTTATGTCTGCTTTGAGAAAAGTGAGCTGTTACATGAGCCTGTGTGAGTTCTCTATTACTTAATATTTACTTAATATTTAACTTGGGATGGGGAGTTTGCCCCCGGTGTTTATCTTTTTTTATGAATTACCCTTTACCTTTATTTCCCCATAAACTTTTTCACAACTTATATAAACAATATTTGAAAAGAAAAGCTACTAAACCTTAAAGTGGGGGTGACTCACAATTGTTAAGAACTTAAACAAATCAAGATAAGGCAAACAAACTTTGCAGATAAAATTTTTTATATATTATTGCAACAAATATTTAAAAACTAAGAGTATATCCGCAGGCAGTGCACCAAATCCTATTACTGCAACCAATTGCATGTCCTTCTTGGAATGGTATATGCCAGACCGTGTTTATTAAATAACTTCTGCTTAGGTGCCCCGATAAGGTAAATCCTGGGTATTCAAGTCACTGACAAGTCCCAGCAACAATATATATATAGAAACATAGAATGTGACGGCAGATAAGAACCATTCGGCCCATCTAGTCTGCCCAGTTTTCTAAATACTTTCATTAGTCCCTGGCCTTATCTTACAGTTAGGATAGCCTTATGCCTATCCCACGCATGCTTAAACTCCTTTACTGTGTTAACATCTACCACTTCAGCTGGAAGGCTATTCCATGCATCCACTACCCTCTCAGTAAAGTAATACTTCCTGATATTATTTTTAAACCTTTGTCCCTCTAATTTAAGACTATGTCCTCTTGTTGTGGTAGTTTTTCTTATTTTAAATATAGGTCATGTGTTGACCTTACTGTGTTGATTCCCTTTATGTATTTAAATGTTTCTATCATATCCCCCCTGTCTCGTCTTTCCTCCAAGCTATACATGTTAAGATCCTTTAACCTTTCCTGGTAAGTTTTATCCTGCAATCCATGAACCAGTTTAGTAGCCCTTCTTTGAACTCTCTCTAAAGTATCAATATCCTTCTGAAGTTAGGGTCTCCAGTACTGTGTACAGTACTCCAAGTGAGGTCTCACCAGTGTTCTGTACAATGGCATGAGCACTTCCCTCTTTCTACTGCTAATACCTCTCCCTATACAACCAAGCATTCTGCTAGCATTTCCTGCTGCTCTATTACATTGTCTGCCTACATCCCTTAATCCCTTTCCTCAGATGTTGAGATTAGGACTCAATCAAATATTATGTACTCTGCCCTTGGGTTTTTACATCCATGATGCATTATCTTGCACGTATCCACATTAAATGTCAGTTGCAACAACTCTGACCATTTTTCTAGTTTACCTAAATCATTTGCCATTTGGCTTATCCCTCCTGGAACATCAACCCTGTTACATATCTTCGTATCACCCGCAAAAAGACACACCTTACCATCAAGACCTTCTGCAATATCACTAATAAAAATATTAAAGAGAATGGGTCCAAGTACAGATCCCTGAGGTACCCCACTGGTGACAAGCCCAAGCTTCGAATATACTCCATTGACTACAACCCTCTGTTGCCTGTCACTCAGCCACTGCCTTACCCATTCGACAATATTGGAATCCAAACTCAAAGATTGCAGTTTATTGATAAGCCTTCTATGTGCAACAGTGTCAAAAGCCTTACTGAAATCTAAGTAAGCAATGTCTACTGCACCACCCTGATCTATAATTTTAGTTACCCAATCAAAAAAATCAATAAGATTAGTTTGGCATGATCTCCCTGAAGTAAACCCATGTTGTCTCTGATCTTGAAATCCATGTGTTTTTAGATGTTCAACAATCCTATCCTTTAACATGGTTTCCATCACTTTCCCCACTACTGAAGTAAGGCTTACTGGCCTATAGTTGCCCGACTCCTCCCTATTACCTTTCTTGTGAATGAGCACAACATTCGCTAACTTCCAATCTTCTGGGACTACTCCTGTTAACAATGATTGGTTAAATAAATCTGTTAATGGTTTTGCTAGTACACCACTAAGCTCTTTTAATAGCTTTGGGTGTATTCCATCAGGTCCCATTGACTTATTTGTCTTTACTTTTGACAGTTGAAATAGAACCTCTTCCTCTGTAAACTCACGCGTAATAAATGACTAATTTATCCTTTTTCTTAACTGAGGTCCCTCTCCTTCAATTTCATCTGTAAATATATATATATATATATATATACATAATACTATTGAGTGCTGAGTGCAGTGGTCAAGTATTAAAATAGCAGATCTGTGGAAGTAATTCTCTCAATAACTGCCCATTGCATATCAGTCAACATGTTTTGTTCTAAGACTAATTCACAGAGCCATATGTATAGGGCTAATCATGCTAATCACTGATACAAAGTTAAATTGATCCATTACACTGTTTTACTTAAAGGCACATAGATATATTACTTAGTTTCACTTAAAGGAACATAGATGCATTTTATAATTGTTACAATTTCTAAATGTAAGGCAACAGGTGTAACAATACCCTTATTCAGTCTGCTCCTGTCTGTGCTGCCCAATCCGCCAATAGCTTATGGTACTCAATGTTTTCAATTCATATCTGCAATAGAGGCAGCTTTGCTAGTATTTTCCATCTTCTAAATAATAATTGCTTCTACCTCAAATATCGTGACTCATCACCATATTCCACCTGGCTTACTTTCAGCCTTTATTTGTGTATAACAGACTCTAAGTCTGTTTGTGTTTGTGTGTCTGAGTTTCTTGTGTACTCCACAGCAGTTTGTGTAGTAGGCAAGAGGCATAACAGATATCAGTTATAATAGCATACATTCAGCCGTATGTTGCAGAGAGTATTCTATCCCAGTTCTGATCCAGGCTCCATGGGAGTTTTCTCTGCTGGGTTTGAGGAAAGTATGCTCAACAGACACACGTTTAAAACCACCTGCCTAATGTGTAGGTCCCCCTTTTGCTGCCAAAACAGCTCTTATGCATCAAGGCATGGACTCCACAAGACCACTGAACATGTCCTGTGGTATCTGGCATCAATACAGTAGCAGCAGAGCTGCAAGTTGTGAGGTGGTGCCCCCGTGTATTGGATTTGTTGCTCAAGCACATTCCACAATCTGATTAACATCTGGGGAATTTGGAGGCCAAGGTAACACCATAAACACGTTGTCATGTTCTTTAACCCATTAAGGACCAAACTTCTGGAATAAAAGGGAATCATGACATGTCACACATGACATGTGTCCTTAAGGGGTTATTAAACCTGTCCTGAAAAAATGTATCAGTGTGGCAAGGTGCATTATCCTGGTGAAAGAGGCTACTGCCATCAGGGAATATCATTGCTATGAAGGGGTCTACGTCATCTGCAACAATCTCTAGTTAGGTGGTATGTGTGAAACTAACATGCACTTGAATGCCAGGACCCTTGGTTTTTCAGCAGAACATTGCCCAGAGCATAACACTACCTCCACCGGCCTGCCTTCTTCCCCAGGTAAACTACGCCCACACACATGGCCATCCACCTGATCTAAAAGAAAGCATAATTCATCAGATCAGGCAACCTTCTTCTTCCATTGCTCTATAATCCAGGTCTGGTGCTCACATCCCCATTGAAGCCACTTTCATTGGTGGACAAGGGTCATCATGGGCACTCTGACCAGTCTCCAGCTACGTAGCCGTATACGTAGCAAACTGCAATGCTCTCTGTCTTCTGACTCTTTTCTGTCCTTGCCATCATTAAGTTTTTCAGCAATTTGAACTACAGTAGCTCTTTGGACTAGACAGCTAGTCTTCACTCCCCACATGGCTCATTATTATTATTATTATTATTTTTGAAAAAAAATTCTATCTAGAAGATATTGCTATCACAAAAGCTCCCATTTGCAGTTCTCAAAACAAGAAAAGTTTGTCTGCAGAGATAACATACAGCAAACATTTTATAAATGATGTCTTTAAAGGACCCTATAGTGCCAGGAAAACATACTCGTTTTCCTGGCACTATAGGGCCCTGAGTGTGCCCCCACCCTCAGGGTCCCACTCCTGTGGCGCTGAAGGGGGAGGAAGGGGTTAATCCCTTACCTTTTTTCTAGCGCCGGACTCCCTCGGCGCTGGGACTCTCCTCCCTCTTCTGACGTCCCTGGCTGAATGCGTGCATTCAGCCAGTCCATAGTACAGCATTCTTAATGCTTTCCTATGGACGCTGGCGTCTTCTAACTGTGAAAATCACAGTGAGACGCGTGGAAGCGCCTCTAGCGGCTGTCAATGAGACGGCCACTAGAGGCTGGATTAACCCATAGGTAAACATTGCAGTTTCTGTGTTTACAGCAGAAAAGGTTAATCCTAGATGGACCTGGCACCCAGACCACTTCATTAAACTGAAGTGGTCTGGGTGCCTATAGTGGTCCTTTAACATTAACATTTTGTTGAATCTCTGGGAAGAAACTCAAATTTTATATGTTAAGTGGGCAGATTATTACCCAAATTTCATTTTTTAAGATAAACATAACTTGTGGGCTCAGCATCCCATAATTGGAAGACTCTTATGCCCGACTGAAGTGAACTCTACACAGAGTAATCCTACGGTATACCTGCAACACTCTCGGTAGTGTTGGTGTCAGACTGGGTAGAGATTACAGAAGTTTCTCTACCCCAATCTGCAGGTCGGCCACGCTACAAGGAAGAGAGCGATGCGCTGGCACAGGGGGGTCGACCAGAAAAAAAAACACACAGAAGGGAGGCTGGGGTGGTGACAAAAACACAGAAGAGAGGCTGTGGGTTGACAAAGACACAGAGAAGGGAGGCTATATGATGGCAAATACAAACAGAAGGGGGACTGAGGTGACAAAGACACACAGAATGGAGGCTGTCGGGTGACAAAAACACAGAAGGGAGGCTGGGGGGATGACCCAGACACACAGAAGGGAGGCTGGGATTGGTGACAAAGTCACACAGAAGGGAAGCTGGGGTGGTGACAGAAACTCAAAAGAGAGGCGGTGAGTTGACAAAGACACAAAGATTGGAGGCTGGGGGATGAGAAGAAAGGCAGGTGAGATTATATATAGATTATTGCATAGTCATGCATTTTCAGATAAGGAACTCACAACCGTTTCTGAATTTATAAATGGGGTTGAGTAAGGGATAACATTAAATGAAAAGGACTTGGGAATTAACTAGGCAAAAGTAAAGTAATGTCAGTTGGCCATTGAACAAAAAAAAAACAGTAAGACCTTTTGTATGCATAATAAGGAGCATTCATGTAATCAATATATAACTGTCTCTTTCGAAAACAATGGTAAGAGTTCCCAAACTTTATTATGCAGTGCAATTTTGGCACCAGTTTTAAAGAATGATATTACAGAAGTAGAAAAACTGGAGAGTCAAGCTACCAAATGAATAAGGGGACAGAAAGTCTTGTGTTGTGAAGAAAAGCTGGAACAACTGCATTTGCTTTCTTATTAGAAATTACAAGAATTCCCAAAAGGAAAAAAGTTGCAAACAGGCCAGAGACAATGGGATACAGAAATACACTATGAACGATAAATCAAGATGAATTCTGGGATTCAGAGGGTTAGGAGTAGGGTTAGGGTAGGGGTACCTCTACCCCTAAACCTAACCCAACACTAACCCTACTCCTAACCCAACCCTAACTCTACCCTAACCCAACCCTTACCCTCTCCTAACCCAACCCTAACCATACTCCTAACCATAACCCTATACTTACCCTAAGTCCCGAATTTCGGAAGGGCCGAGCCGAAGTCCCGAATTGCCGAATTTCGGAGTGCCGAAACACATTTTTTTGCCCAATCACATCCATATTTAACACAGAGAATGTCCCAATGTTGGTAAAGATAAAATATATAGGGATCTATAAAAGATAAATAAACCAGTACATAGTGTAACCTGTTAAAATAGTAACAACGTAAAAACAGATGTATGGTTACACCCGTACCAGGCTCTATATTGTCAGCGTCAAGGTGCCAATAGTGGCTTGGATAGTTGTCCACAGGCAAGCAGAGATGGTTTCCAATGTATTTATTTGAAAAAAAAAAAAAAAAAAGTATAAAAACAGGACAAATACATAAGCAGTGTGTAAAAACAATATACACTACCACAATGAAGTCCTTATAAAATTATACAGCAAACTCCTTCCTTTTATATGTATAGCTGGTTTCCGGTCACGTGCACATGTCGAGCCAGCGTCAATATGATGTCACTTCCGGGTTCATATTGATTGTGTGTCTCTGCTACAGGAAGTTCTTAAGCGTCCATATTGCAAATGGGCAATTCAGCCCACAAACAGAATAATGAGGTGTGAAGTGTTCTGTGGACTCATAAATACTTAAATTAAAAACTGACAATGACATATATACACACACACACACGTGATATTTTTAATAACTACAGCCACCCTCCTGTTAGCTTACATTGTGTGTCCAGGAGGGTGGCTTGGAGCCCTGCTGGTGTGAGTGAGGGGTCTGGAGCTCTTCGTGCTCCTCTCCCCTCACGACTGCGGGGTCTACCGGAGAGGACCCTCTCCAAGACCCTATGCTTACCATCTTACAGCCCCTGCTTCCTGAAATACCTGACCACTAATGGCATATAGAGCGAGCACATACGGCCCTACGAATGAGGAGAGCAGATCAATACTCACCGAGAGATGTGATGATCCGGCTCCGCCACTTTCCAACTAAGGAACCCCTCATGAAGAAGAGCAGAGATGGGCCTGAAGGCTCGGAACTCACCCTGTACCAAGACTTGGCAACCGTCACTCTGCAGAGGCGACGTGAATGGAAGCCCATTACAGATGCAATACGCAGGGCTGGCCTACAATCTGCCTGGGGATACCCCTTTAAACTGCTCATGTTTAAAGATGAACACACGCACATGCTTTCACCGGGCGGAGAACCAGCACACCTGTTCCAGAGCCTTGGCCTTCCGCCACCGCTGAACCTTCCTGGCCTGCAGGCTGCGGTTGAGGAGCTTGCCCATCTCCCGAGAGAGTGCCTGGAAGTCAGAGACCGGATCGCATGAACGACTGCGGTATTGTAAGGGGACACTTGGGAATGGTTACTCCATACCACTGCAATGATAGGGTTGATGAGGGGCCACGGGGCTGGGACGGGACTCACTGTACTGGGGTCTATTTATATATCCAAGGCCCCCTGGGGGATCAGCTTGCATCAACAACTTAATATTTTGAGCCCCAGCACCTACATCAAAATGGGGAGAATGGTGGGAACCATTGTTTTTTCGCTTTTTCTTGCAGGTGGGGGACGGGAATTAATCTCATCCCTATGGCACATGTTACCAGACTCACTGGGACACATTTTCACAAGTACAAATGTTTTTGACATTTTGCTAAACATGGAGTCACACATAATACTGGCAGTCACATATTATACTGGCCTTGGTCAACAAGTAACGTCTCAGCATTCATTTTTACCCATCGTGCTTTGTAGGTTGGAGGGCAGAAATATCTCCGTATGTGGGGTGTGCACATCCCCGAGATCTTAGGTCTTGGGGTGGGGGGTTCCAGGGGCAATGGAACCCTAGCTATAAGCAGTGTAGTCTGGTGGGTGCAAGGCACCTTTTTGTAACCTCAGTTAAGTCACAGGTGTCCGTACAGGTGCAAAGTTAAGAAAAATACAGTGGTGAATTGTATAATATGCATAGAGCATGTAAATCTGGGAGTGTGGGGCACCTGGTGCACAGTAGTGCTTGGGACCCACCAGATCTTGGACATGGTTCAGGGTTTACTGGGGGGACTGCCAGATCAGTGGTGAGGATATCTTGCTGTTTGAGGCAATTGGTCAATAGCAGTGGGTATGTGGCTAGGTTGCATTGTGTCAGGATGTGTGTCCTTGGCCACTCTCCACATTAGCAGCGGGTAGGAACCTATGAAGTTAGGTAGCCAGTTGAGCTTACTCAGTTTACTTGCATTCTTACTGGATTTTCTAGCTGGCCTCAGGGTGTGTTAACTAGAATTAGTAACAACTAGTATCTAAGTGCTTGGGGGTTGAACTTGAGAGAACTTGGGGGTTAACGGAGAGGAAGAGGGAGAATGAGACTCTGACTTATTGTCGTTTCTTGTTGCGCTTCTCGCTGGCTTAGTGCTTATCCGCTGTTCCAGTCTCAGGTGGGCCCTGGGGAGAGGTCAGTCGGTATCTCAAGGGAACCTGTATGGTCTGACATCTGGGGGGCATTTTAGGGTAACGTGCCCGGTCTGCCTGCCCATTTGGACCAAATGAGTTCAAACCTCTCAGCTATTCTCTGTGAGATTTGTTCATATTGCTGAGTGCGGTTCAGCTTTTCAATAACTAGCGCGATTTCTGGTTGTTTGGTCGATTTCCACAATGCAGTATTTTGCTGCGTTTGTGATGTGGATGAATAGTGCTGCTTTATGATTTGTAAGTTTGTTTGGTAGAAGATGAAGTAGGTAACTCTCTCCGGTTGGAGTGGTAGAGGCAGCCTAGGCACAATGTATCAAATGGACCCAGTGGTTGGGTGTTCCCTGTACTCAGTTTGGTGGTCCGCAGGATGTGTTTGATATGTAAATAGTTCACTGTTAGGTAGTTGGTAGAGCTTTTTGAGGTCAGGAAATTGTTGTATCTCCCCATCTATTGGCAGGTGTATTACCTTGGTAACCCCCCTCTCCAGCCATCTATCCAGTGTTAGGTCAGGTGAACGGCATTGTAAACTAGTTAGTGGGGAGTACACATCTACGGATCTCTGCAGCATTTTGGGTGCCCATCTTGCCCATATGTGGAGGGATATTTTGGAGGACATCAGGAGAGTTATCTGTCGGGTTGAAAGCGGGTGGGGATCCATCTCAGGTCTGTCGGTGAGTTTGGTGCGCTAATCACGTTTTTTAGCTGAAACCACAAAGGGTTTTTCCGGTTAGACAGGTGCCAGGTTGGTTGCCAAATAGCATTTAGAAATGCTAGGGACCCCCACGCCTCCTCCCCCCATTACCAATCCCATGCTGGATAGGGATACCCTAGGTGGTTTCTTCTTTCATATAAATGCGTTCAACATACGTTGAAACTGCACTAGAGTTTGTTTGTTTTTGAGAATTTGATGGGCAAGGCTCTGAATAGGAAGTGTAGTTGGGGGAGAATAATATTTTTTATGGCATTAATATGACCCAGCCACGAGGAGTGTTTTTCCCCCCAACTTTCCAGTACCAAGTTAGTCTTTGTCAGTATTTTGTTGTGGTTATGTTTTGTGATGCTCGAAAGTGCCAGTTGTATACCCAGGTAAGAGATGGTATATTTTCTCCACTCGAATGGGTAGAGCGCCTTCAGGTCAGTGAGAGTGGTGCTGGCGAGGTGCACTGGTACATTGTTTTTGTAGTAGGATACCCGTCTGTAGTCAGAGAGAAGTATTAATAGGCTTGGGAGGGAGTCTGTCGGGTTGGTGAGGAATAAAAGTACGTTGGCGGCGAGGAGGGCTATTTTTTGGGGTCCTATTGGTGACGGCACTCCAGAAATGGAGTTGGCCCTCTTTATTTTGTGTATATGGGGTTCTAGTGCTAATATGAAAACTAGGGGTGAGAGAGGACTGGGACTCGCGGGGATGAGTTCAGGGATAGGAGGCCTGTCACAAACTTGGTCGGAAATTTCAGCCGGTGTAAAATTTCTGTCAAAGGTCTTCTCCGCGTCTAGAGCGATCACTAGGCCCTGTATTCTATTGGTGGCCATAATTTCAAGTATGTCCAGTGCCCGTCTGGTGTTATCTTCCACTTGTCGGCCCGGGACAAACCCTGCCTGTTAGGGAGAGACAAGCTCAGAATTTTTGCAAAGAGCTTACTGTTCGCGTTCAGCAACGAAATTGGCCTATAGTTTGCACAGGAGGTCGTGGGTTTGCCTGGTTTGGGGATTGTGACTATAGTGGCTTCGAGCATGTCCGGTGGTATTTAGCCTGTCTCCAGGATATGGTTGAACAGGGCTGTCAGGTGTGGGAGTAGTTGGTCCTCGAATATCTTGTAGTAGTGGGTCTAGAATCAGTCAGTGCCAGGGGCTTTGTGTCGTGGGATGGCGTGCAGTGCTATTCCATCAAGAAAGGCAAGTATGTCGGAGTGTGTCGGTTGGTGTTGGAAGGGTTCGGAGGAGAGGTTATACAGCGATTCGTAGAATGCTGCAAACACCTCCACCATTATTGTTGGGTTGATCAGTTTCTCCACAGCTTTGTCCAGCAGGTAGGGTATTCTCATCTGAGAGTTTTTCATTTTTAGTTGGGAAGCCAGGAGTTTTCCCGCCCTGTTTCCTTGCCTATAATAGTCGGTTTTTAGTTTACATATCGCTCTCTCTACTAGTTGTAATTGGTCGGTTTCCAGTTCTGTCCTAAGTGTGTGTAGTAAGGTTTTAGTCTTGTCACAGGGCGAGGCTTTATGTCGGTCCTCAACCTTTTTTAATTCTGCAAATAGTCTCCTGCTTTTCTCCGAGTCCTTTCATCTTAGTTGTGCGTCGTGTTTGATTAGGATGCCTCGCACCACTGCCTTGTGGCCAAGCCATGTGATGGGGATATTCGTGTCGGTATATTGGTTGTCTACAAAGAAGTTTGCTATTGTTCTCCTCACCTCAGCTGCTAGTTCTATGCGGTCTTTGAGTGACTCCTTGAGTCACCACAGTCCACGTCCTCTGGTTGGATAAAGTGTTGTGAAGGTGGTCAGGAGGGGGGCGTGGTCTAACCAAGTGTTAGGGGCAATGGTAACTTCATCTAGAGTATCTACTGTAAAGTTTTCATGTCAACCAGGCACATGTCTATGCAAGAGTATTGGTTATGGACTTTTGAATAAAAAGTGTAGTCTCTAGTAGCTGGGTGCAGAGATCGCCATGTGTCATATAGGCCGTGGGAGTGCAGTAGGGCAGTTAGATTGGTGCCGAAGAGGTGGGATCTTAGGTGGAATCCCAGGTTGCCGGATCTGTCAAGGTCGGGGTCTAGTACACAGTTGAAGTCTCCGCAGACAATCGTTTGGCCCTGCTTCAGCTTGTCAGTTTTGTTCAGTGCTTTCTTAATAAAGTCGTATTGGTTGGTGTTGGGGGCATATAGGTTGGCTATGGTCACTGGGGTATCGTTCAGCATTCCCACCAGTATTAGGAGCCTGCCGTCAGTGCTTTTTTATTCCTTCTCACATTGAAAGGGTCAGTCTTTGTGGAACAGTATACTAACACCACTGGTTTTGTTGGGTGCAAACGCGTGACAAGTTAACGGGTACCTGGATGAGGAAAATCTAGGGGGTTTAGAGCAGAGAAATTTGTCTCTTGGATACAAGCAATAGACGCAGATGCAAGCCTGTGTTTCTGCAGGGTGTTGAGGCCGTGGGCGTTCAGGGATAGGACATTAAATTGTTGAGAGAGAGTCAGGTAATGTCGAAGGCGTGGGATGCGGGGTGTGGAAATTTGGGAAGTGGTCCCCCAAGAGAGGAGGTCTGTAACGGATCGCCTGGCACCCCGACTGGCTACCTCCGTTAATGGATGCTCCTAGCGTTTCCCGAGGACTCCAAGCACTGCAGCAGACACCACAACCACCGAATCAGAGAAGCGTATAAATCCTCTCAAGCATATGAATTCTGTAGACAGTTGAATAGGAAACCATCCGAATAGGTTTACACTCCTAGCAGTCAAACTGGAACAGCATACAATAAATCCTCCCCCAATAATGAGACGACACTTCACTTTGAGGGTTAAGCAGGAACTCTGGACTGGCACATCCAGCCTGGCTTTTATTTCCATCTCACACATATAAGACAGCCCACAGGGGAGGTGTAAAATATCCAATAGCATCACGGGTGCAACCCACACATCCCCTCCCCTTAGTGTGACACATAATCCCATTATTCATACAGTTTAAAATATACTTTTTACACAATATTTATAACTTCAAAACCATACATCACATTCACATAAAAATACATATCCACAATCAATCCATTAAGGGGAACAACATATTCAAAATTGGCATGAATCAGACCAGGGGTTCAAAAGTTAGTAAAAGTATATTTTGTTCCCCTGACTGGCAGCATATCAATCTGGCTCAAACAGGTTTTACAGAGGCCTCTATCCTGGAGACAAAGGGGAAAGTAATCCAATTATCCAGGGCTAGAGGCAGACTCCATTGAGCACATGGTTGCAAAAAGACATAAAACACTTTAAAATACATAAAGTCCCCTTTTTCACATAACACACCGACATTTCACATATTCCCAGATAGCTGGGATCTGAGCGCACAAAACTACCGAATAGCGCGCAGATCCTATTCACACAGTTCAATTGCCATGGAGCCGAAGTCTTTAACTACACAAATGGGCTCCATGGCATAGCTATCTGGGTTAACACATTCACATAAAGTCTGGTCCATAGTCCAAAGGCAAGAGGCGGGCAAGCAGCCCCCTCCAAGGACACGTGGCGAGGTCAGTTTCGCCACAAGGTCCATCTCAACTAGAGTTAAATAGTGCCTATTTGTTTTTGTTTTGTTTATTTTTTGTGTTATAAATCTAGGGGGTGTAGGGATTGGAGTGGCAGTGTGGTTTTACTCACGTGTGGGATCCCCAAATACCTCCGCTAGCCAGAAATGTAGGTTTTGGTCAGCATTAGTCCTTAGTGGGGTTAGATAAATGTCCAGTGTTCAGGTAAGCGGGCTGCGTCTTTCATGTGAAGCAGTCCTTGCAATAAAGACGGAAATGTGCAGTTGGCTTATTTTGTCTTCTGAACTCTTGTCCACTCCGGGGACATTCTCCTCGGGGTGGTAGGGGTAATGGTCGCCGTTTTTTCTGGGAAGAGGCCCCAGGACCGTAGCACATCCATGCCTTGTTCTGGGTCATCCATTTTCGTTAGAGATCCATTGCACCAAATCAGGATTTTTGTGGGGAAGCTCCAGCGGTAAGATAACTTGTTGTTTTGAAGGCACTTGGTGATGTTAATGAAATCTTTCCTTGTGGACATCAACGTGGCCGATAGGTCAGCGTATAAGGACACACACCCCTGTGTAGTCGGCTGGCATCGCCATTGCTTTCCTCTGCGCCATCAGTATGGCCTTCCTGGAGCTGTAGTAATGGAGCCTGGTGATGATGTCTCTGGGAACATCTTGTGCCAAGTTTTTTGCTTTGGGTACTCAGTGTGCCCGATCTAGGAGCAGGTCAGCCTTTTCCAGCTTGGGCTGTATAGCGTGGAAGAGGTGCTGGAGGTAATCTGGTAACGCCTTGTTCGTGACTGACTCTGGCACCCTGCTCACGGATATTATTGCGGTGTGAACGGTCCTCCAGGTACGCCAGTTTTTCAGTGAGGTATTTTTGCTCATGTTCCATGGTATGTAGTGTCTCTAAAATCTCATTATTGGCGAGTCAGAGCTCATATGCTCTTTCCCCCAGTGCCTATCTTCTGCACCTCTCTGCGGATGTCTTCCACAGCTACTTTGAGGTCTGCCTTCAGGGAGATGCGTAGGTCGTGCAGCATGCCTGCCAGCTCCTTCTCTGACAGAAAGATATTCTCCGGGGCGGTCTGCAGAGTCTCCGTGTCGGATCTTGCTTCTGATTCCTGCAGAGGTGAGTGGGAACCACCTCCATCTTGATCGGGCCTCATCTTGTATAAACTATATACGAATTAAGCAGCACATGACCATCAAACGTGACGCCAAGTGGATATGACACTCCCATACAGTGTACACAATCCATACCCTCTGCCTGTGATACAATTAACGAAGACAATGGACTCAATTAACTTTAAGCAGAAAAAACATACATTTTTACAAACCCCCAAAAGTTCCCCAAAATACAGTCACATCCCTTGATAGCCCCGATCTGGGTGAACAACATATCCAAAAATCACCCAGATCGGTTCAGGGGTTCAGGAATTTCCTGGAAGTCTTATTTTTGCCCCACAGTGCACATGGTCCCATGCCCAAAACAGTTCCATACACTGAAAGACAAAACACTGCTGGACAATTTAAGATGGCCGCCGCCGCATGTCTGAATCTGTTCCAGTTAAAAGTCCAAGGGGTAGAAACAGTACTTTTGAACATGGGTTATCACAGGGCCCATAGTCCCAGGGTAGGAGGCTGGCAAACAGGCCCCTCCAAAAACCAGTGGTGAAGTTGCTTTCGTCACACATCTTCCCTTTCCGGGGAGACTAACCAGGTACCTGACCTTTTGTCGGTCAGTACCTGAGTTAGTCGAGTAGCCCACCCACAAAAAGCAATGGCTGGACCTGGTGACTCCTGTCCTTTACTCCTGTCTGTCCTTTATCCAGCGGTACAGCTGCGTAGTGGGGAGAGGTGGTAGTTCCTGGCTAACTGTGCTCTGCCCGGTTGCCAGCGCTTCTGCAGGGGTGGCCTGCAGGTTGTCAGGCCCTGTGCAAAGGGAAAGGGGGGGGGCAGAGGCCAGCAGCGTGCTGCCCTAATGCCAGCTCTTCTGCTGAAAGGGGGTCAGTGGGTATGGTAGTCCCATCCACTAACCCCCGAGCCCAGCTGGAAATTAGCTGTGGGGAGGGGAAACATTGTTACTCACACTGCCACTGGGGAGAGAGACTGGTTGTCCCCTCTCCCTGAAACTCACTCTGCCGCTGGGGAGAGAGGCCAGATGCCTCTTCTCCCTATAGGACAGTGTTCCCCAACCCCCGGGCCGCGGACCGGTACCGGTCCGTGGATCAAACGGTACCGGGCCGCCCAGGGGTGTGCGAGCCTGCCGGCTAATGCAGGGCTGGCATTGCCCAAGTGCCAGCCCTGCAATGTGCCTGCGGACCGGAGGGGAGATCAGAGAACTCCCTCCCCGGTCCGCAGGCACGGTGCTGGCAGCCGGCAGGGGAGAGAGAGAGGACCCAGGAGCTCTTACCTGCAGCTCCTCCGGGTCCTCCTCTCGCGAGATTTGGAGCGTTGCCGCGGTAACCACGGCAACGCTCCAAATCTCGCGAGAGTGAACTCTAGCCCTGTAACTGGGCTAGAGTTCATCTCACCACCACTGGGACCACCAGGGATTCCCCACCGGACCACCAGGGACTAAGAAATGTCCCCCCTCCTCCCAGTAAAGGTAAGAAGGGAGGGGGGACATCAATATATTATTTTTAATTAAATAAATAAAAAAAAGCCTCCCTACCCTCCTTACTCCCCATACACACACTGCCCCCATACACACACTGCCCCACACACACACTACACACACAGCCCTACACACACTGCCCCACAAACACTGCCCCATACACACACTACACACACTGCCCCATACACACACTACACACACAGCCCTACACACACTGCCCCACAAACACTGCCCCATACACACACTACACACACAGCCCCACAAACACTGCCCCATACACACACTACACACACAGCCCCACAAACACTGCCCCATACACACACTACACACACTGCCCCCATACACACACTACACACACTGCCCCCAAACACTGCCCCATACACACACTACACACACTGCCCCACAAACACTGCCCCATACACACACTACACACACAGCCCCACAAACACTGCCCCATACACACACTACACACACTGCCCCACAAACACTGCCCCATACACACACAGCCCCACAAAAACTGCCCCATACACACACTACACACACTGCCCCCATACACACACTACACACACTGCCCCCATACACACACTACACACCCAGCCCCACAAACACTGCCCCATACACACACTACACACACTGCCCCACAAACACTGCCCCATACACACACTACACACACTGCCCCGCAAACACTGCCCCCATACACACACTACACACACTGCCCCACAAACACTGCCCCATACACACACTACACACACTGCCCCACAAACACTCCTCCATACACACACTACACACACTGCCCCCAAACACTGCCCCCATACACACACTACACACACTGCCCCCATACACACACTGCCCCCAAACACTGCCCCATACACACACTGCAAACACTGCCCCCATACACACACTACACACACTGCCCCACTGTTGCGGTCGCCGGCCCGCCGAGCCTCACGGTCATGCCCGACCGGCACGACCGCTCCGACTACACGAGCTTACCTGCTCGTCGGCGAGCCGGGAACCGCGCACATAGTTCTTCCGGGCATCGCGCCCGGATCCAAGATGGCGCCGACCGCGTGGTCGCGTCTATTACCAGCCCCGCCCCCGAGAATTATACCAACGTGTGCGTGACGTCACGACGTCAACGCACACGCACGTTTTGGGGTCAGAGGTCGCCCTCTGACCAATCATAGCCTAGAGAGGGGTATTTAAACCCCTAGCTTTCCCCATTACTTTGCCATGTCGTGGTTTCAGTTTCCTGGTTTCCTGAAAGTGCTATTCTCGTGTTTCTGATTTCCTGGTATCCTGATCCTTGGCGTTTCCCTGGTTATTCTGATCTCTGGTTTCCCTGACTTGGCTTGTTTATCGGTATTGAGTATTTTCTGGCTTCCTTGACCTCGGCTTTCCCTTTGACCATTCTCTGTCTCTAGCGTATTAGTCCGGCCATTCTAAGGACCGGTTTACGCTCTTTCCTATTATTTTCCTTTTCTTACTTATGTATATGTTTACATAATTTCTGCGTGCTGGACCACATTACTAGTCGTGACATTACGACATGGCCATGGATCCTGCAGAACTATGCAAGCATATGATCGCATGTGAGAGTAGGGTGGAGGATATGGACCACAGGTTAGACCAATTTGCCCAGGCATTTCAGACCTTGCTCCAGAGGACTGCCTATTTAGAGGTCCCTCCGGTACCACCTGTGGTCCCGCCACCTGTAGTGGTTCCCGTACCACATAAACCACCGTCCATAACCTTGTCACCGCCCCCACGCTATGGAGGTGATTCTAAGGAATTCAGAGGTTTTTTAAACCAAATTGAATACCACTTTGAGGCCTCTCCAGGTTCATTCCCAACAGATAGATCTAAAATAGGCTATCTGATGAACCAATTAACTGGAAAAGCTTTGACCTGGGCTAACCCCTTATGGGAAAGTGGTGACGCAGTAGCTCGTGATTACAGTACTTTTCTTACGGCTTTTAAAGCTACATTTGAACCTAAAGGCAGGGAGAAGAACGCTGCCAAAGCCCTTATGCGAATCAAGCAAGGCAGTCGTTCTGTTGCCGATTATGCTATAGAGTTCAGGACATTAGCGTCTGAGGTTGATTGGACCAATAGCGGTCTGGTGGCTGCTTTCTCCGAAGGTTTAGCTGAGAATATACAAGATGAGACTGCAGCTAGAGACCTTCCGGTTAGTCTAAATGAGTTTATTGCCTACATGATAGACATTGACAACCGGCTCAGAGAGAGAGAGAAAAACAAACAACGTAACAGACGCTCTAATTTGTCCATAGCTCCTCGTTTCTCTAACCCAGTGGTGAGTAGCCAGACGCCTCTTCCAGAACCAGAACCCATGCAATTGGGTAGTGCTAAACTCACTGAGGCAGAGAGACAACACAGACGTAACGAGGGGTTATGTATGTATTGTGGCAAGAAAGGGCATCTAAGGTCATCATGCCCGGTTCGGCCGGAAAACTTGCACACCTAAGGCACGTACGGGGACCGACCTTAGGTGTGATGTATATGTCCCCTAAATTGACTAAGAACCGTTTCCTTATCAAAGTAACCTTATCTTTCGAGAACACTACTATTCAATGTGAGGCTATGATTGACTCTGGGGCAGCGGAGAACTTCCTAGACAAGGAATTCTCTGCAAAACATCTCCTGCCCTTAAGACATAAAGAGAAACCTATAGCAGTCGAGGCCATTGATGGGAGGCCTCTTACCCAGCCTTTCATCACACACGAAACTATGCCAATCACTGTTTCAGTGGGTGTTCTCCATTCTGAAGAAATGACCTTTCAAATTATCTCTTCACCTACAGTTCCGATAATACTCGGTTTCCCTTGGCTCCTTAAACACAATCCGCGTTTGGATTGGATTGAAGGAGAGATTGTGAGTTGGGGTGAGAGATGCAAAGATGTCTGCTTTAAACAAATCCCACAACCTATTGGCACCATTAATGTTCCTGTTACACCTCCCTTGACCACACAAATTCCACAACAGTATATGGATTTGAAAGAGGTATTTAACAAGGTCCAGTCAGAAGGGTTACCTCCTCATAGACCTTATGACTGTACCATAAACTTATTACCAGGGACTATGCCTCCCAAGGGAGGAATCTATGCCTTGTCCCCCCAGGAAAATCTTTGTTTAGAGGAATACATTAAGGAGGCTCTCAGAAAGGGTCATATCCGTAGGTCCTCCTCACCAGCCGGGGCTGGATTCTTCTTTGTCTCTAAAAAAGAAGGAGACCTACGCCCTTGTATTGATTATAGGGGTTTGAATAGGATTACCATTAAAAACGCCTACCCTATTCCCCTTATATCAGAACTATTTGACAGATTGAAGGGAGCTCAAGTCTTTACCAAGCTCGATCTCCGAAGTGCATACAATCTAGTCAGGATTAAGGACGGTCACGAATGGAAGACCGCATTTAACACAAGAATGGGACATTACGAATACCTGGTTATGCCGTTTGGATTATGTAACGCTCCAGCGGTATTCCAGGATTTTATTAACGATGTCCTAAGAGAGTACCTTCACATGTTCGTTCTAGTGTATTTGGACGACATTCTCATCTATTCCCCAGACCTAGAGACACATCACGAACATGTGAGAATTGTACTGAAAACCCTGTTACAAAACGGCCTTTACTGTAAACTGGAGAAATGCCAGTTTGACCAAACGGAGATACAATTCCTTGGATACGTTATATCTCCGTCTGGTTTCCAGATGGATCCTCGTAAACTGGAAGCAGTCTTACAGTGGCCATTACCCAAGGGCCTTAAAGCTACTCAACGCTTTATAGGTTTTGCGAATTACTACCGCAAATTCATAAGGGGATTTTCCTCCGTGATTTCCCCTATAACCAATTTAACAAAAAAAGGAACAAATTGTATATCTTGGCCCAAAGAAGCAAGAGAGGCATTTGAACAATTAAAATTTTTATTTTCCTCAGCACCTGTCCTGACCCATCCTGATCCATCCAAACCATTTATCCTAGAGGTGGATGCATCAGAAACAGGAGTTGGAGCCATTCTGTCTCAAAGAGAAAGTCCTGATACGCCTTTACATCCCTGTGGATTTTACTCTCGCAAACTCACACCTGCAGAGAGGAATTACGACATAGGGAATAGGGAACTTTTGGCCATTGTACTTGCCCTTAAGGAATGGAGGCATCTCTTAGAAGGTTCCAAAGAGCCACTTTTGATCTTTACTGATCATAAGAATTTGGCTTATATTGGGGACGCTAAGAGACTGTCCTCTCGTCAGGCTAGGTGGTCATTGTTCCTCTCCCGATTCAATTTCGTAATCACGTACCGGCCTGGTACTAAAAACATCAAGGCAGATGCACTTTCTCGGCAGTTTGAGACAGATGAAGTACCAGAACAGGAGATATATCCTATTGTACCTCCTGAATGCCTCATTGCCACTACTGTTTCCGAAGTGTCTTCTCCACTCTTCTGTGCCATAATAGCAGATCAAACTCAGGCACCTGTGGGAAAACCTCCGGACAAACTGTATGTGTCACCTCAGTTTCAAAAGAAGATACTAGATTTGTTCCATGACAACCTCACAGCGGGCCATCCTGGAGTCCATAAAACTCTCTCAGCCGTCTCCAGGAGATTTTGGTGGCCTGCTCTCAGAAACGACATCAAAGATTATGTTGGGGCATGTCAAATATGTGCAGTTTCTAAAGTTCCTCCTAGGTCACCTCCTGGACTGTTACAACCACTGCCCATACCTAGTGCCCCCTGGACCCACTTGGCCATGGATTTCATTGTGGATCTACCCAGTTCAAACGGGTTTAATACAGTCCTTATGGTTATTGATAGATTCACGAAGATGGCACATTTCGTCCCACTTAAGAAATTACCATCTGCTCAAGATCTTGTTCAAATATTCTTGAGAGAGATCTTTCGGTTGCACGGTGTACCCAAAAACATAGTATCTGACAGAGGTACCCAGTTTGTTTCTAGGTTTTGGCGTTCCTTTTGCAAACAATTGGGCATCGAACTCTCCTTTTCATCAGCATATCACCCTCAAACAAATGGAGCAGCAGAGAGGGCGAATCAGTCTTTAGAAGCCTATTTACGTTGCTTTATAAATGCCAATCAATCTAACTGGTATGAGCTCTTACCCATGGCTGAGTTCGCCAGAAACAACGCCACTCATGAATCTTCTAATCACAGTCCATTCTTTGTTAATCAGGGTTATCACCCCGCTGTTTTACCTTCTGCATTCTCAGACACAGAAATCCCCGCTTTGGACACCCGTTTAGAATCGATTCATGATACCTGGGATTCCGTCCATTCAGCTCTGCAAAAAGCCTCATTCCGAGCAAAGGTCCAAGCTGACAAGAAACGGGGCGCTAATCCTGTCTATCTTCCAGGTGACAGGGTGTGGCTCTCCACGAGACATATCAAGCTTAAGGTCCCATCCATGAAATTTGCCCCTCGGTACATTGGTCCCTTTCGAGTTACCCAACGTATTAATCCAGTGACCTATTCTTTGGCACTACCGGCTCATATGAGAATAGCGAATACTTTCCATGTGTCTCTGCTCAAGCCCCTTACTTGCAATCGCTACACCAGGGTATCCACTCCTCCTCCGCCCTTGGTAGTGGGTGATCAAGAAGAATACGAAGTCCATTCTATCATGGACTCCAAATTATCCAGAGGTGTCTTGTCCTATCTCGTTGACTGGAAGGGTTATGGTCCCGAGGAACGTTGTTGGGTTCCTGCTGACCGGGTCCATGCGCCCCGTCTTATCCGGTCGTTTCACAACCGCTTTCCTCTTAAGCCGGGTCCTTCCCGCTCGGTGCGCGGTCTTCGAGTGGGGGGTACTGTTGCGGTCGCCGGCCCGCCGAGCCTCACGGTCATGCCCGACCGGCACGACCGCTCCGACTACACGAGCTTACCTGCTCGTCGGCGAGCCGGGAACCGCGCACATAGTTCTTCCGGGCATCGCGCCCGGATCCAAGATGGCGCCGACCGCGTGGTCGCGTCTATTACCAGCCCCGCCCCCGAGAATTATACCAACGTGTGCGTGACGTCACGACGTCAACGCACACGCACGTTTTGGGGTCAGAGGTCGCCCTCTGACCAATCATAGCCTAGAGAGGGGTATTTAAACCCCTAGCTTTCCCCATTACTTTGCCATGTCGTGGTTTCAGTTTCCTGGTTTCCTGAAAGTGCTATTCTCGTGTTTCTGATTTCCTGGTATCCTGATCCTTGGCGTTTCCCTGGTTATTCTGATCTCTGGTTTCCCTGACTTGGCTTGTTTATCGGTATTGAGTATTTTCTGGCTTCCTTGACCTCGGCTTTCCCTTTGACCATTCTCTGTCTCTAGCGTATTAGTCCGGCCATTCTAAGGACCGGTTTACGCTCTTTCCTATTATTTTCCTTTTCTTACTTATGTATATGTTTACATAATTTCTGCGTGCTGGACCACATTACTAGTCGTGACACCCACAAACACTGCCCCATACACACACTACACACACTGCCCCCAAACACTGCCCCATACACACACTACACACACTGCCCCGCAAACACTGCCCCCCATACACACACCGCCCCAAACACACACACACTGCAACTCTCACACACACTGCCACCCTCACATACACACTGCACCGCTCACACACACATACACACAATTTTGAGTCTATGTCTTTATGTGACTGTGTTTGTGATTTTCTGACTATGTATGTGTCTGCGTGTTTTTTTAATATATGTGACTGTTTTTTTTTTGTCTTATTAAATCAAAACAAGCGGGCCACGGAAAAATTATCAAATGTTTACCGGTCCGCGGCGATAAAAAGGTTGGGGAGCACTGCTATAGGATATACTGCCGCTGGGGCGAGAGGTCGGTTGCCTCCTCTCCCGGCAATTTACACTGCTGCTGGGGAGAGAGGCCGGCTGCCTCCTCTCCCTGCAATTTACATTGCCGCTGGGGAGAGAGGACGGCTGTCTCCTCCCCCAGCATATTTACACTGCCGCTGGGGAGAGAGACCGGTTGTCTCCTCTCCCTGAAGCTCATGCTGCCGCTGGGGAGAGAGGCCGGCTGCCTCCTCTCCCTGCAATTTACACTGCCACTGGGGAGAGAGACCAGTTGTCTCCTCTCCCTGAAAAGTAAACTGCTGCTGGGGGGGAAGGACGACACCTTCGGCCCCCTGGAATGCACACTGCTGCTGAGGATGGGAGACCGCTTGTCTCCACTCCCTGTAGAATATGCTGCCGCTGGGGAGAGAGGCCAGTTGTCTCCTTTCCCTGTAGGATGAACTGCCGCTGGGGAGAGAGACCGGTTGTCTCCTCTCCCTGTGAGATGCACAGCATCCCTGTAGGGCCGGTAGAGACCTTGGTCCCAACTCTACCTGCTATTTGAGGTCCTCCAGGACTTGGGAATAAGGACCACCTGCCTCCTCTCCCGGTAGCTCCGGCTGCAGTTGGGAATCTGGTCCGGCTGCCCAGCATCCCTGTGGGGCTGGTGGAGAGACTTCGGTCCCATCTCCACCTGCTTGTTGGGGTTCCTCACAGGACCAGTCTCTGAGGTCCCCTACTTCGGGTACCTCTGGCTGCCTCTTTTCCTTGATTTAGCCAGCAGGAACTCTTGGTCCCTCTTCGTTTGTCTTTCGACGATTACCTGGTTCCAGATCGCCTGGAAGGTATCCATGGACACATCAGGGCCATACCAGGCCACTCGCTGCCTCACCTCGGCCAGAAAATCTTTGCAAGAGTCAGAGTATGCCATACTTGCTCCAAGTCAATGGACACCTCTGCTTCCAGAAGCAATGCATGAATGCTAGCGTTGCCCTCACTATGATCAACACGTTACCGGTGTCTCCAGGATGCTTCTCCTTGCACTAGGATGCCATCCCACCGCTGCCACCAATGTAACGGATCACCTGGCACCCCCACTGGGTACCTCCGTTAATGGATGCTTCCTAGCTGACGCTGAGGACTATAAACACCGCACCGGACACAACAACCACCGCATACTCCACAACCGATGCCGCTTAGTTGGGGTCTCGCCGTCTCCTACCCACCCTGGACCTATGACAAGGCTCCAGGTTCCAGTGGGTGAACCTTGATTATTCAAGGGAGTATGAAAAGCATAGCAATCCCTTGTAGCAGTTTCCCCAAATAAGAGACAAGACTCTAGATTGAGGATAAATTAGGAACAGAAAGTTTAATGGCACACACTGGTCTTTTATAAGTTATACAGCAAAGGTGACGCCTGGGTGGACCTGGTTGGGCACCGAATACAAAACATGCAAGCCAATAAAAACAGAGGTTTACATTCAGACACTCCCATACAGTGTACATTATCCCTTCCCTCTGCCTGTGATACAATTAACAAAGACAATGGACTAACTCATTTAACTTTAAGCAGAAAAAAACATACATTTTTACAAACCCCAAAAAGTACCCCAAAATACAACACATCCCCTGATAGCCCCAATCTTGGGTGAACAACATATCCAAAAATCACCCAGGTCGGTTCAGGGGTTCAGGAATTGCCTTGAAGTCTTACATGGTCCCATTCCCAAAACAGTTCCATATACTCGACAACAAAACACTGCTGGACAATTTCAGATGGCCGCCACCACATGTTTGAATCTGTTCCAGTTAAAAAGTCCAAGGGGCAGAAACAGTACTTTTGAACATGGGTTATCACAGGGCCCATAGTCCCCAGGGTAGGAGGCTTGCAAACAGGCCCCTCCAAACACCAGTGGCGAAGTTGCTTTCGTCACACCCTCTTTTTCTTTCTAGAAAGAAATAAGTATATGTATTGAGGTAGTTATAGCTAAGATCTTCAGTCTCACAGATCACAGATTTTTATATTTTGGGGACTCTATGGATCTCTCTCTCTCTCTCTCTCTTTATATTTATATATATATATATATATATATATATATATATATATATATATATATATATATATATATGGAAACACTGCTGTCTCTCTTTAAATAGACATACTAGTCTTATAGCATGTATTTCCTGTGCTAACAGCACCAATAGCTTATCTACAATGTGTAGTGAAAGATGCAAGAGGTATGTGTTTTTTATTAATTTTCCCTTTTTTATTTTTAAAGATAAGATAGGCATGTATAATAATGCCACCATTTATATTTATTTATTTATCTTTAAATAGACATACTAGTCTGATATTACATATTTCCTGTGCCACTGCACTAATATCTCATCTATAAATAGCAGTGAAAGATGCACTAGGTTTGTTTATTTCACTTTCAAAGACAAGATAGATATGTGCAATAATTCACCCATGTATATATATGGATACTGATATGTATCTTACATATATTATGGATACTGATATGTATCTTAATTTATCTTTTAGGTATTTTCTTTAATAATGTATGTTATGTATAGAAATAAGGCATAATATATTTGCTTGTTTTAAATGTCATATTAATCAGCAGTCTATCTGCATCAGCAATTACGATCTCTATGCTTTACAAGAGGATGGCCTATAGCCCATCTGTATAATCCCATAGAGGAGGCACAGAACAAACATCCTACAATGAAGCCACACCCCCGAACCAATCAGGAAGGAAGAGGGGAGGCGTTAGGGACTTAAAAGAAGGGGCTGTGGATTCATAACGTTGTCGGAAGACGCCCAGGGAGGCAGACGAAACGCGTCACGTGTGACAAAACAGGAGAGGCAGAAGAGATCACGTGATCGATACTGGTGAACCTGGAAATGACTGTATTGAATGGAGAAAGACATTGTACTCTGTCTTGTGGGTAGTTTTTACTGGCATACCCATCAATTGCAAAGTAAGAGTTTTTAACCTTTTTTTTATAATAAATTGAGAAATATACTATTCAATTAGGGGTTTATGCCTCTCTCTGTCCTGTATTGCATAGAATCATCTATTTACTGGGAGCATACCATCCAGATCCTGTCAGCACAGTGTGGGATACTTCCCTATCCAGTGGAGCTTTTCAAACCCAGAGCCAGGGGTGATAGGGCTCTGGTCCATGTGAGTTCTCCCCATTACCCCTTACTGTTCATTACACTATCCAGATTGTCTGCAATATGTTGTGTTTTTTTCCTGTTATCTATAGATCAATTGTGTCATCCGTTCAAGTGCGCTTGTGGTAATATTATTCTTATCTGTGTATACATTTTTGTGTTACTGTGGTACAGTGCAGCTGAACTGAGTACCTTATCACCTCTATAGTTCTTATACACTTTTGGTTCCTTATGTTTAACCAGATGTTTACGGAAACCTCAATATCTAGCTCTTTGGACGAAAAACTGGTTGGTGTTTATGAAGGATTTTGCATGTCCATCTAAACAAAGCTTCAGTCTGCTCGCCTTCTCCCTAATCAGCCACCCTTTCAGACTGTAATGCATGGAATGGAGGTTCTGGGTCTATTGGACACATCCCTGAATGCTGTTTCTATTCTAACTTCAGCTGGCTTTTCCTTTAAGCAATAGAACAGGAACTCTGCAAAGCTCTCTGATGATCTGGATCCTTTTATCCGATCATTCTTTCACAGATGAAGTTCTCACCCTTTTGTTACCCAGACTCATTCATTTTGCAGATCTCTCTAGCCTGTGCTTACAACTTGCATATTAGTACTAGGTTGGAGTGCAGTGTGGGGGTCACTCCAATCTCAAGGGTCTTGGACTCCTCAAGAAGTGTCCTGGAGCTTAAGGAGATCTTGCTTTCAGGTCATGGCCTGTACTTTGAGAAGTCAACTAGGTTGCGACCAATCGGGTTTTGAACATCAATATAATGGACTCTAGTCTCACTCCCAAGTTGCTAAAGTACTGTGCTTGGTCCAAGATCCAAGGACAACTTTGATGAATGCGTTCTTGGTTTAGTAGGACTACCGCTTGATTTACCTGTTGCCCTTTCTAAGTGCTCTCCTGAATGGGGACCAGGAGTCTGCCCTCCATGGACTTGCAGTTCTCGTTTTACTGACCTGTTCAAGATTTCCAGGTTATCACCTTGGATGCTGCATCTGAGTCTATACCTTTTTTAATCCATGGTATGTTCAGGCACCTGGACCTGCAGTTACTGTTTCTATCAAGTTTAAAGGACCCTCTAATGCTGTAATAGGTAAAAGCTCTAAAATCTGTCTCTGCTAATATATCCCACAAGGTTTAGCAAGCCCATTTGCAATACTGTTTTTCTAATAAATATAGAGGGGAGTTTGTCTAAGTCTCCTGAATGCTGGGGTTTATAAATAAGGACTGCCGGTAAAGTGTCAGGTTTCTGCCATTTTTGTTTTTTTCATGATGTTCAGATGTTTGTTTGGAATGTGGCTTGTATTTGCACAGTGGTTCAGCCAATGATTGTCTCTCTGCAGTTTGAACTTGGTTCGTAGGGTACTTTAACATTAGCCCTTATGCAGCGGTCAGATCTTGAAAATTTAATATGGAATTATCTTTTTCTGATGCCCATATCCACCTCTTTTCTCAGCTTTCCACATTCTTCTGCTCTGTCGTTTTACTGAAATTCCATCAGAACAAGGTGGTATCATTCCTTACCAAGGTTGTTTCATCTTCATCTATTGCTTCCTTCCATTAGCCCAAAGCCAGACAACAATAAAGAGAGGTACCTATAGTATTTGTATGTCTTTAGAACCCTAAGGTATTCTGTGGAGTCAACCAAACTTGGCATCTTGACTGAAGTTTTTGATTCGTCAATCCTATTCTTGTCATTGCTCTGGCTGACATGTGGCATTTGCAGCCTTCAGTTGGAACCACACAGCAGCATGGATGTCCTGGTCAGTTTGACCGCCACACGCTTGGCCACCTCCAAGTCAGAGGCGTTGTGATGTTCATCTGCTTCACGTACAGAACATGTTCTGCAATTCATTGTTCTTGCAAGGTTTACAGATCACCATGGCAATCTGCTTACAGGAGTCCTTAAAGTTACAGGACCCGGTCATTTAAAGTCAGTTTAGTGGTATACGGTCATCTTAGTGGGATACATCATCTACCCTTCTAAGGTCACACATCTTTTTGTAATTTGATGCAGGGTGATGAAGCTGCCCAATTGTATTGAGATTGTCTCTATAAATACTTCCCTCTTTCTTGGGATCATTATTACCCCAATAATAATAATATTGCCCAACAGTGCTTACAGATTACTTGGTGTTTCTTGTTACTGACCCGGCTTTGTTTTGACCATTCTCTTATTCTGTATCTCTGACTCTTGCTTGTTTAATCATGTTTTGTTTACCTCTAGAATCCTTTACCTCGGATTATTTACTCACTCTGTGTTTTTCTCTATCTAGGGCACAAGTTAAGTTCGACCACTCTAAACTCCAGTAAACACATCTCACTCTTGGTACCTGTTCATTCTAGCTACAGTTTCCCTTTTCTCTGTGTGTAAGTGTTACCTTTTACTGACAATGTACTGTTGAGGTACTTGCTGACCCAACAGTGCACTGATTTGTAGTTTTGACCTTCGCTATTTTATCTGTTTATCTATGCTCCCAATATTTGGCTTATCTATTCTGTTTATATATTTTTTTTTCTTAAGCTTGACCTTGGCTTGCTGTTTGACTATCACTGGCCACTCTAAGGATTGGTAATACAGACTGTCCTCACTGTCTGTACCTACTGGGTTTGGATTTACGTGTAGTGTTCCTCCCCTACCGTGACAACCCCATAGTCTCGGGACTGTCACTGAATGGCTACCACATGCCATAAGACTGATGTAGCAGTCCTATAGGCATGATTGCAAGCTGATGGCAAGCTGCAGTATTGCATGCCAGGATCATCTGTTAATTGGCCACTGCTGGCTGCATCATTAGTGAAGCACTCTATCAGTCTGGCAAATCACTTGTAAAGCCAATAAACATGATCACTTCCCTTCGCTGTTAGATAAAGGGACCTGCATTACTTTTAGATAACTGTCTCATTCGAAAGCTTTCACTTTGCATGATACAGTTGCCTCACTCTGCAAGCTGAAAAGCACAGGTATTAAGATATATATATATATATATATATATATATATATTCCCCATATTTACATGCTTCTTCTTCCACTCCAGGGGGACACTTATCTAACCAATCAGTGTCCTATTGCTAGGAATGCTTGAAGTGCATTGGGCATGGTTGACAGATTTACACTTGTGCCGTTGGAATATATCTTCACCTTGCAACATCCTGACAGATGTAGAAGAGATGGAGTCTGATCACTGATGCTCTATTTATATTATTCAGGGACCGGACTGAAACTAAGATGGGTGTATAATAGTGAACTGGGGGACACTGAAGAAACTCCCCTACCTGAGAGGCGTGCCCCAATAATGCAATCTGACCACGTTTATAAACATTTATTAAATACTTTTCAAAATTGTTCTTGTTTTATTTTTGTTTGTATATTTGTCGAAATGTGTTTGCTTGCTGGGACTTTCTCCTGGCACTAATACAACATTAATACATTTGATAGTTTTGTATCTTATTGAAATGCATTATAGTTGTTACACAAAACAAAAAACAAATATTTTACAGAGTGCTGCTCCATAAACTTCTACAGCTCAGCCCCTAACAGCACTGAGTAAGCTGCTTTAAGTAATAACAGGCAGTCAGATAAACTACAAGCAGGTAGTTATTACTATATGTCTCACTGGTTGTCCTCTCCTTATGATGTACATTCCTTTGTAATTCACATCACTTGGTGGTGTAAGTGGCTGGGCTGTGTGCACACATTTAATAAGAAAGTATTTTTCTAGGGATATAGCTAAGGAAACAGACTTATGTTTTAGCATTCTACAAAACATTTCTTTTTTTGTGCAAAGAGTTGAGCATACTATAAATACAAGGTATTAATGAGGCCAAAAGTCAAATAAAAAATTGAATGCATTAAAGTTGTATTGGTGCTTGGAGTGAAACTTGAAGGCAATCTGATCACTGTGATTAACTCTCACAGTGATCAGTTAGTCTGTGGATGAATCTTCTAATCTAAACAGTTAATTGTTAAGTGAGAAAAAACATCAAATTGTAATGCAGGTCAGTATAGTGACACAAAGAGTGCCAAACAGAGTGTCTGGGAGCAAACAAATAAATTTCCCCAAAATCCGGCACAGGTATAAATGCATGGTATTGCTGATTTGGTAGATAACGCAAAATACGAATCTACGGTCTTTGAAATACAAAGACTGTGATATTCACTATGTATATGATAAAAAAAAGGTAGAAAAGATTAAATACCCATACAAAAAGAAATACACACAAAAAACAGATTTTGCATACAGAGCTTTAATGGAAATTATCAAATATTAAATACATTAGGGGGTTATGATTTCTATAAATGTATCATTCTGTGTAAAGGGTTTGGATTATGCAACTGCACTAGTCTCAAAAGTCCAGTCAAAGGTCTAAGTTTAAAAAAAATATGATCAACTTGTCCTCTAACTTCCAAAAAGTCATTGAAATCCTGGGCCATATGAGGCATGTTATTGATCAGGACTAATAAGTGAATCAATTTTAAGGTTTGTTTGTTTTTTGTTGTTTTGTATTATTTATTTTTTGTTGTTGTTTTTTTGTGCTAGTTGTATAGAAATTATTGTAAGCATTACTATGATATACAGTTAAATATTTGGACACTGACTTAAGTCATGTTAGTTTGGCTGTTTACCAAAATAAATTAAGGTTACAGTTAAATAATAAATATATGCTTAAAGTGCAGTCTTTCACTGCAGAAAGATAGCAGGAACATTAATAGTGGCCAAAATCAACAGTTTGCTACTTTCTGAGATAAAAAAAGAACACATTGGTGAGCTCTGCAACACTAAAAGGCTTGGTTGGACATACTTTGAAAACATCATTGATTGATGATCATAGGATCCTTTCCATGGTAAAGAAAAATCATTCTTATACACAATAAGGTGCAACAATTCATACACCTCAAGAATAAAAAAAGCAAGATTATGCCAAAAAAAAAAATCTTAAAAAGCCAGTCCAGTTCTGGAACAGCATTCTTTGGACAGATGAAACGAAGATCAATCTGTACCAGAATGGTGGGAAGAAAAAAGTAAGGAGAAGGCGTGTAGTGGGTCATGATCTGAAGAATACCACATAGTCTGTAAAACATGGTGGAGGCAGTGCATGGCTTCCAATTGAACTGTGTTAATAGTGTTTATTGATCATGTGAAATAAGCAGCTGGATGAATTCTAAAATGTATATGGATATATTGTCTGCTCAGGTTCAGACAAATTCAGTGAAGTTGATTGGATGGTGCGTCACTTTACAGATGGAGAATTACCCAAAACATACTGCAAAAGCAACCCTGGAGTTTTTAAGGCAAATAAGTGGAATATTCTGCAATAGCTGAGTCTGTTACCTGATCTCAACCTGATTGAGCATGCTAAAGACACAACTTAAGGCAGAAAGACCAACAAACAAGCAACAACGGAATACAGCTGCAGTAAAGGTCTGGCAAACCATCACATAGGAGGAAACCCGGCATTTGGGAATGTCCATACGTTCCAGACTTCAAGCAGTCATTGCCTGCAAAGGATCCTTGAAAAAAGTATTACAAATTTAAATTTTATTTATGATTGTGTTTATTTGTCCTGTTACATTTGAACCCCTGAAGTAAGGAGACTCTGTATGAAAATGGTTGCAATTCCTAAACATTTCATGCAATATTTTTGTTAAACCCCTTGAAGTAAAGCTGAAAGTCTGTACTTCAATTGCATCTGTTTTTTTTTTTTCATTTCAAATCCACTGTGGTGGTGTACAGAGCCAAAATTATGGAATTAGTGTCAGTGTTAAAATATTTCTAGGCCTAACTGTACATGTATAGGTTCATTTAAAAAGGAAGCATTCAGTAACCGTTGAATAAACAGACAAAAGTGCATAAAAGGCTTCAGTCATGAAGGAAGGCACAGAATTCCGTAAAAGGCTCAATATGGTGACTTTGTGTTTGTATATTTAGAATATCTTAAATATTTATGATATTGTTGGTGGATTTAATTTTGAAATTCAAAAAGGTTATCATAATGTGTAATAGTTGCTAATGGTTTTTACTCTCTAATTTCCTTTCTCCAGGTCTAACGTATGATGAGGTGGTTTGCTTTGTGCCTCCTCCACTTGATGCAGAAGAGAGGGAGTCTTAAGGACGCTGATCCCATATGATTCTAAATCACTGTGAATGTGGGGAATCACCTTTGTGTACCCCATGCTATCATACAAAGTGCCTACCAGGCTGTGGATATGGGGGTTTCACACATTTATATTTGTTTTCCTTTGCTGGGGAGAATTATTTATATAGAATTTCTATGTAACTCCAGCTGCATGCTCTTCTCAGTTGTTACCCTTTCACTATTAATATTCCAGCACAGAATCATTTCTTCTGCAGGTTGTTGTGTTTGTTTGTTTTTTAATAAAAGGGGTAAATAGATGCAATATCTTATGTCTTAATCATAGTAAACCGTGATCACAATATTGTGTGTAAATTAAAACATGTGCGTGCCTGTATATACATATATATTGTAATGATATCAAAATGCAATATGATAAGTAATGTCATTATTTTCAAAAAAATAGCAGACCATTGGTAAGGAAATATAAAGAAATATGAGAGAGAAAAAAATAACTGTGCTGTTTCTTCTCATTTACATTACATACTTGATTGTGGCGATGTAATACTTCAGATTAGTTGTGTATAGGACAGGAAATATTCATGAGAATTTAATTAACCAGGTAATAATACCCTTAGACTTTTCCACAAAACCATGAAAGTAGTAGTCTTTAAAGTACACAATAGCGGTATGGAAGATGCAGATAAATCAACTGGGAGTACCTTCACCATCTACTTAAAAGAAAAGTTAAAAGAAGAGTTGTGAGATGCTGTCAAATCATTTCCTTTTAATAAATACTTTATATTAGTCTAGCATTCATTAGGACGTTGCCTATTGAAAAGAATATAAAAATGTATATTGTGTAATAAAATTAATACAGGTTTACTCTTTCAAATAGTGGAAATCTTTTGGGATTCAACTCAGTATATACACTCAATGAGTAGTGCAAAGTCCTTTGCCTGTTTTGCGTAGTTTTCGTCCAAAATGTAAAAAAAAATTTTATTATTATTATTTTATATTTTTGTTGTAGCATATCGGAGTTAGTATAGGCGTGGTATGCTACTTTTTAAGTGCATTATTAAAGTAAAAGGAACAGTGTCACACATATAAACATCGCATAATGTCACTTTATTCCTGTCTAGCTAAATTTAAACTAAGGACATATGCACTATATGGTGTGGCCTACTCATGAACTTAGGGTTAAATCGCTGTAGTTGGGAAGGTAAGAGAGCCTTGAGAGAACGAGCACTGTGGTGCGATAAAATAACATCATAAATTTAGCTCAAAACGATTGTATTGGGGGCTCTCTCTAGCTCTATCAGATCAACAGCATTTGGTGCAGTGTGTGGGTGCACGCCACCGCAAACGGCTCGCTTCATGTGTCTGAGGGCGGCCGTGTTACTGCTGCACGCTTCTGCTTGGGGTAAAATGGCCCGATGCGATCCACGTTCCATGTTTGAGTTGGAGATTCGGTGGAAGTGGTCTCTTTGAGTCTCTGTATGTTATCTGGTACTGGCATGTTAAGTGCCTTGAAACATTGCTCCGCTTCTGCGATCTGTGTGAGGTAAATAATTTTCTCACCATGCTGCACCGACAGCTTTCGTCCCGGTCCCCGGCAATATCTGACGCCTTTATCTCTCAACATCTTAGTGACCATATTTAAGGAGTGTCTCCAGAGCATTGTAGGTCTGAAAAGATGGTTAAAGAAGGAAAGGTCTGAGCCTACAAAGTAATAAGAGGTGAGTTGCAGCTGCAAGCTTGTAGAAGCTGTTTGCTTTGAAGCAGCTGGAAACTCGGCAACAGGTCCCATGGCACCCCGGCCGTAGCTTTGGGTGACTTAGGGACCTTGTAGTAGTCATCGAACTGTATGGCTTTTGCCTTGGTAGTTAAGATCATAGCGTTTAATAGCCTTCGAAGATAGTGCGGCACCTCCGTTTCTGTGATGTCTTCAGGAACTCCACAGAGCCTTAGAATTTGCTGCTGCTTTAAGTCCTCCAGCACAGCTTTTTTGGCCTCCATAGGATCTGCTTTAACTGGTCTATGTCAGCGGACAGGTCTTACTGTTTGCCTCTGCTCCCCTCGTCTTCCAAGGACTGTAGTCTGTCAGAGTCCACATGTCTTGGAGGACTAGCGCGATGTCGGCTGAGAAGTAGGCCTTCATCTCCGCCAGCATGTTCTTGATGCTAGGCATGATGGCCGGCATGTTCTCTGTGCTAGGCGCAGGGCTAGCACACTTGGGCACCAAAGCCGCCTCTGTGTAAGAAGTTCTCTTGTGGGGTACGCCACAACCGGCTGGGTCCGGAGAGTCTTCTTGTACACTCTCCTGCGAGCCGGAATCTGAGTCGTCCCGCACGGGCACCATCTTAGAAGGCCACAGCAGCGGCGTACCTCGAAACAAAGCACAGATATCCTTGGTGGAGGATGCTGCGTTGCTAATGCAGAATTTCGTTTTCTTCCCCATCACTTCGGGCTAGTTTTGGGTACATTTCGGGTTCTGTAGTCTTAGGTAGGCTTGTATTTAGTAAATCTCTCCCGGGAGCTCTCAGCATGTGCATCAGTTAACGTCAGTGGCTCGCTCCGCCTCCACAAAATGTAAATTTTGAAATGCCTGAAGTAATGTCCAATGTGTGCGCTGGGTAAAGCCTTGTGGTTTACTTTAACAAAGAGAAAGCTTTGTGGTGTTTTTTATTTGTTTTAAGTCATATGTATTACACAATATATATTTTTTAGTAACTATGATCCTGCTGGGTATTGGACGAATGAGAGAGCATTTATTGGAACAATCTTAATTAAGTGGTTTGAAAGCATCTAATGTAATTTCTTATATCGTGAATTGTGTGTATGTATTAGGAATGTGTTTTGAAGAGATCTGTACATATTGATTTGTTATTTGAGTGGAAGCATTTTTTAATAGAGAAGTGTGTTGATGTGGAGGTGTGTTTGCTGCAGATAAATATTATTTTCTGTGTGGGTCATGCTGAGATAGATATAGATATATATATATATATATATATATATATAGATATATATATATATATATATATATATATATATATATATATATAAAAAAAAAAAACCAAATAATCTTGCACTCCACCTGATCCGTAGTCCAATGCCCGGTGCTTGTCAGCCAAAATACAACGGAAGATTCAAAGATAGCACTCCAGGGACTTGATAAAATGTAACTTTTATTTTACTCACTAAAACATCAAAGGTGTCAACGTTTCAGCTTGATCCCCTCAAGCTTTCGTCAGGACATACTGTGCAGACAAATAAACCCACATATATACCATACAGATAACGATAACTCACCACACTTGTGAAGCCTCTGACTCCATGGTCATCACCATGGTGACATATATCAACAATAATAAAAGTGCAACCATACACATAGATCGTGCAATTAAAAAATATTCAATTAGACTATTTTACGCTAGGGGAATCAATTACTTAAACATTAGTCACACTGGCAGCATTGAATAGTAACTACTGCAATGAATATCCTTCATAATGTATAAACTGGACTCATAGAAAGCAGGGCTGAAAACCAGCAGGAATACTAGAGACTCTGAGAAAGTTCAGACAAAACTAATCGAAAAACATTCAATTAAACTATTTTACGCTAGGGGAATCAATTACTTAAACATTAGTCACACTGGCAGCATTGAATAGTAACTACTGCAATGAATATCCTTCATAATGTATAAACTGGACTCATAGAAAGCAGGGCTGAAAACCAACAGGAATACTAGAGACTCTGAGAAAGTTCAGACAAAACTAATCGAAAAACATATTTAAACATCATTATAAGGGCATATGTCCCACTGGAATTCACTCCACAGAAGATTGCTAGGATAGGGGTAGATCGCCTAACTGATTCCAAAATAGACTTCACAATTAAACTCACTGGAGATTGGCCAGTTACTAGATAATAATAACTACTAATGATCTCAAAATTGATCACAATGGCCACATAGAACGGTAACTGATGCACTATATTCGATTTCTTAGTATATACAACGGACTCCAACAAAGCCAATACGAGATAACAAGATAATCTAACAAAAGGGTGACACACCAATGCATGAGCACCTGTATCACCAGAGTTAACAAAATCAAAGTTGTTTAAGATAGGGGTGGATCACCTAAGTGGTTCCAAATAGACTACCCAATTAAACTAATACTGACTAGTGTAGTTACTAGAAATAAACTAGATACTCCTTATATGAAATACTAAACAGAGCTGCAACTGTCTCATATAGTAAAAACCCATACATTTCAAACCTCTGTATCATCATCATAATGAGTTACAATTCTGAGGCACATGGAAACTATTAAGATTATATATACACCAATATAGTGAAGGACTGTACTCCAAGGTCTTAATCCAGGTAATAAGACGTAACTTTTAATTCATACAATATAAATAGATCGATGTTTCAGCTCCGGCTTGGAGCTTTCGTCAGAACAATCATAATGAACAAATAGTACATATATACTACACAAAATGGTTAATAAAATCATGTACTCACCACCCGCATCAAAGGCACACGTGGCTATGAAGCTCGAGCCTCACTACCGATATGTTGCTGAAGGCGGAACAAGTGCGTTACACTGCGCTGCCTCAGTAATAGCTGGAACTAAAGCCTTTGGAGCTGGGAATGAGTAGGAAATGCCTATTCCAGTATAATACTGGGGATAAGTACAAGTAAAATGACCATCGGGTCCATAAAAACAAAACATGAACGTATAATTAGACTATATAAATACTCACTAGGTTTAAAGAGGGGAATGTCTACTTACTCTGACTGAATAGAAGGGCCGGACTGGGAAAAAAATTCAGCCCTGCATTTTTTCCTGGCATATGGTGGCAGTACAATAGGGATGTACTCTTCCCTCAGGTCAAGCATCTGAAAGAAATTAACATAAAAAGTTCCTCCCCTTACCAGGTATAAGAGATCCTTGAAGCCACAGGACCTCAGTTCTCTTTCTTGTTCCAACAGGAACGGACGGCATCTGGAAAATGGAGTGAGTGGTGAGGCACACGGGTTGCTGCCAGGGGGAACCGGCCCGATAGCCTCCCGGGTGGAGCGCTGAGTGGCCATGGAACTGCCTGCTGTTACAGAGCAGGTATGAAAAGCCGGCGTTTTATGCCGCGTGAGTCACCGGCTACGCATCCCTGTACGCCGGAGGAGCAGGCGCACAGCGGTGGAACGCACGCCCGGGTGGTTTTGCATTCCACCGGAGTTCCGACCACGCTATTACGCATGCGCGGTCTGAACTCCCTAGAAATAGCGCCAGATTTGAATCAATTCTGCCTATATATGCTGTGCAGATTTTTCTGTCAGCATGGATGCTTGACAGTAAAGATCTCCCGTGTCACCAGCCCCCCCACACGGGTCAGAGGTTTTAGAGGTAGGATCCTAATCTGGTTTCTATTTTTAAAGCTCTCTATGTATTTTGGAATTTTCTTAAAGGATAAAGACAAGGTCCCTACTCCTGCTTCAAAGAAAGCCAGTTCCAAGTCTAAACATCTCTGTTGTAGTGAATGTTCCACTCCTTTACCAGATGGGTTTAAGAGAAAAATCTGTAATATTTGCTCCTCGTTATCGGTAGAAAAATCCAAGCAACAAGAAATGAAGTATTTTTTGTCTTGGTTTCAGGATAATCTAGCCCAGACCTTTGAGTCCTTTAAAGAAACAACTCAGACTTCTACAGTAAAGTCTAAACAGAAAGCTAAAAGGAAAAGGACACCTTCAGATTCAGAATTCTCTTCGGGGGAATGTTCTTTATCGGAGTCAGGGTCCTCTAGCGAATCCTCTGATGAAGAGGAGGGGTTTCCTCGTTAAGAGCTAAGATTTATCAAAGAGGTGTCTATGGCCCTTTCTAACGAGAAGGTAGATAAAACCAGGAGTAAAAATCTACCAACCCTGCAGTGTATGCTGGATTTAATTGCCAGGGAGTGGAAGAACCCAGAAAAGAGGGCCTTTATCTCCAGGCATTTTAAGAGTATTGTAAAAATACAGGAGGAAAAGAAATGGGAAGATTTGCCAGCTGTTGACGTACACGTTGCTCAATTGTCTAAAAGAACTACCTTGCCTATTGGGGAAATTCCGGGTCTGAAAGACCCTATGGATAAAAGAGCGGAAACTTCCAGCAGAAGGGCCTATCAGGCAGCAGGTTTTCAGGCAAAAGCTGCATTAGCCGGGACTTCAGTGGCAAGAGCCCAGAATATTTGGCTGAATTCCTTGGAAGAAGGTCTGGGTGATACCCAGGATAAAGGCCTGTCCCTCCTATTCCAAAATTTGAGGTTGTCCAATGAGTATCTTATGGACATTATTACAGAGGTGATTAAACTGTCAGCTTGTGTCATGGGTTTGTCATCTGTAACCCGTAGGGCACTGTGGCTTAAGGCTTGGGCAGCAGACACTGCTTCAAAGTCTGCATTATGTGAACTTCCCTTGGAGAAGAAAAAATTGTTTGGCTCTCCCCTGGAAGAGTTAGTTTGACAGATGTCGGAAACCAAGAAGGCCTTGCCGCAAGAAAGGAAATATTCCTGGAAGCCCAGGTATAGGAATTTCCAAGCTAGACCTCGGAGGGGTTTTCAAGACAAACCCAGAGGGTTTCGCCAGCAAAGGAAAAATCCAAGGTTCGACACACAAAGAGATAAATCTGACAGAAACAAGCGTTTCTGACGCCATCAGAGTAGGCGGAAGGTTGCAGAGCTTTTTTCACAGATGGAGAGAGACGACTGCAAATCCATGGATTTTGAATTTAGTCAAAAATGGTTACCGAATAGATTTCGCGGATACCCCAAGGTTTTCAGAATGGAGACGATAGTCGGTCACACCTATCCTCCGGAAAGGAGATTTTATGGCCACCTTGGATCTCAAGGATGCCTATCTGCATGTCCCTATGAATGTGACTTCGAGAAGATACCTCAGGTTTGCTATAAGGAAAGGGAAAAGCATCCATCATTTCCAATTCAAAGCTCTCCCGTTCGGGTTAGCATCAGCTCCCAGAATTTTTACAAAAATCCTCACACCTATAACAGCACACCTACGGCTACAAGGTATCACAATCGTGCCCTATTTGGACGACTGGTGGATAAAAGCAGGTTCAAGGACCTTGCTGAACTCAGAAGTGACATACACTCTAAAAGTTCTGAAAGACCATGGCTGGATTATAAATCTAGAAAAGTCACACCTTACTCCGTCAAAGTCCATCAGGTTTTTGGGGTTCTGGATCAAGTCAGACACACTGTCAATTCATCTTTCAAGCAGAAAGAAGAAAAAGATAAAAGGTTTGATAACAGAACTGCTTCAAGTATCAGAATGTTCCGTAAGAAAAGCTATGCAGGTTTTGGGTCATCTGACCTCTACGATTCCAGCAGTAAAATGGGCCAGAGCAGAATCAAGGCCATTACAATGGGAAATCCTTTCGCAGTGGTCAAAAAAGGAAGTAGACCTAGATGCACTCATGCGTATTTCAGATCATACAAAAGCAAGAATCTCGTGGTGGCTGGAGGAAAAGTTCCTTACAAAAGGCCGGTCTTTTCGTCTAAAGTCTTGGATAGTAATTTCAACAGACGCCTCAAATACAGGTTGGGGAGCGCATCTAGGATATCACTTAAGACAGGGGGTTTGGTCAAAAGACGAAACAAAGGAGTCTTCGAATTTCAGAGAAATGCTGGCAGTGTTCTACGCCCTTCAACAATTCAAGAATTTGATTTTGGGGAAAGCTGTGAAGATCCAGTCAGACAATCAGACGACTGTGTCATACCTGAACAAACAAGGCGGTACAAGGGTAATAAAATTGCATCTCCTTTGCTCAAGAGTCATGTTTTGGGCTCAGTACCACCTGGACGACATTTCAGCAGTTCACGTTCGTGGGATAGACAACGTGATTGCGGACGATTTGAGCAGATCAAGATGGTCCCAGAACGAGTGGTCTCTCAATCAAAAGGTTTTTGCTCAACTGGTGGAGAGATTCGGTCTCCCAGTTATAGACCTTATGGCAAGAAGGTCCAATGCAAAAGTACGTTCATTTGACTCCCTTTTCAAGGCAGACGGGCCTCTGGTAATAGATGGTCTTTTTTATCCGGTGGGAGTTTCCCCTGGCGTACATCTTTCCCCTGGTAAGCCTAATCCCGAGAATTCTGCGCAAAGTAGCATCAGATCAGTCGCGGCTCCTGGCCATACTGCCATACTGGCCAAATCGCAGCTGGTTTTCGGTTTTGAAGATTATGGCTTTGGAGTACTGGACTCTTCCGGTGACGCCGGATCTCCTGGAAAATGCAGAGGTCCCAGTGGGAGTGTTGAAGATGTTCAAATTGACAGCTTGGCTGCTGCAAGGCTGATTCTACATCATAAGGGTATTAAGAAAGAGAGGTTTCAATTGCTGTTATATTCCACCAGGAGCTCTACCTCTTCTATATACTTGAAGATTTGGACAAGATTTCTTCACTGGTGCATTGCTAAAGAGTGCTTTAATTCTCATCCGTCTGCTGACACAATCCTTCATTTTTTGCAAGATGGTCTGGAACAGGGTTTTGGTCTTTCTACCCTTAAGGTTCAAGTCTCCGCTTTGAGTCATTTTTTGGTGAAGAATTGGGCTTCTAATCCTCTCATTAGGAGATTTTTTAAAGCTGCTAGGCTTTTAAAGCCTCCTATTAAAAGCCGTTTTCCATCTTGGGATTTGTCATTAGTTTTAAAGTTTCTGTGTTCTCAGGCATTTGAGCCTTTGGAAGAGTCCTCTTTAAAGCATGTGTCCCTAAAATCTGTTTTTTTGGTGGCTATTACTTCAGCTAAAAGAGTTGGGGAACTACAGGCACTGTCTTCCTCTCCTGACTTTACTAAGTTTTATCAGGATAAAGTGGTTTTGTTCCCACAACCTTCTTTTTTCCTAAAGTCATCTCCACCAAGTCTATCAATCAACCTATTTGTCTGCCTTCTTTCTTTGGTCCGGCCCAGCCTGATGGGGATTTTAATTGGAACCTACTGGACGTAGGTAGGTCGCTAAAAATCTACTTAGAACGCTCCTCGGCATATAGGAAGTCGGACCACCTTTTTGTGAATTTTTTGGGGAAATTCAAAGGTCAGGTGGCGTCAAAAGCCACTTTGGCAAGATGGCTTATTGAGGTTATAAAGTTGGCTTATTCCGCATCGAACCTTCCTATACCTGCTTCCTTGAAGGCACATTCCACTAGAGCCATGGCTACGTCTTGGGCCGAGAAAGCATGTGCACCTCCGGAAGAGATTTGTAAAGCGGCTTCCTGGTCTTCTTTCAACACATTTGTGAAGCATTACAGGCTAGACGTATTCTCTGCCTCTGACGCTGATTTCGGGCACAGGGTGTTACAAGCTGCTATGTCTTAATTTCCCGCCCTTTCTCTGGGATCTCGATATATCCCTATTGTACTGCCACCATATGCCAGGAAAAACTGCAATTTTACTCACCGTAAATTCCTTTTTCCTTAATATGGTGGCAGTACAGCACACCCTCCCTTTATCTGATTAATAAAAAGTTTTCTGAAGTTTTCTGTGGTTCCACTGTGGTGCTATTGTTACGTACTGAGGTCCTGTGGCTTCAAGGGTCTCTTATACCTGGTAAGGGGAGGAACTTTTTATGTTAATTTCTTTCAGATGCTTGCCCTGAGGGAAGAGTACATCCCCATTGTACTGCCACCATATTAAGGAAAAAGGAATTTACGGTGAGTAAAATTGCAGTTTGCATTCACAGTGGCCCCCTGAGGGGGCGGGGCCAGAAAGTGTGTGTTTTGTCATCACTAATGACACACACACCCCTCTCAAATTGAGCATGTTGGTTCCATGCGCAAAGCACCCCTGAAGAGCTGTAGCATGAGAAAAAGGCCCTGTATTTGTTCTGCGCAGTGCAAGCAAATTTAATAACATGCTTGTGCTGTGTTTGCTTTTAACTTGCCTCTGGTGTCTCCATAAGTTGGAGACCTGAGGACAAAAGGACCAGGAAGGCGTATTGTGCATGTGTTTGGAGCCTACTTCTGAGATTGCGTGTGTAGAGTGAGCTGATTGTGGTGTGGTATTGTGTAAATAGGTCTATTTCATTTGTGAGGATAATTGAACGAACGCACAATGCCAAGATTGTTCCCCTTTAAAAGGGAGAACTACTAAGCAAGCTGGTATGATAATATGTACACGTTAATATTCAGCCTAATAAATCTTAGGATCTGGAGTCCAGTGGACAGGACAAAAGCAGGGGAGGCAAAAGGAAATACAGAGCGATTCTAGCAATTATTGTTGCAGTGCATAAAAGATAACCCTATATCCACAAAGATACATTAGAACTTTATTAGCCTGTTATAAGATAAAGGGATACAATAGCAACTGTGTATCAAACGGAATAACTCTGTTTCCTGTAGTTGCCAGTAATATCTACCCTTGGTGCATCAGAGGATCCTTCCTTTTGAATGCTGTTACCAAGGAAGCTTTTAGGTGATAATCCCCTGAACAGTACAATCCCTTCAGGTCTTACTGTGAAATCAATCGATTGGGTGATATGGCAACCCAATATAAACACAGTGTTAGAGTCTTATGGGATATTATAGCCAGTGCTAATATAGAGAAGTGATACAGAGGGAAATATTGTCTGATAGCAAAGAGGACAGCGAGATCAGGGTATGTAATTGTTTTATAACGAAAGCCTGTCGCTGTTCTATTGTTTTCCCTTACTTCTGCTAATAAACACCTTCGTGGGTGTTCTAAGCTGGATGGCTATACTAGATACTTATGTCCTCTCGAGAAAAATTGGACTCCAAGAAAGGAGATAGAAGAACTAGTGATTAGCGAGAAATAGTCATAACCAAAGTGATAAAGGAGGGGTTCCCTTGGTGCATTGTGAGTAGTGCACTGTGATGTGCCGAAGTGCAGTGACTGGGAATCCCCCCCGTGTTGCCCGACGCGCGTTTTGGAGTATCAAACTCCTTCGTCAGGGGTGGAAATTGCCGCCCAAACCCTCCCGGTATTTAAATAACAGATGGCCAATCATAGAAGAGATCGTCACATCGTCATCAATGACGTGCCGTGCTGAGTCCACGTGGACACAAAAGTAGGTGGAGTTGAGTCTCACTTACGTCGGATAATTGACTGAACAGCCCTTAGTGGATATTGATCATATTTAAGTAGTGTAAACGGGAATAATTTATGATAATATCGTCAGTTATGGTTTGGCTATTATTATTTTAGCCCATAGGATATACAGAGCACTATGTGCCAATGATCTTGTAACCATATATATATACTATATCCAACATAATGTGAACAAACCTGCAACTAAGGTGGTAAGCTATTTACACAAATATAGATCTGCCACTAGTATGCAGGAGTGGAAAATGCTATGTCCAACATTAATATGAATATATACACAGCTGTGGTAGTAAGTTGTTCATATAAATATAAAGCTGCTACTAGTGTGCAGTAGGTTGAGAGATAACGTTCAAGTGTTTTTTAATTGTATATTTTTCTAATTAAAATCGATCTCTTTTGATCTTTATATGGTATGAATGGAACCTCTTCCGGAGCTAGGTTAACAGCCTTGTTGGGGAGAGTTACGTTGATCCATACATAAAAGAATCTCTGCATAGAATAGAGGGTGAGGGAGAATGGACGGTAAGTCTTGGGACAGCTGATGTCCCTGTTGAAAGTATAATAATAAAGTGACAAAATAATTAGAAAAACATTCCCTTAAGCTAATCAAAAGTGACTAAGATAAATAAAGTGGGCTATTTACAAATGTACAGAGGCTATATTTTATTTGGAGACTTCTAAATAAATGGGGAGTATGAAAAACCCTCGTTGAGACCTTTGGGGGACAGGGTTTTGAGGCGGTAAATCCAATAGCATTCACGTCTCCTTAAGCGTTGATCCCAGTTGCCCTTCCTCTGGTCCTGTTTGATTAATTCAATGCCTTGGAATTTGAGGACATTGGGGTCTCCATTGTGAGCTGTTTTCACATGTCTGGAGACCGAGGTTTCAATGTTCCTAGCTGTTTTGACTGAATTTATGTGTTCAAGAATCCGTTTTTTGAGTGGTCTAAAGGTTTTCCCTACATACATGGCATGACAATGACAGGTGATTAAGTAAATCACTCCCTTCGAGTTACAATTAAAGAATCAGAGTGATTTGAAATTTTCTGTATTGGAGCTGTTAAAGTTTTTGGAGTTGGTATTGATATACCTACAAGCTTTGCACCTACCGCATTTGTAGGTGCCTTTAATTTTTCTGACAGCCAATGTGTGGGTGGTTTATTCGTTTGAAAGTGGCTGTGCACCAAAAGGTCTTTCAAATTGTTGCCCCTTCTAGCTGTCAGGGTTGCATAGGAAGGAAGGACATCCCTGAGGTATGTATCTTGTTTTAATAAAGGCCAAAAGTGATTCATGATTGTTTTAACTTGGTCCCAAGTTGTTTTGGTTCAGCTTCTTTTGGTATTGTGGAGGGAACTCCTTTTTCTCTTAGTAAATCTTCCTGTTCGGTTAAGAGAGCCATGTGGTAGGCCCTCTTCAGGCATTTATTGGGGTACCCTTTGGACCTAAACATGTGACGCAATTCTCTTGCTTGTGTTTTGAAGTCTTCCAGATCAGAGCAATTGCGTCTTAGGCGTAAATATTGGCCCTTTTGGCCTTTATTAAAACAAGATACATACCTCAGGGATGTCCTTCCTTCCTATGCAACCCTGACAGCTAGAAGGGGCAACAATTTGAAAGACCTATTGGTGCACAGCCACTTTCAAACGAATAAACCACCCACACATTGGCTGTCAGACAAAATTAAAGGCACCTACAAATGCGGTAGGTGCAAAGCTTGTAGGTATATCAATACCAACTCCAAAAACTTTAACAGCTCCAATACAGAAAATTTCAAATCACTCTCATTCTTTAATTGTAACTTGAAGGGGAGTGATTTACTTAATCACCTGTCATTGTCATGCCATGTATGTAGGGAAAACCTTTAGACCACTCAAAAAACGGATTCTTGAACACATAAATTCAGTCAAAACAGCTAGGAACATTGAAACCTCGGTCTCCAGACATGTGAAAACAGCTCACAATGGAGACCCCAATGTCCTCAAATTCCAAGGCATTGAATTAATCAAACAGGACCAGAGGAAGGGCAACTGGGATCAACGCTTAAGGAGACGTGAATGCTATTGGATTTACCGCCTCAAAACCCTGTCCCCCAAAGGTCTCAACGAGGGTTTTTCATACTCCCCATTTATTTAGAAGTCTCCAAATAAAATATAGCCTCTGTACATTTGTAAATAGCCCACTTTATTTATCTTAGTCACTTTTGATTAGCTTAAGGGAATGTTTTTCTAATTATTTTGTCACTTTATTATTATACTTTCAACAGGGACATCAGCTGTCCCAAGACTTACCGTCCATTCCCCCTCACCCTCTATTCTATACAGAGATTCTTTTATGTATGGATCAACGTAACTCTCCCCAACAAGGCTGTTAACCTAGCTCCGGAAGAGGTTCCATTCATACCATATAAAAATCAAAAGAGATCGATTTTAATTAGAACAATATACAATTAAAAAACACTTGAACGTTATCTCTCAACCTACTGCACACTAGTAGCAGCTTTATATTTATATGAACAACTTACTACCACAGCTGTGTATATATTCATATTAATGTTGGACATAGCATTTTCCACTCCTGCATACTAGTGGCAGATCTATATTTGTGTAAATAGCTTACCACCTTAGTTGCAGGTTTGTTCACATTATGTTGGATATAGTATATATATGGTTACAAGATCATTGGCACATAGTGCTCTGTATATCCTATGGGCTAAAATAATAATAGCCAAACCATAACTGACGATATTATCATAAATTATTCCCGTTTACACTACTTAAATATGATCAATATCCACTAAGGGCTGTTCAGTCAATTATCCGACGTAAGTGAGACTCAACTCCACCTACTTTTGTGTCCACGTGGACTCAGCACGGCACGTCATTGATGACGATGTGACGATCTCTTCTATGATTGGCCATCTGTTATTTAAATACCGGGAGGGTTTGGGCGGCAATTTCCACCCCTGACGAAGGAGTTTGATACTCCAAAACGCGCGTCGGGCAACACGGGGGGGATTCCCAGTCACTGCACTTCGGCACATCACAGTGCACTACTCACAATGCACCAAGGGAACCCCTCCTTTATCACTTTGGTTATGACTATTTCTCGCTAATCACTAGTTCTTCTATCTCCTTTCTTGGAGTCCAATTTTTCTCGAGAGGACATAAGTATCTAGTATAGCCATCCAGCTTAGAACACCCACGAAGGTGTTTATTAGCAGAAGTAAGGGAAAACAATAGAACAGCGACAGGCTTTCGTTATATTAGACTCTATCTTACAATTACATACCCTGATCTCGCTGTCCTCTTTGCTATCAGACAATATTTCCCTCTGTATCACTTCTCTATATTAGCACTGGCTATAATATCCCATAAGACTCTAACACTGTGTTTATATTGGGTTGCCATATCACCCGATCGATTGATTTCACAGTAAGACCTGAAGGGATTGTACTGTTCAGGGGATTATCACCTAAAAGCTTCCTTGGTAACAGCATTCAAAAGGAAGGATCCTCTGATGCACCAAGGGTAGATATTACTGGCAACTACAGGAAACAGAGTTATTCTGTTTGATACACAGTTGCTATTGTATCCCTTTATAACAGGCTAATAAAGTTCTAATGTATCTTTGTGGATATAGGGATATCTTTTATGCACTGCAACAATAATTGCTAGAATCGCTCTGTATTTCCTTTTGCCTCCCCTGTTTTTGTCCTGTCCACTGGACTCCAGATCCTAAGATTTATTAGGCTGAATATTAACGTGTACATATTATCATACCAGCTTGCTTAGTAGTTCTCCCTTTTAAAGGGGAACAATCTTAGCATTGTGCGTTCGTTCAATTATCCTCACATTAAAGGGTTCATGCCCATATCTGGTGGAGCTGGTACCACCAATTCTGACCCATTTCCCTAGCCGTAGATTTAACGTTTGTGTTAATCTAAGACTAAGGGAAATTTCTCTGTTCTCTATATCTGATTACTATTTCATTTGTGTTTGTGGTGTAATATGTGTGGCTAGGGGCCATAGAGAGTGTGTGTGTGTGTGTGACGTAGTGTGTGTAGGGGTTTTAGAGAGTGTGTGTTCAGAGAATATAGTATGTGTTTGCTTACAAGGAATGTAGTGTGTGCATAGGGGATCCAGAATTTGTATGTCAGGAACGTAGTGTGTAAAGCACCAAGAGTGTGTATAGGGGATTGTGTGTTTGTGTATGTAGAGGATTCAGAGTGTATATAGGGATCTAGTGTGTGTGTGTGTAGGATAGATGATCCAGAGTTGGGTAAGGGATCTAGCATGTATCTGGAGCGTAAAGTGTGTAGTTGTGCAGTGTGAGGGGTGCTGTAGTATATATATATATAATTTGTGTAAGGGGCAAATAGCCGTATATGGAGTAAGGTTCCAGCATAAGAGTAGGATAGTATAAAGGGAGCAAGTTGGTTGTGGTGTGCCGAGACCGACGATACGGTAGACCTGTAAATAAAGAGAGCCCACCAAGGAGTAAGAAAGTAAAGTAAATGGAAAGAAAAGAGAAAGTGTTGAAATGAGGAGTGGGTGGGAGGGTCATTCTGATGCTGACTTCAAGTGATATGGAGTCAGGTAAAGGGTGTCCCTTATATAGGGGAGTGAATTAATTTAAGCCCCTCCCACAAATACAGGCCAAACGGCCGTAATACTTGTGTAATGTCAGGATCGGGACAGGGATCCAACACGCAGAGTACAAAGAGTAGCAGATACGTATACCGGACCTTAGAATGGCCGGACTTAACGTAATACTACGTATAGAATGGTCAGGGACAAGCCGAGGTCGAGGGAACGAGAAGACAGGTAAGCGAGAGACAAGCCGGGTCAAGGATAACAGAGAAGACAGGTAAGTAATAACAAAGCCGGGTCAGAACCAAAAGACAAGAGAATACAAGAGCACTGTGTGACTAGGCTGGCTAGAACCACGACAGGGCAATGAGAAAATGCTGAGAGCTCCCTTAAATACCCTGGTTCTAGAGACTAATCACGCCTCCGCCGAGACCTGATTCGTGTCCGGGATTTGACTGACAGGTCGGGCTAGAATAGCGTCATGACGTCGACTATTGAGCGTCACGTTACAAAAAGGCATAGTTCTCTCGCGGCCGGCGTTTACATGCGCGAGGGGACCGCGAGGAACTGGAGAATCATGCCGTCTGGATGGAAAAACGTCTAAGTCTCTACCCGTCTCAGGGGTAGAGACTACAGGTACCCTGACATGTAAGAGGCAAATAGCCGTATATGGAGTAAGGTTCCAGCATAAGCGTAGGATAGTATAAAGGGAGCCAAGTCGGTTGTGGTGTGCCGAGACCGACGATACGGTAGGCCTGTAAATAAAGAGGGCAAAAATTAATAATCAAAGATTTAATACAGTCAACAAATATATACAAATTAACCAGACATTTCCTTAAATGCATTACGGTATTTAATTCCTGGAAGGATTTTGAAGGTAGGAATCTAGGACCGCAACTGGACACCATTTGTTGTGGGTAGGATAGTATGTTATCTCTACTGTTGGTCCGTGTTGACTCGTTTCGGAATGTGGTAGAGCCAATAGGTAATGATATATGTGTTTACGTACGTGGGATCGTTGTAGACAATGATCTGTCTGAGTGGTGGTGATGGTAGTGGATTCTCTGGCCCGAGAAAGGCATAAAAAGCAATGTGCATGGCTGGTAATGGCCGACTTGGTAGTATAATTGAATGGTTGTAGATCTAATAGGTCCGATAAGGATGAAAAGTTGGATGGCTATTGGTAATCTCTGAGAGTATCGTGGGGGAATGGATTCCTGAAAACCTCTGAGTATATTCTTGTCTGTTATGATAGCCTGAAGTTATGGTAGTTTTGGCCATAGGTTATCCTGTGTTGTTGAATGCTTGTAAAATATATAATTAATAGTGTGTGAGATAGTTTAAGGTGGCAAAAAGAAGCAAAACCTAGGAGAAATGTTATGACTAAGGTTAAGCTATGTCGTGTTCCAATGAGATTCTTTAAGCCAGGTGAAAAGCTGTGTTATGCGTTCTACAAGTATGGGACGAAAGTGCTAGGTGGGATAGTGCATGCTATGCTGCATGAGTATGTCTAATCCATGATTTTGTCTCTGGAACGAAAGAGAGGTTGTGACTGTATGGGCGGCTGTAGGAAGCGTATGTTGAACATGCCTGGGATATAAATGAGACAATTGTCCGCAGGGATGTATACCCCCGCCTGGTACATGAAAGTAAAAGAAATGTGATAAGTGGCCAACCAAGTGAGTTCCCCAGAAATATCATAATCGTATGGATGATGAGTGGCGTTTGTTGATGATATGACATGTGCTTAGTTGTCTGAGTAACAACGGACTGATGACCCTGACCATGATTTACCCCATGCCACAGCAGCTGCTACAATGGGGTAAATCTCCCAAAGAGGCTGAGGTGGTGGAAAAATTTCCAAACCTGGATGCCATGGCCAACAGCTCCAAAGCAATCGTTCCCGGTAGATCGATGCCAAACCCGTGGTAGACGCCGCGTCTGACCATCTAGTTGGAGAAGTGTTAGACAATCCTGGAAGGAACATGCTTTTACCATGCCAAGTGATTAAGAAATCCCCCCCCCCCCCCATGTGCAGGTCTGCTGTGGCTGGGGTGTCTAGGGACATCCTCTGATTGTCATGTTGGAAGTGTGGAAAAAAGGGGAAAGTACTCTGGATGTGAAAGCGTGGTCTTGTGGTATGATTTGCATGGCAAAATTAAGGAACCTGGTAGGGATTGTAGTTCCTTGCGGTTGTAAGTACTACATAGGAGGTAGTGATTGATGTAGTTGAGAATGTTCCCTATTTTTCTTGTGGTAACTTGCGTGTATGGATGCCGACTCAAGTCATATGCCCAGTAATGTGATGATAGTGTCTGAGCCTTCTGTTTCTTATAGGGTACTGGGACGCCCAAGTGATCAACCAGACTAAGCTGCCGTGAGGCTTCTAGTGAAAAATATGTTCTTTGATCAACAAGAAGTCTTCTAGGTAGTGTATGTGTCAGGGTGGCAGTCCTGAAACCGGGACCCCTAAGTGCCTGATGATAAGTGGGAGTCTTCAGAGTGGAAGTGGATTATCAGGGCCTGGTGCAGGGCAACCACACGCCCTATGGTGTTGAGCACCTGCATTTTTTCGGCCACATACCAGAGCCCTGATGCAGCTACTGCGGATCCCAGGAACTAGGAGCATCGAAATAAACAGACCTCCCAGGAGCTGAATAGGGAGGCTCTGCAGCAGGGATGTATCCAGTACAGAAATAAGGCAAGGTTAGGATAGTCACCAAACATTAAAACAAGACATAACCAGAAAAGGATAGGAAGCTAAACATAGAACATGTACACAATACATAAGGGAACATTAACTAAACAGGGGCAGGACAGGACTGTACAGTACATGGACTGGGAATACAAACTAAAACAAGACAAGCTATGACATAACTAAGCACTATATATGAAAAGTATGGAGATTTAGTTACATTATATGATCGTACATTGCATAAGCCTGCCACAACGCCAATGTACCCCTACTCTGCCTAATGTATACTAAAAGAACCATAAGAAACACATATATAGCACTTACCTGCAAGAAAGGGCAGAAGGCTTGAGCAGTTGCCTGCAGGACACTGAAACAAAAAGGAATGGAAAACAAACGGGTGTGGCAACATAAAACAAACATTTAAAGGAAACCTGGACACTGGGACTTCCAGGGACGGATTACAGGAATGAACCCAGAAAAACCCAGCATAAATAAAACCAGACATAGAATAGAAAACCTGAAAAACCAAGAAAAACCGAACAAGAAATGTAAAAAGAGTACTGGATACCAGAAGCCAAGTCAGACATCAGAACAGAGCAGGATGTGACATAACACCCCTCTTAAGGAGCGACCTCTGGGCGTGACTAGCAGCTCTCAGGCAGAGACCAGGAAAGAAGCGAGGATCCAGCAACTAAGTCCGCAAGACTTACTGGAGGCAAGGATTCCCCGACACAGCAGGAAAGTAGTTTGCGTCTCACAATGCCATTCCAAACTACTTTACTTCCTTTGGAAAGGACTCCTGCAAAGGAACCACCAGCCAGGACCGAGATCCACTCCAGAATAGGAGCACTGCCACGAAACAGGAACCAAGCATCACAAAAGAACACCTGAAGTGACCACCGTACAGCTTAGCAGATCGACCTCCTCCACGACAAAAATAAGGAAGCCATCTCCAACAGACTGGTCCAGATACAGGATCTCTTGCATGCAGAAGAACCAACAGGAACTAGAACAAGGAACCAAGAACCAAGCATCACAAGAGAACACCTGAAGCGACCACCGTACCGCTTAGCAGATCGATCTCCTCCACGACAAAAATAAGGAAGCCATCTCCAACAGACTGGTCCAGATACAGGATCTCTTGCATGCAGAAGAACCAGGCATGACAGAACAGGAAAGCTGCAAAGTCCACTCCACGAACTCCAAGTGCCTACTGCCATCTGTCGCGGGTGGCGGTACGGAAACCAGGACCCTCTGAGTGCCTGATGTTGATGGGAGTCTCAGCGTGGAAATTGACTGTCAGGGCCTGGTGCAGGGCAACCACACGCCCTCTGGTGTTGAGCACCACCATTTGTGCGGCCACATACCAGAGCCCTGATACAGCTACTGCGGATCCCATGAACTAGGAGCATGGAAATAAGCAGACCTCCCAGGAGCTGAATAGGGAGGCTCTGCAGCAGGGATGTATCCAGTACAGAAGCAAGGCAAGGCTAGGATAGTCACCAAACATTAAAACAAGACATAACTAGTAGAACCCAGATCCATAGAAGGATAGGAAGCTAAACCCAGAACATGTACACAATACATAAGGGAACATTAACCCCTTCCCGACCGGTGCCGGAAATTTTCCGTCAACCTTGTCCTTCAGTTAAGGACCATTGACGGAAAATTTCCGTCATTTACTAAAGTTAACCCCAGATCGCGGTGATCGCGGGGTTAACGGTGCTCCGGTCTGCCTCTGCATTAGAGGCAGACCGGGAGCTCCGATTGGGCTGCCCCAGCTCATGTGCCCGCTCTGACAGCATGTCAGAGCGAGCACATGTGCTCAATGTACTTACCTTCCGCCTCCCTGCACTTCCGGGTTCTGTGTGAAGTGCAGGGAGACGGATCTTCACTGATCCTGCCCCCTGGTGGAAAAAAAAAAATTAAAGTTAAATCCCACCCCCCCCCCTTTCCCCTGTTTTAATAAAATTAACCCCTTCCCTGCCAATTGATCACTGACTACAGTGATCAATTGGCAGGGAATACATTTTAATGTCATCTGAGGGTTAATTATTATTTTTTTTAACCCTCAGGGGTTAAATTTATTGTAGTAATTAATTTAAATATTTAAAAATTATATATTTAGCTAGCTTGGATGGGTGGAAGTTAGTGGGGAATTGGGGAATTTGGTGTTAGGCTAACTAGGGGTTAACGTTAAATTTGTTTTAAAATAAGCTTTAAAAAGGTAAAAAAAAAAAATGTTTTAACTTTTAGTAACGTTTAAGTAAAAAAAATAAAAAAAAATACCACCAGACTTTACCCAGTCTAAATAAAAATTAACCCCTTCCCTGCCAATTGATCACTGCCTACAGTGATCAACATACAGATCGCAGTATCTAATTTGTTTTAACCCCTGAGGATTAACTTTTATTTATTTTTTTAACCCTCAGGGGTTCAATTTATTTAATTAATTCATTTAAATATTTTATAATTATATATTTTGCTAGTTGGGGTGGGTAGGAGTTATGGGAAAATTGGGAATTTACTGTTAGTGCTGCTTACTGCTAGTTAGGGGTTAACGGTAAAAGAAAAGTTTAGAAAAAATGTAAAAGTGTAAAAAAAAGTTAAGAAAATGTAAAACATTTAATAAGTAAAAAAAAAAAAGTTTAAAAACGGGTTTTACAAAGTGAAAAAAGTTTTACAAAGTAAAAAAAGATTTACAAAGTAAAAAAAATTAATTAAAAAATGCTCATTACCACTACACTTGGTACAAGCTAGCGGGAAAAATGATCCTACGCTAAGGTTCAAAATATGCCTTTTGAATTACCCTGGGATGTCTTCTTTAAGAAATGGTATGCCTTTATGGAGTAATTGGATTATATAGCCTTGTAAAATACTCTAAAATGGGACATGGACACAGCGTAAAAATTCAAAGTTTGAAAAAAACTGGAATGGCTGTGTCTCAAATGTGCCCCTTCAATGTCCACATATACCTGGCAAAGGTACAAACGGGGATATTGCTGTACTCAGCCGACATAGCTGAGCAACATATTAAGTATTATACAGTCGTAGTACACATAAGGTTTGCAAAATATACTGCGCAAACTCACTTTGTGTGTCAAAAAGGCAGAAAAAATGCTTTTTACCACTACACTTGGTTCAAGCTAGCGGAAAAAATATCCCACGCTAAGGTTCAAAATATGCCTTTTGAAATACTCTGGGATGTCTTGATTTAAGAAATGGTATGGCTTTATGGGGTATTTGGATTATATAGCCTGGTAAAATACTCTAAAATGGGACATGGGCACAGCGTAAAAATGTAAAGTTTGGAAAAAAAATGGAATGGCTGTGTCCCAAATGTACCCCTCCGATGTCCACATATACATGGCAAAGGTACATACGGGGGTATTTTTGTACTCAGCAAACATAGCTGAGCAACATATGAAGTATTGTACAGTGGTAGTACACATATGGTTTGCAAAATATACTGTGCAAACTCACTTTGTGTGTCAAAAAGGCAGAAAAAAACGCTTATTACCACTACACTTGGTACACGCTAGCGGAAAAATGATCCCACGCTAAGGTTCAAAATATGCCTTTTGAAATACCCTGGGGTGTCTACTTTAAGAAAAGTGGGGTAGTTTGAATTTAAAACCTGCGAAGATGCTTGGAAATTGCACATAGGCCCAGCGTCAAAATTCAAAGTTCGGTAAAAACTGATATGGCTTGGTCTCCTATATGGCACTGTAGCTTCACAAAATAGTGCCAAAGACATTCATTGGGGGTGTCTTTTTACTCAGAAGACTTAGCTGAGCATAATTTAGGGGTTTTTAACTTAGTGGCACATATGAAATATACAAAATGCCCAGCAAAAATGCAATCCGTATGTAAAATAATGCCCAAAATAATTTTTTACCACATACTTTGGCATATATTGGTGGAAAAATGGGGGCATGCTAAGGCACAATATGCACCTTATGAGATACCCTGGAGTGTCTACTTTTACAAATGGTAGGCCTTTGTGGGTTTTTTTTGAACAGTCAAACTACTATAATACCCCAAATGGAAGCATAGGCTCATTAAATCCGTCTCTCAAAATTCGACTGTGAATACTGAAAAGGACAGGTCTCCTATATGGCACTGTAGCTTCACAAAATAGTGCCAAAGACATACAATGGGGGTGTCATTTTACTCAGCAGATGTAACTGAATACAAAATAAAACTTTGTACAGGAATAGCACACACCAACTTTACAAAATACACATGAGAAGTTCTTTGTTATAAGTTTGTGTGCCAAAACCCCCCAAAAAATAAAATGTTACGCCAATATTTAGCAGAGGTTGGCGGTGAAATGGTTAAGTAGAAAGTGTCAAAACAACCTTAGGTAAATAGCCTGTGGTGTCTGCTTTATTTAAATATATACTTTTGTGTGGCAATTTTGTTTTCTTTTATGGCTATTAAGCTTACAAGACAAACATACCAAATTCTAAAATCGCTCCACATTAAAAGTTTATTTTACTCCTTGTGCTTTGTGACCTGTAACTACCAAAAAAAACTTAAAATCCCAGACACATTATATATTCTGTAAATCAGAACAACTAAATGAATTTATTTTTAATTACTTTCCTTAACCTGCACTAATTGTGCACACATTATTATTGCAAAAACTGTAAAAAAAATCAAACTTTTTCTTTTTTTTTTGTTGCATTTTTCTGTATTTTTTAATAATAAATAAGCATTTATGTATATATATATGTTACATCAAATTAAAGCAATTTCTGTCCTTTAAAAAACGGTATATAATATGCATCGGTGCAATAAATTAGTAAAATGCAAATTGCATTTGAACGCAAACAGCAAAAAATGCCATTGTCGTTAAGTGAAAGATAAGCTTCTGAAGCTCTATCCTTAAGGGGTTAACAATGCTAGTTTAGCTGTGTTAGTGTAGTTAGAACCATATGTTAAATTATATGCTAGCTAAGTCAGTACTTTAGTCGCTTATGTATTTGCTATGTGCTCGCACATTAAGTTTATCTCGGCTGGTCTAGCAGTGTATTGTGGCATGACTTGCATGCAGGACTATGTGAAAAATGTGTTTGACCACTACAGCGTGAGGTTAAAGCTACTCAGTTTCAGGTTAAAGTATTGCTTAGAAGTATTAGTCTGGTGATCAAACATAAACTGCAATAACATGCTTCAACAATATGAAAAAGTAATCCAAGTTATACTAAAACATAGGGAACATCACAGTGTGTCTTGTAGTTAGTGTTATGCAGGGTCTATACACCAAGATTATGTGAACAAGATTAGGCCAGTAAGCTCCTGCTAGGCTGATTGGCTAAACGGTGATATGTCTCACTTGTCTGCCTAAGCGGTGCTTAAATAATTGCATGTCATGTTATCTATAAAGTATGAGTAGCTTAAACATATAGAGCAGATCATATCAGTAACATCAACATTGAGAACAAGCTTTGCTTGTCTAGAATGTCCACCCCATGTCAGCCCAATATCAGCCGGGCGATCGTCCGTGGTGGCTTGTCGGGCGGCCCGTCTGTATGCCTTGCAGCCTGCCATGATGGGACAGAAGGTTTGATGTCTCTGGTAGTAGTTATACTTCGGTTCAGTGTCCGTTTAGTGAGGCAATGTTTCCTTCTTGAGGGAGTGCTGTCCTTCCTGGTGCCTGTCTCAGACGAGGGGAGAGTCCCTGCATGGTGGCTTTAGGGTGTTAGGCTTTTTATTTCTACCCTCCATAGGAGGCTGAACTGCATGGTAGGGTATTCCAGGGATTGGTAGCGCTGTCCCGTTTTGGGGTTATTACCCTCTGGCTTTGCGGGTATTGGTGCTGCTCTTCCCTTGTTTGCGGGCTTTGGCACTTAATCACCGGAGACTTCTCATGCAGAGTGCGGTATCAGGAGAGGAAGGTACATCCGGTTGCTCATGCTCCATGGTTGTTCGCCATGCGGTCTCCGCCATTTTGGGAGCGGGTACTCGCTGGTTTCGTGGCACTGACACAAATTGGAGGAAAGACTTAAAGCTCTTTAATATGTTGCCCCCTCTTTTTTAAGGGACCAAACATAATTGGACAATCGACTCAAAGGCTTTTTCATGGACAGGTGTGGGCTATTTCTTCAATATTTCTTCATCAATTAAGCAGGTAAATTGTCTGGAGTTGATTTCAGGTGTGGCATTCGCATTTCAAAGCCATTGCTGTGAAACCACAACATGCGGTCAAATGAGCTCTCAATGCAAGTGAAACAGGCCATCCATAGGCTGCAAAAAAAAAAGAAGCATTAGGAGTGACCAAATCAAGTTTGGTACATTCTGAGAAAAAACATGCGGGAATGATGCTAGAATACCAAAACAAAAATGTTTTTTTTGTAATTATTTTTTTTCTAATATTTTAAAGGGACTATAGTCACCAGTGCAACTATATGTATTCCTGACCCTAAAGTGTTAACATGACAATCTAGCCCCCCTGGGCCCCTCATGCCTCCATAAATATAGTAACAATCTTACTGTATTCAAGCCAGAAGCTGTAAATCTGCATGCTGTTAGACTCAGGAAAAACAAGCAGTCTGCTGACATGATATAGCCTGATCCAATCACAGTGCTTCCCAATAGGATTGGCTGAGACTGACACGGAGGCAGATCAGGGGCCAAACCAGCATGATTCAAACACAGCCCTGGCCAATCAGCATCTCCTCATAGAGATTAATTGAATCAATATATCTCTATGTGGAAAGTTCACTGTCTGCATGCAGTGGGAGGAGATACTGAATTACAGGATGCTCGTGCACAGCAGATCTGAGTAGATGGAGGCATATTACAAGGCATATTACAAGCCAAATGTACAAGTTGTGATCAAAACAAAACGTAAACAAAACCTGGCATTTGCGCTATATGTCTGTCCAACCGTAATTCACCTATTTCGTATTAAATGCACCCACACTTATTATATATAATTTTATTCAAGGGAAACAGGGCTTTCATTTAACATCAAATATTTAGGTATGGAACATAATTTAATATGAATAAAATATAAAATAATAGGAGAAAATAAGATTTTTAAAAATTTTCTTAGTTCTACGTGCCAGTGTTTGTGGCTACTAAAAATGACAGAACATACCCCATTTGCAATACTTTGTGTTGTGTACTATTGCAAATGGTATGCCATCATGGGGGTAATTTCCATTCCTGGACTACCGTACGTTCTCAAAGGCAACATAACCAACCTGGCGAATTTCTATGTGAAAAAAACTGCCTTATATTTGACTCTGTAACTTTTGAAAACACCATAAAACCTGTACATGAGGGGTTCTGCTATACTCGGGAGACTTCACTGAACACAAATATTAGTGTTTCAAAACAGTAAAACGTATCGCAACAATTATATCGTCAGTGTAAGTGCCATTTGTGTGTGAAAAATGCAAAATTTCACTTCCACTGACAATATCATTGTTGTACATTTTACTGTTTTGAAACACTAATATTTGTGTTCAGCGAAGTCTTCCGAGTAAAACAGTACCCCCCATGTACAGGTTTTATGGTGTCTTGGAAAGTTACAGGGCTAAATATAGTGCTAGCAAATTAAATTCCCTGAACTTTCGACCTGGGTTGTCAGGCAGGTCCTGCAAATTGTAATTAATAAAATGACCTAATTATGTAAAATTATTACATAAATATATACGTAGAATTATAATATATATATATATATATATATATATATATATACACGTGTGTGTTTGTGTATATATATGTGTGTATATAATTTTTTTTAATTATTTTTATTTATATATATATATATATACTTATGTATATAGATATATTATTTTGTTCTACATGTATTTTGATATCAAAATATATATTCATTTTTAAATACAGTTAGAACAAAATTACACATGTATATATATATTTATTTTTTAATTTTATTTTTTAACGTATTGACATATTTGTTTATTTTATATTATATATAAATATATATAATGGTAATTATATATATATATTTAGTCAATATCTTTGTACGTGTACGAGGACCTCACGATCACATGGCCCAGAGGGGCCGAAGAGGAAGGAGGGGGACTCCCTGGGCTCCTGTGGGATCACTGGCGACCGGGTAAGTACATAAGATCGCAGGGTTTCTATGCTGCCCTGCGGCGTTTAGAGACGCTTCCTTAAAGGGACACTATAGTCACCCAGACTTCAGATCTGGGTGTCAGGTCCCTCTAGGGTTAACCCTGCCTGATGTAAACATAGCAGTTTCTGAGAACTACTATGTTTACATCTGGGGTTAAGCCAGCCTCTAGTGGCTGTCTTCCGGACAGCCACGAGAGGCGCATCAGCAATGATTGAGGCATATTATGCCTCAATCACGCAGAGCGTCCATAGGAAAGCATTGAAAAATGCATTCCTACGGACACTTTGAATGCGTGTGCGGCAGTGCCGCGCATGCGCATTCGGCGCCGGTGACGTCAGACAAGGATGCTGACGTCGGCTGGGGAGGAGAGGTAAGGGAGCCCGGCGGGGGAAAAGGGTGAGTAGCTGAAGGGGTTTTCCTGGCAATATAGTGTCCCTTTAAGGACGGCATAAAACGCCCTGCGGTCTTAAGGGGTTAAATAAAACTATTTAGGATTTGAAATCATTGTTTAGTTAATAAGTGAGTGCGCTGGATTGTGTATTTTGGTCCCAGCAGCACCCTATAATATATGCATTTTCAGAGTGCAGCCCTCCTGGTTTTGTTTATAATTGTGGGAGTCTAGGCCAACTACTGGGTTTTGCACCCCTCCCTGTCACAGGTGCCTGGTTCCAGGACCCTATTTAGCCTTGACTTGAAGAGAGTCTCAGTAAGGAAGTATTTCCCAAGTAAGTAGATTAATCTCATAAGGGCAAGCATTAGGCTGCTAGAATAGGACCTGCCGAGTATGGGTTACATTGACATTGGGGCAGGCTTATGCAATGTATGATCATATAATGTAACCAAATGTCAGGGTTCTCACCTGTTAGACAGACAGCCAGACGTGGTCGCTCCTGGAGTTCCCAACAGGGGACTTGAACCGGGGAACTTATCAGTCCTAGTCCTGCTCTCTGCCTCTGAGCCACAGCAGCTTTACACAGAGACTACTGATTCCGGTCCTGTTAATCCTGGCATGGCTACTACACCGGGGGCTGCACCTTGACTTGGCTGTGTCTCACCTGACTCTGATCGGTCATCAGCAGGGTATTTAAACCCAGCCTCGCCCTGTGCTCAGTGTCAAGTCTTTGATCTTGTGATCCAGTTTCGTACCAGTGTTCCTGCTTCATCTGCTTCGTGTTATTGACCCCGGCTTCTGACTCGTTTATTCTGACCTCTGGCATCCCTTGACTTCGGCTACTCCTCGTTGTTCCTGACCTCTGGCATCCTTTGACCTCGGCTATCCCTCGACTATCCTGCTGCTTCAATCCTTGCCTGTCCTGCGTATTTGGTACTGCATCCTGCACAGCCCCCGTGCACAGACCCACAGGCCAGGTGAATTCTTACCTGACCACCTCGGCCTGTGGCTATCTGCAAGGGTGAGCAACATATCTGCGCTACAGACTCCCAACTCAGGTAAGACCCTGACACCAAACTCCCATTATTTTTTACCTAGGTAAGGTGTTTTTAAATAAAACTATTTAGGATTTGAAATCATTGTTTAGTTAACAAGCGAGTGCGCTGGATTGTGTATTTTATTTATATATATTTATATATATATATATGTAGCGGTTACCCCGTGTAGCAGAGGGGTTTCAACCACTAAAGGGTGTCCTTCTCCCGATCAGTGAGGAGGATTCTCAGCATCCAGTGCTCCCCTGCAAGGGAGACGCCCACAGGCAATTAGACATTAACCAATCAGACAACGGTTACATCCCACAGATTCCCTCCCCTCTGCTTGGAAGATAATTGAGTTTCTTACTGTATCTACTCAATTATCTCCAAGCTAAAACGTATACTTTTTTATGCATTTTTATAACTTTATGATTTTTATCACACCGGAATAAAACTTATATTTTTATAAACCACACAACTTGGGGACAAACATATAAAAAATATGTACAAATCGGTTCAGTGGTTCCAGAGATATTGAAAAAGTCTCTTTGGACCGACCGCACGCCTGTTTGCATGCCCAAAACAGTTCCACAGATTCAGGCTGTGTGGTCGGTCTATTTCTGCCTTGAAAATTGACAAAGTCCCATCTGAAGGCGGCGTTCTGTCGAAGTGTCAAAGTAAAACGAGGTTAAACTTCCGCGGTGGTCGTTAGTTGAGTCGCAGTCTATTTCCCATGACAAAGATGACAAAGTCCCATTCGAACATGTGTTCGAATCTTCGAACGGGACTTAGTCTCCAGCCGTGGTGTTGAAGGGTAGGGGAAGGTACAGGTCAGCGGTGTTCATTCAAATGTGTGGCCGATTTCCGTTCCAGGGATTTGACGGCACACACCACTAACCGCGTTCGACTGCATTAAAATGGCCGCCTCCACGTGTTTGATTGTCTAATGGCGGCCACTTCGACTACTTCAGCACTTCGGCTGTATCCGAAGTGCCATATCAAACGTACCGATTCTTTGCACAACACAATTAAAGGGCCAGAAACAGTTTTTGTCTTTAGGTGCAAGGCAAGGTGGATGATGGCAATAAAACAAAAGGTAGAGGTTCCCAGGCGACATGGTAGGTGGCTAATACAACATAGATTGCAGATCCAATGCAAAACAGGGGGATCTGTTACAATATACACACACACACGCATATATACACTGTAAAGGATCCTGCTATCCGTGCAGCGCTGATCCTTGAAGCGTCTCCTGAAATCCAAGCTGAAAAGAGTGAAGTAGTGATTATAGCTCCCAATTCCCCAAACATGAGTCGAGACTTCATGAAGGGGTAAAACGAATGTGTTTATTGATGGCCAAACTCAGCCCTTTTATGATGATCTTCCAGCAAGGACACTCCCACATGGGACCTTGTGGAAGACTAAAACAGAATATACAGAACCAATCACTGTACTTTACAAATATTACACCCACCCACAGGAAGAGTGTAACCCCATCCTCTCTATCCTGGAGATAATTAACTTACCCCTAATTATCTCCGGGCAGAGAGAAACATGTGCTTTTTACCTTTTAACAAAACTATATTAAAATCAATGACTCATGTTTCGCTGAACGAAGTCCCCATGTTCCACACACCCCCAGATAGCTTGGATCTGAGCGCATATTATAGGCGAATAGCACTCAGATCCCACGAACACAGTTCTCAAAAACATCGACTGAAGTTTGGATTTCACCGGCTGTTCGCGTGTTTTTAGCCGACAGCATTATCCTGGCTGTACTGGAAGTTAAACTGGACGAACCAACATACGAATGCACCAGGGGAAATGTAAAATCCAAGCAACTAAGGCAAATGATGTGATCCAGGGACAAAGGGCTCTGTCCCAAGTGCCTTAAGACTCCATAATTTAAAGGGCCAGCATCCCAGGGTAAGAGGCTAACAATCCGGCTCCTCCAAGCGATAGGGGGGGTAGGGCAGTTTGTCACATGCAGACCCAGTGACAAAAGCCATTTTGTCACATACACTGTGGTCATCCATTAATAAATTGTTATTTAATCCATATTTCCTTGCAAAAGTATTCACCCCCTTGGCATTTTTCGTGTTTTGTTGCCTCACAACCTGGAATTTACATGGATTGCGCTTGTGTACAGCAATCTTTATGTCTGACCACAGATTTACTATTGGATTGAGGTCTGTCTTCGACTAGGCCATTCCAACACATTTACATGTTTTCTCTTAAACCACTCAAGTGTTGCTTTAGCAGTGTGTTTGGGGTCATTGTCCTGCTGGAAGGTGAACCTCCGTCCTAGCCTCAAATCACGCAATGAGTGGTACAGGTTTTGCTCAAGAATATCCCTGTGTTTAGCACCATCCATCTTTCCCTCAACTTTGACCAGTTTCCCTGTACCAGCTACTGAAAAACATCCCCACAGCATGATGCTGCCACCACCATGTTTCACTGTGGGTATGGTGTTCTTTGGGTTATGTGATGTGTTTTGTTTGCGCCAGACATAGCGTTTTCTTTGATGGCCAAAAAGTTAAATTTTAGTCTCATCAGACCCGAGCACCTTCCTCCATATAGTTTGGGAGTCTCCCACATGCCTTTTAGCAAACTCAAAACGTGCCATTTTGTTTTTTGCTGAAAGTAATGGCTTTCTTCTGGCCACTCTGCCATAAAGCCCAACTCTATGGAGCGTACGGCTTATTGTCATCCTATGTACAGATACTCCAGTCTCTGCTGTGGAACTCTGCAGCTCCTCCAGGGTTACCTTAGGTCTCTGTGCTGCCTCTCTGATTAATGCCCTCCTTTCCCCGTCTGAGAGTTTTGGTGGACGTCAGTCTCTTGGCCGGTTAGCTGTTGTGCCATGTTCTTTCCATTTGGTTATGATAGATTTGATGGTGCTCCTGGGGATCATCAAAGATTTGGATGTTTTTTTATAACCTAACCCTGACTTGTACTTCTCAACAACATTGTCCCTTACTTGTTTGGAGAGTCCCTTGGTCTTCATGGCAGTGTTTGGTTAGTGGTGCCTCTTGCTTAGGTGTTGCAGCCTCTGGGGCCTTTCAAAAAAGGTGCGTCTTAGTGATTTACTGAACTGTTCGCCGGCGAATAGTTCCTGGCGAACATAGCGTGTTCGCGTTCGCCACGGCGGGCGAACACATGCGCGGTTCGATCCCCCCCCTATTCGTCATCATTGAGTAAACTTTGACCCTGTGCCTCACGGTCAGCAGACACATTCCAGCAAATTACCAGCAGACCCTCCCTTCTGCTTCCCTCCCTTTAGATTCATTATGAAGCTGCATTCTTAGATAGAGGAGGGAAAGTGTAGCTGCTGCTCATTTGATAGGGAAATGGATAGCTAGGCTAGGTTATTCAGTGTCCACTACAGTCCTGATGGACTCATCTGATCTCTGCTGTAAGGACAGCACCCCAAAAAGCCCTTTTTAGGGCTAGAACATCAGTCTGCTTTTTTTTTTTTTTTGGTTTAATGTAATTGCAGTTGCCTGCCTGACAGCTTCTGTGTCAGGCTCACAGTGGATACTGTGCCCACTGGCCCAGTGCCACCACTCATATCTGGTGTCACAATAGCTTAAGCTTGACATTTAAAAATAAAAAACATTTTTTCACTGTAATAGATTGAATAGTTGTCTGCAAGCGTCTGGGTGTCAGGCCTTCAGCGTGTGCTCTGCCAACCTCTGCAAGTGCACTTTGCCACTCATATCTGGTGTCACTATAGCGTGCCTTTAAAAAGAAAAAAAGTTTTTCACTGTAAGCTAATAGCAGTCAGTGTCCTTAAAGCGGGTGTCAGGCCTTCAGCGTGTGCTTTGCTAACCTCTGCAAGTGCACTTTGCCACTCATATCTGGTGTCACTATAGCGTGCGTTTAAAAAGAAAAAAAGTATTTCACTGTAAGCTAATAGCAGTCAGTGTCCTTAAAGCGGGTGTCAGGCCTTCAGCGTGTGCTCTTCCAACCTCTGCAAGTGCACTTTGCCACTCACATCTGGTGTCACAATAGCGTTGATTTAAAAAAAAAATGTTTTTCACTGTTATAGATTGAATAGCAGTTAGTTGTCTTCAAGCGGGGGTGTCAGGCCTACAGCGTGTACTCTGCCAACCTCTGCCACTGCACAGTACCACTAATATCTGGTCGCACAGTAGCTTGCACGCATAGTACCATTAATAAAAAAAAAAAAAATGACAGGCAGAGGCAGGCCATCGTGGTCGTGGTGCTGTGATTCCCTTTTGCCCTAGAATAATGCCCAGTTTTCAGAGGCCAGGTACCCTGAACTTGAAAAGTTCTGAGGACATAGTTGACTGGCTAACACAGGACACACAATCTTCTACAGCTTCCGCTCGGAACCTTGACGCACCACCTCTCAAGATACCACTCACCCGCCTGCCGCCACCACCAACACTAGCACCACAGCCGCTTCACTTGGTATGTCAGAGGAGTTATTTACACATCCGTTTGAAGAAATGAGTGATGCGCAACCATTATTGCCAGAGGATGTAGATAACAGGGATATATCTCAGGCAGGCAGCATTACGGTGGACGTACGGTGTGATGATGATGATGTTGTACACGCTGCTGCTTCCTTTGCTGAGTTGTCAGATACAAGTGAAGCGGTTGATGATGACGATGCGTCCATGGATGTCCAGTGGGTGCCCGCTCGACAAGAAGAAGAACAGGGCAAAAGTTCAGATGGGGAGACAGAGAGGAGGAGGAGGAGACGAGTTGGAAGCAGGGGAAGGTCGTTGCAAGGAGCTAGTGGCACAGTCAGTCAGACAGCATGCATCGGCACCCGGGGTCAGCCCGACAGCACGCCAATCAACGCATGCTGTGTCCACCACAAGAATGCCGTCATTGCAGAGCTCAGCAGTGTGGCATTTTTTTTTTGTGTCTGCCTCTGACAACAGCGATGCCATTTGCAACCTGTGCCAAAAGAAACTGAGTCATGGGAAGTTCAACACCCACCTAGGTACAACTGCTTTGCGTAGGCACATGATCGCACATCACAAACGCCTATGGGATCAACAAATGAGTAAAAGCAGCACACAAACTCAAAGCCGCAATCCTCCTCCTGGTCCAGCATCTTCAGCCACGTCAACCACTGCTGTCCTCCTTGCCCCCTCTCAACCATCCGCCACTCCGTCTCTCGCCTTGAGCAGTTCCCGCTCATCTGCCCATAGTCAGCTGTCTGTCAAGGACATGTTTGAGCGTAAGAAGCCAATGTCAGAAAGTCACCCCCTTGCCCAGCGTCTGACAGCTGGCTTGTCTGAAATATTAGCCCACCAGCTTTTACCATACAAGCTGGTGGAGTCTGAGGCGGTCAAAAAATTTGTGGCTATTGGGACACCGCAGTGGAAGGTACCCGGACGAAATTTCTTTTCACAAAAGGCAATCCCCAACCTGTACTCGATTGTGCAAAAGGAAGTAATGGCATGTCTGGCACACAATGTTGGGGCAAGGGTCCATCTGACCACAGATACCTGGTCTGCAAAGCATGGTCAGGACAGGTATACCACCTACACTGCGCATTGGGTAATCCTGCTGACGGCTGCCAAGCATGGAATGCGTGGCTCTGCAGAGGAGTTGGTGACACCGCCACGACTTGCAGGCAGGCCTGCTGCCACCTCCTCTTGTCCTCCTACTCCCTCCTACTCCATCCTCTTCCATAACCTCCTCGGCTGAGTCCTCTTCTGCTGCTGCGTCTTGCTCCACATCAACGGCACCCCCCCAGCTCCCCAGGTACTATTCCACATCCCGGATACGGCAGTGTCACGCCGTCTTGGGTTTGACTTGCTTGAAAGCAGAGAGTCACACCGGACAAGCACTCCTGTCCGCCCTGAACGCACAGGTGGAAAAGTGGCTGACTCCGCAGCAACTGGATATCGGCAAAGTGGTTTGTGACAACGGAACAAATTTGTTGGCGGCATTGAAGTTGGGCAAGTTGGCACTTGTGCCGTGCATGGCACATGTGTGTAATCTGATCGTACAACGCTTTGTGCATAAGTACACAGGCTTACAGGACTTCCTGAAGCAGGCAAGGAAGGTGTGTGGCCATTTCAGGCGTTCCTACACGGCCATGGCGCACTTTGCAGATATCCAGCGGCGAAACAACATGCCAGTGAGGCGCTTGATTTGCGACAGCCCGACACGTTGGAATTCAACACTCCTAATGTTCGACTGCCTGTTTCAACAAGAAAAAGCCGTTAAGGAATATTTGTATGACCGGGGTGCTAGGACAGCCTCTGGGGAGCTAGGAATTTTTTTGCCACGTTACTGGACGCTCATGCGCATTGACTGAGGGCTCATGCGTCCTTTTGAGGAGGTGACAAAACTAGTCAGTCGAACCGAAGGCACCATCAGAGACATCATACCATTTGTTTTCTTCCTGGAGCGTGCCCTGCGAAGAGTGCTGGATCAAGCCGTAGATCAGCGTGAAGAGGAAGAGGAAGAGTTGTGGTCACCATCACCACCAGAAACAGCCTTATCAGCATCGCTTACTGGACCTGCAGCAACGCTGGAAGAGGATTGTGAGGAAGAGGAGTCAGAGGAGGAATGTGGCTTTGAGGAGGAGGAGGAAGACCAACCACAACAGGCATCCCAGGGTGCTCGTTGTCACCTATCTGGTGCCTGTGGTGTTGTACGTGGCTGGGGGGAAGAACATACGTTCATTGAGATCACTGAGGAGGAGGAACGGGAAATGAGTAGCTCGGCATCCAACCTTGTGCAAATGGGGTCTTTCATGCTGTCGTGCCTGTTGAGGGACCCTCGTATAAAAAGGCTGAAGGAGAACGACCTGTACTGGGTGTCCACGCTACTAGACCCCCGGTATAAGCAGAAAGTGGCGGAAATGTTACCGAATTACAAGTCGGAAAGGATGCAGCATTTGCAAAATAAATTAAAAAGTATGCTTTACACAGCGTATAAGGGTGATGTCACAACACAACGGGATTCTAACAGGGGAAGAGGTGAAAGTCATCCTCCTTCTCCCACGACCACGCCGGCAAGGACAGGACGCTTTAACCCCTTAAGGACACATGACATGTCTGACATGTCATGATTCCCTTTTATTCCAGAAGTTTAGTCCTTAAGGGGTTAAAGACGTGTTGTTGATGGAGGACATGCAGAGCTTTTTAAGTCCTACGCATCGCCACAGCCCTTCAGGATCCACCCTCAGAGAACGACTCGACCGACAGGTAGCAGACTACCTCGCCTTAACTGCAGATATCGACACTCTGAGGAGCGATGAACCCCTTGACTACTGGGTGTGCAGGCTTGACCTGTGGTCTGAGCTATCCCAATTTGCGATAGAACTTCTGGCCTGCCCGCTTCAAGTGTCCTGTCAGAAAGGACCTTCAGTGCAGCAGGAGGTATTGTCACTGAGAAGAGAAGTCGCCTAGGTCAAAAAAGTCTAGATTACCTCACCTTTATTAAGATGAATGAGGGATGGATCCCGAAGGGACTGACAGTGGGCGATACATTCGACTAGAAAAGGCCTGATGAGATGAGCTGCCTTGGGCTAAAAATGGTCCACACGCTGCTGTATTTTAGCTCTGAATGCCGGTTGACTTGCGTGACTTATCCGCCACCATCTAGGGTTCAAGCCGCAATGTTTTAGGGCACTTTCTGCCTGGGAAACAAACATCAATTTTTCTGGCCGCTGCTACAGCAGCGGCTGCATCAATACCTAATTTTTCAGGCATGTGTACATGCCTAATTTTTCGGGCCTCTGGTGCTGCACTGTGGCTTCAAAAACCAAACCAAAAAAAGGCACATAACAGGGATTAAACTGATAGGAATAGTACTACTTAACACACCACTCCTATCTGGTGGCACATTAGAGTGCACGCGCAGTGCCCCAAATTTGAAGTAGGAGGACCGACCAAGCATCTTTTTCCATCTCGCGCTTCCTAAAATCGATGCCATATACACGTCCCCTGATAGGGCGCCAGCTCATTATTCTCTTGGGCGCCAGCTCGTTATTCTCTTTTTCACTTCACTAGGGACACTTTACTGCACTATTTGCACTTAGACCCACTCTTTGTCTTGCACAGTGTTATTCCTAGCCAGCATCTGTGATGGGAAATCAAGCAGTCATCTAAACGTTTAGATTGAGCTTTAGCTTAGAACACCCTTGAAGGGTGAAATTAGGGCTAGTTTAGAGGATTCTTCTTAGACCTCTCTGAGTCTTTATAGCCCTTCTACCTATCCAGCATTTATGGAAACTAGCTAAGAGAAAGGGTGGCTGTGTGTCTGTGATACATTTAACTTTATATCACCTTATTGAAACTTTATCACTCCAGTCTCCATACTCTCTGCCTATACCCATCTATTTAGAGGGAATTTCCTTGCCCCTGCCAATATTATATAATAGGTAATAGTATTACTATTATTACACAATTAGCCACTATAGGGGAATGAGTATAGTATCCCTTTGTTATTTATAAATGATACAATAAAGACTTTTGTCCATTACTCAATTTACTTTAACAAAGGGTACTAACCACGGTATTAGGAAGCATTACTCTGCTTTCCCTTTCTCCCTCTATTATACACCTATGCTCACTAGGATTTGTAGGTATCACTTTATTATAGTTGTCTAACCTTTTCCTATGCCAGTTTTAGATCTCCTCCTTCTTGGGAGATTTTTTCTTTTTTCACTTTATTAGCATACTTTCGGGGACCCTTGGTGTTGTACGTGGCTGGGTGGAGGAAGAGACCTTCAATGACATCAGTGAGGACAAGGAACGGACATGGCTAGCTTGGTATCCAACCTTGTGCAAATGGGGAGTTTGCGGTTGTGCAAATGGACTGTTTGCGGTTGTTTGCGGTGCGTTAAAGGGGGAGTTTGGTCTGTCACTGTGAAGCGGGCGTAACCCTTACACTACCTGATCGATACAACATCCTACAGTAGGTCCCCCCCTCATTATTTTTATGACCCCCACCCACCGCTCATGGGTGGGGGCGGGCGGGAGGACAGAAGGTCCCCCCCCATTGTGATTTATACCCCACCCCACCGTGCAGGGGTGGGGGCCGGGGGGAGGACAGTAGCCCCCCCTTATCCTTATTTACTGAATATTCCCCTGTATAACAATGTTTGGCATTTAGTGAATATTCCCTATTCTGCTCTGTGTCAGTGTGTATCATGGTCTCTGAGGACAGGTGTCAATCCATATCTGCCAAGTGATCGTATGTAGGGGGAACAGTCCCTATTCTGCTCTGTGTCAGTGTGTATCAGGGGCTCTGAGGACAGGTGTCAATCCATATCTGCCAAGTGACCCTATGTAGGGGGAACAGTCTCTATTCTGCTCTGTGTCAGTGTGTATCATGGTCTCTGAGGACAGGTGTCAATCCATATCTGCCAAGTGACACTATGTAGGGGGAACAGTCTCAATTCTGCTCTGTGTCAGTGTGTATCAGGGATCATTAGGATAGGTGTCAATCCATATCTGCCAAGTGACCCTATGTAGGGGGAACAGTCCCTATTCTGCTCTGTGTCAGTGTGTATCATGGCCTCTGAGGACAGGTGTCAATCCATATCTTCCAAGTGACCCTATGTACAGGGAACAGTCTCTATTCTGCTCTGTGTCAGTGTGTATCAGGGGCTCTGAGGACAGGTGTCATTCCATATGTCAAGGTGTCACTATGTCATATGTCAGGTGTCAATCCATATCCATTGTGATTTAGGAATGTTAGGTGATTTCTGCCCTTTATGGATTAAAACCAGACTCTGCATCAACTGTGTAATTTTCCATGGGAGTTTTGCCATGGATCCCCCTCCAGCATGCCACAGTCCAGGTGTCAGTCCCCTTGAAACAACTTTTCCATCACTATTGTGGCCAGAAAGAGTCCCTGTGGGTTTTAAAATTCGCCTGCCCATTGAAGTCAATGGCGGTTTGCCCGGTTCGCCGGTTCGCGAACGTTTGCGGAAGTTCGCGTCCACCGTTCGCGAACCAAAAATTTTGTGTTTGCGACATCACTACTGCTGAGTCCAGACACACACACACACACACACAGACTGCTGAGTCCAGACACACACACACACACAGACTGCTGAGTCCAGACGTCCAGACACACACACACACACACACACAGAGACTGCTGAGTCCATACACACACACACAGACTGCTGAGTCCATACACACACACACACACACACACACACACACACACAGACTGCTGAGTCCATACACACACACAGACTGCTGAGTCCAGACACATACACACACAGACTGCTGAATCCAGACACACACACACACACACACACAAACTGCTGAGTCCACACACACACACACACACACACACACATATAGACTGCTGAGTCCATACACACAGACTGCTGAGTCCACACACACACACACACACACACAGACTTCTGAGTCCAGACACACACACACACACACAGACAGACTGCTGAGTCCAGACACACATACACACACACACACACACACACAGACTGCTGAGTCCACACACACACACACCTACACACAGACTGCTGAGTCCACACACACACACCTACACACAGACTGCTGAGTCCACACACACACACCTACACACAGACTGCTGAGTCCATAAACACACACCTACACACACACAGACTGCTGAGTCCACACACACACACCTACACACACACAGACTGCTGAGTCCACACACACACAAACACAGACTGCTGAGTTCAGACACACACACACACACACAGACTGCTGAGTCCAGACACACACACACACACACACGGACAGACTGCTGAGTCCAGACACACACACATACACACATACGGCTGAGTCCAGACACACACAAACACAAAGACACAGACTGCTGAGTCCAGACAGACACACACAACACAGACTGCTGAGTCCATACACACACACACACACACACACACAGACAGACTGCTGAGTCCATACACACACACACACACATACACATACACACACACACACACACACATCAAGCCTACCTGTTGCTGGGGGTCAGACAGCCATCTTCTGGCCTTTGCAGCAGCAGCATGGGCTGCTGCTTAACGGTGGGGGCGGGGCTTATGTGCGGGAGGCGGGGCTTCGTTTGGGGGTGGGGCCTGTGCCGGGGAGCCTGTCAGTGCTCTCTCCGGCCACAGACAGCCCCCAGCCTCCAGTTGAGCTGCTCTGCCCTGCATTTCTTCGGGCTGTCACAGACTGTTACAGCCCGAGGGAATATAATCTAAACACATGGCCAGCAGGTTGCTGGCATTTGGGGGGGCACAAGGGGGGGCACAGCATGATGTAGGGGGGGCCATGGCCCCCTCTGGCTCCCCCTAGCGACGCCACTGCCCCCAAAAACAGAAAATCTAGTACATAGGGGTACTGTAACATTCAGGAGACAATGTTAAATACAAATAGTGAGGCTTTGTTTCAATAACCCATATCAGGAATATGAAATGTCCTGTGAAAAGTGAGTTGTGTGAAAAAGCCCAAATAAAGCACAAATAAAGCTATATGTGGGCCCTTCATTTCTGTTAAAGTGGTTAGACCAAACATCTTCCAATGCACCATTTCTTATACTCTGGGTTGCCTACTTTTGAAAATGGTATGCCATAATAGTGTAAATCTTATTACCCAGGCTGCCATGCTCTCTCAAATGCAAGATAGGCCCAGAAAATCACTTTGCCAAATTTCAATGTAAAAAAGCATAAATGGATAAGCCGTATATATGACCCTGTAACTTTCCAAAACCCCATAAAACCTATACATGGGGGGTACCGTGGCGCTCGAGAGACATCACTGAACATAACTAGGAGTGTTTCAGGGCAGTAAACTATATACTAACAATAATATTATCAGTACAAAAATACAAATTTATGTGAAAAATGAAAAAAACAACAAACAAAAAAACGCTGACTTTGGCTAGGGTTTGTGCCCAGGTGGCTACTACAAAAGACTGGGCATACCCCATTTTGAATACCCTGGTAAATTGAATTACCCCCATCATGGCATACCTTTTCAAATGGTATGCCATGATGGGGGTAATTTTCATTTCTTGGCTGCCATACGGTCTGAAAGGCAGCCTGGACACTGCAAACTAATCTGACAAATTTCAATGTGAAAAAGCATAAATGGATAAGCCGTATATATTGATACCGGAGAAACTGACGGAAGCCAAGCACAGAGAGATGGACACAGGTTTCTTCAGGAAGGAAGAGATTCTTTATTCGATTCACCGAACGGGACTCAGAGGGACTAATGTCACCAAAATACAACAAGATCTGAGCCCCGGACAATAGTGTAGGCTCCTTATATAGGCATGTAACTCCTCCCATAATAAGCTCCACCCACACATTCTCTTACCCAATCAATCAAACAAGAACTAACTTCCGGTTTGACCGCATGGCTTGCCCAGCACAATGGAGGAGGGGAATACTACATCCGGCATTCTCGCACATGCTCCGTACACTACTGATCGTATCTTTGCCACGTGCAACCAACCGACCGATACACCAGTATATGCACGTACACATGCCACGTGGTAATCTCGGCCTACTAAATTTATTTGTACCGCAATTTCACCACATTCCCCCCTTTGATGCCTCTGCTATTTTCACAATTACGGAGGCATCACTTAACCATAATTTGCATATACCTCAGGTTGCCATGAACCAGACCAGACTTTGCGACTAATGACATGAGTCCCTCAACATTCCTCTTCCTGCACTGGTTCTCCCTGATTTAGAGCCTCATATCTATATATGGCCATTATCTGTGCAGCAGCCTTTCTCTCTGCTATATTTTCTATGATGCTCTGCACAGACCTAACTACCAAAGGAACAAGACATGGTAGGCGAAGACACAGCATTAAGATTAGCATGACTCCACCTACCAATGCCTTAAGTCCTCCAAACTGCTCATACCAATTACCAAACCAACTACTTGGATTATACCCTTTCCATACCTGAGTAGGCACATGCGCTAGTTTAACCATATGGCTAGTAAGCTTAGCTATTGCTTGCCCTTCATCATCTATTTGAAGACAGCAATTGCTTAGGTTAAACTTCCCACATACACCTCCCTCTACTGCCAATAGGTAATCCAAAGCTAATCTATTTTGGTAAACGGCTGTCCTCATCCTAGTATTATGCTTCGCTAGGAGATTGAGCGCTTGCGATGTCTCATTGGTAATTATCTCAACCACCGCCTGTAACCTTATAATGCGATTGAGCATATATATTGGGGTTCTATAACCAAAAGTACCATCCTCTGCCCATGTAGCTGGCCCATAATAATCTATAATATGCTGGGGAGGCCATTCATTATCTTCCCAGGTACCTATCTCTAGGGGTCCCCTTTTCTTCCTATGATTCACATCATATACTTTAACTCCCAAAGTCTCTCCTGTTTCAATAGGCAACAAGAAGAAGGATGGTTTGAGCATACCTATTCGGAGTTCCCAGTCCTGTGGTAACTCCGAATAGACTTTCTTACCACAGATCCAGTACAAATTTGCTGGGGCTTTCCAACTAGATGTGATAGATAGATCAAACCACACGTCCTTTAAATTGGCATAACTTGCAAACGGGTTAGGTGGTTCTGAGACATTTGAAGCCAACCACCAGGTTGTATTCTTTGTATTATCATCATAAGCTTTTTGCCCTAGACAAGTTAATTCTCCTACAGATGTATTACACATTATTCCTTTCCTTGCTATGCAAACATGCAAACCTATGATGGAGGTCTTTAATCGCCACTCAGATTTACCTCTAACACTCATTTGATAATCGGCTTGAGAAGATATTATTTGTTCAATTGTCTCAGAACCAGAATACATTACCTCCTTTGCTTCCCAGGGCCATTGGTCTCCCATGTTAGTACCTCCACACACATAGCAGTTGGTCACATTAAGACTACCAGCAATACTTTCAGCTAAATGTATAAACAGGTTCTTAGCATTATGGGGGATCTTATTTTCTACACTCATCTCTTCATAAAAAGAATGGAAAACCTGATGAGTTTGGGATGCTACGGTATCGGTCTCTATCCCTATAAATAATATTGTCCCAGGATCCAAACCCGTCTCATATATCTGGAACCCAAATAAGTTTCCGAACCGAATCTATGAATTGTTCAGGATTATTGATAAGTATATGGACTGGGTTACATTCCATAGACTTACAATACGGTTTGGTAGGCAACTTAGTAACAATCATATCCTTATCTACTGTCTGTCCCCAAGTTGCCCACCCCACACAAGACCAATATGGGCAATAATTGTAATCCCTATCTGGGCATTTTGGACTTACGTACTTATTTTTACTACTGGGACAAATATACTTATCGTTAGACCCATACGTTCTCTCCCACTTAAGATCCCTGCATACATTCCACGGTTTTCTACCACTTGATATCGCCTTACATGCATCAAATAGCAGAACACCCTAAGAATGTACGGTTTCTAATACTGTTTTATTTATTAGGGTCCCCTGTGGGTCTCCATTCCGGAGGGTCAACCAAATTGTACGGGGTTCATACTCTGGATTGAAGCACTTAGGTTCGCCTACTCCTAAATGGCATACACTATACTCTATACCAGGGGTAGGCAACCTTCGGCTCTACAGATGTTTTGGACTACATCTCCCATAATGCTTTTACAGCCATATTGCTGGCAAAGCATCAAGGGAGATGTAGTCCACAACATCTGTAGAGCCGAAGGTTGCCTACCCCTGCTCTATACCTAAGTATCTACACCTGGATACATATCCTTTACACTCATATTGTGAATGCCAAATAAGGGTCTGGGAAATGTGATTACCTGTTATAGTAGTCTTAATGCAAACCTCACAGCTAGGTGTGTCGGTACCTCTACCTTCCTGAATAATAAAAAACATAAAAATACACATTATCAAGAGCACTTCTTTCGACGTCTTCATCCTCAGTCTTCGTCCGTGCGATGGCACCTCAGCTTCCAGGATGTAAGGGCTGCAAGGAATGGAGTTCTGCTCTTCCCTCCACAGAGGTCCCTTCGAGACACCCTGGCTATGACACGTGGGTAAGTGGTCAGGCTTTATTATGGCCGTCAAAAACACTCACTTGCTGATCTCTTTAAACACACTTGTAATCCCGATATCTCCTCGTCACTCCGACTGAGTCGTGCGCTTTAACCGGATCTTGCAGGGATTCTCTGGATCTGTTGTAGCTTGCCAAGAATCTACTGCTGCTGGTTTAACCCTGGAGTGATGAATCCACGGAGTCACTTCAGCCACCTTTATTGCTGTAGGGGTAGACAAAAGAACAACATAAGGACCCCTCCACTTAGGCCCTAACGGTACACTGTTCCACTCTTTAATCCATACTTGATCTCCTGGATGATAACTATGAACAGGGGGATAAATATTCACAGGTAATCTATCTTGTACCCATTTCTGTACCTCCTCTATAGTTTTACCCAACTCTACAACCTGCTGCCGGGTAATTCCTTCTCCCAACTGACTCAAATCCCCCCTTAAGTTACCAAGTACGGGAGGTGGACGCCCATACATGATTTCAAAAGGTGAGAGACCCATCCTTCTGGTAGGTGTACTACGAATACGCAACAGAGCTATGGGCAAAAAAACATTCCACTTAAGCTGAATCTCTTGACACATCTTTGCCAATTGGTTCTTAATAGTTCTGTTCATACTTTCTACTTTCCCAGAGCTCTGAGGTCTATATGCTGTATGAAGCTTCCACTTAATACCAAGCATATGAGTCAGTTGTTGTAGGCAATGGTGAACAAAGGCTGGACCATTATCCGATCCTATAGAACATGGTAGTCCATATCGGGGTATTATTTCTCGCAACAGGAATCGTACAACTTCTCCTGCTTTCTCTGTACGAGTTGGACATGCTTCTACCCAACCTGAATAGGTACACACAACTACTAGTAGGTAGCGATGTCCACCGGATTTAGGCATTACAGTATAGTCTATTTGCAGATCGGTCATAGGGAGTCCCCCCATATACTGGACTCCTGGTGGTTTCACTGGTCCTTGCCTTGCATTATTCTTAGCACATATCACACATCTACGTACAATAGCTTGAGTCAAGTTGGACAATCTTGGTATGTAGAAATGTTTTCTGAGAGATTCTTCTGATATAGATTATTTTAAAATAAACAAATATGTTTAAATGTCTATCTGTTCCTGTCCAAATCTGAGATGATTAAATTGCGTATACGCAGAAGTATATTCACACTGACACACGGAGTTCAGGTTAAAAGCACTTCGAGAAAATTTAATGGCATCTGGTTAAAAGCGGGCTCGCAGACCCTTATAAGAGCAATATTACATCATCATTGAATATCAAGATAACAACAAATAAACATCATTAATTGGATTAGGTGTTAAGTGGCTATGTCAATGTCCACCCATCAATATTATTAATTGGCTCAAGTACTAAGTGGCTGGCTAAGTGTCCTCCCACCGAGAGGTGGTGTCATCTTGGACACGGGTGTGGACAGTTGGCTCAGGCGCCATCTTACTCAGCACGAGGCTTTACTCGATGGGAGGGGGGCTTGGGGCGTCATTTTGGGTAGTTAGTGATGTCAGACTCGGGGTCAGGTTCAGGGCCTTTTTTATGAAAGAACATTTCATTAGAGCAGTTTCTCATGGGCTAGCTATGGTATACTTTGTTTCATGTTACAGGAACTTGATAATTCCGGTGTTAGTCATATCCTTCTAGAAAATACATACAATACATTCTCTTTCTAATATTCTAAATGCTGTTAGGAAAATCTGTCATATAATGAAGTTAAATGAAGTTAGTGCAAAAATTTAATAAAGGTTTTTAATAATTCTACATCAGTCCGCCCTATGAAATGTTAGACTCTAAAAAAGATAAACTGTATTTGTTAATACCAGAAGACGTGTTAGCCCAAAGGCACAGAAACCCCGTGACCGCTAGCTAGGTGTTATTGCAAAGTGCAATTATGTCCCTTCCTTTCCCTAATAGGCTGCAGCACATCCGTCAATACGGTCAGGAAATCTCTTCACTCCGCTGGTATCCCGCGGTGGCTTGTCCACCACATCTCCGCACGGCAGTCAGTTCCATAGAGACGGACGCTGTCCCTAAGCTGGTTCCCTACCTAAAACTCTTGCACTTTATCAGTAAAAGGGATAGTTTGCAGCGGTATACAGGGTGAGTTGAAATCTTGGAAATCTTGGTCATCAACTGTCAGATGTGCAAAAGTGGGTGCCGCTTGGTCTACAGTCTTCAGCAGGAATTTTCTTAGACAGGGGAGGACACAACAAACGAGAAGAGCGAAAATAAAAAGAAAAATTAGTAATGCCATACCAATATGTATTAAAGCTTTTTGCCATCCTGTCATCCAACCAAACCATCTTTCCCAGGGATCTTTTATCCCAGAATTCCTTTTTAACTCTTCAGAGAGCTTATTTAGTTTCTCTATGGCCATGGTGACTTTACCATTAGGACCTGTGTTTTCTGGGATGTATGTACAACAGGTCATGGTGTCGGGCAGTATTTTACATACACCCCCCTTCTCAGCTAGAATCATGTCTAAGGCCATTCTGTTCTGGAAGGACATTTGGGATGTGGCCTGCAATTGTTCGGCTAAACCCTGGAGGGCATCTCTGGTGTAGTTGACAAAGCGTTGTTGGTTGTAATAAATTTAATTGATCCAATTTAAATTCTTGTTTGCAGTAAAAACTATGGTAAAAAGTGATTCAAACCCTGCAGCAACTTCATCTCTTGCTTTAAATTCATTAGGCACCCCAATGGCATCAATGTAAATGTGGGGGTCAAAACTGCCTCTTACTGGGGCTTCACGCTTAACCTTGGCTGGTGTGTGTATGGACTCATGTATGTCAGGGTGTGTGTCAGAGATAATATGTATAGGCATGATGGCTTTAGCCAGAGTACACTCCCCCCACCATTCCTTGTCCATCCTGGATCTTAGCTGTAAATCCCCACACAACCAGTAAATATCCCCTAATGACCTAGTATGGAATTGTAACAGGTGCATAGGGACAGTTCTGTAAGTGGCACAATACCCTTTGGAGAAGTTACCCAAGAACTTACCAATTCCATCATAATTGGCATAACAGGTGTAGTTTCCCTTGTAAACTGTAACACCATCTGGGGGTTTGACATCCTTGGTTAGGAGAGGGTATTCTACTGTCCATGCTTTGCAGAGGGACCTATTAAAGTTGTAGTGGTAGGCAAAAAAGACTCAGAACGCATTCTTCTATATCTACTGGCAAGGTCAAAGGAACGGTGCCGAGGTGAGGTCGGGCACCACCACACACATAGCATGCGGTTCTGTTATGTTTGTTGGCATTGTATTTCATCCATTCTAACCATAAATTAACATCATTAAAACCTGTTTCAGCGGCCATAGTATCTTCAAAGGTGGGGTTAGCAATGGCCATCATGTCTTTAAAGGACTGGATGTGTGGTTTTAATGGATTTGAGACCATGTGGGTGGCCCCTTGCCACTCTGGAGAGTGGCACATATCTTTTAGGTAGAAGTGCCCCAATTTGTTATAGGAACCTTTCTTCCAATACATTCCCATTACATACTGGTCTGCATCCGTTGGACTGGGATGCTCTATATTTAGGATTAATTTCATGGGTGTACCTCCTCCAGGCTTCCTTAGAGTCATTCTTTGGAGGAGGGATCTTCCATGATCATCTACCTTAGATAAGGCACTTTTGGGTTTGTAACCCCAGGCAGGCCCAGCATTCCACCCTGCAGCCCCCCAATGGTTACAGTTATGCCCCCATTGTTTGTCAACTACGCAAACATAGGGGTCCTTTGCATGAGGGATATCTCTATAGATAGTTTTTTTTTAATTTGTGACGTAGGGAATGGGCAGTCTACAATGTCACAGTAGTCAAAAGTGTATGTAGCCACACGGGTACATGAGGAGTTGTACCAGAAGGTATACCCACTGGCATCTTTAGTAATGGCTACTTGTTGGGCCTTAATTACGCTAATTAAGGAGATCATGTACCAGAGGTACATGGTTGTGCGGTATCTGCTTCCTCTGGGGCAGGAGTCTTCTTGCAATGGGAAGCGTGGATCCAATGTGGCCTGCCAGCCAACTTGACGGAGGTTGAAGTGATCAGGAGAACTTGGAATGGTCCGTCAAATCTTGGTTCCAGGGTGTGTTTCCGCACAAATCTCTTGACCAGAACCCAATCTCCGGGAAGCAGGTTGTGGGTACCCGTATCAAAATCGGGATCTGGAATTGAAGAGAAAACTTGGGCATGTATTTTGTTCAAAGCACTTGCAAGTTCAGTTACATAATCTACTAAAACATCAGTTTGAAGCTGTAGCTGTTGAGGGTAATAACAACCTAGTCTGGGTGCAGTCCGAAATAGAATCTCATATGGGGACAGTGAGTGCTTCCCTCTAGGTGTGTGTCTAACGCTGAATAAAGCTATTGACAAGCTTTCTGGCCAGGGCATCTTTGTTTCTTGTGACATTTTTAACATTCTGGCTTTTAGGGTGCCATTCATGCGTTCCACTTTGCCACTACTTTGTGGGTGGTAAGGGGTGTGAAAAGCTAGGGTCACTCCCAGAGCAGTCCAAATTTCTTTAGTCACTGTTGCTGTAAAGGCTGGGCCCTGGTCACTTTCAATAACTTCTGGTAGTCCAAATCTACATACAATATCTGCGAGGAGACGCTTTGCTGTTGTCTTGGCAGTGATATTGGCCACTGGATAGGCCTCTGGCCAGCCTGAAAACATGTCCACTATTACTAGTGCATATTCATGAGGCCCACTCTTGGGCATTTGTATGTGGTCAATCTGAATTCTCTGGAATGGGTATATTGGTTTAGCCAGGTGCTTCAAGGGCACTTTGGTTGGTTTTCCTGGGTTGCATTTTGCGCAAATGACACAGGCCTTGCAGAAGTTGTTGACCAGTGTTGTAATTCCAGGCGCTTCATAATACTTCTGTATGAGGGCAGCCATTAAGTCTTTTGACAGATGTGCAGGTCCATGTGCCCATTGGACAACTGCTGGATATAAATTCTTAGGGAGGCAGAATCTAAAGTTGTTGTAGTATACCCCATCCTTTAGGACTGCTCCTTTCTTCTTCCATTTCTGTATTTCTTCAGGGGCAGTTGTAGCTTGCTGTTCCCGTAGGATTCTTAAGTCAGTAGGAAGAGTCTGCAAGGTAAAAATAGGAATTTCTTCGTGTCCGGACGCTTCTTCATCCACTTCCTGCAATTTTCTTGCTGCTTGCTTAGCAGCCTGATCAGCCAAGTGGTTACCCTTCGCTTCATCTGTATCCAATTTCCCATGTGCCTTTACTTTCAAAATGGCCACTTCTTCTGGGAGTAGGAGGGCATCCATTAGTTCCTTAATTGCAGAACTGTGTTTGACTGGCGTACAGGCAGTGGTAAGAAATCCTCTTGTTTTCCAAATTAGTCCGAAGTCATGTGCCACACCCAGAGCATATCTTGAATCTGTGTAGATGTTGGCACGTTTTCCTTCTGAGATCTTGCATGCTGAAGTCAGGGCTTGCAATTCAGCTTCTTGTGCAGACATTGTTGGTGGTAAAGATGATGACTTGATAACTTCATCTGTTGTGGTTACGGCATATCCTGTGTGGTATTTTCCTTCTTCATCGGCATACCTTGAACCGTCCACAAACAGAGTGAGATCAGGATCTACTAATGGATCCTCATGCATGGTTGGTAGATGCATTGTCTCCATTTTCATCTGTTCAAAACAGTCATGAGGTGTCTCTGGGTCATAGTCATTCACTATGACCAGATCTTGAAATTCGTTTTCCAGGAAGTGGCGTGGCCATGCTTCCAGATGGTCAATTGTTGGGTATTTGACAATGCCATTCTCCTGTAGCTGTGATTCATTCATGGTAGCCCATAATTTTGCCATGGGTCAAAGGTCATTCCATGATCTTGTTTTCAACTTGGTGACAGGGACATGTGGGATGGCAATGTCCCAATGACGGTACAAGTATTTGAGTTCTGAAGGTAGATGAATCAAGACCATGCTGTTGCCTTCAGAGTCACAGTAGAAGTCTTGTGCAGTAAGTTTCACCTCCACCTGATGATAGAGCTCATCTTCATAGCAAGGTTCAGGAGTGATGTTTGGCTTGTACCACATGGTACAGAAAGCATATCCTGCTCCCTCACAGAGAGGTGTTTGTCCGTCATGAAAGGATAAATCAGGATGCATTCTCTTGATGGTGCCAGTAAGAAGGAAAATGTAGGTTTCATCCATGATAAACCCATAGTAGATACCCCCCTCAGGTAGTGGGAGAAGAGTGGACGGATTGAGAACCTGACATCTTTGTATGGTAATGTTGTCAGGTAAAAGGAGATGACATTGAAGACGTAGGTGTCTTGCAGGAGAGACATGCTTGAGTTGTACTTGGTTGATGATGGCAGAAATGTCATGTGGGGCCAAGACGACTAAAGGGTGGCCAAGGACCAGGTCTGCAGTTCTTTCAATTAGTTCCCTGGCTGCAAAAACAGCCCGAAGGCAAGAAGGGGTCCCTCTGGCCACAATATCCAGCTGGCAGGAGAAAAATCCAATAGGCCTTTGACGGCCTTTTGATTCATGTGTTTGAGTAAGGACTCCTGTAGCATGGCCTTGTCTTTCAGAGACAAATAATTTGAAGGGTTTTGTATAGTCTGGTAGGCCAAGAGCAGGAGCAGATGCAATGGCATGTTTTAGTGTACAGAAGTTGTCATGTGCTTCAATGGTCAGGCAGAATGGGTCTGACTTGAGTGCATCATAGAGTGGTTGCATGAGTAGAGAGGCTTCTGGTATCCATGCTCTGCAGTAGGAAATGAGGCCTAAGAAGGCATGTAGAGATTTTGAAGTCCTTGGGGTGGAATATCCAGTACTGCTCTGACTCTGTCACGGGTGAGATGTCTTGTTCCTTGAGATAGGCAGTGGCCAAGGAAGATAACAGTGGGTTGACAGAACTGAAGCTTGAGAAGTGAAGCTTTACATCCTTGTTCTGCTAGATAGCAAAGGAGATTAATTGAGCATTCTTCAGTTGTAGGTATGTCATCACCACAGAGCAGCAAATCATCCACATACTGGAGCAGGACCACCTCTGGATGGTCAGACTGCCATGGATCAAGAATAGAACACATGGCCTTTGCAAATTGACTTGGAGAATTTTGTGCCCCTTGGGGCATGACAGTCCATGTATACTGATGTTTGTCATGTGTGAAAGCAAACAGGTACTGACAGATTGGATCCAGGGGTACACTGAAGAAGGCATTGGCCAGATCAATGACTGTGAAGTATTTCGCAGAAGGTGGGACCCCAGAGAGCAGAGTGTGTGGGTTTGGCACAATAGGGGTGTCCAGGACTGTTGCTTCATTCACTGCTCGGAGATCCTGGACCATCCTGTACTTCTCTGGTTCTCCTTTTGGAGTCTTCTTCTTCACAGGAAACAATGGTGTGTTGCATTTTGATTCACATTTGACAAGAGCACCCTTTTCCAGTAGTGCTTTGATTTGAGTTGAGATAGCTGCAGCTTGAGCTGGTTTCAAAGGGTATTGTGGTTTCCTTGGTAACTTTGCTCCTGGAATGAGTTTTACCACCACAGGTGGGACTTTTAGGTGACCTATGTCCTCTGGGCCTGAGGACCATAGTTTTGCAGGAACAGCTGTCTTTAGTGAATCAGGGAAATTGGACCTCAGTTCCTTTGCATCCCCATGGGGTTCTTCTAAATGGAGCATCAGAGGCAGGGAGCACAAGGCTGAGGTGTCTGACACAGATAGAGGGGTAGATAATTCTACTTGTCCATCTGGAGTGAAGATGATAGATGCTTGCAGGCGTGAAAGAACATCAGCGCCTAACAGGTTAATGGGGCATGTGGAGGACACCACAAAACGAGCAAGCAAGCTAGGGTAGTTGCCAACTCGTAATGGAGTTGTTAAAGGACTTTGTCTTGGTAGGCCATCCACTCCTACACAAGAGACATCAATTTTTGACAGGAATGATGGGTCTGGCAGATCTTGTTCTCGTAGAACACTTCGGGCTGCACCTGTGTCAACAAGAAATGTAGTAGGTTGTCCTTCAATGGGTAGAGTCACAGTGGCAAGTGGCCCCCCCTTGTCCCCTGAAGACACTGCCATGACAGGGGTTAATGACACAGGCTTGCCAATATCCTAATCATCTGGTTCCTCAACAATTGGAAATGTCTTTGAGGCCTTGGGGACATGTGCAGCCTTTGTCACTTTCTTGGGTTCTGGACATTCGCCCCTGAAGTGACCTTTAGCTCCACAATTAAAGCAATGTCCATCCTCGGGTTTGGTGCCTTTTGGAACAGGTCCGGGGCGGGACACCATGAGAGGAGCTGAATTGGGCTTTCTAGGAGTCTGAGCAGATTCCAGACCCCTAGCAACTTGGAGTAGGGTATCCAGAGGAACAACTCTAAATTCAGTACGTGCAGCAACGATTCCCTTGCGTATGGAGTCTTTTATGCCTTGGACAAATGAACCAGACAGCATTTGAGAATGAATCTTATTAGTAAGATCAAATCCCAAATCTGTAAACACTTGAAACAGTCTTGCATGGAACCTTTCCACTGATTCTCCTTTTTCTTGTACAATATCAGTAAGGCCAGCAGCCTGATCTGCAAGTTTGTCCTTAGCCCATTCCTTTAGCTGGTTGCAGAATGCCACTCCGGAAGCATAGTCAATATCAGTAGTAAGCAAATCCGTGCTGAGGTGGTGGGCTATGCTGGGCCAGTATGCATCTCCAGCTTTAATGGCACAAATGCTTAATAAATCTCGCCATGCGGCGGAATAAGTCTTTTGGATTTGAACTATCCCTCGGTAAAAAGGCATAGGTTGCTTTTCTGGGTCAGGGAGTGATTTCATCAGAGCACTGGCCTGAGTAGGGTTAAAAGAAACATATTGTGGCGAAACCAACTTCGCCACTGTGAACTGGAGAAGCCTGGTTGCCCGCCTGCTGCCTTTGGACTATGGACCAGACTTTATGGGAATGTGATACCCCAGATAGCTATACCATGGAGCCTATTCATATAATGAAAGACTATGGGAAAGACTTTAGCTCCATGGCAATTGTACTGTGTGAATAGGATCTGCGCGCTATTCGGTTTTGTGCGCTCAGATCCCAGCTATCTGGGGATATGTGAAATGTCTGTGTGTTATGGTTAAAAAGTAACTTTCTGTATTTTAAAGTGTTTTATGTCTTTCTGTAACCATGTGGTTAATGGAGTCTGTCTATATGCTGGAGATAATTAGATTACTTCTCCAGCACAGAGAAGGCTCTGTAAAAAACAGTCTGAGCTGGGAAGCTAGGGGTTTTAAAAGATACTTTACTAACTTTTGAACCCCTGGTCTGATCCATGCCATTTTTTAATATGTGGATATGTATTTTTATGTGAATGTGATGTATGGTTTTAGAGTTAGGAAAGTTGTGTAAAAGTATATTTTAAACTGTATGCATAATGGGATTATGTGTCACACTAAGGGGAGGGGATGTGTGGGAGGTAACATCTATGTCATTGGTTCTTTTATGCCTCCCCCTGGGTGTGGCCTGTATGTGTGAGTTGGAAATAAAAGCCAGGCTGGATGAGCCAGTCCTGAGTTCCTGTTTAACCCTCAAAATGAAGTGTCGTCTCGTTCTTGGGGGGAATTGGATTGTAAGCTGACTGCCAGGAGTGTAAGCGGATTGTATGCTTTTCTTGTTCAGCTGTTCCAGTTCTGAGTGTTATCTTGTATCCAGTTCGGGAGTTTGGTGTTCTGCAGTAGCTGTGCCTGTCTCTCAAAAAGGGGATTATCGCCTAAACGGATTTTATTCCCTTTTATGCTGAAACGGTCCGCAACACATATTTAGGTGGAGCCTGATCTCCTCGGCCCATATGTCCGAAAGGATCACCAAGGGAACAGCGAGGCTGTGACTCCGAGGCATCCGGTGAGCCCCGGTAACCATGAGAGCCGGCCTCCTCATCCTCATCTTCGTATGTGACCTGGACCCCTCTGGGAAGTGGGGCCGCTTGAGGTGTCAGGACCGGGGGGTATGCGGGGATCCCGGATGTTGGGGTGGCCAGTGGATTATGAGCTTGGGGTAAGTAGTCACCGGGAAGTACCGGCATTAGGGGTGCTGGATTACTGGGGGCCGCCATATTGGAGGCGTGAAAGGAAGCTGCGTTAGGGTTAAGGGAGGAAGTGGCAGCCATGTTGGATGTGGGCACATCCGGGGTAGACTGTACCGGAATGGGCATGAACGGGGTCTGGGGAGTGGCTTGGGAAAGGAAGTAGGGATGGTTTGAATAGGGCAGGGCCATGGGGTAGGGGAAGGGGTATGGCCAGGCCATCTGGGCAGGGGCTAAGGCGGAACCTGGGGAGGGCGGGATAGCTGGGCAGGGATTAGGAAAGGAGGTGGGATATCCGGGGTAGGGAAATGAAGCTGGGGGGGGTGGGAACTTGGGCTGTGGGAGGAGTAGGCAGGAGAGAGGATGGAGAGAGATTAGCAGAGGCAGGTGTAGTAGAAGGGACCAGAGTGGGTGTAGTGGGATTGACAGTAGCAAGTGAGGAGGGGTTAGTGGACTGGGTGGATGCAAGTGGGAGGGTAGGATTGTTAACGGAGAGAGAGCGTAGGGAAGGAATGACGGATGAAATGGTTGGATTAGACAGAGAAGGTAGTGTAGGGATGGATGAGGATGATGGGAATGATAGAGATGATGGGGGGGGGGGGGAATAAAAATCCATCAGAATTCAGGACCGGACAAACAGGGGCAATGACGGGATGGGTGATGGGAGGATTGGGAGTGGGGAACATGGTCAGCTGGCTGTCACTCATTGCTGACTGAACCTTGGGGATAAACATCCCCTGGGCGCCATTTTGGGGCGCTGGCTGAGGGAGTACCCCAGCAACATAATTATTATGATACACATACAATTTTACACCTTTGTGATCTATTTCTTCCTCAACCCAACCTTCCTGCTGAATAGCTCTTGATACTCTGTACCAGGCTTCTGCAGTACGCAGTAAATCATTATCTGTAAGCTTGCCTTTCTTCTCTGTTAATAATCTGCGCCAGCTCTCTGGCTGTAATCTACCACATGAAGGTACAGCAATCCTACACACCTTAGCAATCTTTTCAACTCCTTTAACCATCTCTTCACCCTCTCTGTCCTCAACTAGATCACACGCTAACCAGCCCTTTCTGGGCTTTTCTAATCCCTGTCCCATTCCCCCTATAAAAGGTGTCCCAGATATAGAGTAAGGAAAATGAAACAGAGTGTCTACAATGCTCGACTGCCACTTGAGGGTGGGTCCCCAAGTGCGTCTTCCCAAAACGTAGACCAGTCACTTATTCCGCCTACCCGAGGTAGCCACGGATTGGAGCGAGGTGAGAAGTGTGTGACCAATCACTTCTCTCACAAGAGAAATAGGAGGGGAAAGTGTAAATAACACAGGAAGTAGAGTAAAGGTAAAAAGTGAAAGAAGAGACAGACACAGGAGTTTGAATGACTCCCAATTAAGACAACATTTCAATTAAAATACAGTGCATGCATCACAGTTTAAATAAATTCAACAGTAATCCCTTTCCTTTACTCATGTGGCCGAAGCCACCTCCCTCAACCTCGTAGTGTCCCCACTCGGAGAACGACTTTCGTAAGTCTCACTACCAGCGGCCACAGGAAACGGCAACCATCTCCGACCCGAATCCTGTGTAGCCTCCCTTGTTACAGCGGTCCAATAAGTGTGACCACCACTATCCTCACCCTTGTAGTGCCCCTACGGACCCACCCGTAAGTCTCACTACCACGTGGTGCTGGAGACAGCAATGCCTGCTTGAATCCACCCGCCACAAATAAAATTGGAATGCCACCAGCCTCAGCGCTCGAAGCTGGAGGGTACCACCTCTCTGCAAGCAGAGCTATGTGCACAATGAGGCTAGCTAGGCTATCAAAGTGACACCATGGGGAATCCCCAGGAAGCAATGAGTCTACACCCCTCCACAGATTCCCCCTCCTCTTTTCCCTTACTGCTGCAGCTACCCAGCACCTAAAAGAGGTAAACATGCAAAGAAGACCCCCAGGAAAACTTCCACAGGTCCACCCCCCTTTTTCCCTGCAGCCACAGCCACGTGGCTACTGAAAGGGGTAAACAGGCAACAGAGGACCCCCAGGCAAACACCCACAGGTCCACCCCCCTTTATCCCAAAAGGGGCAAACAGACAAACAAAGGACCCCCAGGCAAACCACCACAGGTCCACCCCCCCCTTTATCCCAAAAAGGGGTAAACAGACAAACACTCCACCCGGGCACTTAAGCTAGACAAACCAATACAAACACACCCAGGCAACAGATAGGCAAAATGCAAGTAAAAAGATGGGTAACAATAAGGCACCGGGCAAGATATTACCTGTCTTTGATGTCCTCCCGGTAGCAGTCACAGACACTGGGACGGGTCAATCAAAGGGGCTGGAACATACCGGGATGCTGCAGACTCAACCGTGTATTCAGAGGTGATCAATCTCCTTTCCTTCCCCCAGGATTCCTCCGTCCAGCAGCGTCTTCATAGGACGGCTTACCGGCCAAAGGCCATAGCCCGGTGCCCCACGTTGGATGCGCCAAATTGATATAGATTATTTTAAAATAAACAAATATGTTTAAATGTCTATCTGTTCCTGTCCAAATCTGAGATGATTAAATTGCGTATACGCAGAAGTATATTCACACTGACACACGGAGTTCAGGTTAAAAGCACTTCGAGAAAATTTAATGGCATCTGGTTAAAAGCGGGCTCGCAGACCCTTATAAGAGCAATATTACATCATCATTGAATATCAAGATAACAACAAATAAACATCATTAATTGGATTAGGTGTTAAGTGGCTATGTCAATGTCCACCCATCAATATTATTAATTGGCTCAAGTACTAAGTGGCTGGCTAAGTGTCCTCCCACCGAGAGGTGGCGTCATCTTGGACACGGGTGTGGACAGTTGGCTCAGGCGCCATCTTACTCAGCACGAGGCTTTACTCGATGGGAGGGGGGCTTGGGGCGTCATTTTGGGTAGTTAGTGATGTCAGACTCGGGGTCAGGTTCAGGGCCTTTTTTATGAAAGAACATTTCATTAGAGCAGTTTCTCATGGGCTAGCTATGGTATACTTTGTTTCATGTTACAGGAACTTGATAATTCCGGTGTTAGTCATATCCTTCTAGAAAATACATACAATACATTCTCTTTCTAATATTCTAAATGCTGTTAGGAAAATCTGTCATATAATGAAGTTAAATGGAGTTAGTGCAAAAATTTAATAAAGGTTTTTAATAATTCTACATCACTTCCATACTATCTCTTCCAGAATGTGTCCCGTTGTGATAGTTCTGGACAATTTCTACAGCTAGTGATGCTGGAATAACTATTCTTCCATCTTCTAACTGATACCATTTGTTCTCCAGGTACTTCCCAGTTTCAGTCTTTAACCACTCTTCTTCTTGAGCTGTATAAACTGGAGTCCATTGAGACAGTGGAGTCGGTATAAGAGCAGCTTTATGTTCCACATACTCCTGTCTTCCTGATTCAGCGGCACGCTTAGCTGCATTATCTGCCATCCAATTTCCTTTGGTTACGTCACCATCTCCTTTCAGATGCGCCCGACAATGTATAATACCAACTTCTTTCGGTTCCCATACGGCTTCCAGTAGTTGCAATATTTCAGCTGCGTACTTGATTTCTTTACCCTCTGAGTTCAATAATCCTCTTTCTTTATACAGAGCTCCGTGGGCATGAGTGGTTAGAAACGCATACTTGGAGTCCGTGTAGATGTTCACTCTTAAACCTTCAGCCAATTGTAACGCTCGTGTTAGTGCAATTAATTCTGCCTTCTGTGCCGATGTTCCTTTTGACAATGGCCATGCTTCTATCACCTTGTCTATGGTAGTCACTGCATATCCTGCATAGCGAATCCCTTCTTTCACATAACTACTGCCGTCCGTATAGTACTGGACATCAGGGTTCTGGATGGGAAAGTCACGAAGATCTGGTCTACTTGAGAACACTTCATCCATCACCTCCAGGCAATCATGTTGACTCTCAGTAGGTTGTGGCAAAAGGGTAGCTGGATTTAAGGTGTTAACAGTCTCTAAATGCACTGTTTTCACACAACATAGCTTGATACTTAGTCATGCGGCTGTTACTAAACCAATGATTGCCTTTATAGTCTAGCAACGTTTGTACTGCGTGCGGGACTCGCACATAGAGTTCTTGACCCAGAGTGAGTTTATCAGCTTCAGCTACCAGCAGGGCGGCGGCAGCTACGGCTCTTAGACAAGGTGGAAGACCACTGGCCACTGCATCCAGTTGTTTTGACATATATGCAACAGGTCGTTGCCATGATCCCAAGTACTGTGTCAATACTCCCACAGCCATTCTTCTTTGCTCGTGTACATATAAGTACAATGGACGTGTATGATCAGGTAGACCTAATGCTGGGGCACTCATCAAAGCCTTCTTCACATCTTCAAATGCCTTTTGCTGTTCAGGGGTCCATAGGAAGGGATCGTGTTCTGTACCTTTTATAGCTGCGTAAAGAGGTTTCGCCAATATCACATAACTGGGAATCCATATCCTACAGAAGCCTGCTGCCCCCAAGAATTCCCGCACTTGTCTTCTATTCTTGGGTATTGGTATTTGGCATACAGCTTCTTTTCTCTCTGGCCCCATTATTCTTTGACCTTCAGAGATATGGAATCCCAGATACTTGACAGTCGGCTGACACAACTGAGCTTTCTTCCTGGACACCTTGTATCCTGCCTTCCAGAGAATGTGTAGTAGATCATGTGTTGCTTGCTGACATATTTCTCTTGTAACTGCCGCTATCAACAAATAATCTACATATTGCAATAGTACACACTCTCCTGGGATGGACTTGAAATCCAGTAAGTCTTGACTTAAAGCTGATCCAAATAGGGTAGGTGAATTTTTAAACCCTTGGGGCAGTCTTGTCCAAGTCATCTGGCGTTTCGAGCCCGTTACAGCATTTTCCCATTGGAATGCGAAGATACACTGGCTTTCCGCAGCAATTCGAAGGCAAAAGAAGGCATCTTTGAGATCTAAGACAGTGAAATAGGTAGCCCCGCCAGGAATTAAAGCAAGCAGGTTATATGGGTTGGGCACGACTGGGTGTATACTTACGACCGCATCATTGACTGCTCTCAAGTCCTGCACAGGGCGATACTCATCTGTACCGGGCTTTTGGATTCATCACTCTTAGGGTTTTGGTAAGTCAACGCTGTATAAAGTCGCCACTCTTCTTCCTTTGGTACAGATATTGTCATTATACCTGAAGGTCCATTGAACTTTAAAGAAGTTGTTCCATTAGGTAGAAACGTTATCTGTGCTTGTAATTTTGACAACAAATCACGTCCTAGCAGTTGGACTGGACATTCAGGCATATAAAGGAATTGATGTTTCACTACGTGGCCTCCCAATGTACAGAGTCGACTTTTAAGAACCGGTTTAGCAGCACTCCTTCCAGTTGCTCCTATTACAGTGATGGTTCTTCCAGATGGAGGAGCAACTAGGTCAGTCACCACCGAATGTTCAGCACCAGTATCGATCATGAACGCACTCCTTTTTCCCCCTATTGATACATTGACCATAGGCTCCGCTCAGCCAATGGGGATGGAGCCCGGTCGGTATCAATAGTCCTCCATGACCGTGTCAGCCAATCCTACAAAGTCCCTATCTTCTCTATCGCGGGATCTATTGCTACCATTATTCCCTCCAGGACCTCCTCTACCTCTCGCTCTGCCTCTATAATTACCATATCCTGCCCTAGGTCTGTCTCTCTCATACTGTTCCCTTTGTGGACACTCACTTCTCCAATGCCCTTCTTCCCTACAGTACGCGCATTGATTCCTACTCTGGGGTTCCCTATTCCACTTCCTCTCGCCTTTATCTGCTCCCCTATACACCTCCTTTTCCCTTCTATCTATGCCTGCGATCGCTACCGCTAGCATATCTGCCTTTCTACGCATCTTGCGCTCTTCCTCTTTCTTTGTCTCTGTTTCCCTGTTCATATATACTTTATTTGCTACCTCCATTAGTTGGGTTATAGACATCCCTACAAACCCTTCTAACTTCTGTAGCTTGCGCTTTATATCTCCGTAGGCTTGGCTGACAAAGGCAGAGTTAACCATCCGGGAATTCTCAGGAGCCTCCGGATTAAAGGGGGTATACAAACGGTATGCCTCCAATAATCGGTCATAAAAGACACTGGGCGATTCATCACATTTCTGTAATACCTCAGCCGTCTTAGACACATTAATCGCCTTCTTTCCTCCGGCTTTCATGCCAGCAATAATAGCGTCTCTGTAAACTTTTAAATGGACCATGTCTGCGCCATTGACATTCCAATTTGCATCGGTATTTGGATAATGGGCTGCGGCCCATGCTGCTGGGTTGGCCTGATTCTGTGAATGGGCCTCTTCTTCCAGCGCTTTAATTGCCGCTTGATTTATCCTAGTCCTTTCCTCGTTATTAAACAATGTCATTAATAATTTCTGGCTATCAGCCCAAGTGGGATTGTGTGTCTGGACTATTGAGGTAAACAAATCCGTCATGGCTTGAGGCTTTTCAGTGTAAGAGGAGTTATGGGTCTTCCAATTAAAGAGATCGGTGGTTGTGAAAGGGACATAGACGTAGACTGGATCAGCATATTGTATCTGGCCGTCATCGTTAATGTGTGTCGGGCCAGGAGTCAATCGAAGAGGCATTTGATAATGTACCGGTCAGTTGTCGGGTTAGTATGGGGCTTCGTAGAGATGAGTCCGTTAGGGGTTCCGGTCGAGGGGTAGTAAGGCATGGGGATGGGGAAGCTTTACTAAGGGGAAGGTTGGTGAGTAGAATATTCCGGGCCGGGCTAGGAAGAGCCTGACCGGAAGCTAGATATGGCACCAAATCTGGGTATGTGGAGTTAACGGAGGTAGGTACCGGAAGGGGAGGGTTTGAAACAAGGGGGCTGGGCTCTGAGCTAGAGGAGGGAGTAGGTGGGGACAACGGGGCAAGGGGAGGAGCATTTCCAACAGCACCTCCTCTTCCTCTTCCGGTGGAGGAGGAGCAAGGGGGCGGCATAGGGATCTCAGACTCAGGGGGCGTGTCCAAAATGGGCGTAATTACGGCCTTAGTGGACAAGCGAGTCCTGGCCACCATGAGGCGACATTGCTCCTCGTGGCATACTCGGATCCATTTTGGCGAGTCATTTACGGCCTGCCTCCAACAATCAATATATGGAAACTGGCCGTAAAGTTCAGGCCTACCTGATACAGCCACGTGTACACGCTGTACCAGATTAGGATCCAAACTGCCACGTGGTGGCCATGCGGCAACCAAAGTAGGCCATTCCCTACTACACAATGTAATCAGGCGTGCTGGAGACATCTTTACCCCAAAATCACATACTGTATATCCCTTTTTAAAGTTTTTAATCATACATCCTAAGGGATCCAAAATCGTCGAATCCGACACGCCCATACTTAACAATGGAGCGTCGTTTCCAACAGAAACTATACAAACACTCTACCAACGGTCACACCCGTTCCCTCGGCAACAGCACCACGTGGTACAGTTACTAAGCGAAAGCACACAACAAAACACTCAGGGAATTCACGTACACACACAGCTGTTACACCAGTCACTAAGTAACTAATACTGTGCCCTTTGGCGAAACTATACGGTCACCCACGCTATAATTCCTTATATCTAAATTACCCGTCTATAACATACCCCAGTAACATCGTCTTTACAAACAGTAGTTATAGTACGGTTAGCATAGGTTAGAATACAAGTTAAAGTCACAGTACAATTAGTAGTGATTATGGTGTTAAAACATGCAACATAGACGACAATTATTAGTACTTATTTACAGTATCAGTAATTATACATGGTTATGGTACCGTGCGCTATAATACAGTTACACACTATTCACACTCTCGCTAAACGGCAGAGCTCACGCTATCTAGCAAGATATACACGCTACTACAACAATCTTTAGCACATTTACAATTCCCAACTAATCTATTGGCCAGTACCTTGATGGACTACTTAAAACTATCTACATATGTTTTGGTTAGCCACACTGCCCAAGCACCACATATAGCGAACTAGAGGGCGGAATTTACAACAGTACCCTCTTAGTCTATCTACTCTATCAATAGTCTAGTGGGTTCCAAATTTACACGCCTTCCCACTTAGCCAAGATAGGTTGAGATCTTGCGAACTGAATTTACACAGGCGCCGCTTAGTCTCCCGGTCCCTCCGACCTAGCGAACAAAATATACACCCTAGAACGCTAGTCTAGACAAGACACCGGTGTCCGGCTAGGGCTATTTACATCAAAACCCCGCCTGACTCCAAACCAAAATTAAACGGGCTGACTACAGGGCGTTTAATTGAGCGGTGCGCCTTCGCTCCTTCCCTCCACTGGAGGGGGCAGATTCCAAATAACCCCTTATGGGCCTACCGCACAATCGGTATCCAATACCCCTAGTGGGTCCGCCGTCTAAAACAGCGGTCGTCTTACCTCCTCGTTCCTGAACCTGAGTTCACACTCATCGACGGGGACACCCCAGCACTTACTACGTAGAGGCCGATGATCTCCTGGACAACAGACCAGTGGCGCCGAGACGAAGGGAGGTCCACGCAGAAGTTCAGGGGTGCAGCTGTAGAGAACGTGGACAAAGATAGACCGTCTCACGCCTCTGCTTCTCAGCTACCTTTGAACGATGAGCTTCCCGGCCAATGCACCAAATGATACCGGAGAAACTGACGGAAGCCAAGCACAGAGAGATGGACACAGGTTTCTTCAGGAAGGAAGAGATTCTTTATTCGATTCACCGAACGGGACTCAGAGGACTAATGTCACCAAAATACAACAAGATCTGAGCCCCGGACAATAGTGTAGGCTCCTTATATAGGCATGTAACTCCTCCCATAATAAGCTCCACCCACACATTCTCTTACCCAATCAATCAAACAAGAACTAACTTCCGGTTTGACCGCATGGCTTGCCCAGCACAATGGAGGAGGGGAATACTACATCCGGCATTCTCGCACATGCTCCGTACACTACTGATCGTATCTTTGCCACGTGCAACCAACCGACCGATACACCAGTATATGCACGTACACATGCCACGTGGTAATCTCGGCCTACTAAATTTATTTTTACCGAGATTCCACCACAATATGACCCTGTAACTTTCCAAAAACCCATAAAACCTATACATGGGGGGTACCGTGGCGCTCATGAGACATCACTGAAGAGAACTAGGAGTGTTTCAGGTCAGTAAACTATATACTAACAATAATAGTATCAGTGAAAGTACAGATTTTATGTGAAAAATGCAAAAAAAACAAAACACTAACTTTGGCTAGGGTTTGTGCCCAAGTGGCTACTACAAAAGACTGGGCATACCCCATTTTGAATACCCTGTGATGTCTACTTTTTCAAATGGTATGCCATGATGGGAATAATTTTCATTTCTGGGCTGCCATACTGTCTCAAAGGCAACCTAGGCCACGCAAACCAATTTGTCAAATTTCTATGTAGAAAATAAAATAATGGACAAGCCGTATATTTGACCCTGTAACTTTCCAAAACCCTATAAAACCTATACATGGGTGTACTGTTTTACTAGTGGGACATTTCTGAATACAAATATGTATGTTTTATTGCAGGAAAACCAAACCGTATTCTGACATTAACAGTTAAATTGCCATGCAGAAATTGAAAAATAACAAAATTTCTTAATTTTTTCAAGTTTTTTAGGTTTTATTCATATATAATGGAGTTCCATATATGAATGTTTGATATGAAATGAAAGCTCTGTTTCCCCTGAACAAAATGATATATAAGTGTGGGTGCACTTAGTATGAAACAGGTAAATTATTGTTGAACAGACATATAGTAAAATTCTGTGCTTTGTTTACATTTTTTTGGGATCACAACTTGTACATTTGGCTGCGGTCTTAAGGGGTTAAAGAGTTGTTTAACTCTATGTCCATCTAACAATAATAGGAATGTATGATCATTGTTAATAGCACCAATAATTTGACATCAGCCCGATCTAGGCGCCACTTAGATAATTTATGGGAATATAGTAAGTTTTTACCAGTCACATTTCAGCTATGTAGGGATTATTATATCCCGATAGCATTACTTTATGCACTGTAGACATATTTGAATCAGTGTGCCGCTGGATCAATAGGCGGAATTAGGATGACGTATCCCCTGTGAGCAGGGGATCGGGCACGCCCACTGATAAGCCCAAGGGGCGGAATTATGCAGGGAAGGAGGATGGACGAGCCTTCAGTGCTCAGACCATTGCTAATTAGGGCGCACGAAAAAGCAAACGCCCACCGCACCTGATTGGACCATGGTAGTGTACCCTACTGTACAAATAGCTGTACAGGTCAGTTCACCTGGTTATTGCCTTTGACAAAGGCGCTTTAGCAGCGTCGAAACATGCGTTAGGCTTTATGTTTCTTTTTAAGTATTCACAGCACTTTTTTTGACTTTGTTTTGGCACTTCCTTTGTGATGACTAGGGGATTCTTTGTAGCATATCTATAGGGTGTCTCTTCAAGCTGGGGAAATTCTAGGGTATTTTACAGGTCATTTTGGAGTGCTACTGGGTATACTGTTCGGGAGTTTGGAGCATTCCCCTGGTTCCAGTTCGGGAGTTTGGGGTCCTATAGTAGCTGTGCCTGTACCTCCGCAAAAGGGAAGCTCTACTAAACGGCGGTTTAACCCCTTTATGCCGGGAGAGCCGTAACAGAAGTCTCAGCGGTGTTCGTGTGATTGCATGCCTGACAATCGGTCCAGGCGCTCGACGACAAAACACAGCTGGGTAGGCCGCCACCTCGTGTTCGGACATATGAATGACGACCACCCAGCCTACCGTTCGGGAGATGGAAGTGGCTGCGGTTAACCACAGTGTCAAAGAGGTCAAAAAGTTTAACTAGCGGGGGGGCGCGACTTCCGGTCGGACGGAGCGGTCGCATGCTGTAACAGCTCCGTGATCGTAACGGCCTGATAAGTGGTAAAAAAGCAGCAAAAGAACCCACAAAAACATCTGGCGTCCATGCTGCAGGACCTACGCACCTCTATGAAAACTGACTTCCAGGCTGCGGTCTCCGACATGCGCAAAGACATCCATGAAGTGGGGACACGAGTGAATGCACTAGAAGAAAAAAAACAGATGAACTCTGTCATGTAAATGACTCCATAGTGGAGAAAATACAAAGGATGGAAGCTGATAACAAACGCCTTATGGAAAAACTGGCAGACCTGGAAGATCGCTCCCGCCGCAATAACATCCGCATGCGTGGGGTGCCAGAAGCAGTAACGCAAGAGGAGCTGCCGGCCTACCTGCTGCGACTTTTTCAAACGATCCAATCAACCTAGAGCCGGCGGATCTCCGCCTGGACCGGGCACACCGAGTGCTGAAACCTCAAAACCTTGCGCATGAAGTCCCAAGGGACATAGTGACCAGACTGCACTACTACAGTGCCAAGGAAGCCATACTTGTGGCACAAAGGAAGGCCTCAGCGATGCCGCCTCTCACTCTTCGCCGACCTCTCACTGACAACAATGGCCAGGAGAAGAGACTTCATTAACGTCACAAAAAGCCTCAGAAACAACAAAATACCCTACAGGTGGGGATTCCCTACCAAACTCCTTATTTGGCGTAATGGCTCTCTAACAAAGATTGAAGATCCGGCTCTGGGAATGGAAAAACTCAAGACCTGGGGCCTGTTCCCAGACAACAAAAAGTCCACTGCCCAAGCCTCCCTAAAGAAGGTTACCGCGGATTGGACCAAGGCCTAAGAGATGATACTGTCACCCAAACGGTGGTGCCGGCTCCAGTCTGATTCCGCCACTCTGTTAAGCTCCATGTACGTTCACTCAACCTCTCCCTACACCCCCCCCAAGCCCAGTATAAAGAAAAATATCTTTGCCTCACCAATGCGAAATTTGCCCACCCTGACACCACGAGATCCTAACCTTAAGCAATAAGACATGCCACTCAGGAACCTTGCAAAGACTGCTTACAATAGCGGGCGAAGGGACTACACCCAATAAAAACTGAACCCAGCAAGGCCGGACAAAAAACTGCAGGGCGCGGAGATGTACTTCCCCCTCCCCCCCACCACCACCAAGTTTCAAGGGAGAGGCACATGCCCGACCTACTCATGGAACTATGCAAAGACAGCCACTGGTAAACAGTTTCCCCATACCCTTCTCAGAGGGGGTCGGGTTCTAAAAGAGGTACAGGCCTCACCGAATATCAGACGCCCCCTGATACTCTCACGGGACACCACCTGCCGCTGTGACCCCCTCTCAGTGCAGTAGAGGGTGTGAGCTCGGCGGTGGGGTCCTCCACATAATGCTTAATAGCTATTTGAAATGTATATACTTTATTTCTGTTATATGGTTTTGTTATCAAGGTTATGAATCAGGTTGTTCCCCTTGTCCTAATCTCCTCGACCGCCCACCCCCCCGAGGTGCTCCCCCTCCGCTACTGGGTAAGACACAGGAAAAAACTAAAAAATAGACTCATCCCACCAGTTCTATTATGTAACAGCAATGGGTAATGCTACACCCAAATAACTAGGCCCTAAGGCCACCCCAACTATTTAAAATGACCTCCGCCCATAAATTCCACTTAGTGTCCCTAAATGCCCATGGGCTGAACACCCCACAAAAACACAGGCTGGTGCTCTCCCAATTGCGCACCCTACACACCTCTGTAGCCTGCATACAGGAAACCCACTTTTCGATTAAAACCCCACCAAAATTCTCGTCCACATTTTATCCACAAGCATACCATGCCGAGGCACCTAATAAGACACGAGGAGTCAGTATCCTCTTTCACTCTGATTGGCAATTTAAATGTGAAGTAGAACACAAAAGCCCTGATGGCAGGCTTTTAATACTAGTAGGATCGCTAAATGACATCCAGGTGACCGTAGTCAACCTGTATGCCCCCAACACCAACCAATATGACTTTATTAGAAAAGCTTTACGACAAGTAGACCAGAAAAAGAGAGGGCAGACGCTTATATGTGGGGACTTCAATTGTGTACCGGACCCTGATCTAGATAGGACTGGCAAACCTGGCTTCCACCTGCGATCCACACAATTGGGGACAAAGGTAACAGCACTCATCCACTCACACGGCCTACACGATACACGGCGGGCACTATACCCAGCCTCTAAAGACTACACCTTCTACTCCAAGGTACATGATCAATACTCCCGGATAGACATGTGCTTAGTGGATGCAAAAATGCTAGATACTCTAGACGAGGTCTCTATAGCCCCAATAACTTGGTCGGACCATGCCCCCCTCACATCAGTTTTTACTATGCTCCACCCGGTCCGGGGTCAGGGACAGTGGTGACTAAATGAATCACTGATAGACAATGTAGAGAGGGCGGCCGAGATACGGAGTGCCCTGGTGCACTACTTTGTGGATAACCACTACACCGACACGGCTTGCCCATAAGGCGGTCACGCGCGGTCTGCTCATACGACAAGGGCGAAACTGAAGCGCCAACTGACAGCAAAAAGCAGGACCTTGCTAACCAATTTAAAGCAGGCAGAAACACGACACAAGACATCCCCTACATACTCCAATAGGCAGGAGGTACAAAAAGATCAGGGCCACCATAGAAGCACTACTGATGCAGCAAGTAGAACGGGCAATTCGCAAAATGAAAACCAACTACTATAGACAGGGAAAAAGAGCTGGCAAAATATTAGCCTCCCAACTCAAGGAACGGAACTCTCCGGTGCAAATCCCATACATCAAGGACAACATGGGCACCAAAATTAGAAACCCCAAGGCAATAGTAGACGAATTTGCCCAATTTTACGCAAGGTTATATAACCTATCTGGAGATGCCACCCAACACCAACCCAGCCCCCAAGACATTGCCACCTTCCTGGAAGGGGTGACTCTCCCCCGGCTCTCCAACGAGCAGGCCACCACATTGACCAACCCAATTGTAGCCTCCGAGGTATCCAAAGCTTTACATGACACACCTAGGCACAAAGCCCCAGGTCCAGACGGCTTCTCCACCCACTACTACAGGGTCTTTGAGGACCAGCTGCTTCCCCACCTCACGGCCTTATTCAACCATATCCTAGAGTCAGGTGATATACCCCCGGAAATGTTGGAAGCTACTATTATTACGCTCCCCAAACCAGGCAAAACTACTGACTCGTGCACAAATTACCACCTAATATCACTCCTTAACGCTGACACAAAGTTGTTTGCTAAGGTCCTTGCAAACAGAATCCCTATATTAGCTAAATTAGTCTCCCCGGAACAGTCAGGGCGACAAGTGGAGGACAACACCAGGCGAGCCCTTGACATAATGGAACTCATGAACAGGGACGGGTAACAGGGCTTGTTGATGGCCTTTGACAGACTCCACTGGGGTTAGATGACAGAGGTCCTTCGCAGGTTCAACTTCCCGACAAAATTCCTGACCGGGCTCCTATCCCTACTCATCCCCCCAAGCCACAGTCATGAACTCCGGTTTCATCTCCAGACGATTCGCCCTAACGAAAGGCACAAGACAGGGATGCCCCCTATCCCCCCTAATTTTTATCCTGGCACTGGAGCCTCTGCTTCATAAAATCAAAACTGACCCCAGCATCACAGGTGCACCCTCCCCGATAGGCCCACAAAAACTAGCAGTATTTAATGATGACATTCTTCTCTTCCTAGAGAACCCTTCGGATTCCCTACCAGCTCTCCTGGATCTATTACGGGAATATGGCCAAGTCTCTTACTACAAAAATAATGTAGCAAAAACACAAGTACTCCCATTGAACATGCCCCGATCCCAACTCACGACCCTACGAACACTATATCCCTTTGAATGGAGGAAGGACACCATTTCATATCTAGGCACACAACTGGCACCTTCCAAACGGCTCCACATGACCTGGCCCTGAGCGGGTGGATATACAGAGGGGTAACTAGGATAGCACACCTCTACGGGGCAAACGGGCTGTTGCCGTTCCCGGATCTCCAGAGCCAGTACCTTCTACCAAACAGCGAAATATTCACGTACAAACATATAGTAGGGGATGCCAGTAAGGCAATGGCAACAACACAATCTCAAAAGCTCTTTGACTTACTATGCCAAGGCTTAAAACACCCCAAAAAAACACTCTCCCTGTGTTACCAAAGATTACTAGACATAGACAGACCGGACAAAATCATACATGCTCAAATGGGAAAAGGAGCTCAACTGCGAACTCGAGCCTGTGAAGTGGATAGGGGCCATGACATTAGTTAAACGGGCGACACGGTGCTTAGACCATGTAGAAGCAGCCTACAAGATGTGGATGCAGTGGTACTACACACGAGACAGGCTGGCCCACATATACCCAGAGGTACAGGATAGATGCTGGCGTTACAGCCAACAAGCAGGAAATACGAGCCACATATTCTGGTACTGCCCGGCACTTAACCAATACTGGCAACAAATCCAAGACATAATCAAATCCAAAATAGGTAAACGAATACCACTCAAGCCTGAACACTATCTGCTCCACATGCTACCTCAAGACTTTACAGTTCTTTGGAATTTTCCCACACTGTGTAATTTGACTCGTAACTCTCTGATTGGTTGCTTTCAATCAACCAATAAGAGTGTTGATTATGAGGCAAATAAAATTTGACTAAAAGACCAATTTAGGTCTTCCAGCCTTTTGGTAGATAGCTCCCTAATACTGTGGGAATTAGGGAGTTATCTACTAAGCAGCTGCAAGATAACATATGTGAAATGCCGAAGTCCCGAACTGAACTGAAGTCCCGAATTTTGGAATGCTGAACCGAACCGAATATTTTGCCCATGCACATCCCTACAAGACAATATTTTCTTGAATACATTTTTTTCCAGTGATAATTCAATCCAGTGATAAATAAACAGATAAAAAAAGAGGAGTAGCTATACTATTCTCTAAGGATATAAACCCAATCATTCAATTCCAAGATACAGACAAAGAAGGTAGAGGGATAATTATAATATTGGAAATACAAAATATAATATACACAATAGCTAACATATATGCACCCAACCAAGCCATGCTAAAATATATAGGTAAATAAATTCAAAGAGTTGAAAGGTTTAGACAAGGTAGGTTGGTTATTACAGTTGATTTTAACTGCATCCAAGACCCTGGTCTAGAGAAAAAAAAACCAGAGGGGTGGGGGAGAAAATAGACAGAACCACGGTAAAGCAAGCAGCGAGACTATCTCCGATAATAAGAAGGGCATCCCTATTAGATATTTGGAGGACTGTGCACCCCAAAGAAAAAGATTATACTTGTTTCTCAAAATCGTATTACACTTATTCTAGAATAGACTTTGTATTGGAGATACAGACACAATAAAAACAACAAAAATTCCTAAGATTCCATGGTCCGACCACAATGCAGTGATGGTTGAATTAAGAGACCAGTACCAAAGACCAGATTGGAGGTTTCGGGACCGACTTCTCCTCCCCGAGGAGATAGGAAATACATCAATTAGATGATGTCAGGATTACAATTGATCCAACACGCAGTATTAGTATCACACTTAGGAATAAGGATAACATCTAAGCAGACCTTAGAATGGCTGGACTTAACGTATCAGAGAATAGTCGAAATACTAGCCGAGGTCAGTAACACAGAACGGAACACAGTTGCAAGGAATAGCCAATAGTCAGGGATACCAGAATTCAGGGAAGTTAGATTGAAATCAAAGTCACATGATCTTGAACACACCCTCAGATAACCAACAAAGGGAAACCACAACAGGGCAATGAGTAGAAGAAATGAATGAGTTTAAATATCCCTCTTGTGAATCCAATTGGCCGTTCTCGGCATTTGACCCCAAAACGTGCGCGCGTGTCCTCTGCATGATGTCTCCTGCACGTCACCTGCACGTTGACATCGCTACCACCATGGACAGACATGGGGCTATATAACAGTGTGGATTCGCAGCGGCCGGCATCCACCGGCATGTCACAAAAGCCAGGCCTTATAGCATGGGACTGGATGTAAACCTGACAATCTCACGAATAAATATATGAACATGATCTTGGGAGAAAGGCAATTTTTTAAAACGGAACAAAGTGTGCAATTTTTGAATACCATTAGAACCCGGGAGTTCAACAATGAAATCCATAGACAAATGAGACCATGGGACACTGGATACAGGAAATGGTTGTAATAACCCAGATGGAAGTTTATGCAAATATTACAAGTAGAGATGTCCCGAACAGTTCGCCGGGAACTGTTCGCCGGCGAACATAGCTTGTTCGCGGTCGCCGCGGCGGGCGAACATATGCGAACAGCTTCTAGTTTACAAGGGTCCATTTGGAAACCAGAGGCCAAAATATTATATCCCCAAAACTAATACCGCTACTCACACAAGCCGGTATGGCCAATAGCCAAGTGCAGGGAGATATCAATCACACTGCCAACCCGGTCTGTAACCGCACATACTCACTTTCTCTTATCTTGTAACATTGTTATTACATTTTTAAATATCCACACGTTTGTTATACAGACTATACTGTTATCCATTTTTTTGTATTCTCTCCTTTATGTACATGACTCCACACAGACCTCTTGGGCAATATTAAGTATACATATTTACATTTGTACTTTATATGCACAATTGATCTATGACCACTACCAATTTATGCGCTCCACTTATATCCTGTCTCTATAACTATCTTCTATTTTGTGCTGATCACCTTTGGGGGCTCTAGCACTTAAGTGTGTAGCTGCATCTTTCATATAATACTTTACCATAGTGTATTTCAAAAGTAAATTACTACACTTATATGATCACTTCTTAAGGAGTTGTTTTTTTTTTCCATTTTTTCACACCTTTTCAATGCCTTTTTAGCGCTTTTACCGTTTTCTATTTTTCCATTATTCCCTTTTCCCCCCAATTTGTAGAAGCAGCCAATTAATATTGAAAAATTGATGCTTTTGATAAAAGAGTTAATTTTGGCATTAATATTGAAAATGCTAGGCATGTGCAGGGCGAAAAAATTCGGTTCGGCATTCTGAAATTCGGGACTCCGGTACTTCGACACCTCGGAACTTCGGCAACTTCGGACCTTCGGAACTTCGCCACTTTGAATCCTCGGAATTTCGGCAACTTCGAAGACTATGGCGACTTCGGAACTTCGGCGACTATGGAACTTCGGCAACTTCGGAGACTTCGGCGACTTCGGCGACTTCGGAACTTCGGCGACTTCGGAACTTCGGCGACTTCGGAGACTTCGGCAACTTCGGAGACTTCGGCGACTTCGGAGACTTCGGCGACTTCGGAGACTTCGGCGACTTCGGAGACTTCGGCAATTTCGGAGACTTCGGTGACTTCGGAGACTTTGGCGACTTCGGAACTTCGGAAAAATAGGCAGTCATGTCTGTGTTTTTTTTTTTGTTTTTTTTACCACAGCAGCACCCAGACCACTTAATCTTAACCCCTTAAGGACCAAACTTCTGGAATAAAAGGGAATCATGACCCCTTAAGGACACATGACATGTGTGACATATCATGATTCCCTTTAATTCCAGAAGTTTGGTCCTTAAGGGGTTAAAGAAGGGGTTTGGGTTTAGTTAATAATTGCTCATACTTAGTAGTGTAGTGTTAGTGTAATATAAATCATACAGTAGCGTGCTTTTACAAAGAATAAAAGTTTTCCAGTGTAAGCTAATAGCAGTCAGTGTCCTTAAAGCGGGTGTTTCAGGCCTTCAGCGTGTGCCCTGCAGACCCCTGCCAGTGGACTTTGACAGTTGCCACTCATATCTGGTGTCTCTGTAGCGTGCTTTTACAAAGAATAAAAGTTTTCCAGTGTAAGCTAATAGCAGTCAGTGTCCTTAAAGCGGGTGTTTCAGGCCTTCAGCGTGTGCCCTGCAGACCCCTGCCAGTGGACTTGGACAGTTGCCACTCATATCTGGTGTCTCTGTAGCTTGCTTTTACAAAGAATAAAAGTTTTCCAGTGTAAGCTAATAGCAGTCAGTGTCCTTAAAGCGGGTGTTTCAGGCCTTCAGCGTGTGCCCTGCAGACCCCTGCCAGTGGACTTTGACAGTTGCCACTCATCTGGTGTCTCTGTAGCGTGCTTTTACAAACAATAAAAGTTTTCCAGTGTAAGCTAATAGCAGTCAGTGTCCTTAAAGCGGGTGTTTCAGGCCTTCAGCGTGTGCCCTCCAGACCCCTGCCAGTGGACTTTGACAGTTGCCACTCATATCTGGTGTCTCTGTAGCATGATTTTACAAAGAATAAAAGTTTTCCAGTGTAAGCTAATAGCAGTCAGTGTCCTTAAAGTGGGTGTTTCAGGCCTTCAGCGTGTGCCCTGCAGACCCCTGCCATTGCACATTGCCACTCATATCTGGTCTCACAGTAGCTTGCATGCATAGTACCAGTAGTCCCCCCAAAAATGACAGGCAGAGGCAGGCCACCCCGCAGGGGCCATCGTAGTCGTGGTGCTGTGATTCCCTTTGGCCCTAGAATAATGCCCAGTTTTCAGAGGCCACGTACCCTGAACTTGAAAAGTTCTGAGGACATAGTTGACTGGCTAACACAGGACACCCAATCTTCTACAGCTTCCGCTCGGAAACTTGACGCACCATCCTCCTCCAGCTTAGCTTCAGGCACCTCTCAAGATACCACTCACCCGCCTGCCGCCACCACCAAAACTAGCACCATAGCCGCTTTACTTGGTATGTCAGAGGAGTTATTCACACATCCGTTTGAAGAAATGAGTGATGCGCAACCATTATTGCCAGAGGATGTAGATAACAGGGATATGTCTCAGGCAGGCAGCATTACACAAATGGATGTACGGTGTGATGATGATGATGTTGTACCCGCTGCTGCTTCCTTTGCTGAGTTGTCAGATACAAGTGAAGCGGTTGATGATGACGATGCGTCCATGGATGTCACGTGGGTGCTGCTCGGCAAGAAGAAGAACAGGGCGAAAGTTCAGATGGGGAGACAGAGAGGAGGAGGAGGAGACGAGTTGGAAGCAGGGGGAGGTCGTCGCAAGGAGCTAGTGGCACAGTCAGACAGCATGCATCGGCACCCGGGGTCAGCCCGACAGCATGCCAATCAACGCATGCTGTGTCCACCACCAGAATGCCGTCATTGCAGAGCTCAGCAGTGTGGAATTTTTTTTGTGTGTCTGCCTCTGACAACAGCGATGCCATTTGCAACCTGTGCCAAAAGAAAGAGTCGTGGGAAGTCCAACACCCACCTAGGTACAACTGCTTTGCGTAGGCACATGATCTCACATCACAAACGCCTATGGGATCAACACATGAGTACAAGCAGCACGCCTACTCTAAGCTGCCATCCTCCTCCTGGTCCAGCATCTTCAGCCACGTCAACCACTGCTGTCCTCCTTGCCCCCTCTCAACCATCCGCCACTCCGTCTCCCGCCTTGAGCAGTTCCCGCTCATCTGCCCACAGTCATGTGTCTGTCAAGGACATGTTTGAGCGTAAGAAGCCAATGTCAGAAAGTCACCCCCTTGCCCAGCGTCTGACAGCTGGCTTGTCCGAACTATTAGCCTGCCAGCTTTTACCATACAAGCTGGTGGAGTCTGAGGTGTTCAAAAAATGTGTAGCTATTGGGACAATATTCACAAAAGGCAATCCCCAACCTGTACTTGATTGTGCAAAAGGAAGCAATGGCATGTCTGGCACACAGTGTTGGGGCAAGGGTCCATCTGACCACTGATACCTGGTCTGCAAAGCATGGTCAGGGCAGGTATATCACCTACACTGCGCATTGGGTAAACCTGATGACTGCTGCCAAGCATGGAATGCATGGCTCTGCAGAGGAGTTGGTGACACCGCCATGACTTGCAGGCAGTCCTGCTGCCACCTCCTCTACTCCTCCTACTCCATCCTTTCCCATTACCTCCTCGGCTGAGTCCTCTTCTGCTGCTGCGTCTTGCTCCACATCAACGGCACCCCCCCAGCTCCCCAGGTACTATTCCACATCCCGGATACGGCAGTGTCACGCCGTCTTGGGTTTGACTTGCTTGAAAGCAGAGAGTCACACCGGACAAGCACTCCTGTCCGCCCTGAACGCACAGGTGGAAAAGTGGCTGACTCCGCAGCAACTGGATATCGACAAAGTGGTTTGTGACAACGGAAAAAAAAAAGCGGCATTGAAGTTGGGCAAGTTGACACATGTGCCGTGCATGGCACATGTGTGTAATCTGATTGTACAACGCTTTGTGCATAAGTACACAGGCTTAGAGGACATCTTGAAGCAGGCCAGGAAGGTGTGTGGCCATTTCAGGCGTTCCTACACGGCCATGGCGCACTTTGCCGATATCCAGCGGCAAAACAACATGCCAGTGAGGCGCTTGATTTGCGACAGCCCTACACGTTGGAATTCAACACTCCTAATGTTCGACCGCCTGCTCCAACAAGAAAAAGCTGTTAATGAATATTTGTATGACCGGGGTGCTAGGACAGCCTCTGGGGAGCTGGGAATTTTTTTGCCACGTTACTGGACGCTCATGCGCAATGCCTGTAGGCTCATGCATCCTTTTGAGGAGGTGACAAACCTAGTCAGTCGCAGTTGTGTGTGTGCGTGTGTATGGCTGTCTGCCTGTGTGTGTGTGTGTGTGTGTGACAGGGTGAAGATTTCTTGCACATGGGTGTGACAGGGTGAAGATTTCTTGCACAGGGCGCCCAAAGGCCTAAGGCTGGCCCTGCGCATGGGTCAGTGGCTCTGCACCAGACTTCCCTCCAATTGATCAAAGTTAAAGGATTTCAAGTGGACTGATTACAATTACAGGGCCTCTAAAGAGTCCTGTATTGTTATTTGTCGTCACTACCTTCCCGCGTCGGGAGTGGGTCATTTGCGCCCCTGCTGCCTTCCTTGCATGTGGTAGCTGTTTGTCAGGGATTTGTCAATCCATATCTGCCAAGTGACCCTATGACAGGGTGAAGATTTCTTGCACATGGGTGTGAGAGGATGAAGATTTCTTGCACAGGGCGCCCAAAGGCCTAAGGCTGGCCCTGCGCATGGGTCAGTGGCTCTGCACCAGACTTCCCTCCAATTGATCAAAGTTAAAGGATTTCAAGTGGACTGATTACAATTACAGGGCCTCTAAAGAGTCCTGTATTGTTATTTGTCGTCACTACCTTCCCGCGTCGGGAGTGGGTCATTTGCGCCCCTGCTGCCTTCCTTGCATGTGGTAGCTGTTTGTCAGGGATTTGTCAATCCATATCTGCCAAGTGACCCTATGTAGGGGTAACAGTCCCTATTCTGCTCTGTGTCAGTGTGTATCATGGTCTCTGTGGACAGGGAACAGTCTCTATTCTGCTCTGTGTCAGTGTGTATCAGGGGTTTTGAGGACAGGTGTCAATCCATATCTGCCAAGTGACCCTATGTATATCTGCTGTCAGTACACAGGAAAAGTTTAAATATTTCTTGTTCTACGTTCTCTGCAACTCCACGCACCGACTCGTCCAATACGTGAAGATCTGGGGTTTCTCTGACTCTCCTCAGTAGTGTATCAAACAGAGTCTGCACTGTGGTAACACGGACATCTTCAGGACATAACTCAACTATTTGCAGATAGGCAGTCTGCAGCTTCTCTTTTTCACCTGTTCTCTTCTTTCTCTTATGCGTATTCTTGTCTATATGCAGGTGGTCTCTTGCCTTTCTTTTAACCAATTCGTTCCTTCCATATGGTTTCAAAAGATCTCTGGCATCATTACTTTCAACGCAAATAACGTCATCATAGTTAGTCTCCTCATTATTCACTGGGAAGAGAGTGTTTGCACTGACTACCCACAGCATGCTCTTGCCATTGCCTACTCCACCTTCAACGACAGGGTGCAAGTCCCAAGGAGAAGGATCATTCACTTTATTATCTGTCTTTATTTCACAAGTAGTGCCTGGAACATCCTCATGGGTCACAAGATGTAAATCTGGACTAATGTCAACCCCAGGGTCTGGAAAATCATCAATTTGAAATTTTTCGAATAATCCCAGTGGGCTGCCACATTCTTCCTCCTCTGATGGTATTAAAGTTTGCAGAGATTCACTATGGGGTGGTGTCAAGCATTTTGGAGAACAATTAAGCATCTCCATCCCAATACGTTTCAGATGTCCTATCAGCTCTTCCACCCTATGCGATACTATGGGCAGGCTACCCGTGACGTCATTACTCACGGCCCTATTTCACGCGGACACTCTGTGTCAGTGTGTATCATGGTGTCTGTGGACAGGGAACAGTCTCTATTCTGCTCTGTGTCAGTGTGTATCATGGTCTCTGTGGACGGTGAACAGTCTCTATTCTGCTCTGTGTCAGTGTGTATCATGGTCTCTGTGGACAGGGAACAGTCTCTATTCTGCTCTGTGTCAGTGTGTATCAGGGGATTTGAGGACAGGTGTCAATCCATATCTGCCAAGTGACCCTATGTAGGGGGAACAGTCCCTATTCTGCTCTGTGTCAGTGTGTATCATGGTCTCTGTGGACGGTGAACAGTCTCTATTCTGCTCTGTGTCAGTGTGTATCATGGTCTCTGTGGACAGGGAACAGTCTCTATTCTGCTCTGTGTCAGTGTGTATCAGGGATCATTAGGATAGGTGTCAATCCATATCTGCCAAGTGACCCTATGTAGGGGGAACAGTCCCTATTCTGCTCTGTGTCAGTGTGTATCAGGGGTTTTGAGGACAGGTGTCAATCCATATCTGCCAAGTGACCCTATGTAGGGGGAACAGTCCCTATTCTGCTCTGTGTCAGTGTGTATCAGGGGTTTTGAGGACAGGTGTCAATCCATATCTGCCAAGTGACCCTATGTAGGAGGAACAGTCCCTATTCTGCTCTGTGTCAGTGTGTATCAGGGGTTTTGAGGACAGGTGTCAATCCATATCTGCCAAGTGACCCTATGTAGGGGGAACAGTCTCTATTCTGCTCTGTGTCAGTGTGTATCAGGGCTGGGCTTTGAGGACAGGTGTCAATGTTAGGTGATTTCTGCCCTTTATGGATTAAAAGCAGACTCTGCATCAACTGTGCAATTTTCCATGGGAGTTTTGCCATGGATCCCCCTCTGGCATGCCACAGTCCAGGTGTTAGTCCCCTTGAAACAACTTTTCCATCACTATTGTGGCCAGAAAGAGTCCCTGTTGGTTTTAAAATTCGCCTGCCCATTGAAGTCAATGGCGGTTCGCGCGGTTCGCCGGTTCGCGAACATTTGCGGAAGTTCGCGTTCGCCGTTCGCGAACCGAAAATTTCGGGTTCGCGACAACACTACAGTAGCATGTTTCAGCCTGTCATACAATTCTGTAATCAAAGGTATAGGGTATGCATTTTTGATAGTGATTTTGTTTAGACCTCTATAATCGATACACGGTCTTAAATCACCCTCTTTCTTAGATACGAAGAAAAACCCCGCTCCAGCCGGAGAAGAGGATCTCCTAATGAACCCCTTTTCTAGTGATTCCTTAACATACTCCTCCATGATACGATTTTCTTGAATAGATAAAGGGTACACTCTGCCCTTTGGAGGTATAGTGCCAGGCAATAAATCGATAGCACAATCATAGGGTCTGTGAGGCGGTAATTTGTCAGCCTCCCTTTTATCGAATACAGTCTTGAGAAACAAGTACTGAGGAGGTATAACAGTAGACAAAAGAGGGGTAGTAGGAACATTAATAGAATTTAAAGGGGTGACTTTCATCAAACAAGATTCGTGGCAGGTTTTGCTCCATGATTTTAATTGTCCCAACTCCCAGTCGAAAATGGGATTGTGAGAACATAACCATGGGTACCCTAACACGATATGAGAAGAGGGAGAGGTGATAACCTGGAACTGAATGGTCTCAAAGTGTAAAACCCCTGTGTACATGAATAATGGTACAGTTTCATGGGTAACGACTGGAGTACTTAAAAGTCTACCATCTATGGCCTCAATGGCCAAGGGTATCTCCCTCTCTCTGATGGGAATGTTGTTTTTCATAACAAATACAGAGTCTATGAAGTTTTCAGCAGCCCCGGAATCAACCAAGGCTAGTATGCTTTTAGCTATACAACTCTTTCCCGTATGAAGAGAAACAGGGAGAAGCAAACGGTTAGGAGGCATTTTAGGAGACTTAGATATCACACCCAAGGCCAGTCCCCTATAAGGTCTTAGGTGCGAGAGTTTTCCGGAAGCAAAGGACATTCCTTTACCATATGGTCTCTCCTACCAGAGTATAGGCAGAGTCCGTCCATTCTTCTAAGTAATTTTTCAGTATCTGAGAGTTTGGCAACCCCTAATTGCATGGGTTCCTCATCAGATACTTTAACACTCTCAGGTTTATCAACTCTGGGGTTAACAGTTGTAACCAAACGTCTATCCCTGTTTTTTGTATACAGCCTGTCACAAATCCTATTATCTATATCAATGAGGTAGTCAATAAGGTCCTCTAATGGAATAGGAAGCTCCCTTGCCACTACCTCATCCAATATGGTGTCAGATAACCCTTCCATGAACGCAGTAGTTAACCCATTATTGGTCCAATCTACCTGTGAAGCAAGGGTACGAAACTGAATAGCATAATCAGCCACAGACCTAAAACCCTGTTTAATTCTCATTAATGCTCTTGCGGCATTCTTTGACCTTTTCGTTGTGTCAAAAGTTCTACGAAAAGCCGTAAGAAAACTATTGAAATTATGCACCATAGGTCCATTGGCCTCCCAAAAAAGGATTTGCCCACTCAAGTGCTTTGTCAGTTAGTTGATGCATCAAAAAACCCACTTTAGACCTATCAGTGGGAAAGGAACGTGGATACATCTCAAAGTGGAATTCTATTTGATTAATGAAACCTCTGCATGTCTTAGCTTCCCCTCCATACCTGGGAGGGGGTGTTAAATGGGGTGAAGTATTAGGTAAATTGGATATTTCCACAAAACCCATCACCACAAAACCCATATGTGTGTTTGCCTGGTGTCCTACCCACTGCACCACCATCTTTTTTAGTGCCTGCAAAAATATTTGCTGAGGTATGTTGTTCGTCCATCATCTCAGCATGGAGGAGGAAGGAGCAGTGCTTGCTCTCTGTGCATGACGTGGTGACATCTCCTGACACCTTGGGCTGCCACCAATGTCCTGTCAAGGACAGGAAAGCATGCTGTCCACTAGGAGCACTCCACAAATCAGTTGTGAAGTGCACTGACTGGCCACCAGCCTTTGCCAGATGCTCCTTCAACACCGCAACACAGGAACGGTAGAGTGAGGGCACTATGTTCCTGCTAAAAGTTGTGCGTGATGGAATTACATATTGCGGTGAAACAGCCGCCATAAGATGCTTGAAGGGCTCCCCTGCTACCATGTTAAAAGGGGCACCTCCAATGACTATCAGCTCAGCAATGAGCCGAGTAATTTTCCTGGACTGCTGCCTGGACATTCCCCTAGAGTGAAACCCACAAAAACTTTCTAGGGTAGGCTGTGCAGCATGAATTGGATGACTGGTGGCACTATGCCCTGCAGCAGAAGTTCGATGATCCCCCTTCCTCTTGACATGGCTAGTGGTGGTGGCACTACTACTTCTCCTAGTACTGCTAGATGGAGGAGCCACACTGCTTTCTTGCCTTAGCAAGATGGCCTTGTGGTGTGTACGAAGATGTTGGTTCATCCCAGAGTTAGTAAGATGACCCAACACCTTCCCACAGCCGACTTCCCTGCCACACAGTTTACATTTTGCCAGACGGCCGTCTCCAATTGTTGAAAAATGTTCCCACACTGTGGAACGATGAGTGCCACTACTAGTTATGGGTGGGGAAGACTGTGCAATTTCACAATCAACTGGAGAGGCAGTTGGCACTGCTGGAGTTGGGGGAGCAGATATCAGTAGGGGAGATTGAGTGGGAAGTGGTGGACTATCTTCAAAAGAGAGATCCTCAGGCTCATCATCATAGTCTAGTTGCTAATTTCCTAGACTAGAGCCTTGGTCCATATCTCTGCTGCTAAGAAACAAAGATATGTCACCAGCAGCTGAAATTGGGGCAAACTGATCAATTCCCTCTTCTCTCTGGCTACTGGGAACTACAATATCTTCTTGTATTATGTCATCAATTATTGTGGTGCTGCTGCTGCTGCTGCTGCTGCTATGAGAGATGGTGGCAGTAGCAGGGGTAGTAGTGGTGGTGGCATGAGTAGCACTAGCATTTTATTCCTCCTCTAACTCCAATATCTCCCTCTTAGGCTGCCTAAATGGATGAACAGCGGTAACAGGCTGTGCTGAGACTGCCCAGCTGCTGTAAAACATAGCAGTGGAGCTGGCAGTAGTGGAGGTAGAGGTACTACTGTCACTACTAACAATGCTGGTGGTTGTGAGAGGAGTAAACAGCTGTCTACGAGATTTGGATGGTGGCTGCTTTGTGGACCTAGGGGACCTCTCAACCCTCTCACTGAAAGGCATCTGCTGCTGCTTTTTGGTGCCAAATGGCTGAACATTGAGACCTGCAGTTTCCCTCTCTGCCCTCTTCAGTTTCATAGGTGGGCTAACTGGGCTTGAACTCTTTCTAATGCTACTGCTGGCTTTGTTTTCAGGAATTGGAAGCACTAGCAGCTCCTGCTGTTTCATTTGCCTCCGCTTCAGGTGAGTTGAAGAGGAAGCAAGTGTACCACTACCTGTACTGGTGGAGGAGCTAGTAGTGGTACTACCAGCAGCGATATGGCGGCTACCAGTTTCCTCAGTCACTTTGCTTGAGGGGAGAATGTGAGGACTTGGAGGACGTGGACGATCCATTATGATTTCTTTTCTGTTATGAATTTTTTATTTAAATTAAATCACAGAAAAAAAGAAAGAAGAAAAAAAAATACAAAATGTATCACTGTAGCAAAGTCAGAATGCAACAAAGAGACACCCTGGCAATCAATCAGGCTACCTGCCAACACCTAAAAAACACAAAATTGGGGTCGTGGCCTGGCGCTCGAGCTGCACGGACGCATGGAGGAGTAGCTCCTGCCGACCGAGACACAGGGATTGCAATAACAATCGGTCTACCGAGCGTCCAACACACACAGAGAACTCACAAAACTGTCAGTATGTCGCAGAGGCAAAAGCTGAAATCCGCTAAGGCGGACAAATCTTCTTTCTTCCTCGCTAAACCGACGCCGCAAAAAGCGCGGGAAGAATCGGACCAAGATGGCGGCGCCCAGAGATCGCGAGAAACATCTCTCTCGCCCCCGGCATCCCCAGAAATGGAGGCAGGGGACAGACCCCTTACAGTGGCAACAATGCAAGGGATGATGGCAAACCTGGCAAAAGATATTCAGCTCGGTTTCCAGACACAAATGAAGACCTTAACAGCCGAACTGAAAAGGGACATCTAGGAGATAGTGTCAGGGTACCTGTGGTCTCTACCTCCGAAAGAGGTAGAGACTTAGCTGTTCCTCCATCCAGACGGTCTGATGGCTCCCTTCCCCGCGGTCTATCCGGTCATGCTAGGCCGGCCGCGAGGGAGTGACTGCCTTTTACAGCATCTAGGCAGGAAGTAGTCATCAGGACACTCCCCCGGAACAACCTGTCAGTCAATGGCTGCAGGACCAATCAGGACGCCTTGGAGGCGTGGTTACTGCTCTGAACAGGGTATTTAACAGAGCTTCTTTCATTAGCTCATTGCCCTGTCGTGGTTCTAGCTTGTTCTAGTCACTCAGTGCTTGTGTATTCTATTATCCCTTTTGGTTTTGACCCGGCTTGTTTACCTTACTCTGCTTATCTCTGTTACCCTTGATTCGGCTTGTCTCTCGCTTACCTGTCTTCTGTTACCCTCGACCTCGGCTTGTCTTTGACCATTCTATACTGTACTTACGTTAGTCCGGCCATTCTAAGGTCCGGTATACGTATCTGGCTACTGTTTGTACTCTGCGTGTTGGATCCCTGTCCCGATCCTGACATTACGACAGGGCCAATGGATCCTGCAAGTACAAACAGTCAGCTGGCTGCTCCTGATCCTAGGTTTGAAGCCATGGATCACAGAATGGATCAGATGGCGCTTGCGCTACAGGCTCTATTAGCTTGTGCCAATAACCCACCAGAGGAGATACGTAATACCCCTGTTTCTCCTGTCTGTTCTGGTCTAGAGGTAGCCACAGTGGGTGCTTCTTCTCGCATTACCCCCCCAGTACGCTATGGTGGGGCCTCCAGGTAGAAAGGTTAATGCAGCCAGATTACTGTTGCATACACCTTATTTTAACCAACAATTTTTTTTGGTTCAATTAAGTTTTTTACCTACAGGTTAGGGGGACGGCGATGGGCACCAAGTTCGCCCCCAGCTATGCGAACCTGTTCATGGCGTATTGGGAAGAACAGCACGTATATCAAGGACACCCATGGGGATCGAACTTGGTGAACTATCGCCGTTATATAGACGACATATTTTTTATCTGGACAGGAAATGCTATGGACCTCAACTCCTTCATTTTCTATTTAAACACTAACGAATGGAACCTAGTTCTGACCGCACAGATCAACACTCAACACATAAATTTTTTAGATCTAGATATTCATATAACAGACATGAAGATTGCAACCAAAAATCACTTTAAAGAAGTAGATGCGAACGGCTACATTCGCAAGGAAAGTTGTCACCACACTCCTTGGTTAACCAATGCACCCAGAGGACAGTTCCTAAGAATTAGAAGGAACTGTTCGAGTGACCAAGATTATTTAAGACAAGCCAACAAGATCAAAATTCAATTTTTACAAAAAGGCTATGAGGATTCTTCACTACAGACAGCCCTAGAAAATGTCCTAAAAATACCGAGGAAGGAACTTCTGGTATACAAAAACAAAAAGAAAGACCCTAAATGGAGTAGTAATAACATTCCTTTTATATGCAATTTTAATGGTAACAACAAGAAAATTAATAAAATTATAAATAAGCACTGGCATATCTTACGAGACGATCCAGTCCTCCAGAATATCCTGCCCGATAAACCAAAAATAATTTTCAGGGGAGCCAAGAATCTAAAAAATACCTTAGTACAAAGTTGCAATAGAGAAACAAAAATAAAGAAAAACTTTTTCACAACGAATAAAGGATTCTATGGATGCGGGCAATGCCTAGCGTGCAAGAACACTAAAAATAAAAAAAGACACATAACAGACCTAGAACCCTTTATTAATAGGAAATTTACCATCAAAGATCACCTCACGTGCCACTCTAAGGGGGTGATTTACGTTTTAAAATGTCCCTGCAACCTCCTCTACATAGGCCGTACAATTCGAAGCCTTAAGATTAGGGTGGCTGAACACACAAGAAATATTAAAAATGGATTGGAGTCACATAGCGTCTCCAATCACTTCAGAATCATACACCAAAAAAACCCTGAAGGAATGTTCTTTAGTGCAATGAAGCAAGTATCAAAAGATTGGAGAGGAGGAGACTATATTAGAAAGATAGGGAAGGAGGAAATGAAATTTATCTTCAATTTTAATACCATGATACCATATGGGCTAAACAAAGATTTTGAACTATGTCATTTTATGAATTAATATGCATTTTAGTATTTATTATGCTTTTACCTCCTTTATATGTGTATCCTTTTTTTTAGTAGACCCAGCTTGTCCACTTATCGAAAATGCAAAGAACCACCTTTTAAATTAATTTTTTATTAGTATGAATATTATATTATATGTATGAGTCCATACTGTACCAATTTTATTAATATACGAACTTCTCTACTTAAATTATTCCTATATGAAGTATTTCTCGCACATGGACACTTCCTTATGTCAATAAAGCTTGTTGAATTGCCCACACACGGAAGTCCAACGACGAAACTGATGTTGGAACGCACGTTGCGTTCCAAAAGGACGCAAACCGGAAGTGCCCGAACCGGAAGTGCCGAAACCGGAAGTGCCGGAACCGGAAGTGCCGGAACCGGACGTGCCGAAACCGGAAGTAAAAGACGAAATTAGTGAAACCGGCAAACAAGGCATTTAAAAAGCCACTGGAACAGACGGAACACAGAACAGCCAACTGAGGAAGCCTTATGAGAAGGCGAAACGCGTTTTGGACTATCTACTTGAACTTGAGACTATTGAGTCTACCCAGTATTACCTGGGATAAGTATTTTTTATTATATATATCTTGTTTTTATATTTCTTTGGAATAAATTGTTTTTTAAATCCTGACACACTGGGTACTTACTCCTATTTTTGGAAACCAGTCAGAAAGGCACCAAAGGAATTACTCAACATCCAGCACGCTGCCAAAGAAGGGTCTGGACAACCCCCAAATGGTCCAGAGGCTTATACCACCAGAGTCATATGAGGGTATGACTCCAGGCTTGTGAGTTTGACAAATATTTTAACCCTTTTCTATATACTGTGTTATAGACATATTGCACTATTTTCTGTATGTATTTTACTTTTACAGAACGCCTGCTGAAATCTAAAAGCTCCACTTGTTTTATGTATGTATAAGATTACTGTTGCGCCTGAGACAGGAGAACCGAACACTGGTGGATTATGCACTAGAGTTCAGGTCTCTGGCGGCAGAAATCAAGTGGAATGAGCAGGCGTATATGGATGTATTTTTGAATGGCCTATCTGATGTAATCCTTGATGAGGTTGCTACCAGAGAACTCCCTGAGAATTTAGAGGATTTAATTTCGTTCATCTCTCGTATAGATGAACGTCTAAGAGAGAGACAGAACACTCGAGAGAGGAACCAGAGACCTTCTTTTAGGTTAGCTCCTGCTTTTCCAAGTCCTGACTCCACGATATCTTTGCTTACTGAACCTATGCAGATAGGGTATACCCGCCTCTCTGAGGAGGAAAGACAGCACAGGAGAAGAGAGGGTTTGTGTATGTATTGTGGAGCCAAGGGTCATTTACTCTCAAACTGTTCTAACCGCCCGGGAAACGCTCGCACCTAAGTCCCTCTAGAGGACAGGCCTTGGGTGTTTCTATTTTGTCCTCTACTCCTAATTATAAGGATCACAGGCTTCTGCTACCAGTTTCCTTAACTTGGGGGAAGGAAGTAGTAAGGGCTATGGCATTGATAGATTCCGGTGCTGCTGAGAATTTTATCGACCAAGCCTTTGCTAGTAAGAACTATTTTCCATCCCAGCTAAGGGAGACACCTTTGGCCGTTGAGGCCATAGATGGTAGACCACTACTAGACCCTGTTATCTTTCGTGAGACCGTACCCATTGATTTAAATGTTGGTATCCTACACGTGGAGAATTTATCTCTTCTGCTCATTTCGTCTCCTTCCGTTCCCATAGTTCTGGGGTACCCATGGTTGAAAAAACATAACCCTATTATCGATTGGGAGTTAGGAGAGATACTCTCGTGGGGCCAGGGCTGCCAGGATCGGTGTTTGTGCAAGGTTTCTCCATTAGCTAATATTAACATACCGGAGAATCCTACTCAGTCCACAGAAAGACAAATACCAGACCTTTACCTAGACTTAAGGGCAGTGTTTGACAAGAAGAATGCCGATTCTTTGCCTCCACACAGGTCATTTGACTGTAAGATTAAGCTGCTACCCGGCACTATGCCTCCGAGGGGCCATGTATATCCTTTGTCTGTTCAGGAAAACTCGGTTCTAGAGGAGTATATTCGGGAGAATTTAGAAAAGGGATTCATCAGGAGGTCTTCTTCTCCGGCCGGGGCTGGGTTCTTTTTCATTAAGAAGAAGGATGGCACGCTGAGACCTTGTATCGATTACCGAGGCTTGAATAAAATAACTGTCAGAAATGCCTATCCTATCCCACTGATTACCGAGTTATTTGATCGTCTTAAGGGCTCCAAAATCTTCACCAAGTTAGATCTCAGAGGGGCTTACAATTTGGTGAGAATCCAGCAAGGTCACGAGTGGATGACGGCATTCAATACCCGGTATGGCCATTACGAATACACTGTTATGCCATTTGGACTATGCAATGCTCCTGCAGTATTTCAAGATTTGATTAATGAGGTACTTAGGGAGTTTCAGCATGATTGTGTTATTGTTTACCTGGACGACATACTAATACACTCTAAGGAGATTGAGACTCACCATAGACAGGTCAGAAAGGTATTACACAAGCTGCTGCAACATGGTCTATATTGCAAATTGGAAAAGTGCAGTTTTGATCAGTCTCAGGTAGACTTTCTTGGATACGTGATTTCTGGGGAGGGTTTTAAAATGGATCCTGTAAAACTCCAATCTATTTTAGACTGGCCCTTGCCCAAAGGACTCAAGGCTATCCAAAGGTTTATTGGTTTTTCCAACTACTATAGGCGCTTCATTAAAGGATACTCCTCTATCATTGCGCCTATTACCAATATGACCAAACAAGGGGCTGATACTAAGTTCTGGTCTAAGGAAGCTCTTGGTGCTTTCAAGACTCTCAAGGAACTTTTTGCCTCGGCTCCCATTCTAGTCCATCCTGATACGACTCTGCCTTTCTTGCTCGAGGTCGATGCCTCTGAGACAGCAGTTGGGGCTGTTCTGTCTCAAAGGTTAGGGGTGGATAAACCGTTACACCCTTGTGGTTTTTTCTCTAAGAAATTTTCTGGGCCTGAGAGCAGATATGACATCGGGGAAAGGGAACTGTTAGCAGTCATTAAAGCCTTAAAGGAGTGGAGACATTTGTTGGAGGGGACCCTTACGATTTTGACGGACCACAAAAACTTGTCCTATATTGGGGAGGCTAAGCGCTTATCCTCTAGACAAGCTTGTTGGTCCTTATTCCTGACTCACTTCAATTATGTACTGACTTACAGACCTGGTTCTAAAAACTCTAAAGCCGATGCATTATCTCGCCAATATGAACCTTCTACTGTACCTGAACCAGTTCTTTCTTCTATAGTTCCGAAATGCAATATCATTGCTAATACGAATCTCAGGATTCATTCTCCATTACTGGCCGAGATCATTAAGTTGCAACATCTAGCACCTAAACAGACTCCTGCGGGCCGTCATTTCGTTCCTCCTGCTCTTCAACTGGAACTTTTACAGTGTTTACATAATAGCAAGATGGCGGGACATCCTGGTATTCGCAAAACTTACGCGTTGATCTCTAAGGACTTCTGGTGGCCTGCTTTACGGAGGGATATTGAGGAGTTCATCGCTGCATGTGAAGTTTGTACTAAAACCAAACAACCCCATACGCTTCCATGTGGATTCCTGCACCCCTTGGAGGTTCCAGAAAAACCATGGTCCTGTTTGGCCATGGACTTTATTGTCGATCTACCTATCTCTAAAAGACAGACTGTTATCCTCACCGTGGTTAACAGGTTTACTAAGATGGCACACTTCATTCCCCTGCCTAAACTCCCGTCTTCTCCCGAATTGGCAGAGATATTCGCTAAGGAGATTTTTCGCCTACATGGGATACCCTCTCAAATTGTATCGGACAGAGGCTCCCAATTTGTTTCCCGCTTTTGGAGGTCCTTCTGCTCTCAACTTGGTATTAAATTAAACTTTTCTTCTGCCTATCATCCTCAGTCTAACGGAGCTGCTGAACGTACCAACCAGAAAATCGAACAATATTTACGATGCTTTGTTTCTGAACACCAGGATGATTGGGTCGGTTTGATTCCTTGGGCGGAGTTTGCACACAACAATCTCGTTTGCGATTCTACTCATTCAAGCCCCTTCTTCATGAATTATGGTTTTCATCCGTCTATTCTTCCTTCGGATTCCCCTTCCCAGGGGGTGCCGTCGGTTGATGTTCATGTGGCCAATTTGAGGAAGTTGTGGGATCAAACTCGACAAATCCTTGTGCACAACTCTATGTTGGTCAAGAAACACGCTGATAAACGTAGAAGGGCGGCTCCGGTCTTTGTTCCAGGTGATAGGGTATGGCTGAGCATGAGGAACATCCGTTTAAAAGTGCCCTCCATGAAGTTCGCTCCTCGTTATATTGGACCCTACAGGGTGCTGACCCGTATCAATCCCGCCTTGTCCCTATTTAACCTACATGACAGCTGGAGAATATTACACCTCACGGACAGAGACTATTCGTTTTATTCCACTGTCCATAATACTTACACCCGTATCGATACATTCTATGTAGATAATATAGCACTAGCTCAGCTGGTAAATTGCACGATAGGGGACATGACGTGGTCTGATCATGGGCCAATCTACTTGGACGTAAGGGACCAACTTAATTGCCAAGGCAAGAGTACGTGGAGACTAAATGAGTCCCTTCTGAAAGATGCCCCCTTTGTAGGACAACTGAAGTTAGACCTTCAAAATTACTTCCGCACGAATGTATCAGACCAAATCTCAGACTTCACTGTATGGTCTGCTCATAAGGCGGTAATCAGGGGTCAACTCATTAGACGGGCAACATATCTCAAAAAGCAACACCAAACTAGCTTACTAGAATGCCATAAACAGATAGCACTGACCACTGCCCAAAATAAACGATCACCCACACCAGAACTGGCATCCAAACTGAAAACCCTGCACCAAGACCTCACCAAACTCAATGCCCAAAAAACAACGTACTTCCTACATAGGTTGAGGGCCACTACATACCATACCAGTGGGAAATCATCTAAGTACCTCGCCAACAGGCTTAAAACAAAACAAGTGGCAACTAGAATACCACACCTTATAAACCACTTAGGGGAAAAAATAATGAACCCCATGGCCATAGTCCAGGAATTTGCCTACTTTTACAAACAACTATACAACCTCAAAGAAAGCGAGGGTAGAGAAACCCCGGAGGCCGGCCCCATAGCCACATACCTATAGGGCATAACGCTCCCTACAATTGACCGATCCGATGTGAACACACTATGCCAACCATTCACACTACACTACACTACATTCACACTACAAATCCCCAGGGGCTGACGGGTTCTCAAACGTATACTACAAGACGTTTGCGGACATACTAGCGCCGCACCTACTGAAGGTGTACCAAAGAGCTGCAGAAACAGGGAGCCTCCCCCCCCGAAATGCTCCTGGCCACGATAGTCACGCTGCCCAAACCGGACAAACTGACAGACAGTTGTAAAAATTTCCGACCCATCTCCCTCCTCAACACCGACGCTAAAATATATGCCAAGTTACTGGCCAATAGATTGACTCCTATTTTGCCAACCATAGTCAATGACGACCAGACGGGATTTGTTAGGGGCAGACAGGGCCTGGATAACACCAGAAAACTCTCCCTGGTACTGGAAACAATGAGGGGGTCGGGCCAGGGCGGTCTACTGCTAGCCCTTGATGCTGAAAAAGCATTTGACCGCCTGGGTTGGAAATTCCTCGAACAGGCCCTTATAAAATATGGTTTTCCCGTACCGTTCATCAAACAAGTTTTCGCACTATATTCGGGTCCCACAGCCCAGGTGTTGCAGGCCGGATTCCTCTCAGCCTGGTTCCCCCTAGCGAATGGCACGAGGCAGGGGTGCCCCCTGTCACCACTACTTTACGTACTGGCTTTGGAGCCTCTACTATGCCAAATCAGACAGAACGCAGGTATCCACGGGATAAACCTCCATGGCAGGGAAATAAAGATTAGCGCCTTCGCGGACGATATTCTTCTGTACATAACCCGACCGACAGACTCCCTCCCCTACCTATTAGACCTAATCAAGGATTACGGGAAGTTGTCCTACTATTCCTTAAATACAGGCAAGACACAAGCAATGGGGATACGACTATCTCACCAGACACTAGCTACACTTAAGAAAGACTACCCCTTCGAATGGCGCACTGATAACATCAAATATCTAGGGCTCACCTTCACGAAACAACCAACAGACACTTTTTCCGCAAATTATGTTAGGGTTTGGAAGGAATGCCAGACACTGATGAAAAAATGGAGCTCCATGTTTCTGACATGGACGGAGAGGGTGGCGACGGTTAAGATGTCGGTGCTCCCCAGACTCCAGTATCTGTTCCGCACCTTACCACTCCAAGTGCCCATGTCCTACTTCAAAACCATACAAAAAGAATTAGTCAGATTTGTCTGGGGCGGGGGCGCAGCTAGAATACAGGGGCCCATATTAAGGGCTCCACAAAAACAAGGGGGCTTCGCCCTCCCCGACATCAAAGCATATTACCAGGCGGCGGTGCTGACGGCTTTGCTGCCCCACCTTCTGGACATACCACAACCACAGTGGGTTATGATGGAGAAACAAACATTGAAGCCATTCGATATGCCCACAATGCTGTGGCTCCCAAAAAGGTTCCGACCCTCCGTGCCCCTTCTGCCAGAACAGCTTAGAATCGCTATACACAACGAGAGGCAGTATAGAAAGCCTTACCCCGCTATCACCAGCAACACCACTCCACATCATTACATACTGTATACCTACGTTCAATGCCAAACCATGGATTGAGAAGGGGGTCACACACCTTTCCCATATGATCGCACAACATAAACTGAGATCATTCCAAGACATGCAAGACACATACCACATACCAGCAGCATCGCAATTCTCACATATACAATTAAGATCCTTCATGGCAAAAAAAGATAACCTACCCCTCCACACCACAAGAATCGTTCCCGAACTAGAGACGACAGGGTGGGAGCGAATGGCAATAAGAGGCGTGTTACCTAAGGGCTGTAGACCTCTGTCATAGTGTTACCGATTTCTCCAGTCATACACGCACTTTGCGGACTCCAAACAAGCGGCACAGTGGGCGTCAGACCTACAGCGCACTTTAACGAGAGAGGACTGGGAATCCATAGTGAGTGCACCCAGAAAGGTGCTAAAAACGGAGACACTACTAGAGCAGCACAGAAAAACAGTATACAGATGGTATATGGTCCCCACACGTATCCACAAAATATACCTAAACTCGCCCCAGGGGTGCTGGAGATGTGGGCAGCAGGCGGGTACAGTGTTACACGTATGGTGGTCCTGCACCCGGGTTTCGGGCTTCTGGGAGGACATAATCAACCTAATAAGGGAACTTACTCACACTCAGGTACCCAAGACACCGGAGACGTGCTTTCTGCTGTTTCTGCCTCCCGGTATACATACTGCAGTACAGAAACTAGCCTTTCACATTCTCCTGACGGCACAGCGCGCAATAGCGCGGCTGTGGAAATCCACAAACTCCCCGCGGATCACAGAGGTGTATGAGGAGATAGACACTCAAAAATTATATGAAACCAGTTACCAAAGTGTCTTCCCAATGTCTAAAACGTCCGTGGACGCGTGGGGGTTATGGGAGTCTTGAAGAACGAGCAATCTCGGCCACAAGGCACATTCATATAACTAGTGGGGCTAAGACCTAAGACCTAATAGATAGCCTGTCACCACACATAGCCATAAGGCGACCAGGTGTCTACTAGGGACCCGATGGATACGCCATGGAGGAGCTAGCAAACATATAACTAGCAAACATATAAATGCCAAAGAATTATTTGCCGAACGTATACCTGTGTAAATGTATGTGATGCAATAAATTGTACTGTACGTGATGGTCATCTGTGAAGAATTCGTATGCCCACCGAAGGGGAGTCCCTGAGGTTGCGTGATACTACTAATACTACTGTTGTTATTACTATTATTTCCCTTCCCCTCCCTCCTTTTCCTTCTGTACCCCCACCCCATCCCTACGAAAGATACATGAAAACTCAATAAAAATCTTTAATTGAAAAAAAAAAAACACAAAATTAATTACTTCAGTAAAATCACAGAGACACAAACTTTAGTAAAAAAAAAAAAAAAAAATCCAGACAGATTGCAGAAAAAAAAGCAAATCTCACTCTCTCTCACCCTTATCTCTCTATCTCTCTCCCTGGAACACACATAAAAGCAATGTGGCTCCGTAAGTCTGCAAGAAGTAAAGTAAATGGAATGTTGTTTACCTTTCTCAGTCTCTTTGTGCTATCACAACTAGCCTGCCGTCTGGTCACATGAATGTAAGCCAACACCTGACAGCCTGATTTATTGCTATTCCACCTTAATGACTCTGTGTGCTTTCTTTGGCCAAGTGTCAGTGACAAAATCACCATTAATTGGCTGTCCTCTAACATAAAACAAAAAATTTGCTAATTTCATTGGACAGGGAATAGTGAAACCGGATTGGGCAAGCAAGAATTAGCTTATTGGTTAAGATTACTGTCATCATTCACATAATTTTCCCTCCCTCTCTCTTGTTTTCGTTTGACACTTCGGCACTTCGGCACTTCGGCACTTCGGAACTTCGACACTTCGGAACTTCGACACTTCGGAACTTCGACACTTCGGAACTTCGACACTTCGGAACTTCGACACTTCGGAACTTCGACACTTCGGAACTTTGGCACTTCGGAACTTTGGCACTTCGGAACTTTGGCACTTCGACAACTTCGGAACTTCGGATCTTCGGGATATCAGCACTTCGGAACTTCGGCCACTTCGGAACCTCGACACTTCGGAACTTCGGCACTTCGGACATTCGTAAGCATCCGAATGTCCGAATGTCCGAATTGCCGAAATTCGTCCGAATATTCATTCGGACCGAAACGAATTGCACATGTCTAGAAAATGCATTTAAACATAATAATCAGATTAATGAACAGAAAAAGACAACTAATGATGACTCAATTAAACCGTTGTGTCAAAAACCTTTTTTCAAAGGAATTAAAAATGAAATGGGAAATTGCAACTTTAGAAAAATATATTAAAGAGAAAATTGTCCCGAGAGGATTACGTTTTCATAAACTTCCTACTTCTGATAGGAATGATGAAAGTTTCATGGATGAATAAATGTGTTTAAAATGATAATTCTCCATCGTAATTGTTATTACATTTTTCTGGACGAATGGAACAACCATCTCTCATATGTCCCTTTTTGCCACACTATAAACAAAGGCTCTCCTTTCTCCTAAACTGTTTCTTAGCCTCTGACAGTCTCGTGACCCCCACTTGCATAGGTTCTGGCTCAGACTGTACAGGAAGGCCAGAGACAACAGGTCACAAGTGAAGTGCCAGTGATATATTAATGCGTCTGGTTCTATTTCTAGTATTCCCCCTGGTTATGATACAGTTGTCGATATGCATCACATACGCGATGTAGTCATTTAACCTCCCTGGTAGTTCTATTTGTCTGTGTGTGTATGTGTCAGTGTCTATATGAATTTGTGCATACATCCAAGCAGTCATACACCAGCACAACATACAAACACACTCCTGCAATCTAACACAAATATTACATACAAATAGAGGTGGCTCTCTAATTAGGCGGTTTAGGTGGCTGCCTAAGGCCTCGCTCTGGTTGCGGCCTCGCGGCCGCCTAAATCACCTTAGGGCAGACTGTGTTGGGTCCTCGGTCAGTGACAGAGGACTTAACACCAGGGGGGATGCGGCGGCTTGCACAGTATGCTGCTGGGTGTGAGGCCCCTCCTCTCTGCCAGGCCAGCCATCACAGACAGTGTGCAGAGCTGCAGACCATGTGTCTTGCGAGAACTAGCCAATCAGAGCGTTGCCGTGGATTACCACGACAACACTCTGACGGGTCTCGTGAGATACATGGTCTGCAGCTCTGTGGAGCTGCAAACCGGTGGATATAATGGCCACCGGACCACCAGGCAGCCCGCACTGGACCGGGGAATAAAAAAAGGTATTTAGTCCCACCCCTCTCCACATCACCCCCTCCCTCTCACATTACTCCCCCTCACTCTCACCATCACCACCCCTCCCTCTGACATCACCCACCTCCGGCACACATCACACCCCACTCACCATCACCCCCTCACACCCTCACCCCCTTCTTCTCACATCACCCCCTCCCTCTCACCATTACCCCCTCCCTCTCATATCATCCCCCTCCCTCACACATCAGCCCCTCCCTCACACCATCACCCCCTCCCACTCACCATCAACCCACTCCCCCTCTCATCAACCCCCTCTTCCTCTCACCATCACCCCCTCTCACGATCATCAACCCCTCTCCTTCACACCATCACCCCCCTCTCCCTCTCACCTTCACCCCGACACCATCACCCTATTCTCCCTCTCACCATCACCCCCTCTCACCATCATCCCCTCTCCTTCTCACCATCACCCCCACACCATCACCCCCTTCTCCCTCTCACCATCCCCCCTCTCACCATCACCCCCTCTTCCTCTCACTATGACCACTCTCCTTCTCACCATCACCACCCCTCCCTCTCACATCACCCCCCACTCACCATCACCCCTTCTCACCATCACCTCCTCTCCTTCTCACCATCACCCACTCTCACCATCGCCCCCTCTACCTCTCACCATCACCCCCCTCCCTCACACCATCAACCCCCTCTCCCTCTCACCATCACTCCTTCTCCATCTCACCATTACCCCTCTCACAACATCACCCCCTCACCATTACCCCCTTCCTCTCACCATCATCCCCCAACTCACCATCACCCCCTCCCACTCACCATCACCCCCTCTCCCTCTCACATTACCCCCCCACACCATCACCCCCTTCCTCTCACATCACTCCCCTTCCTCTCACATCACCCCCTCCCTCTCACATCACCCCTCTCCCTCACCCCTTCCCTCTCACATCACCCCCTCCCTCTCACCATTACCTCCTCCCTCTCACATCGTCCCCTCTCCCTCTCACATCACCACCGCTCCCTCACACATCACCCCCCTCCCTCACACCACCACCCCCTCTCCCACTCACCATCACCCCATCACCCTCTCACCATCACCCCACTCTTCCTCTCATCACCCCCCTCTCCCTCTCATCACTCCCTCTCACCATCACCCCTTCTCACCACCACGCCCCACTCCCTCTCACCATCACCCCCTCTCCCTCTCACCATAACCCCCACCCTCCTCTCCCTCTCACCATCACCCCCTTTCCTTCTCACCGTCACCCACCTCTCACCATCACCCCCCCACACTATCACCCCTCTCTCCCTCTCACCATTACCTCCTCCCTCTCACCATCACTCCCTCTCACCATTACCTCCTCCCTCTCACCATCACTCCCTCTCACATCACCCCACACCATCACACCCCTCTCCCTCTCACCATTACCCCCTTCCTGTCACCATCACCCCCTCTCCTTATAACCAAAACCCCCTCTCACCATCACCCCTCTCTTTCTCACCATCAACCCCCTCTCCCTCTCACTATCACTCCCCTCTCCCTCTCACCATCACATCCACACCATCACCCCTCCCTCCCTCTCACCACTACCCCCTCCCTTTCACCATCACCCCCCACACATCACCCCCCTCTCCCTCTTACCATCACCCCCCCTCTCCCTCTAACCGGCTAATGCAGGGCTTGCACGGTGTAAGCACCAGCCCTACTATGTGCCTTCATGGACTGGAGGGGAGATCAGAAATCGGAGACATTGCTGGCAGCCGGCAAGGGAGGGAGTGAGAGAGGACCCGGGAGCTCAGCCTGCAGCTCCTCCAGGTCCTTCTCTCACGAGCACACTGCCCCCACACACACATACACTGCCCCCCCATACACACACTGCCCACACACATATACACTGCCCCCCATACACACACTGTCCCCCCCCACACACACACACAGCCCCCCATACACACACTGCCCCCCCACACACACACACACAGCCCCCCATACAAACATTTACCCACATATACAGCCCCCCATACACACACTGCCCTCACACACACACATACACTGCCCCCCCATACACACACTGCCCCCAAACACACCATACACATACACTGCCCCATACACACACTGCCCCCACACACACCATGCACATTAATACACTGCACCCCTCACACATTGCACCACTGACACACACTACACCCCCCCCACACACACTGAACCTTTCACACACACTGCACCCCTCACACACTGAACCACTCACACACACCACTGCTCCAAAGCCCTACTACAGCCCCATATGCCAGGAGACCCCAGGTAAGTTGTCAAACTGTTCTTAAACTGTTTGACTGCTTACTATGGGGGGTCCCGGCACTCCTGGCATCATAACCACTACACAAAGTTGTAGTGGTTATTGTTCATGGATTATTTCTTTAAATAATCTACAAGTGCCCCTTCCCGAGATCACCATCACCCCCCTCCCCCTCTCACCATCACCCACCCCCACACCATCACCCAACTCTCTCTTTCTCACCATCACGCCCTCTCCCTCACACCATCACCCTCTTCTCCCTCACACCATCACCCCTCTCCCTCTCACCATCAGCATCTCTCTCTCTCACCATCACCCTACCTCTCACCATCACCTCTTACCCTTCCTCCCCTCTCCCTCCCACCCTCACACCATCACCCTCTCACACACAGGATCACCCACCCACACACACAGCCTTCCCAGACACACTGTTAGCATCTTCTCATTGTCACCCCTCCCTACACTGTCATCACCCCCACACTGTCATCCTCTTCATGCATCCACACTCACATTAACCACTCCTAATCCTGTTAATCTCACCCCCTCCAAACTCACCTGCCCTCACTCTGCCACACTCACCCCCTTATCCTGTCACACTCGTCCTTCCTGCCATGCCACAATTACCCTGACACTCTTACCTCCACTCGCCCTGTCACACCCCCTCATACAACCTTTTCATACTCCCTGTCCCTCATTCTCTCTCACACCCCCCACCGTGTCCATTTACCCCCTTTGCCCTGTCACACTCTCCCTGCCACTGGTACCCCTTTACTCTCCTTGTCACAGTCACCAGCTGAAGACATTCTTCATACACACACAGTCAGGAAACATAGCTTTGTCATAAACACAATGCACAAAGGCTACAGGCAGACCCCCATGCACACAACACACTTCAAGCAGCTACCCCATACACATACGGTCCCAGACAAAAACGCAAACATGCTCACAGAGACAGAGACATACATTCACACACACACACACACACACACACAAACACACAAGGATACTCTCTGTCAGACACACTCTCAGGCACACACACAGGTAAACTGTGCATCAATGTGTATATGTGCCAGTGTGCATGTCTTGCAACTCTTTTTTTTCACTTTTTTGTTAGTGGGGCCTCATGTTTCACCTAAAGCCTCATAAAGTCAGTTAATGGACAGTTAAATGCACGAACACAGCTGAGCCGCCAACCTCCCTTCTCCTGTCTTCAGTCGTTTAGCCGAACGCCGGTCCATTCGGTATTTTAATTTCTGAACAGTGTTACCCCAGGTAGCTATGCCATGGAGCATATTAGTATACCGAGAGACTATGTGAAAGACTTTGGCTCCATGGGTCCATGGGTCTTCCCTGTTGTAGATTTCTTGGGGATCCTATATAGCCTGTGACAGACCTCTCTGTCTCTGGATTATAGTTGCTTCAACTTGGTTCGTCAGTTTGTCCGGTTATTGCCCTGTCTTGTCCGTATGGTCCCTATGGCGGGCCACCCAGCAGGGAAGTGTGCTGCTTGTTAATCTCTTGGCCTCATTAGAACGTGTAGTTAACCGCAGACACTTTCTATTGTCGGCTGGGTGGTCGTCGTTCGTATGAACGAACACGTGGCGGTGGCCATCTTGGACATGCGAACACCACACTATTTTCATACGAACACCGCTGAAGCCGCCGACCTTCCTTCATCTTGTTCATCCGTTCATATGAACGCCGTGCCGTTCGATACATTACTATGCGAACAAAGCCACCCCAGATAGTTATCCCATGGAGCCCTTTCGTATGACAAAAAGACTATGTGAAAGACTTTGGCTCCATGGCGAATGAACTGTGTGTAAAAGGATCTGAGCGCTGTTCGGTGATATTGTGCGCTCAGATCTAAGCTATGTGGGGATTCTGTTTTGGAATTATGTATTTTAATGCAATTTTATTATCCTTGTAAAATTGTGGTTATGCTCTATCTTCGGAGATAATTGAGTTACTTCTAGCACTTAGCCCAATTATCTCCGGGATGGAGAGGAGGGTCCTATACTGTTCAGGTGGGAGTGGTTATACCTGTACTGTTGTGATTGGTTATTGCAAGAAATTGTCACAGTCTTCCACCAGGTCCCTTATGGGAGTGTACCTGGCTGGAAGACCTGCATAAAAGCCGGGCATGTAGCCCAAATTAAACAGATTCCTGCTTGACCCTCAATACAGAGCCTCGTCTCGTACTTGGGGGGGATTATTCGTGTGTTTTCCTGTTCGGCACTTAGGAGTGTTCGGTAGCTGATCCTGCATTCGGGAAGGGAACATCTTTGGCAGCGTTAACCCCTTCTATACCTGGGGTGCCGTTATATTGCCTATCCCCCACCCACTCATAGAGTTCCCCATCTGCTTCTCTCTCCCGGGTGTCTGCCTTGGCCCTATACTTCTGAAGGGTCGGATCTTCCCGGGTCTCTTTCCCAAATGCCTCTGGGGTATCCCAGCCTAGGGGGGACTGTTTTAGGGTAATGGTCGGGGTAGGTGACCTTACCTGGGTCTCAGCAGCAGGTAGGCCGGTTCCAGCATCTGGGCAGGGGTTGTTACAGGGTTGGTGTCACGATTCGGGGAACCAAACACGCTAACACACACACAGAAAAGGTGCTGTACCGGACCTTAGAGTAGCCGGGCTAAGCACACAAAGAATAGTCAGGAGACAAGCCGAGTAAGGGGAACCAGACAGACAGAATAGCGAGAAACAAGCCGAGATCAGAGGGTAGGAGAAAGTCACAAAGTCAGATAAACAAGCCAGAGAGTACGTAACCAGAAGCACAAGTTTCAGTAGCAATACTAGCAAGCAAAGACCACAACAGGGCACTGAGAGACAGGAAAGGTAAGTATATAAATCCTGTGTTTAATTCTGATTGGATAATTTCCAATCAGAATTAACAATCACACGTGGGAGATATATATACCTCCCACTGTGATTGTAGTGCTGTGACTTTAACGCCGGGTCACGTGGCTGACCCCGGCGTTTACATGAATGCGCGGTCTCCCAGCATGCAGCGTTATACATGCTGCCGCTGGGAGACGAGAAGGAGGATGCGAGCGCCATCCGGGGCTGTGAGGACGCCGCTCACCAACAGGTAGGGGTAGGGGAGACCGCGGGCAGTGAAGAACTGAGGGTGAGTGCTGCAAGCGGATTGCAGCCTCCCCTTACAGCCGCCTGCGGGATCCTGACATTACCCCCTCTCGAAGACTGCCCAGAGGGCGGGAAGCAGAAGGCTTCAAAGGAAACCGGGCATGAAAGGAGTGGACCAAAGAGGGAGAGTGCAGATCAGAGCTCGAAACCCAATATCTTCCAATCCACCAGATATTGCAGCCGACCCCTAGAAACACGAGAGTCGAGGAGGGAAGGCCACTTCGTACACGTCACTAGGGACAGCGCGAGGGGAAACGGGCCGCCCGAGGGGATGAGAGAACCAGTTACACAGCAAGGGCTTTAAAAGCGAGACGTGAAACGTGTTCGGAACACGCATGGAAGGAGGCAAGTCTAGGGAGTAGGAAACGGGGTTAACCCTACGTAACACCTTGTAGGGACCAAGAAATCTGGGAGCAAACTTCATCGAGGGAACCTTGAGACGAAGGTTCCTGGAGGACAACCATACCCTATCACCCGGAGCATAAGAAGGGGCCGCAACCCTACGGCGATCAGCAAACTTCTTCTGAGCAGCTGCTGAACGAGACAGCGCAATATGGACCTGATCCCACATCCTCCGCAAAGAGGCGAGGTGCTGGTCCAAAGTGGGCATTCCCTCGTCGGAGAACGCACCGGGATGGACAGAAGGCCGAAACCCAGAAGCAACCTCAAAAGGACTTAAGCCAGTAGACGAATGAGACACCGTATTCCTGGCAAATTCAGCCCACAGAAGGAGGTGGGACCAGTTGTCCTGGTGCGCATTAGTGAAGCAGCGCAAATACAATTCCACAGACTGATTAGCACGTTTGGCTGCACCATTAGATTGCGGGTGATAGGAGGAAGTGAACGACAAGGAGACCCCCATTTCAGCACAAAAGCTCCTCCAAAACCGAGAGACAAATTGAGGGCCCCTGTCAGATACTATATCCTGAGGCACTCCATGCAAGCGGAACACTTCCTTGGCAAACACCTGAGCAAGCTGTATCGCAGAAGGCAGTTTCTTAAGCGGAATAAAGTGCGCCATTTTAGAGAACCTATCCGTCACAGTCAATATCACTGTCTGACCATCAGAAGGAGGAATGTCTACAATAAAATCCATGGATAAGTGGGTCCATGGTTTCTTGGGTATAGAGAGAGGCATCAGGAGACCCTGGGGTCTCACATTAGGAGACTTACACTGCGTACAGACCCGACAAGCCTGTACAAAATCCACTATGTCTCGCTTAAGTGAAGGCCACCAGAACTGTTGAAGGAGGCCTTTATAAGTCTTGGCAACCCCCGGATGACCAGCAGTTTTGGCTGTGTGAAATAAAGTTAACAACTTTTTTCTGTCATTTACTTTAACGTATAGTTTATCAACAGGCGTCTCAATAGGTTTAGGAGTCGGGTTAACAAATTCTAAAGGTTCATACTGTCGAGAGATAGCGTCAGCTTTGGCATTACAGCAACCAGGTCTATAGGTAATAACGTATTGGAAGCGCAAGAGAAATAGAGACCATCTAGCCTGCCGGGCGGACAACCTTCTAGCATCAGCTATACAGGGAGTGCAGAATTATTAGGCAAGTTGTATTTTTGAGGATTAATTTTATTATTGAACAACAACCATGTTCTCAATGAACCCAAAAAACTCATTAATATCAAAGCTGAATATTTTTGGAAGTAGTTTTTAGTTTGTTTTTAGTTATAGCTATTTTAGGGGGATATCTGTGTGTACAGGTGACTATTACTGTGCATAATTATTAGGCAACTTAACAAAAAACAAATATATACCCATTTCAATTATTTATTTTTACCAGTGAAACCAATATAACATCTCAACATTCACAAATATACATTTCTGACATTCAAAAACATAACAAAAACAAATCCGTGACCAATATAGCCACCTTTCTTTGCAAGAACACTCAAAAGCCTGCCATCCATGGATTCTGTCAGTGTTTTGATCTGTTCACCATCAACATTGCGTGCAGCAGCAACCACAGCCTCCCAGACACTGTTCAGAGAGGTGTACTGTTTTCCCTCCTTGTAAATCTCACATTTGATGATGGACCACAGGTTCTCAATGGGGTTCAGATCAGGTGAACAAGGAGGCCATGTCATTAGATTTTCTTCTTTTATACCCTTTCTTGCCAGCCACGCTGTGGAGTACTTGGACACGTGTGATGGAGCATTGTCCTGCATGAAAATCATGTTTTTCTTGAAGGATGCAGACTTCTTCCTGTACCACTGCTTGAAGAAGGTGTCTTCCAGAAACTGGCAGTAGGACTGGGAGTTGAGCTTGACTCCATCCTCAACCCGAAAAGGCCCCACAAGCTCATCTTTGATGATACCAGCCCAAACCAGTACTCCACCTCCACCTTGCTGGCGTCTGAGTCGGATTGGAGCTCTCTGCCCTTTACCAATCCAGCCACGGGCCCATCCATCTGGCCCATCAAGACTCACTCTCATTTCATCAGTCCATAAAACCTTAGAAAAATCAGTCTTGAGATATTTCTTGGCCCAGTCTTGACATTTCAGCTTGTGTGTCTTTTTCAGTGGTGGTCGTCTTTCAGCCTTTCTTACCTTGGCCATGTCTCTGAGTATTGCACACCTTGTGCTTTTGGGCACTCCAGTGATGTTGCAGCTCTGAAATATGGCCAAACTGGTGGCAAGTGGCATCTTGGCAGCTGCACGCTTGACTTTTCTCAGTTCATGGGCAGTTATTTTGCGCCTTGATTTCTCCACATGCTTCTTGCGACCCTGTTGACTATTTTGAATGAAACGCTTGATTGTTCGATGATCACGCTTCAGAAGCTTTGCAATTTTAAGAGTGCTGCATCCCTCTGCAAGATATCTCACTATTTTTGACTTTTCTGAGCCTGTCAAGTCCTTCTTTTGACCCATTTTGCCAAAGGAAAGGAAGTTGCCTAATAATTATGCACACCTGATATAGGGTGTTGATGTCATTAGACCACACCCCTTCTCATTACAGAGATGCACATCACCTAATATGCTTAATTGGTAGTAGGCTTTCGAGCCTATACAGCTTGGAGTAAGACAACATGCATAAAGAGGATGATGTGGTCAAAATACTCATTTGCCTAATAATTCTGCACTCCCTGTATAGGAGAGGTTCTTATGATCTGTTATCACCATAATTTTGTGTCTAGAACCCTCTATTCCTCCATTCCTTAAAAGCTAACATTCCTTAAAAGCTAACACAATAGCTAATAGTTCCCTGTTCCCAACATCGTAATTCTTTTCTGGATCAGACAACCTCTCTGAAAAGTAACAACAGGGATGGAGGGGTTCGTCATACGATAACCTCTGAGACAGTACTGCTCCCACACCTGATTCAGAAGCGTCTACTTCCATAACAAAGGGAAGAGAAGGATTAGGGTGGTGTAGCCCTGGAGCAGAGGCAAATGCCTACTTGAGAGTTTCAAAGGCCTTAAGGGCTTCAGGAGTCCAAACCCTAGGGTATAGACCTTTTTTAGTCAGCTTAGTTATAGGAGAGATAAGTGGTGAAAAGATTTTTATAAATTTCCTATAATAGTTGTCGAATCCTATAAAACGCTGAATAGCCTTAAGTCCTTGGGGAAGTGGCCAGGACAGTATGGCTTCCAATTTAGCAGGATCCATACTGAAACCCTGTTCAGTAATAATATATCCTAGAAATTGCACAGAAGTCTGATCGAACAAACATTTTTCTAACTTACAATAAAGTCCATTCTGTAATAACTTTTTAAGCACCATCCTAACATGTTTATGGTGTGACTTCAAATCAGGAGAATACACAAGTATGTCGTCAAGGTACACCACGGCACAGACATGCAAGAGATCCCTAAGGACATAATTTATGAGATCCTGAAACACAGCAGGAGCATTACACAGTCCAAAAGGCATGACCAGGTATTTGTAATGCCCACTACGCGTATTGAACGCTGTCTTCCACTCGTCATTCTCCTTTATACGGACAAGGTTATAAGCCCCCCTGAGGTCTAATTTAGTGAAGTACTTAGAACCTTTAACACGATCAAACAACTCAGTGATGAGGGGGATAGGGTAGGCGTTTTTAATCGTTATATTGTTCAGAGCCCTGTAGTCTATACATGGCCTCAAATCGCCTTCCTTCTTTGCCACAAAAAAGAAACCAGCACCAGCAGGAGAGGAGGACCTTCTAATAAAACCTTTACTTAAGGATTCCCGTATGTACTCCTCCATGATCTGGTTCTCTTTCTCAGAGAGAGGGTAGACCTTACCCCTAGGAGGCATAGTACCCGGTAACAGGTTTATGGCACAGTCATACTCACGATGTGGAGGTAGCTTATCTGCCTCCCTTTTTTCAAACACCAATGCAAGGTCTGCATATGCAGAAGGGACAGAAACAGAAAGTGGTTTAGCCGTGGGCACATTAAGTAAACAAACAGGACGTACATGAGCCATACAGTCTCGTTGACAGGTTTCCCCCCAGGAGAGTATATCTAAACAACCCCAATCAAGTACAGGGTTGTGTTTCACTAACCAGGGAAAACCCAGAACGATGGAGGCAGTAGGGGAGTCAATTATTTGGAAGGTTAACCTTTCCTTGTGCAAAGCACCCACAGACATAACTATTTCTTGGGTTTCATGGGTCACCAGAGGTTTCTCAAGTGGTCTACCATCTATGGCCTCAACGGCCAAGGGTGTGGCCTTTTGGATCAAAGTCAAGGCTGTGGTTTTGGCAAAGTTCTCATCCATAAGGTTGTCTGCCGCACCTGAATCGATCAAGGCTTTGGTTGTTATAGTGGTTTTATTGACCAAGAGAGAAACCGTAATGAACGGTCTAGAGATGGACACATGAGGGGACAAAGTCATAACACCCAAGGCCGACCCCTCTCTAGGCCTTAGGTGCTGTAGTTTCCCTGTGCTTTAGGGCAGGTATTACAGTGGTGCCCCCTCTTTCCACAATAAAGGCATAACCCCTCCCTTATACGATACGCTCTTTCAGCCTCAGTTAACCCCGTAGCACCCAATTGCATGGGTTCAGGGGATCGTTGTCTAGGAGCGGGTAATGCTAGTAATGCAGTACTGGGTAGAGCAGGTAACACCCGTGTATCCATCCGTCTTTGACTACGCCTCTCTCTTATACGGTTATCAATAAGAATCATATAATCTATAACATCATCCAGAAGAACAGGCAATTCTCTGGATGCTATTTCATCCAGTATGTAAGCGGCCAAACCCTCCTGAAAGGCTGTTACAAGGGCGTCATTATTCCAAACCACTTCACTTGCTAGAGTGCGGAATTCCATAGTATAATCCGCTACAGATCTGTTACCCTGTCGGACCCTAAGCAGAGCTTTGCCAGCAGAAGCAACCCTACCGGGTTGATCAAACGTACGTTTGAAAGCTGTCAAAAAATCTGCAAAGGACATAGGAGACGTATTTTCCCACATGGGGTTGGCCCATGCTAAAGCCCTCCCGGACAAGTGGTTTATCAAAAAGGCAATTTTGGATCGGTCAGTGGGATAGGAACGTGGATTCATCACCAAATGGATATCAATTTGGTTGAGGAAACCACGACACAATGCTGGGTCACCACTGTAGCGCTGTGGCGGCGTCATATGAACTACATGAGCAGGAACGGGTACCGGAGTGGGAATGGGTTTGGGCACAGCAGCAGCAGCCTCCTGAACCGCAGGCTGCAAGTGTGCAGTCCGAGCCAGTATGGTTTGTAAAGCTTGAGCAAACTGATCCATACGGTGGTCTAAACCATCCATTCTAGCCTCCTGATTAACTAGGAGCTGTGGAATGTCAGCAGGTTCCATTGTGGCCCTGTTGTAATGTCACAATTCGGGGTACCAAACACGCTAACACACACACAGAAAAGGCGCTGTACCAGACCTTAGAGTGGCCGGGCTAAGCACACAAAGAATAGTCAGGAGACAAGCCGAGTAAGGGGAACCAGAAGACAGAATAACGAGAAACAAGCCGAGGTCAAAGGGTAGGAGAAAGTCACAAAGTCAGATAAACAAGCCAGAGAGTACGTAACCAGAAGCACAAGTTTCAGTAGCAATACTAGCAAGCAAAGACCACAAGAGGGCACTGAGTACAGGAAAGGTAAGTATATAAATCCTGTGTTTAATTCTGATTGGATAATTTCCAATCAGAATTAACAATCACACGTGGGAGATATCTATACCTCCCACTGTGATTGTAGTGCTGTGACTTTAACGCCGGGTCACGTGGTTGACCCCGGCGTTTACATGAATGCGCGGTCTCCCAGCGTGCAGTGTTATACATGCTGCCGATGGGAGATGAGAAGGAGGATGCGAGCGCCATCTGGGGCTGTGAGGACGCCGCTCGCCAACAGGTAGGGGAAGGGGAGACCGCGGGCGGCGAAGAACTGAGGGTGAGTTGCAGCCTCCCCTTACAGCCGCCCGCGGGATCCTGACAGTTGGCCTCGGCGGGGCCTAGCGAGGCAAAGGGAGAAACAAGGAGGGCCAAATCATTCCCCGGTAAGACATCCGCCGGTAACTCCTTCATGATGCCCACATTCACGTGTCCTGAACCAACTCTCCAATCCAAGTGAACGCGGGTAGACGGTTCCTCCAGCTACTCTAACAGCTACAGTGTGCCCCGTGTGCTCACTTTCTGGGATCAAATTGCGCTATAGCAGGGTCAGAGTAGCTCCGGTGTCTCTGAGCCCACTGGTTGTCTTCCCATTAACCAGGACAGCCTGTCTGTGTTGCTGCCGATTATACCGGGCAGCTTATCCAATTATCAGCCTCATGTAAGACTCCCCAGTGCTCTTCTGCTGTGTTCCCCACTTAGATGCAGTGGGCAGCAGGCATGGGTGCATGACGGTTCCCTCCGCCTGGCTTCCTCCAGGACTGAGACTGCTGGGAATAATTTGAAGGGCAGTCTGGCCACTTATGTCCGACTTGATCACAGCGGTAACATTTTGGTGGTTGTGGGTTGTTGTGCTGGGCATACCTGGACAGATTTTGGTAGGCGGTAGATGGAGGGGGTTCCACAGGTCGGTAATCCGGTCGTGGGGTTGCTTTGACCACAGGGGTGTCTGTCTTATGGGCATTGGTATACTCATCCACCAGACAAGCTGCTTCATGCAGGGTGAGAGGTCTCCTATCTCTGATCCACTCTCGAATCCCAGGACTCAGCTTGTTCTAACAGTGCTCCAGCAAGAAAAACTGCAGCACCTCTTCCCCGGATACCGCTTGGCATCCATTGACCCAGTGGGATGCTGTGCGATGTAGTCAGCATGCCCACTCTGTGTAAGAGTCCCCATTTTGTTTGGTAGCGTCCCGTAATCGCCTCTGGTATGCCTCAGGAGTCACAGCATACCTGGCCAATAGAACTTCCTTTACCAGCCCATAATCCTTGATACATCCTCATCAGGGATAGCCTGGAATGCTTCACTGGCACGCCCGGACAGTTTCCCAGATAAAATTGTGACCCATGCATCCGTGGGTACTCTGTGCAGTGCACATTGCCATTAAAAATCGGCAAGGTACCCATCGATTTCTCCGTCCGCTTCCACAAAATTTTTAAAAGCTGCAAAGTGTACTTTTCTTTTTTCAACCAGAACTGCTGTTACCTCTGCTGCTGCAGCACCTCTTTGCTGAATCTGGCGCCAGTTAGCATCCACGGCCACTATGACTTGTGGTATTATATCCATTGGGGGATTCGGTCCATAGTGTGCCAATCTTATCTAAATGGCCCGGTCAATACTCGCCTCTTCGTCTGTCCTCTCGGTAATCGGTAATCCTTTCGGCTCGATCCATCTCCAGCAATTTGGAGATAATATCCATCTTTTTGCGGTTACTAGCCAGTCGACCCCAGTTCTCCAGCAAATCCTTGAGGGTAGATCGCTTTAGTTGCTCATAGTGTGCCTCCATTATCTTAGGTCACCTTGTAGCTGTCCTTCTGGGGTGGGAGAACCATCCCGCCACTTGCCACCAGTTGTAACGGCACCCTTGGTAGGTGAAGGGATTAACGTCGCTAAAGCTGTTCTTTTGGCCGAATGCGAAGTCAGCTACCGAACACTCCTAAGTGCCGAACAGGAATCATACGAATTACCCCCCCCAGCACTGCTTAACCCTCAACTGTGTTGAGGGTTAAGCAGGATCTGTTTAATGGGGGCTACATGTCAGCCTTTTATGCAGGTCTTCCAGCAAGGGACACTCCCATAGGGACCTTGTGGAAGATTGAGACAGTTTTTTACAATATCCAATCAAGTACAAGTACAGTATGGAAACACTCCCACGTAAGCAGTACAACTCCTCCTCTCTATCCTGGAGATAATTGGGTTAAGTGCTTGAAGTAACTCAATTACCTCCAGGGATAGAGAACATCCCCATTTTACAATAATAGTAAAAACACATTAAAATATATATTTCCTAATATACCGAACGGAACCCCCTCACTCAATGTATATCCAGATAGCATAGATCTGAGCACTCAATTTAACCGAACAGCACTCAGATCCCATACATATAGACAAATCGTCATGGAGTTAAAGTTTATACATTGTGCGTTTAAAGGAAACGAACGAGCTCCATGGGTTTACTATGTGGTACAGTTCAGTTTGTGTATTGGCAATTTACCGAACGGCACTGCGTTTGTATGAATTGGAACAAAGCGATGTATGGTTGGTGATCTCAGCGGTGTTCGTGGGAAACAGTGTCCATAATTAGTTCCATGTCTTTGTCAACGAACGCCGCTGGGCGTTCGACTGTCCAAGATGGCAGCCGCCACGTGTTCGTTCATACGAACGACCACCAGCCAGCCGACCATTCGGGAGTTGGAAATGTCTGCGGTTAACCACAATATTAATAAGGGCAGAAAGGTTAACGAGCAGCACCCTTCCATGTTGGTTGGCCTGCCATTCGGTAGTTCATTTGTCTTTTGACGAATGCAAGCAGGAAACATACGAACAACCGTGAACTGACGAACAAACAGACGAAATAGGTTTTAAATAATAATCCAGAGGCAGGGAGATCTGCCACAGTCAGATAGGGTTCAGAATTTCGGTTTGTCTATGGGAAGTTGCTTTGGTGTAGCGGGGCGGTCTACTTTGTGTATACCTCTCAGGATATTCTTCATAGGGTAAGAGGACAGGAAAGCTTTGCAATTTGGAAAGGTGGTAAGAACATGATTTTGAACACCAGTTAAATAAAGTTTGATAGTATTATGTGACAATTTAAGGTGAAGGTGGCAAAATGTGGCAAACGCCACCATGGTCTAAATGGAATAATCTATATGATAGTGAAGGGAATTCAGTGGTAAACTGAGAAAAAATGGCCATAGCTTTATTGTAAGTTTTGATATTGTTAGATGATAGGACGGCCTGAGACAGTGATCTGCCATGTGACAGTAAAAGTGTTAATCCATAATTAGGTTGTAGAAAGCAGGGGTTCTGGATTGGTATCTCCTGGCAATCTACTAGACGGAGTAGAAAGAATTCCTGCAAATGACAATGAGAAAGAACGTCAGCAGCCTAGTTATTACAACCAGAGATAGAGAAGAAAAATAATAACCAAGGAATAATTATATATCCTGCTAGAAAAAACCCTTACCCCTTGAAGAGCTGCCTGAACAGTGAAACGTACGTCAGAGCTCAGTTTGGTTTGACCCAACAACTCGCTATCTATAAATCATCACACTGACAATATATATACACTTTTGTTAAGATTTAAGCTGTTATCGGTTGTGGCAGAACCACTACCTGATCGTGGATTCCTTTGTTATATTATGTGTATTTTCCTATGTTTTCGTGTATTGTGCCTGCTCCCCATTCGGGAGTGCTTCCACAAAGGGAATCCATTCTCCTCCCGAACAGGGAACTCCCCGATATCTCATTTAGAATGTTAGGTTAGAACAGTGGTTCCCATACTTTTTAGGTTCAAGGCCCTTAATATTTCCAAATTTTTCCAAGGGCAATTGTGGCATGGTAGGAAGGATGAGTGTGACAGGATTAAGGGGGGTTAATGTGACAGGGCAAGTGTGGCAGAGTGAGGGCAGGTGAGTTTGGAGGGGGTGAGATTAACAGGATTAGGTGTGGTTTATGTAAGTGTGGATGCATGAAGAGGCTGACAGTGTGGTGGGGGGGTTGATGACAGTGTAGGGAGGGGTGACAATGTGAGGGGATGCTAACAGTGTGTCTGGGAGGCTGTGTGTGTGAGGGGGGGTGTTACTGTGTGTGTGTGGGGTTATCCTGTGTGAGAGGGTGATGGTGAGAGGGAGGGAGGGTGTGATGGTGATAGGGGGGTGATGGTGTGAGGGAGGGAGAGGGGTGATGGTGAGAGGGAGGGGTGTGATGGTAAGAGGGAGAGGGAGAGGGGGTGATGGTGAGAGGGAGAGGGGGGTGAAGGTGTTGGGGTGATGGTGAGAGGGGCTTGATGGTAAAAGGGGGTGATGATGAGAAGGAGAAGGGGTGATGGTGAGAGGGGGTGATGGTGAGAGTGAGGGGTAATGAGGGGTAATGAGAGTGAGGGGTAATGAGAGTGAGGGGTAATGATGAGAGGGAGAGGGGGTGATGGTGAGGGAGAGGGGGTGATGGTGAGAGGGAGAGCGGGTGATGGTGTGGAGGGGTGATGGTGAGAGGGAGAGAGGGGTGATAGTGAGAGGGAGAGGGGGTTATGGTAAGAGGCAGAGGGGGGTGATTGTGTGAGGGAGAGGATGGTGATGGTGTAAGGGAGATGGGGGTGATAGTGAGTTGATAGTGAGAGAGAGGGGTATTGGTGAGAGAGGGGTATTGGTGAGAGGGAGGGGTAATGGAGAGAGGGAGAGGGGGTGATGGTGAGAGGGAGTGATGGTGAGAGGGGGTTGATGGTGAGAGGTAGAGGGTGTGTGTGATGGACCGTCCGCCAATCGATGCTCCTAGCACTTACCAAGGACCATCAGCATCGCACCGGACACCACAGCCACCGCAGACTCCATGAACCGCCGTAGCTTGGTTGGGATCTCACCGTCTCCTTCCCACCCAGTTAGTTGCCTGCCAGCTTCTGTGTTAGGCTCACAGTGGATACTGTGCCCATTTGCCCAGTGCCACCACTCATATCTGGTGTCACAATAGCTTAAGCTTGACATTTAAAAAGAAAACATTTTTTTTCACTGTAATAGATTGAAGAGCAGTTAGTTGCCTGCCAGCTTCTGTGTCAGACTCATATCTGGTGTCACAATAGCTTAAGCTTGACATTTAAAAAGAAAAAAAAGTTTTTTTCACTGTAATAGATTGAATGGCAGTTAGTTGTCTGCAAGCGTCTGGGTGTTAGGCCTTCAGCGTGTGCTCTGCAGACCTCTGCCAGTGTACTTTGACACTCATACCTGGTGTCTCTATAGCGTGCTTTTACAAAGAAAAAAAGTTTTTCAGTGTAAGCTAATAGCAGTCAGTGGCCTTAAAGCAGATGTGTCAGGCCTTCAGCGTGTGCTCTGCAGACCTCTGCCAGTGTACTTTGCCAGTTGCCACTCATATCTGGTGTCTCTATAGCGTGCTTTTACAAAAAAAAAAGTTTTCAGTGTAAGCTAATAGCAGTCAGTGTCCTTAAAGCGGGTGTGTCAGGCCTTCAGCGTGTGCTCTGCAGACCTCTGCCAGTGTACTTTGCCAGTTGCCACTCATATCTGGTGTCTCTATAGCGTGCTTTTACAAAAAAAAAGTTTTCAGTGTAAGCTAATAGCAGTCACTGTCCTTAAAGCGGGTGTGTCAGGCCTTCAGCGTGTGCTCTGCAGACCTCTGCCAGTGTACTTTGCCAGTTGCCACTCATATCTGGTGTCTCTATAGCGTGCTTTTACAAAGAAAAAAAGTTTTTCAGTGTAAGCTAATAGCAGTCAGTGTCCTTAAAGCGGGTGTCAGGCCTTCAGCGTGTGCTCTGCCAACCTCAGCAAGTGTACTTTGCCACTCATATCTGGTGTCTCTATAGCGTGCCTTCACAAAGAAAAAACTTTTTTCACTGTTATAGATTGAATAGCAGTTAGTTGTCTTCAAGCGGGTGTGTCAGGCCTACAGCGTGTACTCTGCAGACCTCTGCCAGTGCACATTGCCACTCATATCTGGTGTCACAATAGCGTGCATTTAAAACCCCCCCAAAATTTTTCACTGTTATAGATTGAATAGCAGTTTGTTGTCTTCAAGCGGGTGTGTCAGGCCTACAGCATGTACTCTGCCAACCTCTGCCACTGCACAGTGCCACTCATATCTGGTCTATGTCTCAGGCAGGCAGCATTACACACATGGACGTACGGTGTGATGATGATGATGTTGTACCCGCTGCTGCTTCCTTTGCTGAGTTGTCAGATACAAGTGAAGCGGTTGATGATGACGATGTGTCCATGGATGTCACGTGGGTGCCCGCTAGAAAAGAAGAAGAACAGGGGGAAAGTTCAGATGGGTAGACAGAAAGGAGGAGGAAACGAGTTGGAAGCAGGGGGAGGTCGTCGCAAGGAGCTAGTGGCATAGTCAGACAGCATGCATCGGCACCCGGGGTCAGCCCGACAGCACGCCAATCAACGCATGCTGTGTCCACCACCAGAATGCCGTCATTGCAGAGCTCAGCAGTGTGGCATTTTTTTTGTGTGTCTGCCTGTGACAACAGCGATGCCATTTGCAACCTGTGCCAAAAGAAACTGAGTCGTGGGAAGTCCAACACCCACCTAGGTACAACTGCTTTGCGTAGGCACATGATCGCACATCACAAACTCCTATGGGATCAACACATGAGTACAAGCAGTACACAAACTCAAAGCCGCCATCCTCCTCCTGGTCCAGCATCTTCAGCCACGTCAACCACTGCTGTCCTCCTTGCCCCCTCTCAACCATCCGCCACTCCGTCTCTCGCCTTGAGCAGTTCCCGCTCATCTGCCCACAGTCAAGTGTCTGTCAAGGACATGTTTGAGCGTAAGAAGCCAATGTCACAAAGTCACCCCCTTGCCCAGCGTCTGACAGTTGGCTTGTCCGAACTATTAGCCCGCCAGCATTTTTCGTTGATATGCATTTTTATTTCTTCTTAGATAACAAAAAAATTCTGAGACGACATTGGCAGGGCTATTCACTTGTGTGATCTGTCATGAATTGTAATTTAAATGTTAATTTGAACTGTGGGGCACAAGAACTTGAATAGAAAACATTTTTAAGCCAACTATGTTTTCACTAAGCTTAGTGAATAACTAACATTAACGAGTCGGATTAAACGCACTCTGCACTCGAGGTATGATCTGTTTAAACCACACTCTGGTATGATCTGTTTGACCCCACTCTGGGCCATAAATAGTAAAACGTTTCACATGGGCATACGAAAGGTACACATGGCAATTAAAATCAGAAAATATGTAAAACATTTTTAGATATACTGGAAATTAGTACACCAATACGATTAAGCACGTTGATTAATAAACTAAAGAAATGTTAACCTATCAAAGCGGCTTAAGAAAATATATGTTTAAAAAGATACAAAAATATCAAAATCTGCTTTTAAAAAAGAAATACTGCCTTAAAATTCAAAATGCAAGTATGAATATTAGCACACACAAGCTATCTACCAAATGTGAAAACTATTATTTAGCTTTTCTGGCAACTAAAAGTAACATACTAAAGAGTTTACTATATTCAGTGCAATATCTAAAGGAAGTACTGGCTAAAAAATTCAATGCAAAACTAGCAAAGTTGTAAAAAACTGTATTAAGTCGGTTGTTTTCTTTTTATCTAGTGAATAAAATGTTTCTACATTATATCACACAGCTATTTGTCGTCTTCAAAAAATTCTTCTTGTGGTTTTGTCTTTCTGTACTCTCAGGATTCATGTTTGCACGTTTTTTTTGCGAATTTGCCAGGAATCTATTTTTGAAGTTGTTCCCCTCCTCTTGACACGATCAATGACCTGAGAGTCTCCATAAGCAGGGTTGACCTGTTAGTCCCGTTTTCCATTCAAGTTGCACATGATGTCCCGGCTAGGTTTCTAGGGACAAATGTTGGAGCCTCGGCGTTGCCCCAATATGGAAGGAGCATGGAGTTTGTTGGAGGCTTCGATGTGAGTAGCGAGTCCGGGGGGAAACCCAGTTGCCCCAGGATTCCCTCTGCCTCCTGCATGTTGCGTACGGTATGCCTGGCGTACGCATGGCGACTTCTCGCTTCAGTAGTTAGAACACGCCCCCCTAGCCCGCCAGCTTTTACCATACAAGCTGGTGGAGTCTGAGGCGTTCAAAAAATTTGTAGCTTTTGGGACACCACAGTGGAAGGTACCCGGACGAAATTTATTTTCACAAAAGGCAATCCCCAACCTGTACTCGATTGTGCAAAAGGAAGTAATGGCATGTCTGGCACACAGTGTTGGGGCAAGGGTCCATCTGACCACTGATACCTGGTCTACAAAGCGTGGTCAGGGCAGGTATATCACCTACACTGCGCATTGGGTAAACCTGCTGACGGCTGCCAAGCATGGAATTGGTGTTGGTGACACCGCCACGACTTGCAGGCAGGCCTGCTGCCACCTCCTCTACTCCTCCTACTCCATCCTCTTCCATAACCTCCTCGGCTGAGTCCTCTTCTGCTGCTGCGTCTTGCTCCACATCATCGGCACCCCCCCAGCTCCCCAGGTACTATTCCACATCTCTATTCTGCTCTTTGTCAGTGTGTATCAGGGGTTCTGAGGATAGGTGTCAATCCATATCTGCCAAGTGACCCTATGTTGTCTCTATTCTGCTCTGTGTCAGTGTGTATCATGGTCTCTGGGGACAGGTGTCAATCCATACCTGCCAAGTGACCCTATGTAGGGGGAACAGTCTCTATTCTGCTCTGTGTCAGTGTGTATCATGGTCTCTGGGGACAGGTGTCAATCCATACCTGCCAAGTGACCCTATGTAGGGGGAACAGTCTCTATTCTGCTCTGTGTCAGTGTGTATCATGGTCTCTGAGGACAGGTGTCAATCCATACCTGCCAAGTGACCCTATGTAGGGGGAACAGTCTCTATTCTGCTCTGTGTCAGTGTGTATCATGGTCTCTGAGGACAGGTGTCAATCCATACCTGCCAAGTGACCCTATGTAGGGGGAACAGTCTCTATTCTGCTCTGTATCAGTTTGTATCAGGGATCCTTAGGATAGGTGTCAATCCATACCTGCTAAGTGACCCTATGTAGGGGGAACAGTCCCTATTCTGATCTGTGTCAGTGTGTATCAGGGGCTTTGAGGACAGGTGTCAATCCATAACTGCCAAGTGACCCTATGTAGGGGTAACAGTCTCTATTCTGCTCTGTGTCAGTGTGTATCATGGTCTCTGAGGGCAGGTGTCAATCCATATCTGCCAAGTGACCCTATGTAGGGGGAACAGTACCTATTCTGCTCTGTGTCAGTGTGTATCAGGGGCTTTGAGGACAGGTGTAAATCCATATCTGCCAAGTGACCCTATGTAGGGGAACAGTCCCTATTCTGCTCTGTGTCAGTGTGTATCAGGGGCTTTGAGGACAGGTGTCAATCCATATCTGCCAAGTGACCCTATGTAGGGGGAACATTCCCTATTATGCTCTGTGTCAGTGTGTATCAGGGGCTTTGAGGACAGGTGCCAATCCATATCTGCCAAGTGACCCTATGTAGGGGGAACAGTCCCTATTCTGCTCTGTGTCAGTGTGTATCAGGGGCTCTGAGGACAGGTGTCAATCCATATCTGCCAAGTGACCCTGTTACAGGGGAAGTAACAGGAACAAACTGCAGAAGCCACACGTAGAAATATGGACACAGGTCTTCAGAAAGTACAAGGCCTTTATTCACATACCGATCGGGTCTCAGATGAACTCCTGTTCCAAAAATATCTGAGAGACCAACACATGGTGTACATTCCTTATATAGCACTATAACTCCTCCCATCAATAGCTACACCCACATATAGCTTTAACCAATCAATGAGCAGAATATAGACTTGTACATCTGGTCAGACCACATGGCTCATCCAAGACAAAGGAAATAAGTGCAATTTCAGTTCCTTTCAGTTCCTGCATTCCTGTACATGCTCAGTATACTGATGACTCATCCAACTGTTTGTAACCAGATACTGATAAGCCTATGCCATGTGGAGATTTCAGCCTACTAAAATTTAACCATGCTGGAATCCCATCACATTCCCCCCTTTGATGCTTCTGATATAACATTATTCCAGATGCATCACCAATCACAGGTTACCAATACCTCTCAAGTAGCCATTGAACCAGAGTAGACCTCGTAAGCATCTTAGCAAAAACTCCTTTAACATTCCTCATCCTGAATATGTTCTCTTTGGGCTAGGGATTCATACTTCCAGACAGCCATTACATGGGCAGCTGTCTTTCTTTCTATAGTACTGTCTATGATACTGTAACGGAGCTCCGTGTACTCCGACCGAGTACCCTCCGTTGATGGATGCTCCTAGCGCTCTCAGAGGACTCCAAGCACTGCAGACGACACCACAACCACCGCAGGCTCCAGAACCGCCGTAGCTTAACTGGAGCAGCGCCGTCTTCCTTCCACCCTGGATCGGCTTCTGTCCTCCAGGACCGTGTGGGGAAGATCTCTCCTCCAGGAGAGCGTATCCGGAACAAGCTCTTAAAAGAGCTAAGTGATTGAAAGCTCAGGGGAATATGCAGAGCATAGCAATCCCCAGTGTGATATAGCAGTTCCCTCCAATAACGAGACAAGGCTACGTATTGAGGGTCAGAAGAGGTCTCAGGTGCTGGGGTACCCAGCCTGGTTTTTATTACATGAGTACACATACAGGCCACACCCAGGGGGAGGCATAAAATAACCAATAGTATCACGGGTGCAACCCACACATCCCCACCCCTTAGTGTGACACATAATCCCATTATACATACAGTAAAATTACAGTTTCCACACATACTCTGTAACTTTAAAACCATACATCACATTCACATAAAAATACATATCCTCAATCAATCCATTCAGGGGAACAACATATTAAAAAATGGCATGAATCAGACCAGGGGTTCAAAAGTTAGTAAAATTATCTTTTGTTCCCCCTGGCTGGCAGAAAAAACATCCCCACAATGCATCCTGGTTTCCTCCCTTCTGCCCTGGAGATAATTGGAGAAGTAATCCAATTATCCAGGACTAGAGGCAGACTCCATTAACCACATGGTTGCAAAACGACATAAAACACTTTAAAATACATAAAGTCACATTTTACACATAACACACAGACATTTCACATATCCCCAGATAGCTCTGGTCTGAGTGCACATTATTAGGTGAATGGCACTCAGACCAACCGAATACAGTTTAATCTCCATAGAGCCAAGGTCTTTAATCACATGAATAGGCTCCATGGCATAGCTATCTGGGTTACCACAGCTCACACAGGGCAAGTACCAAATGACCCCACTGTATTTAAAGGGCCAGGAGCAGTATACACAAATCCATTATGCCCAAATGTACGTTTTCCAGGGCAATACAGTCCAGGGCCATAGTCGCAGGGGAGGAGGCAGGCAAGCAGGCTTCTCCAGGACAAAGTGGCGAAGGGCACTTCGTCACAGATACTACGTATAGATCTGACCACCAATGGAATCACGCAGGGCAGAAAGAGACATAAGAATATAATAAATACTACTCCTCCTACTAGTGCCTTAATCCCTCCAAACTGCTCATACCAACTTCCAAACCAACTACTTGGGTTATACCCATTCCAGATCTGAGTTGGTACATGCGCAAGTTTAACCATGTGACTTGTAAGTTCAGCCACTGCCCGACCTTCATCATCTATGTGCAGACAACAGTTACTTAGATTAAACTTCCCACATACACATCCTTCTACTGCTAATAGGTAGTCCAAAGCTAATCTATTTTGATAGATGGCTGATCTCATTCGAGTATTATGTTTAGCTAGGAGATTGAGCGCTTGAGCTGTCTCATTGGTGATAATCTCGACCACCGCCTGTAATCTTATAATACGGTTGAGCATATATATATCGGAGTTCTATATCCATAAGTGCCATCTTCTGCCCAAGTAGCCGGTCCATAATAATTAATGATATGTTGGGGAGGCCACTCATCATCTTCCCAGCTACCTATATTCAAAGATGCTCACTTCTTTTTATGATTCACGTCATAAACCTTAACTCCCAAGGTCTCTCCTGTTTCGATTGGCAACAAGAAGAATGATGGTTTGAGCATACCTAGTACACATGCCCCTTCCCAGTCTTGTGGTAACTCTGAATATGCCTTCTTACCACAAATCCAATATAAATTTGCTGGGGCTTTCCAACTAGATGTAGCAGATAAGTCAAACTATACCTCCTCTAAATGAGTGTAATTGGCATACGGATTAGCAGGTTCCGAGACGTTTGAAGCTGACCACCAAGTAGTATTTTTAGTATTGGCATTGTAGGCCTTCTGTCCCAAGCAAGTTAGCTCACCTACAGACGTGTTATACATTGTCCCTTTCCTAGCTACACAAACATGACCTATAATGGAGGTTTTTAACCGCCATTCTGATTTACCTCTAGTACTTACTTGATGATCAGACTGAGAAAGTATCTGGTGTTCATCTGTCTCAGAACCAGGGTACAATATTTCCTTTGCCTCCCATGGCCACTGATCTCCCATGTTAGTACCTCCACACACATAGCAATTAGCTACATTAAGACTACCTGCAATACTTTCAGCTAAATCTACAAATAGGTTCTTAACATTATGGGGAATTTTATCCTCAATACTCATCTCCTCATAGAAGGAATGAAAAACCTGATTAGTCTGAGTCACTACTGTCTCCGTTTCAATGCCTACATATATAATAGACCCAGGATCCAACCCTGTTCCGTATATTTGGAACCCAAATAGATTTCCAAACTTATCTATGAAGTGTTGCTGATTAGAAATGGTCATATGGACCGGATTACACTCCATAGATTTACAATATGGAGTGGTAGGCAACCTTTGGATAATGATATCTTGGTCTACTGTTTTACCCCAGGTTGCCCATCCCACACAAGTAAAAAATCTCTATTTGGGCAATCAGGATCAGTAGATCTTTTACTGGGACATAAATATTTGTCATTGAACCCATAAGTTTGTTCCCACTTTAGATTACCACATGCATTCCAAGGTTTTCCACTACTCGAGATCGCCTTACATGCATCAAATAGCAAAACACCTGTAGAATGTATGGTACTTATCACAGTCCTATTTATTAATGTCCCCTGGGAGTTACTATTCCTAATTACCAACCAAATTGTACGGGGTTGGAATTGGGGATCGAAACATTTAGACTCTCCTGATATTAGCTTGCACACACTATAATCAATATCCAAATATCTACATTTTGATACAGATCCCTTACATTCATACTGTGAGTGCCAGATGAGAGTTTGGGATATTTGGTTACCTGTTTTAGTAGTCTTAATGCAACTATCGCAATTCTGTATGTCTGTACTCTTACCTTCCTGAAAATTTATAACAATACATAAACACACAATAGAATTCATTATTCCTGAAATCCTCATTCTTATCTCTTCAACCGTGCGACGGCACCTCAGCTTCCCGACTGTGAGGGCTGCAAGGATTGGCGTTCTTCTGATCCTCACTTCCCTTCACAGAGATCCCTTCGAGACACTCTGGCTATGAAATGTAGACAGGTGGTCAGGCTTTATTATGGCCGTCAAAACACCTACTTGCTGATCTCAGATGTTACTTTCAACCACGATGTCCCAATACTTTGCACTCACTCCAACTGAGTCACCCGCTTCAACCAGATCTTACAAGGATTTTCACGATCTGGACTAGCTTGCCAGGAATCTGCCGCTGGTTTAACCCTGGAGTGATGAATCCACGGAGTCACCTCTGCCACCTTTACAGCTGTTGGGGTAGATAAAAGAACAACATACAAAGGCTAACAGGATACACCCCGAGCTTTAACTCAGTATGTATCGGTGGGATATTACGGGCAAGTCCTGGAGGATTATTTTCTGCCCACACTCCTGGAATGTCAAATACAGATCCATCACGCTTTGGGTTCGCATTTGTCATTACAGAATAGAAACGCCATTTTTCTTCTTTTGGCCCCAATACCATTATTATGCCAGGTGATTTATAAAACCTCAGAGACGTTGATCCATTAGGTAAAAAGGTTATCTGGGCTTGAAGCTTTAATAAGAGATCTCGTCCCAGAAGTTGAACTGGACACTCCTGCATATATAGGAATTGGTGCTTCACCAAATGGCCTCCCAGAATACAAGTGCGACTCTTAAGAACCGGTCTAACTGCGCTCTTCCCAGTTGCTCCTATTACTGTTATGGTTAATCCTGAAGGAGGAGCTACCAACTTAGTCACCACGGAATGTTTAGCACCAGTGTCTATCATAAAAGATCTCCTCTTTCCCCTTATTGCTACATCGACCATAGGCTCCACTCGACCAAGGGGGATGGAGCCCGGCCGGTATCAATAGTCCTCCATAACAGTGTCAGCCAGACCAACAAAATCTCTATCTTCTCTTTCTCTAGGTCTCTGCGTGGAAGGATAATATCTGTCCCCTTGAACACTTCCTCTATTATTCCCACTATTTCCTCCAAAACTTACTCCTCCTCTATAGTTACCACCATAACCTCCTTGCACTCTTCTCTCTTCTTGTCGATCATTTTCATAATGCTCTCTCTGTGGGCATTCATTCCTCCAATGTCCTCCTCTCTACAGTATGCACACTGATTCCTGCTTAGTGGTCCCCTACTCAACCTATTTTCAACTCCTCTATTCACCTCTCTTCCCTGTCTCTCTACACTTGCTGTGGCGAAACCAGCTTCGCCACTGTGAACTGGAGAGGCCTGGCTGCTAGCCTCCTGCCCGCTGACTATGGCCCCTGGACATATTGCACTTTAGAAACTATATTTGGGCATGTAATAATTTGTATTGCTGCTGCTGGCCCTTTAAAAGCAGCGATGGACATATTGGAACTTTTGGGACTACTGTACCTTTAAGACTGTGGAGCGTAGTACAGTAATCCTGCCTTTAATACTTTCATGTCATGTATGTATTTTTGTATGCAGTTAACCTGGGTTATATATATATATGCAGCCTTCATCTGATTGTTCGGTAGAATCACTCCATTCATTGTATTGAGGAAACTACCGAACAACCAGACCACCCAGGATTAAGTGCGTCCAATTACCGTTTGCAACAATGTTGCAAACGGGTAATTGGCAATCATGTAATGTGTTCTGTGTCCTCTGGGTGGCCGCCATTCAGGAAACAACCACGTGGCGGCGGCCATCTTAAACTACCGAACAGCGGTGTTTTGCCGTCGAGTGTCTGGAACTAAAATCGGACACTTGACTAGGCAAACACCGCTGAGACCTCCATACTTCCAGAAATTCGTATGGAAACTACCGAATGACCCGCCGTTCGGTAGAAAGAACCCCACAAACAAGGGAATTCATTCAAACCCTCTCCAGGCTCTATAACACAGGCAATTCGCCTGTTTTCATTCCCTTGTTTGTGACCGACCGCAGGGCCAAAATGCATGGAACTGTTTTCGGATACTTTACCCATGCGGTCGGTCAAATCTTTGGAACTTCATATCTCCCGAACTGTTCATCCGAATGACCTGATTCTTGGATATGTTGTCCCCCTGAATAAGGGCTATCAGGGGATACCTGTTTTGGAGGTGTAGCATAGGTATTTGGGGTACATCCAGGAATTGGGGAAAAAGGTGTACAGTATAATTGTGTTAAGTGTTAATCTAAGGGGAGGAAATGTGTGGGAGGTACATCCATGTGATTGGTTAATTTCATCCTCCCCCTGGGAGTGTCCTGTATGTACTTGTTGGTAATAAAAGCCAGACTGGGTGTCCCAGTCTAGAGTCTTGCTTAACCCTCAAAGCGATGTGTCGTCTCGGTCTTTGGGGGAATGGGATTGTATGCTGACTGCCAAGAGTGTAAGCCGATGTCTGCTTTTCTTGTTCAGCTGTTCCAGTGTTCGTGTGGTTCCAGTCGGGAGAATGGTGTTTGCAGTAGCTGCCTGTGCATCTGGAAAGGGGATTATCGCCTAAACTGGGTTTTATCCTCTTGTAAGTGAAACGGTCCGTTACAATTGGTGGCAGCGGTGGGATCGTTCCTACAACCAGAGGGACAGCTACAGACAACACCATTTCTGGATTACAAATTGAGGGCAACGCTAGTATCCGTACAGCGACCCTATCTACAAAGGAACTCAGAAAATGGAGGAGAAGTTGCAGGATAGATTGTACGGTTCCGTACTCCGGAGGTCTAGAGCAATGTCAGAAGAGGACATGTTGATGTACAGAGAGACTGTCAGAGCCGAATTGTGGGACGAAGCCCTAGAGGAAGTACAGTATTCACGAGGGGATCAGCGCCGCAGCAGAAGGCAGCGAATTCTGGCTAGAATGGCAGATCGGATGCCCCTCCTGAGAAATCAGACCACAGAAAAGTGGGTGACTAGACTCGAGATTCTAGTATACGCAGAACTGGTGCTCGACGACGCATACCAGGCGCTACAGTGGTACGCGGCTCAGTGTGTCCCCAGGATGGCAGAGTATGAGTTCCCAGAAGGCGGAGATTACACTGGCCCTGGTCTATTTTGGGATAATAGTGGTGACGAGGACTTTGGGGAAGATACCGACTATCGTTTTTGGGACCTGTACGGCATCCGAGAGAACATGCTGGGTCTCTTTGGCGCTATTGACCTCGAGGCAGACCTACGATATTTAGTTAACCAGGAATGGAACCTGGAGGGGGATTACCTGCGACTCATCAATGAGGCCTGGGAAGAGACAACCGGCCCTCCCGCCCAACAGCAACCAGCAGTACCCGAGGTAGCAGAGTTCCTAGACTGGTCCTGTGAGCAACCCCAGGGAGATGAAGGTGTCGTCCTTCCTCCCCAGCGGCAGGCTGAGTTACAGGGGGCAGAGGTTGTTGTTCCTGCCCCCCAGCAGCAAAGTGAGATGCCAAGAAGGCAGTGTGAAGGGAAGGGAGAGGAGAGCAGCGTCCTCCCTCCCCAGCGGCAATGTGTGCCCCAGGGAGCTGATGGTGTCGTCCATCCTCCCCAGCAGCCGTGTGTGTCCAAAGGAGCCGAAGGTGCAGTCCTTCCTCCCCAGCGGCAGGCTGAGTTACAGGGGGCAGAGGTTGTTGTTCCTGCCCCCCAGCAGCAAAGTGATATGCCAAGAAGGCAGTGTGAAGGGAAGGGAGAGGAGAGCAGCGTCCTCCCTCCCCAGCGGCAATGTGTGCCCCAGGGAGCTGATGGTGTCGTCCATCCTCCCCAGCAGCCGTGTGTGTCCAAGGGAGCCGAAGGTGCAGTCCTTCCTCCCCAGCGGCAGTTTACCGTCCAGAGAGAGGAGCTTGTTACACCCTCTCTCCAGCGGCAGCCTAACTCACCAAGGGGAGATGTTAAGCCCCACAACTGTGCAGATGGGACCGTAGTCTCTGCACTTACAGCACAAGGGATAGGGACGGTCGGTCCTGTTCCCCAGCCTCAGTGTGATGGATCCAAAGGGGAGACAGTCGGTCTCCCCCTCCGGCAGTCGAGCTGCGCACCTAACGGGGAGACAGCCAGTCTCCAGCAACCAGACGCCCACCAGACTACTCCCGTGGTAGTGCTGGCAACAGGACAGAGTACCGCTGGTCTCTGCCCCCTCAGCAACCCACCAAGGCAGCCTACCCGTCTCCCACCCAGCAGTGGTGAAACACCAGAACTTGGACAAAATCCTTCCTCACCCAGATGTAGTAACCGGTTAGTGTGGGTGGGCTGCTCTGTTATTTCTGTTTTGTGGGTGGGTTGCTGGACTAACCAGGGCACTGACCGGCAGAAAGTCAGGTACCCTGTTAGTCTAATTGGCCAAGGGGAGAAATGTGGCGAAACCAGCTTCGCCACTGTGAACTGGAGAGGCCTGGCTGCTAGCCTCCTGCCCGCTGACTATGGCCCCTGGACATATTGCACTTTAGAAACTATATTTGGGCATGTAATAATTTGTATTGCTGCTGCTGGCCCTTTAAAAGCAGCGATGGACATATTGGAACTTTTGGGACTACTGTACCTTTAAGACTGTGGAGCGTAGTACAGTAATCCTGCCTTTAATACTTTCATGTCATGTATGTATTTTTGTATGCAGTTAACCTGGGTTATATATATATATGCAGCCTTCATCTGATTGTTCGGTAGAATCACTCCATTCATTGTATTGAGGAAACTACCGAACAACCAGACCACCCAGGATTAAGTGCGTCCAATTACCGTTTGCAACAATGTTGCAAACGGGTAATTGGCAATCATGTAATGTGTTCTGTGTCCTCTGGGTGGCCGCCATTCAGGAAACAACCACGTGGCGGCGGCCATCTTAAACTACCGAACAGCGGTGTTTTGCCGTCGAGTGTCTGGAACTAAAATCGGACACTTGACTAGGCAAACACCGCTGAGACCTCCATACTTCCAGAAATTCGTATGGAAACTACCGAATGACCCGCCGTTCGGTAGAAAGAACCCCATAAACAAGGGAATTCATTCAAACCCTCTCCAGGCTCTATAACACAGGCAATTCGCCTGTTTTCATTCCCTTGTTTGTGACCGACCGCAGGGCCAAAATGCATGGAACTGTTTTCGGATACTTTACCCATGCGGTCGGTCAAATCTTTGGAACTTCATATCTCCCGAACTGTTCATCCGAATGACCTGATTCTTGGATATGTTGTCCCCCTGAATAAGGACTAAAAAAAAAGGCACTAGGTGACTCATCAATCTTCTGCAACACCTCAGCCGTCTTTGACATATTGATTGCCTTTTTCCCTCCTGCCTTCATGCCAGCAATAATGGCTTCCCTATAAGATCTTAAATGGGGCATATCAGCGCCATTAATATTCCAGTTTGGATCCACATTCGGGTAATGGGCTGCAGCCCACGCAACTGGATTGGCCTGATTTTGAGTATGGGCCATTTCCTCAAGCGCTTTAATAGCTGCTTGATTAATCCGAGTCCTTTCCTCATTGTTAATAAAGTCAATAGTAATTGCTGGCAATCAGCCCAAGTAGGATTGTGGGTTTGTATGATTGAGGCAACCAAATCTGTCATTGCTTGAGGCTTATCGGTATATGAAGAGTTATGAGTCATCAGTTAAATAAATCAGTCGTAGTGAAAGGGACATATACAAACACTGGATCTACCCGTTGTATTTGGCCATTCTCATCCACGTGTGTTGGGCCTGGTGTAAGTCGGAGAGGCATTTGGTAATGTCGGGGTTGGAGGGCACCAGTCATCTGTCAGGTTAATATGGGACTTCGGCGAGACTGTTTTATAATAAGATAGAGAAATGGATTGGCCCATAACGTTGTCAAATGTGACCGGACAGGGAGGGGGTAACCCTCAAAGTATAAAGTGCAAAGAGAGAGAGAGAAACTGTCCTTATCGGGGAACCTGATAGAGGGATGTTAGTATCAAAAGAAATATAGAACAGGTATAGTGTCTTGTCCCAAAAGGTATAACAAGATCATACTTTAATAGGGTAAATAGACGCCAGTTCTGAGTGATAGTAGGTACTGGTTAACTCTTGGCTGGCAGCCAGACCTACTAGCATAAGACAGAACAAGGCGTGTGGGTAAGGGGGTTGGTGCTATGTTGGTATGTATACTGAAATCACATAATACCAAACACATATAAAGATAGCACATAGAGAGTAGACAAATAAGTAATAAAAATCACCCTATCCTTGCCCATAGAATGATCCAAAGTTTTGGTCAGTGGCAGTAGGAAGGGGAGGGCGAGTAAGGATTAGGAGAAAGGGGGAGAGGGTGAGCGAGACTAGGTAGAGCAGAAAATGCAGTGCCTAGGAGAGCAAACTTTGATCTCGTGTACTAATAGTGATTGCCCACTAGGGGTCGCTCCAGAGTCAGTAGCTGGCAAGCCCGCCGGAATGACCCACTTGTGCCTGTCAGACACTGGTTTGAGCCGTTACTGATATATTTATATCCACATCAAACATATTTTTGGGTCATTCCGGCGGGCTTGCCAGCTACTGACTCTGGAGCGACCCCTAGTGGGCAATCACTATTAGTACACGAGATCAAAGTTTGCTCTCCTAGGCACTGCATTTTCTGCTCTACCTAGTCTCGCTCACCCTCTCCCCCTTTCCCCTACTCCTTACTCGCCCTCCCCTTCCTACTGCCACTGACCAAAACTTTGGATCATTCTATGGGCAAGGATAGGGTGATTTTTATTACTTATTTGTCTACTCTCTATGTGCTATCTTTATATGTGTTTGGTATTATGTGATTTCAGTATACATACCAACATAGCACCAACCCCCTTACCCACACGCCTTGTTCTGTCTTATGCTAGTAGGTCTGGCTGCCAGCCAAGAGTTAACCAGTACCTACTATCACTCAGAACTGGCGTCTATTTACCCTATTAAAGTATGATCTTGTTATACCTTTTGGGACAAGACACTATACCTGTTCTATATTTCTTTTGATACTAACATCCCTCTATCAGGTTCCCCGATAAGGACAGTTTCTCTCTCTCTCTTTGCTGTTTTATAATAAGTTCCGGTCTTGGAGTAGTAAGGTAGGTAAAAGGGGTGAGCTAATTCTACTAGTCAGCATTTGGTGGATGAAAAAAAAAATGAATAAAAAAAATGTTAAACAAAAACCTACCAGTAGGTGTCACCAAAGGGTAAGTAATTGTATCAAAAGAGTTTGATACAAAAGAACAGATAGGTACGTGGGTAGGCGGGGACAATAGAGCAGGGGGATTGCAAAAACCAGTTACACTAGTATTAGCTTGGGAGGAGTGGGGGAGTGGCTACTCTGGCTCTGGAGAATGAATAGGTGGTTGGTAATAAAATGCAAGGGGGAGGTGTCCAAACTAGGTGAAATTAAGGCCTTAGTTCTGACCACCATGTGGCTCCATTGTTCCTCATGACACAGTTTAATTCACCAAGGCAGTTTTTCAACAATCGGTTTCCAACAGTCAATATATGGAAACTGATCATAGAATTCTGGCCTACTAGTTACAGCCACATGTACACCCTGCACTAAATTTAAGTCAACACTGCCACACGGAGGCCATGTGGCCACCAGGACAAGACTTTCCCTACTACACAGTGTAGTCAATTATTTTTTTTTTTTTTTTTTTAACATACAAGACAAAAGACCATCAGCCCTGTGAATCAGAAGGTGATTTCAACAGATCGTCTGATTCAAAAGTTGTACAAATATACACACAGTTTTCAAAAATCACACCAATCTCCTCATCATCAGAACCCCACAACACAAACACACACACATGCACAGGATCCTCACACACTCAACAACATCACGACGTCGCACACACGAAATTAAATCAAAAACCCACCAAAGACTATACACTTATCAAAGTAACTATTATTCAAACCATACAATTATACACACTATTAATCCACATAAACTAACTGATCACATAACACTCCAACAATTTTGTCACTTCAGTCAGTGTTTATGGTACGGTTAGTAATAATTGTACAGTTAGATAATTATGGTGTTAGAGTTACATTATCAATTAGTAATAGTTAAGGGGTTACACATACAATGTTAAACAGTAATTTTAGTGTTGTTAATGTAATATCAGTGGTTATGGTATTACAAAGTGGTTATGGTATTATAAAGTGGTTATGGTATTATGAAGTGGTTATGGTATTATGAAGTGTTTATGGTATTACAAATTGGTTATGGTATTACAAAGTGTTTATGGTATTATAAAGTGGTTATGGTATTACAAAGTGGTTATGGTATTGTTTTTAAATCACAGGTAAATTAGTAACAGTTATGGTGTTACACATATAACACAAAACAAACAGTTTTCTAGTAGTTCTATACAATACACAATGTCAGTAATTATAATACATGTTAGTGGTTATGGTACCGTGCACAATTTTACAGTTATACACACAATTTACAATCCCACTAGATGGCAGAGCTCAAGCTTTCTAGCAGGACATACAATTTAACCAATTCACCAACTCACCAACTACAGTATATCTAACAACATTTACAATAATCCCAACTACTCTAACTGGCCAGCACCTCGAGAGCTTTCGATCAATTTACACCAAAGATTCGATAAGTCTTCGCTGCCCAGACACCAATATAGCGAACTAGAGGGCAGAATTTACACCAATACCCTTTTAGTCTAATACACTATCAATAGTCTAGTGGTGTATATTTACACGCCTACCACTTAGCCAAGATAGGGTGAAATCTAGCAAACGATAATGTACAACAGAGTCTGCTTAGTTTCGCCGGCCTCCCTGACCTAGCAACCAAAATTTATACATCTAGTATGCTAGTCAAGACAGGACACCGGTGTCCGACATGAAATATGTACACCAAATTTTCAGTCTGACTCAATACCACAGTATTAGACGGGCTGACTACAGAGCGTCTAATGTCAACATAAGCAGTGAGCCTTTGCTTCGTCAATCCCGAAGGACAGGGCAGATTCCATACAACCAATTCCAAATACAAACCCCTTGTGGGCCTAACGCTCTAACGGTATTAATCTTACCTTCTAGTTTCTAGATCTGGGCTTCAAACTCATTGATGGAGCACCCCGGTACTCACTGCGCAGAAGCCGATGATCTCCTGGACAAAAAGCCAGTGGCGCCGAGATGAAAGGAAGTCCACGCAGTAGAAGTCCAGGGGTGCAGCAAAGAGGATTTGGTAAAAGATTACCGTCTCAAATCTCTACACAGGCTTCCATGCAATGAGGTTCCCGGACTCAATGCACCAAGTAATGTTACAGGGGAAGTAATAGGAACAAACTGCAGAAGCCCAACGTAGAAATATGGACACAGGTCTTCAGAAAGTACAAGGCCTTTATTCACATACCGATCGGGTCTCAGATGAACTCCTGTTCCAAAAATATCTGAGAGACCAACACATGGTGTACATTCCTTATATAGCTCCTCCCATCAATAGCTACACCCACATATACCTTTAACCAATCAATGAGCAGAATATAGACTTCTGGTCAGACCACATGGCTCATCCAAGACAAAGGAACTAAGTGTAATTTCAGTTTCTTTCAGTTCCTGCATTCCTGCACATGCTCAGTATACTGATGACTCATCCAACTGTTTGTAACCAGATACTAATTAGCCTATGCCATGTGGAGATTTCAGCCTACTAAAATGTAACCATGCTGGAATCCCGTCACAACCCTATGTAAGGGGAACAGTCCCTATTCTGCTCTGTGTGAGGAGGAGGAGGAGGAACGGAAAATGAGTAGCTCGGGATCCAACCTTGTGCAAATGGGGTCTTTCATGCTGTCGTGCCTGTTGAGGGACCCTCGTATAAAAAGGCTGAAGGAGAACGACCTGTGCTGGGTGTCCACGCTACTAGACCCCCGGTATAAGCAGACAGTGGCGGAAATGTTACCAAATTACGAGTCGGAAAGTGTGGCGAAACCAGCTTCGCCACTGTGAACTGGAGAGGCCTGGCTGCTAGCCTCCTGCCCTGCGACTACGGCCCATGGACATATTGCTCTATAAACACTATATTTGGGCATGTAATAATTTATATTGCTGCTACTGGCCCTTTAAAATCAGCGATGGACATATTGGGACTTTTGGGACTAATGTCCCTTTAAGACTTTGTAACATATCACAGTAATACTGTCTTAAATATTATGTAGGTATTTATGTGTTCAGTTAAACTGGGGATATGTAGAAATGTGTGTTTTATGTGTTAAATGTATCAGTATGTAATTTTATGTCTTTTACTGTCTTTTTGCAACCATGTGGTTAATGGAGTCTGACTCTAGTCCTAGATAATTGGATTACTTCTCCAATTATCTCCAGGGCAGAAGGGAGGAAGCCGGGATGCATTGTGGGGGATGTTTTACTTCTGTTTGAGCCAGATTGTGCCATGCTGCAAGCCAGGGCCCAAAAGATACTTTTAGTAACTTTTAAACCCCTGGTCGGATTCATGCCATTTTTTAATATGTTGTTCCCCTGAATGGATTGATTGTGGATATGTATTTTTATGTGAATGTGATGTATGGTTTTAAAGTTATGAAAGTTGTGTAAAAGTATATTTTACTCTGTATGCATAATGGGATTATGTGTCACACTAAGGGGAGGGGATGTGTGGGAGGTAACATCTATGTCATTGGTTCTTTTATGCCTCCCCCTGGGTGTGGCCTGTATGTGTGAGTTGGAAATAAAAGCCAGACTGGGTGTCCCAGTCTAGAGTTCTTGCTTAACCCTCAAAGCGATGTGTCGTCTCGTTCTTTGGGGGAATGGGATTGTTTGCTGACTGCCAGGAGTGTAAGCCGATGTCTGCTTTTCTTGTTCAGCTGTTTCAGTGTTCGTGTGTCTCCAGTCGGGAGAATGGTGTTTGCAGTAGCTGCCTGTGCATCTGTAAAGGGGATTATCGCCTAAACTGGGTTTTACCCTCTTGTAAGTGAAACGGTCCGTTACAATTGGTGGCAAGCGGCGGGATCGTTCCTACAACCAGAGGGACAGCTACAGACAACACCATTTCTGGATTACAAATTGAGGGCAACGCTAGTATCCGTACAGCGACCCTAGCTACAAAGGAAATAAGAAAATGGAAGGAGACAGAGTCGCAGCTGCTGCAGCACCTCCGAGGGAGGAGGAGGAATCCGAGTTTATCAGGGAATATAGGAGAAGGATGGCTTTTTTCTCACCAGCCCAAGCGGAGCATATGGTAGGCCGGATCTACGACGAGGTACATGCACACCTCATGCTGCTAATGACGCAGAGGACCCAACAAGCTGGGTCCTGTGAGGAACCACAACAGGCAGGTGGAGATGGGACCGAGTTCTCTCCACCGGGCCCAACAGGATGGTGGGCAGCAGGCCCAGATCCCCAGCGGCAGTGTGTACCCCAGGGAGATGAAGGTGTCGTCCTTCCTCCCCAGCGGCAGGCTGAGTCACAGGGGGCAGAGGTTGTTGTTCCTGCCCCCCAGCAGCAAAGTGATATGCCAAGAAGGCAGTGTGAAGTGAAGGGAGAGGAGAGCAGCGTCCTCCCTCCCCAGCGGCATAAGCAGTGAGCCTTTGCTTCGTCAATCCCGAAGGACAGGGCAGATTCCATACAACCAATTCCAAATACAAACCCCTTGTGGGCCTAACGCTCTAACGGTATTAATCTTACCTTCTAGTTTCTAGATCTGGGCTTCAAACTCATTGATGGAGCACCCCGGTACTCACTGCGCAGAAGCCGATGATCTCCTGGACAAAAAGCCAGTGGCGCCGAGATGAAAGGAAGTCCACGCAGTAGAAGTCCAGGGGTGCAGCAAAGAGGATTTGGTAAAAGATTACCGTCTCAAATCTCTACACAGGCTTCCATGCAATGAGGTTCCCGGACTCAATGCACCAAGTAATGTTACAGGGGAAGTAATAGGAACAAACTGCAGAAGCCCAACGTAGAAATATGGACACAGGTCTTCAGAAAGTACAAGGCCTTTATTCACATACCGATCGGGTCTCAGATGAACTCCTGTTCCAAAAATATCTGAGAGACCAACACATGGTGTACATTCCTTATATAGCTCCTCCCATCAATAGCTACACCCACATATACCTTTAACCAATCAATGAGCAGAATATAGACTTCTGGTCAGACCACATGGCTCATCCAAGACAAAGGAACTAAGTGTAATTTCAGTTTCTTTCAGTTCCTGCATTCCTGCACATGCTCAGTATACTGATGACTCATCCAACTGTTTGTAACCAGATACTAATTAGCCTATGCCATGTGGAGATTTCAGCCTACTAAAATGTAACCATGCTGGAATCCCGTCACAACCCTATGTAAGGGGAACAGTCCCTATTCTGCTCTGTGTGAGGAGGAGGAGGAGGAACGGAAAATGAGTAGCTCGGGATCCAACCTTGTGCAAATGGGGTCTTTCATGCTGTCGTGCCTGTTGAGGGACCCTCGTATAAAAAGGCTGAAGGAGAACGACCTGTGCTGGGTGTCCACGCTACTAGACCCCCGGTATAAGCAGACAGTGGCGGAAATGTTACCAAATTACGAGTCGGAAAGTGTGGCGAAACCAGCTTCGCCACTGTGAACTGGAGAGGCCTGGCTGCTAGCCTCCTGCCCTGCGACTACGGCCCATGGACATATTGCTCTATAAACACTATATTTGGGCATGTAATAATTTATATTGCTGCTACTGGCCCTTTAAAATCAGCGATGGACATATTGGGACTTTTGGGACTAATGTCCCTTTAAGACTTTGTAACATATCACAGTAATACTGTCTTAAATATTATGTAGGTATTTATGTGTTCAGTTAAACTGGGGATATGTAGAAATGTGTGTTTTATGTGTTAAATGTATCAGTATGTAATTTTATGTCTTTTACTGTCTTTTTGCAACCATGTGGTTAATAGAGTCTGACTCTAGTCCTAGATAATTGGATTACTTCTCCAATTATCTCCAGGGCAGAAGGGAGGAAGCCGGGATGCATTGTGGGGGATGTTTTACTTCTGTTTGAGCCAGATTGTGCCATGCTGCAAGCCAGGGCCCAAAAGATACTTTTAGTAACTTTTAAACCCCTGGTCGGATTCATGCCATTTTTTAATATGTTGTTCCCCTGAATGGATTGATTGTGGATATGTATTTTTATGTGAATGTGATGTATGGTTTTAAAGTTATGAAAGTTGTGTAAAAGTATATTTTACTCTGTATGCATAATGGGATTATGTGTCACACTAAGGGGAGGGGATGTGTGGGAGGTAACATCTATGTCATTGGTTCTTTTATGCCTCCCCCTGGGTGTGGCCTGTATGTGTGAGTTGGAAATAAAAGCCAGACTGGGTGTCCCAGTCTAGAGTTCTTGCTTAACCCTCAAAGCGATGTGTCGTCTCGTTCTTTGGGGGAATGGGATTGTTTGCTGACTGCCAGGAGTGTAAGCCGATGTCTGCTTTTCTTGTTCAGCTGTCCCAGTGTTCGTGTGGTTCCAGTCGGGAGAATGGTGTTTGCCGTAGCTGCCTGTGCATCTAGAAAGGGAATTATAGCCTAAACTGGGTTTTATCCTCTTGTAAGTGAAACGGTCCGTTACAGAAAGGATGCAGCATTTCCAAAATAAATTAAAAAGTATGCTTTACACAGCGTATTGGGGTGATGTCACAGCACAACGGGAATCTAACAGGGGAAGAGGTGAAAGTCATCCTCCTCCTCCCACGACCACGCCATATCTGCCAAGTCACCCTATGTAGGGGGAACAGTCTCTATTCTGCTCTGTGTCAGTGTGTATCATGGTCTCTGAGGACAGGTGTCAATCCATACCTGCCAAGTGACCCTATGTAGGGGGAACAGTCTCTATTCTGCTCTGTTTCAGTTTGTATCAGGGATCCTTAGGATAGGTGTCAATACATACCTGCCAAGTGACCCTATGTAGGGGGAAAAGTCCTTATTCTGCTCTGTGTCAGTGTGTATCAGGGGCTTTGAGGACAGGTGTCAATCCATACCTGCCAAGTGACCCTATGTAGGGGGAACAGTCTCTATTCTGCTCTGTGTCAGTGTGTATCATGGTCTCTGAGGACAGGTGTCAATCCATACCTGCCAAGTGACAATATGTAGGGGGAACAGTCTCTATTCTGCTCTGTGTCAGTGTGTATCATGGTCTCTGAGGACTGGTGTCAATCCATACCTGCCAAGTCACCCTATGTAGGGGGAACAGTCTCTATTCTGCTCTGTGTCAGTTTGTATCAGGGATCCTTAGGATAGGTGTCAATCCATACCTGCCAAGTGACCCTATGTAGGGGGAACAGTCCCTATTCTGCTCTGTGTCAGTGTGTATCAGGGGCTTTGAGGACAGGTGTCAATCCATATCTGCCAAGTGACCCTATGTAGGGGTAACAGTCTCTATTCTGCTCTGTGTCAGTGTGTATCATGGTCTCTGAGGACAGGTGTCAATCCATAACTGCCAAGTGACCCTATGTAGGGGAAACAGTCCCTATTCTGCTCTGTGTCAGTGTGTATCAGGGGCTTTGAGGACAGGTGTCAATCCATATCTGCCAAGTGACCCTATGTAGGGGGAACAGTCTCTATTCTGCTCTGTGTCAGTGTGTATCATGGTCTCTGAGGACAGGTGTCAATCCATACCTGCCAAGTGACCCTATGTAGGGGGAACAGTCTCTAATCTGCTCTGTGTCAGTTTGTATCAGGGATCCTTAGGATAGGTGTCAATCCATACCTGCCAAGTGACCCTATGTAGGGGTAACAGTCTCTATTCTGCTCTGTGTCAGTGTGTATCATGGTCTCTGAGTACAGGTGTCAATCCATATCTGCCAAGTGACCCTATGTAGGGGGAACAGTCCCTATTCTGCTCTGTGTCAGTGTGTATCAGGGGCTTTGAGGACAGGTGTCAATCCATATCTGCCAAGTGACCCTATGTAGGGGGGAACAGTCCCTATTCTGCTCTGTGTCAGTGTGTATCAGGGGCTTTGAGGACAGGTGTCAATCCATATCTGCCAAGTGACCCTATGTAGGGGGAACAGTCCCTATTCTGCTCTGTGTGAGGAGAAGGAACGGGAAATGAGTAGCTCGGGATCCAAACGAGTGCAAATGGGGTCTTTCATGCTGTCGTGCCTGTTGAGGGACCCTCGTATAAAAAGGCTGAAGGAGAACGACCTGTGCTGGGTGTTCACGCTACTATACCCCCGGTATAAGCAGACAGTGGCGGAAATGTTACCGAATTACAAGTCGGAAAGGATGCAGCATTTGCAAAATAAATTAAAAAGTATGCTTTACACAATGTATAAGGGTGATGTCACAGCACAACGGGAATCTAACAGGGGAAGAGGTGAAAGTCATCCTCCTCCTCCCACGACCACGCCATATCTGCCAAGTGACCCTATGTAGGGGGAACAGTCTCTATTCTGCTCTGTGTCAGTGTGTATCAGGGGCTTTGAGGACAGGTGTCAATCCATATCTGCCAAGTGACCCTATGTAGGAGGAACAGTCTCTATTCTGCTCTGTGTCAGTGTGTATCATGGTCTCTGAGGACAGGTGTCAATCCATACCTGCCAAGTGACCCTATGTAGGGGGAACAGTCTCTATTCTGCTCTGTGTCAGTGTGTATCATGGTCTCTGAGGACAGGTGTCAATCCATACCTGCCAAGTGACCCTATGTAGGGGGAACAGTCTCTATTCTGCTCTGTGTCAGTTTGTATCAGGGATCCTTAGGATAGGTGTCAATCCATACCTGCCAAGTGACCCTATGTAGGGGTAACAGTCTCTATTCTGCTCTGTGTCAGTGTGTATCATGGTCTCTGAGGACAGGTGTCAATCCATATCTGCCAAGTGACCCTATGTAGGGGGAACAGTCTCTATTCTGCTCTGTGTCAGTGTGTATCATGGTCTCTGAGGACAGGTGTCAATCCATACCTGCCAAGTGACCCTATGTAGGGGGAACAGTCTCTAATCTGCTCTGTGTCAGTTTGTATCAGGGATCCTTAGGATAGGTGTCAATCCATACCTGCCAAGTGACCCTATGTAGGGGTAACAGTCTCTATTCTGCTCTGTGTCAGTGTGTATCATGGTCTCTGAGTACAGGTGTCAATCCATATCTGCCAAGTGACCCTATGTAGGGGGAACAGTCCCTATTCTGCTCTGTGTCAGTGTGTATCAGGGGCTTTGAGGACAGGTGTCAATCCATATCTGCCAAGTGACCCTATGTAGGGGGGAACAGTCCCTATTCTGCTCTGTGTCAGTGTGTATCAGGGGCTTTGAGGACAGGTGTCAATCCATATCTGCCAAGTGACCCTATGTAGGGGGAACAGTCCCTATTCTGCTCTGTGTGAGGAGAAGGAACGGGAAATGAGTAGCTCGGGATCCAAACGAGTGCAAATGGGGTCTTTCATGCTGTCGTGCCTGTTGAGGGACCCTCGTATAAAAAGGCTGAAGGAGAACGACCTGTGCTGGGTGTTCACGCTACTATACCCCCGGTATAAGCAGACAGTGGCGGAAATGTTACCGAATTACAAGTCGGAAAGGATGCAGCATTTGCAAAATAAATTAAAAAGTATGCTTTACACAATGTATAAGGGTGATGTCACAGCACAACGGGAATCTAACAGGGGAAGAGGTGAAAGTCATCCTCCTCCTCCCACGACCACGCCATATCTGCCAAGTGACCCTATGTAGGGGGAACAGTCTCTATTCTGCTCTGTGTCAGTGTGTATCAGGGGCTTTGAGGACAGGTGTCAATCCATATCTGCCAAGTGACCCTATGTAGGAGGAACAGTCTCTATTCTGCTCTGTGTCAGTGTGTATCATGGTCTCTGAGGACAGGTGTCAATCCATACCTGCCAAGTGACCCTATGTAGGGGGAACAGTCTCTATTCTGCTCTGTGTCAGTGTGTATCATGGTCTCTGAGGACAGGTGTCAATCCATACCTGCCAAGTGACCCTATGTAGGGGGAACAGTCTCTATTCTGCTCTGTGTCAGTTTGTATCAGGGATCCTTAGGATAGGTGTCAATCCATACCTGCCAAGTGACCCTATGTAGGGGTAACAGTCTCTATTCTGCTCTGTGTCAGTGTGTATCATGGTCTCTGAGGACAGGTGTCAATCCATATCTGCCAAGTGACCCTATGTAGGGGGAACAGTCCCTATTCTGCTCTGTGTCAGTGTGTATCAGGGGCTTTGAGGACAGGTGTCAATCCATATCTGCCAAGTGACCCTATGTAGGGGGAACAGTCCCTATTCTGCTCTGTGTGAGGAGGAGGAACGGGAAATGAGTAGCTCTGCATCCAACCTTGTTCAAATGGGGTCTTTCATGCTGTTGTGCCTGTTGAGGGACCCTTCTATAAAAAGTCTGAAGAGAACGACCTGTGCTGGGTGTGCACGCTACTAGACCCCCGGTATAAGCAGACAGTGGCGGAAATGTTACCGAATTACAAGTCGGAAAGGATGCAGCATTTGCAAAATAAATTAAAAAGTATGCTTTACACAGCGTATAAGGGTGATGTCACAGGACAACGGGAATCTAACAGGGGAAGAGGTGAAAGTCATCCTCCTCCTCCCACGACCACGCCATATCTGCCAAGTGACCCTATGTAGGGGGAACAGTCTCTATTCTGCTCTGTGTCAGTGTGTATCAGGGGCTTTGAGGACAGGTGTCAATCCATATCTGCCAAGTGACCCTATGTAGGAGGAACAGTCTCTATTCTGCTCTGTGTCAGTGTGTATCATGGTCTCTGAGGACAGGTGTCAATCCATACCTGCCAAGTGACCCTATGTAGGGGGAACAGTCTCTATTCTGCTCTGTGTCAGTGTGTATCATGGTCTCTGAGGACAGGTGTCAATCCATACCTGCCAAGTGACCCTATGTAGGGGGAACAGTCTCTATTCTGCTCTGTTTCAGTTTGTATCAGGGATCCTTAGGATAGGTGTCAATACATACCTGCCAAGTGACCCTATGTAGGGGGAACAGTCTTTATTCTGCTCTGTGTCAGTGTGTATCAGGGGCTTTGAGGACAGGTGTCAATCCATACCTGCCAAGTGACCCTATGTAGGGGGAACAGTCTCTATTCTGCTCTGTGTCAGTGTGTATCATGGTCTCTGAGGACAGGTGTCAATCCATACCTGCCAAGTGACAATATGTAGGGGGAACAGTCCCTATTCTGCTCTGTGTCAGTGTGTATCAGGGGCTTTGAGGACAGGTGTCAATCCATATCTGCCAAGTGACCCTATGTAGGGGGAACAGTCCCTATTCTGCTCTGTGTGAGGAGGAGGAACGGGAAATGAGTAGCTCTGCATCCAACCTTGTTCAAATGGGGTCTTTCATGCTGTTGTGCCTGTTGAGGGACCCTTGTATAAAAAGTCTGAAGAGAACGACCTGTGCTGGGTGTGCACGCTACTAGACCCCCGGTATAAGCAGACAGTGGCGGAAATGTTACCGAATTACAAGTCGGAAAGGATGCAGCATTTGCAAAATAAATTAAAAAGTATGCTTTACACAGCGTATAAGGGTGATGTCACAGGACAACGGGAATCTAACAGGGGAAGAGGTGAAAGTCATCCTCCTCCTCCCACGACCACGCCATATCTGCCAAGTGACCCTATGTAGGGGGAACAGTCTCTATTCTGCTCTGTGTCAGTGTGTATCAGGGGCTTTGAGGACAGGTGTCAATCCATATCTGCCAAGTGACCCTATGTAGGAGGAACAGTCTCTATTCTGCTCTGTGTCAGTGTGTATCATGGTCTCTGAGGACAGGTGTCAATCCATACCTGCCAAGTGACCCTATGTAGGGGGAACAGTCTCTATTCTGCTCTGTGTCAGTGTGTATCATGGTCTCTGAGGACAGGTGTCAATCCATACCTGCCAAGTGACCCTATGTAGGGGGAACAGTCTCTATTCTGCTCTGTGTCAGGGTGTATCATGGTCTCTGAGGACAGGTGTCAATCCATACCTGCCAAGTGACCCTATGTAGGGGGAACAGTCTCTATTCTGCTCTGTTTCAGTTTGTATCAGGGATCCTTAGGATAGGTGTCAATACATACCTGCCAAGTGACCCTATGTAGGGGGAACAGTCTTTATTCTGCTCTGTGTCAGTGTGTATCAGGGGCTTTGAGGACAGGTGTCAATCCATACCTGCCAAGTGACCCTATGTAGGGGGAACAGTCTCTATTCTGCTCTGTGTCAGTGTGTATCATGGTCTCTGAGGACAGGTGTCAATCCATACCTGCCAAGTGACAATATGTAGGGGGAACAGTCTCTATTCTGCTCTGTGTCAGTGTGTATCATGGTCTCTGAGGACAGGTGTCAATCCATACCTGCCAAGTCACCCTATGTAGGGGGAACAGTCTCTATTCTGCTTGGTGTCAGTTTGTATCAGGGATCCTTAGGATAGGTGTCAATCCATACCTGCCAAGTGACCCTATGTAGGGGGAACAGTCCCTATTCTGCTCTGTGTCAGTGTGTAATGATATTGATGTTACAAAGTTTTGGAGTCCAGTACCCAGATCAGCAATGTTTTCTGCCAGAGGTAGCCACTCGTTACCCAGGTGGTTGAGCCCCTGAGCCTTGAGTGGCCTTCTGGTCTTAAGCAGAGATGGGAGACTGGAACAGAGAGATGATAATCGTAGTGAGGCAAGCCGAGGTCAGTGGGAAGGAGAAGCAGCAAAGTCAAAACGGTCCAAAATCAGCAACAGGTAGGAGAAACAGGAACAAGCTTGATTAGAGAGTACAGGAACCACAATAATCTGGCAAAGGTACAGAGACAGGAAGTGGCTTTTATAGGCCAAGAACCAGACACATGACCAGACACAGCTGAAGAGACTTGTCACTGATACCACTACTTATAGAGTCAAGGTTACCAGATCTCAGGTACATTTGCAAAAGGCAGGGTGGTGTAGTGGTAAGGAAGAGGTTTAGCAGCATGTAAACCAGGGTTCGAAACCCAGCAGAGTCAGTTCCTCACACAGTGTGTATCAGGGGCTTTGAGGACAGGTGTCAATCCATATCTGCCACGTGACCCTATGTAGGGGGAACAGTCCCTATTCTGCTCTGTGTGAGGAGGAGGAACGGGAAATGAGTAGCTCGGCATCCAACCGAGTGCAAATGGGGTCTTTCATGCTGTCGTGCCTGTTGAGGGACCCTTGTATAAAAAGGCTGAAGAGAACGACCTGTGCTGGGTGTGCACGCTACTAGACCCACGGAATAAGCAGACAGTGGCGGAAATGTTACCGAATTACAAGTCGGAAAGGATGCAGCATTTGCAAAATAAATTAAAAAGTATGCTTTACACAGCGTATAAGGGTGATGTCACAGGACAACGGGAATCTAACAGGGGAAGAGGTGAAAGTCATCCTCCTCCTCCCACGACGACGCCATATCTGCCAAGTGACCCTATGTAGGGGAACAGTCTCTATTCTGCTCTGTATCAGTGTGTATCATGGTCTCTGAGGACAGGTGTCAATCCATACCTGCCAAGTGACCCTATGTAGGGGTAACAGTCTCTATTCTGCTCTGTGTCAGTGTGTATCAGGGGCTTTGAGGACAGGTGTCAATCCATATCTGCCAAGTGACCCTATGTAGGGGGAACAGTTCCTATTCTGCTCTGTGTCAGTGTGTATCAGGGGCTTTGAGGACAGGTGGCAATCCATATCTGCCAAGTGACCCTATGCTCTGTGTGAGGAGAAGGAACGGGAAATGAGTAGCTCGGCATCCAACCGAGTGCAAATGGGGTCTTTCATGCTGTCGTGCCTGTTGAGGGACCCTCGTATAAAAAGGCTGAAGGAGAACGACCTGTGCTGGGTGTTCACGCTACTATACCCCCGGTATAAGCAGACAGTGGCGGAAATGTTACCGTATTACAAGTCGGAAAGGATGCAGCATTTGCAAAATAAATTAAAAAGTATGCTTTACACAGCGTATAAGGGTGATGTCACAGCACAACGGGAATCTAACAGGGGAAGAGGTGAAAGTCATCCTCCTCCTCCCACGACCACGCCATATCTGCCAAGTGACCCTATGTAGGGGGAACAGTCTCTATTCTGCTCTGTGTCAGTGTGTATCAGGGGCTTTGAGGACAGGTGTCAATCCATATCTGCCAAGTGACAATATGTAGGGGGAACAGTCTCTATTCTGCTCTGTGTCAGTGTGTATCATGGTCTCTGAGGACAGGTGTCAATCCATACCTGCCAAGTGACCCTATGTAGGGGGAACAGTCTCTATTCTGCTCTGTGTCAGTTTGTATCAGGGATCCTTAGGATAGGTGTCAATCCATACCTGCCAAGTGACCCTATGTAGGGGGAACAGTCCCTATTCTGCTCTGTGTCAGTGTGTATCAGGGGCTTTGAGGACAGGTGTCAATCCATATCTGCCAAGTGACCCTATGTAGGGGTAACAGTCTCTATTCTGCTCTGTATCAGTGTGTATCATGGTCTCTGAGTACAGGTGCCAATCCATATCTGCCAAGTGACCCTATGTAGGGGGAACAGTCCCTATTCTGCTCTGTGTCAGTGTGTATCAGGGGCTTTGAGGACATGTGTCAATCCATATCTGCCAAGTGACCCTATGTAGGGGGAACAGTCCCTATTCTGCTCTGTGTCAGTGTGTATCAGGGGCTTTGAGGACATGTGTCAATCCATATCTGCCAAGTGACCCTATGTAGGGGGAACAGTCCCTATTCTGCTCTGTGTGAGGAGGAGGAACGGGAAATGAGTAGCTCGGCATCCAACCTTGTGCAAATGGGGTCTTTCATCCTGTCGTGCCTGTTGAGGGACCCTCGTATAAAAAGGCTGAAGGAGAACGACCTGTGCTGGGTGTCCACGCTACTAGACCCCCGGTATAAGCACACAGTGGCGGAAATGTTACCGAATTACAAGTCGGAAAGGATGCAGCATTTGCAAAATAAATTAAAAAGTATGCTTTACACAGCGTATAAGGGTGATGTCACAGCACAACGGGAATCTAACAGGGGAAGAGGTGAAAGTCATCCTCCTCCTCCCACGACCACGCCATATCTGCCAAGTGACCCTATGTAGGGGGAACAGTCTCTATTCTGCTCTGTGTCAGTGTGTATCATGGTCTCTGAGGACAGGTGTCAATCCATACCTGCCAAGTGACCCAATGTAGGGGGAACAGTCCCTATTCTGCTCTGTGTCAGTGTGTATCATGGTCTCTGAGGACAGGTGTCAATCCATATCTGCCAAGTGACCCTATGTAGGGGGAACAGTCTCTATTCTGCTCTGTGTCAGTGTGTATCAGGGGCTTTGAGGACAGGTGTCAATCCATATCTGCCAAGTGACCCTATGTAGGGGTAACAGTCTCTATTCTGCTCTGTGTCAGTGTGTATCATGGTCTCTGAGGACAGGTGTCAATCCATACCTGCCAAGTGACCCTATGTAGGGGTAACAGTCTCTATTCTGCTCTGTGTCAGTGTGTATCATGGTCTCTGAGTACAGGTGTCAATCCATATCTGCCAAGTGACCCTATGTAGGGGGAACAGTCCCTATTCTGCTCTGTGTCAGTGTGTATCAGGGGCTTTGAGGACAGGTGTCAATCCATATCTGCCAAGTGACCCTATGTAGGGGGAACAGTTCCTATTCTGCTCTGTGTCAGTGTGTATCAGGGGCTTTGAGGACAGGTGGCAATCCATATCTGCCAAGTGACCCTATGCTCTGTGTGAGGAGAAGGAACGGGAAATGAGTAGCTCGGCATCCAACCGAGTGCAAATGGGGTCTTTCATGCTGTCGTGCCTGTTGAGGGACCCTCGTATAAAAAGGCTGAAGGAGAACGACCTGTGCTGGGTGTTCACGCTACTATACCCCCGGTATAAGCAGACAGTGGCGGAAATGTTACCGTATTACAAGTCGGAAAGGATGCAGCATTTGCAAAATAAATTAAAAAGTATGCTTTACACAGCGTATAAGGGTGATGTCACAGCACAACGGGAATCTAACAGGGGAAGAGGTGAAAGTCATCCTCCTCCTCCCACGACCACGCCATATCTGCCAAGTGACCCTATGTAGGGGGAACAGTCTCTATTCTGCTCTGTGTCAGTGTGTATCAGGGGCTTTGAGGACAGGTGTCAATCCATATCTGCCAAGTGACAATATGTAGGGGGAACAGTCTCTATTCTGCTCTGTGTCAGTGTGTATCATGGTCTCTGAGGACAGGTGTCAATCCATACCTGCCAAGTGACCCTATGTAGGGGGAACAGTCTCTATTCTGCTCTGTGTCAGTTTGTATCAGGGATCCTTAGGATAGGTGTCAATCCATACCTGCCAAGTGACCCTATGTAGGGGGAACAGTCCCTATTCTGCTCTGTGTCAGTGTGTATCAGGGGCTTTGAGGACAGGTGTCAATCCATATCTGCCAAGTGACCCTATGAAGGGGTAACAGTCTCTATTCTGCTCTGTATCAGTGTGTATCATGGTCTCTGAGTACAGGTGCCAATCCATATCTGCCAAGTGACCCTATGTAGGGGGAACAGTCCCTATTCTGCTCTGTGTCAGTGTGTATCAGGGGCTTTGAGGACATGTGTCAATCCATATCTGCCAAGTGACCCTATGTAGGGGGAACAGTCCCTATTCTGCTCTGTGTCAGTGTGTATCAGGGGCTTTGAGGACATGTGTCAATCCATATCTGCCAAGTGACCCTATGTAGGGGGAACAGTCCCTATTCTGCTCTGTGTGAGGAGGAGGAACGGGAAATGAGTAGCTCGGCATCTAACCTTGTGCAAATGGGGTCTTTCATCCTGTCGTGCCTGTTGAGGGACCCTCGTATAAAAAGGCTGAAGGAGAACGACCTGTGCTGGGTGTCCACGCTACTAGACCCCCGGTATAAGCACACAGTGGCGGAAATGTTACCGAATTACAAGTCGGAAAGGATGCAGCATTTGCAAAATAAATTAAAAAGTATGCTTTACACAGCGTATAAGGGTGATGTCACAGCACAACGGGAATCTAACAGGGGAAGAGGTGAAAGTCATCCTCCTCCTCCCACGACCACGCCATATCTGCCAAGTGACCCTATGTAGGGGGAACAGTCTCTATTCTGCTCTGTGTCAGTGTGTATCATGGTCTCTGAGGACAGGTGTCAATCCATACCTGCCAAGTGACCCAATGTAGGGGGAACAGTCCCTATTCTGCTCTGTGTCAGTGTGTATCATGGTCTCTGAGGACAGGTGTCAATCCATATCTGCCAAGTGACCCTATGTAGGGGGAACAGTCTCTATTCTGCTCTGTGTCAGTGTGTATCAGGGGCTTTGAGGACAGGTGTCAATCCATATCTGCCAAGTGACCCTATGTAGGGGTAACAGTCTCTATTCTGCTCTGTGTCAGTGTGTATCATGGTCTCTGAGGACAGGTGTCAATCCATACCTGCCAAGTGACCCTATGTAGGGGGGACAGTCTCTATTCTGCTCTGTGTCAGTGTGTATCATGGTCTCTGAGGACAGGTGCCAATCCATACCTGCCAAGTCACCCTATGTAGGGGGAACAGTCTCTATATTGCTCTGTGTCAGCTTGTATCAGGGATCCTTAGGATAGGTGTCAATCCATACCTGCCAAGTGACCCTATGTAGGGGGAACAGTCCCTATTCTGCTCTGTGTCAGTGTGTATCAGGGGCTTTGAGGACATGTGTCAATCCATATCTGCCAAGTGACCCTATGTAGGGGTAACAGTCTCTATTCTGCTCTGTGTCAGTGTGTATCATGGTCTGTAAGGACAGGTGTCAATCCATATCTGCCAAGTGACCCTATATAGGGGGAACAGTCCCTATTCTGCTCTGTGTCAGTGTGTATCAGGGGCTTTGAGGACAGGTGTCAATCCATATCTGCCAAGTGACCCTATGTAGGGGGAACAGTCCCTATTCTGCTCTGTGTCAGTGTGTATCAGGGGCTTAGAGGACAGGTGTCAATCCATATCTGCCAAGTGACCCTATGTAGGGGGAACAGTCTCTATTCTGCTCTGTGTCAGTGTGTATCATGGTCTCTGAGGACAGATGACAATCCATACCTGCCAAGTGACCCTATGTAGGGGGAACAGTCTCTATTCTGCTCTGTGTCAGATTGTATCAGGGATCCTTAGGATAGGTGTCAATCCATACCTGCCAAGTGACCCTATGTAGGGGGAACAGTCCCTATTCTGCTCTGTGTCAGTGTGTATCAGGGGCTTTGAGGACAGGTGTCAATCCATATCTGCCAAGTGACCCTATGTAGGGGTAACAGTCTCTATTCTGCTCTGTATCAGTGTGTATCATGGTCTCTGAGTACAGGTGTCAATCCATATCTGCCAAGTGACCCTATGTAGGGGGAACAGTCCCTATTCTGCTCTGTGTCAGTGTGTATCAGGGGCTTTGAGGACATGTGTCAATCCATATCTGCCAAGTGACCCTATGTAGGAGGAACAGTCCCTATTCTACTCTGTGTCAGTGTGTATCAGGGGCTTTGAGGACAGGTGTCAATCCATATCTGCCAAGTGACCCTATGTAGGGGGAACAGTCCCTATTCTGCTCTGTGTGAGGAGGAGGAACGGGAAATGAGTAGCTCGGCATCCAACCTTGTGCAAATGGGGTCTTTCATGCTGTTGTGCCTGTTGAGGGACCCTCGTATAAAAAGGCTGAAGGAGAACGACCTGTGCTGGGTGTCCACGCTACTAGACCCCCGGTATAAGCAGACAGTGGCGGAAATGTTACCGAATTACAAGTCGGAAAGGATGCAGCATTTGCAAAATAAATTAAAAAGTATGCTTCACACAGCGTATAAGGGTGATGTCACAGCACAACGGGAATCTAACAGGGGAAGAGGTGAAAGTCATCCTCCTCCTCCCACGACCACGCCATATCTGCCAAGTGACCCTATGTAGGGCGAACAGTCTCTATTCTGCTCTGTGTCAGTGTGTATCATGGTCTCTGAGGACAGGTGTCAATCCATACCTGCCAAGTGACCCTATGTAGGGGGAACAGTCCCTATTCTGCTTTGTGAACAGGTGTCAATCCATATGTCAAGGTGTCAATCCATATGTCAAGGTGTCAATATGTCATATGTCAGGTGTCAATCCATATCCATTGTGATTTAGGAATGTTAGGTGATTTCTGCCCTTTATGTATTAAAACCAGACTCTGCATCAACTATGTAATTTTCCATGGGAGTTTTGCCATGGATCCCCCTCCGGCATGCCACAGTCCAGGTGTTAGTCCCCTTGAAACAACTTTTCCATCAATTTTGTGGCCAGAAACAGTCCCTGTGGGTTTTCAAATTCGCCTGCCCATTAAAGTCAATGGCGGATCGCCCGGTTCGCGAACGTTTGCGGAAGTTTCCTGTTACGGACCGTTTCAGCATAAAAGGGGAAAAATCCGTTTAGGCGATAATCCCCTTTTCCCAAACAAGGCACAGCTACTATAAAAGCACCAAAACTCACGAATTCGGATATAAATGAATGCACCAAACTCCCGAACTGCATACAAGGGAATAAGGTAGCACTCCAGCTGGAACCTCACGAATAGCTGCTAGCAGATGAATAGGGAAAAGCAGACATCAGCTTACACTCCTTAGCAATCAATCTCCAACAGCATACAGTGAATCCCCCCAAGAACGAGACAAGGCTCCGTGTTGAAGGTCAAGCAGTGGTCTGTTTATTCAGGGCTACCTGCCCCTGTATTTATGCAGGTCTCCCACCTGGTGGACACTCCCCTAGGGGACCAGATGGAAGACTGAAACAGCAGACAGACATGTATCATTTTCGTACACACAGCCACAATACTTTCCCACAATGCATCCTGGTTTCCTCCTCCCTGCCCTGGAGATAATTAATGAAGTAATTCAATTATCTCCTAAGACAAAGGCCAGACTCCATTATGCACATGGTGACACAGAAACAGACTATCACTTTAAAATACATACAGACACATTTTATACATAAAACACAGACATGTAACATATCCCCAGATAGCTCAGGTCTGGGCGCACACCATTAGGTGAATGGCACCCAGATCACACAAATACATTTTAACTGCCATGGAGCTAAAGTCTTTAATTATACGAACAGGCTCCATGGCAGGCTATCTGGGTTACTACAGTTCACATAAAACATAAACTACCGAATTTCCCTGCATTCACCAAATCCATTCGAATTAGAACCAGGGGCTGGAGGTTCAGCGGTGCCTGCACGTAAAAGTGTCCGATTTTGGTGCATGAAAGCCGGGCAGAAAAGTGTTGGCTGCCCGGGGAGCTCCAGAACAGCGCCACCTAGCGGCCGCTAAGTGTAACAGCGGCCACACAGTTAACAGGCAATTAACCGCAGCTTCAGGGAGGTAAATGGAGGGCACACTCCAGCTTCTGGGTGGCCAATTAACAACGCCGGCCGGCTTCCCACGGCTCTGGGGAGGTTGGTGAACGGCTGTTTGTTCGGTAGATGAAATCTACCGAACTGCTGTGCAGAAAGGGAGAAATAAATCATTCTGCACAGTAAAATTAACCCTTTAGCTGCCGGTCCATAGTCCAGAGGTAGCAGGCGGGCAACCAGGCTCCTCCAATACAATGTGGCGAGATTGGCCTCGTCACATCTCTCCCCCTTTCCAAAAAGACTAACAGGGTACCTGACCTCCTGCCGGTCAGTGCCCTTGTTAGTCCAGCAACCCACCCACAAAGCAAAAAAAACAGTACAGCCCACCCACAATAAATAGTTACTACACCTGGGTAGAGGAGAAGTTTGTCCCGGTCCAGGTGCCTCACCACGGCTGTGTAGGGGACTGGTAGGCTGCCTTGGTGGGTTGCTGAGTGGGCAGAGACCAGCGGTACTCTGTCCTGGTGCCAGCACTACCACCGGAGTAGTCTGGTTGGAGCCTGGTTGCTGGAGACGGACTGTCTCCCCCTTAGTTGCATAGCTCTGCTGCTGAGTGGGGAGACCGGTTGTCTCCCCCTTGGATACACAGCTCTGTCGTGGGGGGGTAGGACCGACCATCCCTACCCCCTGTGTGGTAAGTGCAGAGACCACGGTCCCATCTGCACTGGTGGGGGGTTTACAGTCTCCCCCTGGTACATTAAGCTGCCGCTGGGGAGAGGGGGTAACAAGTTCCTCTCCCGATAGAACACTCTGCACATTAATGATCCGCCGCTGGGGAGAGGTGGTAACAAGCTCCTCTCCCATACATATTCCTAGTCTTTGCGGAGGGAGACCGACTGTCTCTCCTCCCAATACAGAGTCCTGCCGCTGGGGAAAGGAGACAGGGCTCTCTATTCCCTGCTGGATACTCTGCCGCTGGAGAATGGAGACTGGGCCCCCAATTCCCGAAAACTCACGCTGCCGCTGGGGAGGGAGGACGCTGCTCTCCTCTCCCTGTATTCCACATTGCCCTCCTGGCATATCACTCTGCTGCTGGGGGGCAGGAACAACTACCTCTGCCCCCTGTAACTCAGCCTGCCGCTGGGGAGGGAGGCCACTGCTCTCCTCTCCCTGCACTTCACATTGCCCTCCTGGCATATCACTCTGCTGCTGGGGGACAGGAACAACTACCTCTGCCCCCTGTAACTCAGCCTGCCGCTGGGGAGGGAGGACGCTGCTCTCCTCTCCCTGCACTTCACATTGCCCTCCTGGCATATCACTCTGCTGCTGGGGGGCAGGAACAACAACCTCTGCCCCCTGTAACTCAGCCTGCCGCTGGGGAGGGAGGCCACTGCTCTCCTCTCCCTGCACTTCACATTGCCCTCCTGGCATATCACTCTGCTGCTGGGGGGCAGGAACAACTACCTCTGCCCCCTGTAACTCAGCCTGCCGCTGGGGAATGGAGACTGGGCTCCCAATTCCCTGCAGGCTCGGTGGAGAGACCTCGGTCCCATCTCCACTGGCCACCTGGGGTTCTTCCCAGTAAAATTGTACAATATCTTCCCAGCTGAAGGGGTCTGGATCTGGGTCTGCGCTTCCCTGTTGAGCCTTCTCACTGGAGTGGAACAGATTTTGGTAGTCCTGTTCCAGCTCCATCTCTAGGGTTACTAGGTGGACCAGGTCTTGCTCAATTTCATGAGTGTCGTCCCAGTCATACCTGCTCTCCCTCCACTCAAAGAGATCACTGAACCGGGCTTGTGTGGGGCTCCCAAATTCAGGCTCTGCAAAAGTCTCCCATAACAAGCCAGGACCATCAAACTCCTCTCCCTCTGGCTTGTCATGCTCGGCTGTCCAGGGCAGGTGCCGTGCAACATACCACCAAAGCGCCTGGTAGGCATCCTCCAGCCACATCTCCTGCCATACCCGGAGCTCCAATTCTTTTACCCATTCCTCCCTGGGCTGCTCTCCCAGGAAGGGCATCCGCAGGGCTAGTCGCTCCTGCAAACGCTGATCTTCCTTGGGAAGTCTCTCACCTCGTTGGTATTCCACAATGTCCAGTGCCTGGTACCAGATGCCTTTCCTTAACGCCTCCCGGTCATCCATGTCACCCTCATCGTACTCCACTGCTGGTTCCATGCTGTTGCTTTTAGGGTCGCTGTACTGGGACATGCGTTGCCCTCAAATTGTAAAAATCCAAAGCAATGGTGTTCTGTAGCTGTCCTTCTGGCTGTAGGAACGATCCCGCCGCTTGCCACCAATTGTTACGGACCGTTTCAGCATAAAAGGGGAAAAATCCGTTTAGGCGATAATCCCCTTTTCCCAAACAAGGCACAGCTACTATAAAAGCACCAAAACTCACGAATTCGGATATAAATGAATGCACCAAACTCCCGAACTGCATACAAGGGAATAAGGTAGCACTCCAGCTGGAACCTCACGAATAGCTGCTAGCAGATGAATAGGGAAAAGCAGACATCAGCTTACACTCCTTAGCAATCAATCTCCAACAGCATACAGTGAATCCCCCCAAGAACGAGACAAGGCTCCGTGTTGAAGGTCAAGCAGTGTGGTCTGTTTATTCAGGGCTACCTGCCCCTGTATTTATGCAGGTCTCCCACCTGGTGGACACTCCCCTAGGGGACCAGATGGAAGACTGAAACAGCAGACAGACATGTATCATTTTCGTACACACAGCCACAATACTTTCCCACAATGCATCCTGGTTTCCTCCTCCCTGCCCTGGAGATAATTAATGAAGTAATTCAATTATCTCCTAAGACAAAGGCCAGACTCCATTATGCACATGGTGACACAGAAACAGACTATCACTTTAAAATACATACAGACACATTTTATACATAAAACACAGACATGTAACATATCCCCAGATAGCTCAGGTCTGGGCGCACACCATTAGGTGAATGGCACCCAGATCACACAAATACATTTTAACTGCCATGGAGCTAAAGTCTTTAATTATACGAACAGGCTCCATGGCAGGCTATCTGGGTTACTACAGTTCACATAAAACATAAACTACCGAATTTCCCTGCATTCACCAAATCCATTCGAATTAGAACCAGGGGCTGGAGGTTCAGCGGTGCCTGCACGTAAAAGTGTCCGATTTTGGTGCATGAAAGCCGGGCAGAAAAGTGTTGGCTGCCCGGGGAGCTCCAGAACAGCGCCACCTAGCGGCCGCTAAGTGTAACAGCGGCCACACAGTTAACAGGCAATTAACCGCAGCTTCAGGGAGGTAAATGGAGGGCACACTCCAGCTTCTGGGTGGCCAATTAACAACGCCGGCCGGCTTCCCACGGCTCTGGGGAGGTTGGTGAACGGCTGTTTGTTCGGTAGATGAAATCTACCGAACTGCTGTGCAGAAAGGGAGAAATAAATCATTCTGCACAGTAAAATTAACCCTTTAGCTGCCGGTCCATAGTCCAGAGGTAGCAGGCGGGCAACCAGGCTCCTCCAATACAATGTGGCGAGATTGGCCTCGTCACATTTCCGTTCGCCGTTCGCGAACCGAAAATTTTGTGTTCGCGACATCACTATTGGGGAGAGTGCATTACTTTGGTATACCCCACATTTGATTTTCCCTTGTATAATTGTCCTGGAGCTTGGCTCCTAGAGTTGCTCTTTATTTGCCCATCAAGTTAACACAGTAACCAATACAAATAAACGAAAACACAGCACAGGAGTGAGGAGGCACCGTAGGGCCAACCAGGGGCCTGATACAGGCAGCAAGTGCGGAGTGATAACTGTGCAACCTATAGAAGGGAAGCAGGAAGGTGTACCTACGTCCCCACCACGATACATCAGGGATCATGGCCTCTTCTCTTCTTCCCGTTTGCACCCATATTGACCAGTTGGACCATACTGAACAATATGGGTTGTGCTGGCCAGTGTAAATGATTGTGTTTGTATAGGCAAGTGTTTGCTTGCACAGCCATCTAAACACACAGAAGTTCTGTACTCTATATTAAAACCTTCTAAAACATCAGAGTCTTTCCCAGCCTATAATTTAGAAAAGTGGAAAGTCATATTTTTACAAGTCCCACAGGTATAGCACACTTATGTAATAGCCTTCTTCTGGATGTGTACCCTCCCTGGTTGCGCAAATGCAAGCAAAATGAAAATTACCAGATTTCACCAATTCTTATCTCCCCAGAAATAATAACTGTGGCGGGACTGCCAAAACTGTGAATTGCCGTGTTTTATATGCATGGATATACTCTCCTAAGAAGTGTGTTTCCCCTCCTTCACATTCCTCTTTTTCCATAAAATATACCTTTTAGCCACCCCGGCACTTCAATTAGAACGTTTACTTAGAATGTGTAAAAAAACGCAGACCGCAGGGAAACTAGCGGCACGAGCTTCCCTTGGGTGGCCGCCGGTTCGTATTGCCGAACGCCCACCAGGGGGAACATTCGTCTCCCGAACCAGCCTGCGTACACTGTCTTCGATCCCGATGTCAGGGACCGTCCTACCCGCTATGAAAGGAGCTGTAATCACTTGCCCCCCTGTCCCCTTTCTGTCCCCTGCCTGAGGGTGGGTATCCACCGGAGAGAGGGGCGTGCTCCAGCACGGAATCCGTGGGGCTGTGAGTCAGTCTCACAGCCTCAGGGTTCCCGCTGGCCGCATGGAAGACCTTGCCGACCAATGGGAGGAGCGCCCATTCAAACTGGGTTTGCGCCATTCTCCTGGTTGGTTGGCATGAGTAAAGTGCTGATTGGTCGCCACAGGGAGCGGGTGATCTGACAGAGAAGGAGCGCTTGTTCAAACAGCATTTCGTGCCCTTTCTTCAGATTGGGTGGCGAAACCCCCCTTTGCCGATTGCTGATTGGCGCAAACTGGTTTTGTGCCATTCAGCGGATTGGTGCAATCGGGTTTTGCGCCTTTTCCCCTGATTGGACTGATTCAGCACTGATTGGTGCAGCAAAGTTTCGCGTAGAGAAACTAGCGGCATGTGCTTCCGCTGCGTGGCCCCTGGTTCGTATTGCTGAACGCCCACCAAGGGGAGCATTCGTTTCCCAAACCATGCCAGACCACCCCGATCCTCCAATTAGAACGTTCACACCTCGCTGACGAGGTGTGAAAACCGCAAACTGCAAGGGAACAGGGGGCGCGTACGTCCCATGAGTGGCCGCCGGTTCGTATTGCCGAGCACCCACCAGGGGGAGCATTCATCTCCCGAACTGGCCTGCATACACTGTCTTTGATCCTGGTGTCAGGGACCGTCTTACCCGCACTGAAAGGAGCTGTAATCACTTGTCCCCTGTCCCCTTTCTGGGAGCTACGAGGCTAGGCTCGTGGCTGCCCAGGAGAACGCTCTCTCCAGCGGATGCCTGAGGGTGGGTATCCACCGGAGAGAGGAGCGTGCGCCAGCAGGGAATCCCTGGGGCTGTGAGTTGGTCTCATGGCCGCAGGGTTCCCACTGGCCGCATGGAAGACTGTGCCGACCAATGGGAGGAGCGCCCATTCCAACTGGGTTTGCGCCATTCTCCTGGTTGGTCGTCATGAGCGGGCGACCAATCAGTGAAGGAGCGCTTGTTCAAACGGGGTTTAATGCCCTTTCTTCAGATTGGGTGACGAAACACCCCTTTGCCCCGGGCGCTGATTGGCGCGAACTGGTTTTGCGCCTTTCAGCGGATTGGTGCAATCGGGTTTTGCGCCCTTTCCCCTGATTGGGCGGCGAAACCCCCTCCTCGAGCACCGATTGGTGCAGCCGAGTTTCGCGCTCTTTCTTCAGATTGGGCGGCGAAACTCCTTCCTCCCTTGAACGCTGATTGGCGCGATTTGGTTTGCTCCCTTTCAGCTGATTGGCTGTTGCTTGGTTTAGGTGTGAAGTTTGAATTCACCGGACTATACCAAGCAAAACCATGGAACTACTTTCGGGGATGTACAGAGCATTGAACCCCAGACTTTTGATGCTGATATCTCTGACTCTGTACATCCGATCGCCCCGCTTTTTGCAGGGGTCCCAGAGGGGGCTATTTAGCTATGTAAGTGTTAACCCTGTAACCCCTTCCTGTCCCAGGGCGCCGAGCCCCAAAGTGTATCCCCCTGAATGTAAAATGTACTCATGCGTGTCCCTGTGTCTAGTTAGTATCTCCCAGAGCGTGGGATGGTTATCTATTCCCCAGCCCCCTCCTATATGTGTTTTGTGTTGTGTTGGATGGAGACCCCCTGCGGGGGTCTGTGCATAAAAAGCTGTGCGCCCAAATAAAGATTGTCAAATGTTGTATCCTGAAACTGTGTCCCGTCCGGTTACTGGGGAAATGGGTCTGACCTATTCTAACCAAAGGGGATAACCAGCCAGGTTACCCAGGTCCCGCTACAATAACACAGCAGAATTAAAACTGAAGGCACTGTCCATCAGTTATAAAACCAACTCATACCTCCAAACATTGAAAAGGACATTGTCGGACACTTTAATTTTAGGTGAATGATTGAAGGTGTGGCCAGGATTGGGACTGTTTGGAGAAATTGTTAATGCTTACTAATAACAATTTGTAAAACTAAAATGTAATTCAGAAGATCAATGTATTTTATTTACACACACTGACTTCTAAACATTTATAGTAGTTTAAAAGCACATTACTGCGAGTATCAGAGGATTCTTAATATCAAAGCAATGTATAATGTATAATAAAAATAAAAACAGATTGGGTAATTGCACTACCAGCCTAGGTCCCAAAGTGTGAAATTCTGAATAATATCAATGCAACTTGAAGTGGTCCAGAGATCCAAGAGACCAGAGAGTTTAACCTACAGATCTCCTTGCTCTGCTCCCTCGTGCTCAATGATGCCGGGCCGACGGAACATCATATTTTGTCTCCACCATCACTAGTGCACAAGGGAGCAGAGCAGGGAGAACACAGCTCTCTCGTCGTTGCAGTCACTTCCTCCCAGCTAATAGATCGCGCTGCAAGGTAGAGGCAGAAAGGAGGTAGCATGGACTGGGAGAGATTCTGACTCCCAACAACCTCAGGCAGCCGAATGGACCACAGGGAAGCCATCTTCCTGCACCCTAAAGTTAGGAAACAGGAGGGTGGCTAAAATTTTTTACATTTTGCATGTTTGTCTGTGTATCTATCTGTGTGTCTGTATCTGACTGTGTGTCATTATTTGTATCTGTTTATCATTCTGTGTGTCTGTGTATCTGCATGTGTGTCAGTGTGTCTATCTGCATGTGTGTTAGTGTGTGTGTGTACTTGCATGGGCGTTAGTGTATCTGTGCATCAATGTATCTGTGTGTTAGTGTATCTGCATGTGTCAGTGTGTGTATATGTGCACCTGTATGTGTGTGCCTGTATATTTGCATTAGCATCAGTGTGTGGATATGTGCGCCTGTGTATCTTTTACTTAACTTTTACAACAGTACATAAAAACATTCAACATTACACACAATTTCACTCCTAGATTCACACTCACATGCTCCATACAAACACATGTGTGCTGTAGGTAGCAATAGATAAATAAAGACAAGGACACAATAGATTGGAGAAAGGCCGTGGATATTTATTTACGAAATTTAAGTAACCAGACAACTTGTTCTTTCAAACATTGACATATACCAAAACCTTTTCTATTCCACAAGTTTTTATTATTAAGTAACAAACTCTTGGCATAACCATTACCCAGAGTATTAAACCATTACTTATCCCAGTATAGCCTTAATAGCCTGAACTGTCCACTTTTCTAAATATCCACCCTCAAACCTGCATTATAAGGGTGACTTACAGCTCCTTTAAGCTATCCTGTCTAAGTGAGCTGAGAATTACCTCAGCTATTTATATAAAACTAAACTGTTGCGTGCTATCCTAGCATGCTGCCTTCCAATCACAGCCCTGCACTAAACTAGCATGGGCTACTAAAACAGACTATTTTTCCACTAAAACTAACTGAAACCTAAGCCCCTCCCTCTACAGCTACATGTTGCCCGCACTATCACAAACAACTGCTCAGTGTCAAATACAATCCTGCAAGGATGGACAAATAGTAGATCCCCACTCCTCAGCTGGTAAAGCATTGTGGGAGTTATATGACAAATGGGAATCTACATTTTAGCCATCCTTGCCAAAAAAAAAATGATTGCAGCCTGTCATTTTTTTTTTAGTTCCACTACTGCCTCTAGTAGCTGTCTGAGTGACTGCCATTAGAGGTGTTACTAGGCAGTAATGTAAACACTGCTTTTTCTGTAAAAAGGCCGTGTTTATATGGAAATGCCAGCAGCGACAGTGTGTAGACCCCAGATCAACTCCATTAAGCTGTAGTTGTTCTGGTGAGTTGTTTCCTTTAAGATTGTAGTAGGTTAGAGGCTGGCACGGTTGATTGGAATTATGCCAAAATATGTTGTTGGGGCCTCGGCTATATTTAATCATTAATCTGTGAACGGCAGTGAATTTTCAAAGAAATTTAATATTTTAGGCCACAATTCATTGCTGAAATGGAAAACTTCTCAATATTATTTTTGCCTGAGATTTTAAAATTCCCAGGGTACTAAATAATCACAAGAAGAAGAAAAAAAAATAATAATATATATATATATATATATATATATATATATATAACTAGCTTGGTTCGACTCCTCCTACCACAAGATGGCGCCACAAATTCGCCATGACTGGAGTCTTGCTGAAATAGTTTGGCAAATCCCAGAATGCATTGCTACTACAGCCAATATAAGGCTGAGCTGGGAGCGGAAGTTAATGCAGGAACAGCGATCGTGCGAGATGTGGTTGTGAATGGTCTCTCCGTCTTCCTTCGTATGAATGGTCTCACCGTCTCCCTCTCCCTTCGTATGAATGTCTCTGTCTCCCTCCGTATGAATGACTGTGTCTCCGTATGAATGTCTCGCTGCTCCTGTGTTTTCTCATTACACACTGATCTTATTTGATCTCCCCTGCGTGTCGCAGCCTACACCAGGGGTGAGATGATAAAACCACTCTGGCTAAGCCCCCAGCGGGTTGTGTGCGCTGAGCTTAGGTCTTTAGGCTGCTGCACCCGACATGATGAATTGATCAGATATACTAGACCGGGAGGCTCTCACGGGGATCTCTTCTGTCTGTGAGTATAAAGGCGATTCTGATCGGAGTGCTTTCAGCCCGGCATGCAATGCCCGAGGGCCGCGAGTGTGTGCGCGGGCACAGAGCGCTCTCCAGTTGGAAGTTTTAGCGCGCTGCCTGATTGAAGCAGTTACTGCGGATAATGAGCGTATGGTGCTGGTTTGCGCAGGTGTGGCCGGCCCGCTTTAATCTCGTGGCCGGCCCGCTTTAATCTCGTGGCCGGCCCGCTTTAATCTCGTGGCCGGCCCGCTTTAATCTCGTGGCCGGCCCGCTTTAATCTCGTGGCCGGCCCGCATTCTGTACAGCGATACGAATTAAATTGTCCCGTAAGGTATCGCTCGATAGTGCTATGTGGTCAAATAAAGGGGGAAGCAGATACACAGAGCAACCTATCTTTATTTAACACGGTGCGAAAAGGTTATGTCCTCACTGGACAGACAAGACTTTATGGTCAGATGCTGTAGTATCCTCCGTCATGTTTTCGGGAGTATCCACGGTTAGTTGCTGCGGTGTGGTGGCTTACTACAAAGGAGAAGAGACAAGTAATTGGTTGGGGTTAGCTGCTGATGAACTATTAACCAGTAAAGGGCTGTCTTATTGATGAGTGTTTGCTAGACTAAGACACTGGCCACATATGCATTTTAACCCCTTCCTGACACTAGTGTTCAACCCACTGTCTAGGTCTCTGGACTCTTGCCTCAGCAATAAAAGGTATTTTAACGCCGTAACGGCTTGCAGCCCCTGGAGGTCCGGCGTACTTTCCTCCGCCGCGATCCTCTTCTGGGGGGCTGCCTGAGAACCCAGGCAGCCCCCCTCCGGCAAATGAAGCCCCCGGGGGCCATTTGATCACATGGCCCCCTATAGCTGGCTATGGATCTGCCAGCAGGGGGAGTGTCTAAAATATTAGGCAGTCCCCCTGCTGGTAGGTAGTGTAAAAAATGTTTTTAACATGTTAAAAAATAAATTAAATGCCTTTTTATATCTATAATATGTGTGTGTGTGTGTGTGTGTGTATATATATATATATATATATATATATATATATATATATATATATATATGCAAGCAAAGAAAAAAACCTTGCACTCCTACTCACTTTTAGTAAATGACCCGGTGCTCGATTGCACTATTCAATATGTGTAAAAGATAATCAGCACTCCCAGGTTTCGCCAAAAAAGCTTCTATTTATTCCGAATGTCAACGTTTCAGTTCCTCTAGGGAACTTTCATCAGGACAGCAAGCAACAAACAAATGATGCACAGAATGTGTTTAAATAAGACCAACAATCAAAATAGACTTACAGATCAGCTGTGTATGGGGGCCGGCCATCCCAATTTCCGAGTGCGCGGGCAAACACCATCAGAAGTCTGCGTCTCATTACTCGCGCTAGCTACTTCCGTACGTGGGCTGGTTGCCATGGTGATTATGACGCTAGGCGCCTAACTTTCACTCATTGGCTTATTCCCAAAGCGCCAGCGTTATTGTAACCACGGAGATTTTGAGCGCATGCGTATAGAACACTAGACTCGGATATAGTGTCTGTTCCCAGAACGGATATGAGATATAGCCGGTAACCCTATTAAATACAAGGGAAGAAGTTCAATACATAACAACCTTACAATCCCCTAGCTAGTCCTCCTATGGTAAAACCTATCTCAACGTGATTATTGTTTTACAGTGTTTGTGTCCCGACCTGAAGGTCTGATCTATTCCATGTGAACTGTAATTTATCCAAAGTGGGACTTCAACAAGAGTGTTATCTATGAAGCAAAAAACCTATCTATGGTTAGACTGATGTCTATTAGTGTACTATATACAATTGGTTCCAAGTGTTCCTTGCAATATTCTGGAAATATAAACTGTGTTCGAATTCATGTGAAAATGTGATAATCAATAATAAATATACCTGTGATAAAGTGCTAGTGCTGGAGAACGTGCAAAATAAGATATGGCCAAAGGCCAGTACTAATAATGGTGATACTGTAGTATAAGCCATGCAGTGCTTGTGATAATATAAGAAGAGTCTTATATACTCGTAATCTGCGTTTATATTGGACAAAGTGATAAACATAGTGTGAAAAGGGGAGAAGGATGTAAAGAAAGGGGGAGTTTATGATATGCCCTTATTTAATGTATAGTTAAGTAAGCATCTGTATTATAGTCTATAATGCAAATGTGTATTTATTTCCTAAACTCGAAACAACTACTGAGTACATAATCAAATATATACTTGTTAAAACATAAAAGTCCGACACCTGGACTACAAATTAAAATTAATGAAGAAATTAATACAAATTCCTCCTGTTTCTTACTGATCATTTATAAAAAAGATATATGATAATTTTTCATTAAGTCCATCAGGAGCAAGAGTTCCCAATTTTTTAATCCACCATGTTTCTTTCTGCAACAGTTTTTCCTGCCTGTTGCCCTCTCTTCTTGAAAGCGGAAGATGGTCTATCGCGACACATTTCAATGATGTTAGAGGATGACATTTCTCCAAAAAGTGGCGTGCCACTGGTTTGTCCGACTTATTGTCCCTATAGGCGAGCCGAATACTCAACCTATGGCCCCGAATTCTTTCACATAGGGCAGTTGCTGTCTTGCCTACCTAGTTCAGCCCACATGGGCACGATAGTTTGTATATGACGAACTCTGTTCGACAGCTTATCCTATGTTGGATTTTGAATAGCTGGCCCGTGTGTGGATGATTGAAGCTTTTACATGGAATGAGGTGTCCACAAGTGACACACCCTAGGCATCTCACACATCCATTATTCATGATATTCCTATTGGTTGGCATATAGCTCTGAATCGGGTCTGTATGGACCAAAAGGTCTTGCAGACTTTTGCTATTTTTATAAGAAAACATCGGTTTCTCATGGAGGCTGTCAGGGAGCCTAGGGTCATTTTCCATAATGTGCCAATTCTTAGTGACTGTTTGGCAAAGTCTAGTAGTAGAGGTGTTATATGTCATAGGAAAAGGAATCCTAGATTTGGTATCATGCGATTGTTTCGCTCTCCCTTCTATGTGGTCTCTCACTTTTTTAAGTGCTCTATCCAATACTTTACGTGTGTAGCCTCTAACAATGAATTTGTTATACATTTCCTGTAGCTGTACTTCCCATTGGGCTACTTTCGAGTTATTTCTGATGACTCTCAGAAATTGTGAATATGGCAAAGAGTCCCTCACATGTTTGGGATGCGCACTCTCGTAATGGAGTAAAGTGTTTCGATCCGTTGGTTTTGTATACAATTGATATTCAATTTTTCCTTGGTCGAGTATAATCTCTAGATCCAAAAATTGGATTTTCTGACTGTTGATATTTGATGTTACTCTGATAGACTTTTCCAAGCCATTGATGTCTTCAACAAATTTTGTTGCATCTTCCAGACCGCCTTTCCATAGGATTAGAATGTCATCTATATACCGGAAGTACTTTAGAATATATCCTGAATACTTATTGAGGATATGTTCCTTCTCATACTGGTACATGTAAGAATTGGCGTACATTGGGGCCATAGCCGACCCCATGGAAGTCCCAGCTTTTTGTAAGTACCACCTAGTTTCAAATCTGAAATTGTTATTTGCCAAGGCGAAGAGATCCAGCGTATACTCTATAGGGGGTCCTCGATAGTTTTCAGTCTCGCACAGTAGTTCTCTCATTGCATCAACGCCCCCCTCATGGGGTATCACTGTGTACAGACTGGAGACGTACACAGGACCCCTGTGTATGTCCATCGAGGACCCCCTATAAACTATCGAGGACCCCCTATAGAGTATACGCTGGATCTCTTCGCCTTGGCCTTGGAAAATAACAATTTCAGATTTGAAACTAGGTGGTACTTACAAAAAGCTGGGACTTCCATGGGGGCGGCTATGGCCCCAATGTACGCCAATTCTTACATGTACCAGTATGAGAAGGAACATATCCTCAATAAGTATTCAGGATATATTCTAAAGTACTTCCGGTATATAGATGACATTCTAATCCTATGGAAAGGCGGTCTGGAAGATGCAACAAAATTTGTTGAAGACATCAATGGCTTGGAAACATCTATCAGAGTAACATCAAATATCAACAGTCAGAAAATCCAATTTTTGGATCTAGAGATTATACTCGACCAAGGAAAAATTGAATATCAATTGTATACAAAACCAACGGATCGAAACACTTTACTCCATTACGAGAGTGCGCATCCCAAACATGTGAGGGACTCTTTGCCATATTCACAATTTCTGAGAGTCATCAGAAATAACTCGAAAGTAGCCCAATGGGAAGTACAGCTACAGGAAATGTATAACAAATTCATCGTTAGAGGCTACACATGTAAAGTATTGGATAGAGCACTTAAAAAAGTGAGAGACCACATAGAAGGGAGAGCGAAACAATCGCATGATACCAAATCTAGGATTCCTTTTCCTATGACATATAACACCTCTACTACTAGACTTTGCCAAACAGTCACTAAGAATTGGCACATTATGGAAAATGACCCTAGGCTCCCTGACAGCCTCCATGAGAAACCGATGTTTTCTTATAAAAATAGCAAAAGTCTGCAAGACCTTTTGGTCCATACAGACCCGATTCAGAGCTATATGCCAACCAATAGGAATATCATGAATAATGGATGTGTGAGATGCCTAGGGTGTGTCACTTGTGGACACCTCATTCCATGTAAAAGCTTCAATCATCCACACACGGGCCAGCTATTCAAAATCCAACATAGGATAAGCTGTCGAACAGAGTTCGTCATATACAAACTATCGTGCCCATGTGGGCTGAACTAGGTAGGCAAGACAGCAACTGCCCTATGTGAAAGAATTCGGGGCCATAGGTTGAGTATTCGGCTCGCCTATAGGGACAATAAGTCGGACAAACCAGTGGCACGACACTTTTTGGAGAAAGGTCATCCTCTAACATCATTGAAATGTGTCGCGATAGACCATCTTCCGCTTTCAAGAAGAGGGGGCAACAGGCAGGAAAAACTGTTGCAGAAAGAAACATGGTGGATTAAAAAATTGGGAACTCTTGCTCCTGATGGACTTAATGAAAAATTATCATATATCTTTTTTATAAATGATCAGTAAGAAACAGGAGGAATTTGTATTAATTTCTTCATTAATTTTAATTTGTAGTCCAGGTGTCGGACTTTTATGTTTTAACAAGTATATATTTGATTATGTACTCAGTAGTTGTTTCGAGTTTAGGAAATAGATACACATTTGCATTATAGACTATAATACAGATGCTTACTTAACTATACATTAAATAAGGGCATATCATAAACTCCCCCTTTCTTTACATCCTTCTCCCCTTTTCACACTATGTTTATCACTTTGTCCAATATAAACGCAGATTACGAGTATATAAGACTCTTCTTATATTATCACAAGCACTGCATGGCTTATACTACAGTATCACCATTATTAGTACTGGCCTTTGGCCATATCTTATTTTGCATGTTCTCCAGCACTAGCACTTTATCACAGGTATATTTATTATTGATTATCACATTTTCACATGAATTCGAACACAGTTTATATTTCCAGAATATTGCAAGGAACACTTGGAACCAATTGTATATAGTACACTAATAGACATCAGTCTAACCATAGATAGGTTTTTTTGCTCCATAGATAACACTCTTGTTGAAGTCCCACTTTGGATAAATTACCGTTCACATGGAATAGATCAGACCTTCAGGTCGGGACACAAACACTGTAAAACAATAATCACGTTGAGATAGGTTTTACCATAGAAGGACTAGCTAGGGGATTGTAAGGTTGTTATGCATTTAACTTCTTCCCTTGTATTTAATAGGGTTACCGGCTATATCTCATATCCGTTCTGGGAACAGACACTATATCCGAGTCTAGTGTTCTATACGCATGCGCTCAAAATCTCCGTGGTTACGCTGGCGCTTTGGGAATAAGCCAATGAGTGAAAGTTAGGCGCCTAGCGTCATAATCACCATGGCAACCAGCCCACGTACGGAAGTAGCTAGCGCGAGTAATGAGACGCAGACTTCTGATGGTGTTTGCCCGCGCACTCGGAAATTGGGATGGCCGGCCCCCATACACAGCTGATCTGTAAGTCTATTTTGATTGTTGGTCTTATTTAAACACATTCTGTGCATCATTTGTTTGTTGCTTGCTGTCCTGATGAAAGTTCCCTAGAGGAACTGAAACGTTGACATTCGGAATAAATAGAAGCTTTTTTGGCGAAACCTGGGAGTGCTGATTATCTTTTACGTGTGTGTGTGTGTGTGTGTATATGTAACGTCATACATAATGTATTTTAATACTAATATAAGTGTGTATATGTGTATCTCTACATATATATTTACGTATAAATACAATAATTAAATAAAATATTGAAACAAAATGTAAAATAAATTATATATTCATATGTAATTTCATTCTAACTGTATTTTGTTATTAATATATATTGGAAACAGAATACACTTAGAATGACATTCTATATATATAGCTATATATATATATATATATATATATATATATATATATATATATATATATATATATATTACAAATAACCGCGCATATATATATATATATATATATATTACAAATAACTGCGCATATATATATATATATATATTACAAATAACCGCGCATATATATATATATATTACAAATAACCGCGCATATATATATATATATATATATATATATATTACAAATAACCGCGCATATATATATATATACATAAAAGATTACATTCGTATACACGTAGAATTTAAATACCTATAAATGCATATATATTAAAATTCTACGTGGATATTTAAGTAATTTTTTAACATAATTATGTCATTTGATTAATAAAAATTTGATTGACATGCCTGACAACACAGGGAGAAAGTGCAGAGAATTTAATTCACAAGCACTATATTTGACCCTGTAACTCTCCAAGACACCCTAAAACCTGTACATAGGGGGTACTGTTTTACTCATGAGACTTCGCTGCACTCAAATATTAGTGTTTAAAACTGGTAAATTGTATTACAACAATGATATTTTAAAGGGACTCTATAGTCAACATATAAAAGCAAGAAAGACAGGTCCCCCAGCCTTCCTTCTTGCTTTTATATGAACTTTCATGGATTAAAAATTATTTTTGAGGTGTTTTTATATTAAAAAGAATATTCTTTTGGGATAAAATACAGTACATTTCTTTTTTTATATCTTGGTTTTTATATTAAAAACTTACCTCCGTTCCAGCACCGAGCTCCCAGCCATGCCGCGCCCCCTTTTTCGTCAAAATGACGAAATCGCGGGGCCAATAGGACGCTTCTCACAGAGAAGCGTCATCGCGATGTGGTGCGCATGCGCGGCTTCGCGCTGCACCAATCGCGCTCTTCATAGAGCGGCATTGACAGCCGCCCTATGAAGAACCTCAGCGCTTTACCGCGCATGTGCGCGGAATGCGCATTCGCGAGCTCAGCTGTCTGACAGCTCAGCTCGTTTTCTAAAATTAACAATAAGGGGGGGGGACCTACTGCCCCCGCCCCTGAGCGGTGGGTGGGGGCCCTAAAAATAAACATAAGGGGGACCTACTGTCCCCCCCGGCCCCCACCCCTGAGCGGTGGGTGGGGGCCCTAAATACAAAGGGGGGGGGGGACCCTAGTTAACCCATCCCCCCCCCCCCCCCCCCCCAAAAAATATCTCCCTACCTATCCCCCTCACCTAAAAATAATGAGGGGCCGGGGGGGGAACAGTAGGTCCCCCCCTATTGTGAATTTTAGGGCCCCCACCCGCCGCACAGGGGTGGGGGCCGGGGGGGCAGTAGGTCCCCCTCTTATTTTTAATTTTAGGGCCCCCACCCGCCGCACAGGGGTGGGGGCCGGGGGGGGGGGGAAGGAGAGTAGGTCTCTCCCCCCCCCCCCCCCCCCCTCAACCGCAATTGTGGACAGAAAGAGCCCCTGTGGGTTCGGGCGTCAGCTGAAGCCACGCCCACAGCAGTGCTGACAGCCTCAGCACACAAAGCGCGTTCACAGTGCTTTGTGTGCTGATAGCCCGTCTGAAGTATTCACCCAGAATGCATCAGACGAGAGGCCTTTTTAGGGCCTTTTAACTCGGAAGTCCCTCTGGTGGCCGTCTGATTGACTGCAACAAGAGGTGTTCCAAGCTTTCAATGTAAACACTGCATTTTCTCAGAAAATACAGTGCTTACAAGAAAAAGGCTGCAGGGAGCTGTAGCTCTCACCTGAACAACCTCATTAAGCTGAAGTTGTGCAGGTGACTATAGTGTCCCTTTAAGTAAAAGTGACGTTTTTTGCATTTTTTTACAAACAAACGGCACTTTTATGGACTATATTATTGTTGTAATATGTTTTACTGTTTTAAAACACTAATATTTGTGTTTAGTGAAATCTCCCAAGAATAACAGTACCCCCCATGTACAGGTTTTATGGTGTTTTGGAAAGTTAGTCACATATAAGGCTTGCATTTCATTTTTTTACATTGAAATTTGCCAGATTAGTTATGTTGCCTTTGAGACCGTATGGTAGCCCAGGAATAAGAATTACCCCCATGATGGCATACCATTTGCAAAAGTAGACAACCCAAGGTATTGCAAATGGGGTATGTCCAGTAATTTTTAGTAGCCACTTAGTCACAAACACTGGCCAAATATTAGTTTTTTGCTTTTTTCACACAAACAAATATGAACGCTAACTTTGGCCAGTGTTTGTGACTAAGTGGCTACTAAAAAAGACTAAACATACCCCACGTTCAATACCTTGGGTTGTCTACTTTTTCAAATGGTATGCCATTATGGGGGTAATTCTCATTCCTGGGCTACCACACCGTCTCAAAGGTAACATTACTAATCTGGCAAATTTCAATTTGAAAATGGAATGTTCTATATTTGACCCTGTAACTTTCCAAAACACCATAAAACCTGTTAATGGGGGGTACTGTTCTACTCGTGAGACATCGCTGATTACAAATATGTGCATTTTGTTGCAGTAAAACCTAACAGTATTATGACATTTACAGCTAAAATGTGAAGCGGAACTACAAATGTAAAAAAAATTAAAATTTCTCAGTTTTTTTTTTTATTTTATTCATAATAGATTGTTTCATATATAAATATTTTATATGACATGAAAGCCCTGTTTCTCCTGAACAAAATGATATATAATAAGTGTGGGTGCATTTAATATGAAAGAGGTGAGTTACGGTTGAACAGACATATAGCGCAAATTCCAGTTTTTGTTTACGTTTTGTTTTGATCAGAACGTGTACTATTGACTCCGTCCTGAAGGGGTTAAGGAACGTTATCAGGTCAGGAATACAAACGTGTATATCTGACTCTTTAGTGCCTCTCCTTGCATCCCGCACCTCTAATGGCCATCTAAATGACTGGCGGTGGCCCTAGTCTAGGCAGTAAACGCTACCTTTCATCAGAAAAGGCAGTGTTGACGTGAAAAATCCTATAGTGACATACTATACTTGCCAGAACAACTACATTAAGTTGTAGTTGTTCTGGAGACTATAGCGTCCCTTTAACCCCTTAGTGATCAGACAGCTTTTCAATTTTCTTACTGTTAAAGACCAAGGTTGTTTTTTACATTACTGCGGTGTCTGTTTTACCTCTCATTTATTTACTGTACCCACACATATTATATACTGTTTCTCATCATTAAATGGTCTTTCTAAGGATACCATTATTTTCATCATAATTTACTATAACATATGATGGGGGGGGAATTAAAAACCACACTTTTGTTCTAACTTTGACACCCAAAATCTGTTGCGCATCTACGACCACCAAAAAACACCCGTGCTAAATAGTTTCTAAGTTTAGAAATGCCCAATATTGACATGTTCTTATTTTTTTTTTTTTTTAAAGTTGTTGGGCAATAAGTACAAGTAGCACTTTACTATTTCCAAACCATATTTTTTTTTCTTCCCTTACAAAATTAACACAATTGTGACACTGATATCTCAGTGTTGAGGGTTACTACCAAAGAATACCCCAATATGTGTTCAACATCTCCCGAGTACAGTGATACCACCCATGTATAAAGGGCCGGAGTGGCCCACCGGGGTACCTGAAAATTTCCAGGCAGGCCGGGCAGACAGCTGGGTGTGCTTGCGGCTGCAGGGGGAGCTGTGCTGTATCTGTTCTGCTCCCCGCCCTCGTGCGCTACTTAATGAGACCAGGGCTGGAATATGATGTCATATTCCGGTCTCATTAAGCTGGGGAGCAGAGACAGCACAATTTCCCCCTGTCGCCGCCATCACACCCAGCTGTCTGCCTGGCCGGTCGCCCACAGGTAGCAATAATATGCATGTCTGTGTCATGGTATATGTGTGTTTAAAGTGTTTTTTCTCGACGCCGCGCTGGTCTCCCCTCGACTGGCCCTGCCTCTATGGCTTAGATCATCAAGCTTGCATGTGAGTATGCTTACTGTAAAATTAAACATTTTACTCTGATGGAACCAATATTTTGTTAGAAAAAAAAAACCCCATATATATATATATGTATTAAGGCCTTTTGGCCTGTAATTGTGGGAGGGGCGTATGACACACCTCTTCCCTACTTAAGGGACACCCCTTACCTGGCTCCATATCGTTCGAGGTCAGCGCTGCATCATTTCCACTTCCGGGTCATCCAGACGCCATTTTACCTGATTACTCCATGAGGTTTTTTAAGCAGAGCTGTGTCAGGAATCCAGCCACAGGCTTTTCCGGCCTACCACATTCTTTCTTCAATCCATAGCCGTGGATGGTGTCCAAGTGACTCACAAACTGTAAGCCAACCTACCCGTTATGCCAGGCATCAGTCCCACGGCACCATGCACGGGTCAGGTCCTCACTTTACGGCTGCATTTTGTCTGTCTGTTCTAAAACCATTGCATGTTCATGCATATCATTCGTTTAAACCCCCTACCGGTCTTTGGGTGTACTACAGGCTTCTTAGACATTATCGCATTTCATGTACAAACCAACGAACCACTGCATTTTCGCCTACACACTGACCCCTACCGGTCATTCGGTGTACTACAGGCTTCTCAGACATTATTGCATTTCATGTACAAACCAACGAACCACTGCATTTTCGCCTACACACTGACCCCTACCGGTCATTCGGTGTACTACAGGCTTCTCAGACATTATTGCATTTCATGTACAAACCATCGAACCACTGCATTTTCGCCTACACACTGACCCCTACCGGTCATTCAGTGTACTACAGGCTTCTCAGACATTATTGCTTTTAATGTAAAAACCAACCTTGCTTCATTTAAACGATTGTCATTTCGGTTTGTGTTTTCTGGTCCGCACTTATTCATAGTATATTCTATGCACGATTGCTGTTCGCATTAAAATGCATACGGTTAAGCTATTCATGCTAACTTCTGTTTCCCTTCATACTACGATTCGGTTATTCTGCTATGTATTCACATAGATCTTTTTCGTGAGTTACATTTCATGTATTTACATTTGGTTAAAAAGTTGCTTGGTTAAATAGACAGACCATTTTCATGCTATTTTTAAGGTATCACTTATTACATCAAGGGTATGAAACCAGCTAACATTTCTGTATAGACATTGGACTCCCACGCTTACTGGAGTTTTTTTATCTAATTATCCATTTCATTACAATTAAATCAGCCTACGTTACAGGCCTCATTTCTTTGTTGTTAACCATGACACAAGGATTTAATTCCTTTTCATGCATACTCGGGTTGAATCACATGTACTGATCCAACCAATCATACGTTTCCTGCACAGTAATCGGTTAAACTTTCAAATACTTATTTTACACGATCTTAGGTTGTCTATTTTGTTTCAGTTTGCTTATTATATATATATATGGTTTTAATAATAATAGTTATTTTATTTTACAATGCAGATATTACATGTATATTACTGTTATGGTTAGCCTACATTACGGCTCCTTTTTCTGTCATGCTCGTACGACATACCACGAGTTCAAGGACACGGTCCTATTTTCAAAGAGTATAATGGAGATATGATGTTATTACAACCATGTACATTACGATTACATGGCACTAACTATTCAGGCCATTTCTTATCATGCTCATACGATATACCACGAGTATATAAGAACACGGTCCTACCTTCCACAGAGGGTTTCGGGTTGAATCACACGCATTGGTTCAACCACTCATACGTCACGTTACAACATTTTCTGCATAGATTGTCATTTCACATAATTTCACATGGCATTTACAAACTCAGGCCTTTTCTTGACACACTCAGACGACTTAACACGAGTATTCAAGAACACGGCATATACGTCTCACAAGACTTTCGGTTTTTGAATCACACGTTCTGGTTCATACATTCATACGTCACTTTACAGCAACATTTATGATTCTGCATATTGTCACTTCACATTAAAAAGTCCCTTGCATTCCCAGATCAGTTTAGTGACATGCATATCATCTGATCACCTTCCATATATACACATTACACGGCCAATCCCCTGCTGCCAGGTATTGGACTCAGCGTAACGCTTGTCACCAAGCATGGGCAGTCATGTCACTATCATACTCATAGATTTTACACCTCCCACACATACTGCTAGAAGCCCTAATCCCAGCCTATACAGATTACACAGGTCTCACAGGATCCATTCTCACTCTATCCCTTTTTAGGTTTATCCAGGTTTTCATACCTGTCGAATCTCAAAACTTCATACATACTACCAGGTACGTAAGCCTGCTCACGTTGTAGTTCACATACGTTTCATTCTTCTAGGCCATAGAGTACTGGCAAGTTAGGGGTATAGGCCCAAATAGGTACCTCCCTTCTTGGCATTTCTGCCTATCGTTTAGTGGTCCGCGAGGCCAACACCCCGCCTCAACGTTTCGGAGGCAAACGCCATCGGGCCACACGTGAGTTAGCCGCCTCGCAATATTATAGAGAGGGCCTCACCTGTCACTCCCTCCCCCTGTTTTCTTTTACTATCACCGAGAGGCCTACGATTCCTGCCACTACGACGGGTGGCCTCAATAACCCCTCGCGCCAACTCATAGACAGAGCCTCTCATAGCCACTTGGCAACTAGCAGGGCCTCACCTGTCACAAAACAAGAGGAATTTTTCGCCTTTCAGGCCTAGTTAGCCTGCCAGTATCACCCCTGGGGAATCGGTCACTACACACCTTACCATGGCTGGGTCGGCCGCTGTGACCCCTCCAGCACTGGTTGAGTTGCAATCACTTTCTCCAGCCATCTGTTTCAGGGCACATGCTAAATCTGTGTCCAAATAAAATGTATCCCAAAACTATACTTAACATCAATAAACATTTCTGTACTTACGACATTACTGCCACATCATCCATCTAGACATTTGGTGGAATTCATTATCTCGGGTCTATCAGAAGGATTCACACAGGCCTCATACACATGCCTTCCGGAATCCTGGAATGTCCAATTTACAATCCGCACAACAAACCCTACAGCGGTGGAGACACTCATAGCCAGGAAGTGGCAGAGGACTTCCTATGGGGGCCCTTCCAGTCCCCTCCGTTCACCACATAGCGGACAAACCCCATCGGTATTGTCATGGGGAAATCTTCTCACAAACAGAGACTTATCATTGATCTATCAACACCTCATACCTCTGCCACTCCTAGTCTGAACTCCCTCATACCCTCTGAGGAATTTTCACTGCAATATTCCACCATAGATCACGCCATTACGGCTATCATGCAGGCAGGGGCCGGAGCATGGCTCAGTAAGACTGATATCACAATGCTTTCAAGTTACTGCCTATCCACCCTACACTGTGTCACCTGCATGGTATCAAGTGGGCAGGGAACTACTATTTTGCTCACGTTTTAACATTTAGGTTCCAAAGTAGTCCGGCCATTTTCGACGTATTCGCCGAAACCCTATGCTGGTTTTATTAAATATAGCCAGATGCCCTACAGTTATACATTATCTGGATGATTTCTTACTGGTCGAGGAGAATATTTCCCCTCCCAGTAGCCTAAAAGAAACCATCAGTCTGTTTGAACAGGTGGGTGTCCCAGTCTCCTCCACCAAGACTGAAGGACCAGATACCTTCATCACATTCCTGGGTATCATACTAGACTCAGCCACCATGCTAGCTAGCCTGCTACGCCCAAGGTAGAAAACATTCTGATCAACATAATCTCTACATACAACTCGGTACTTGCAACCGCAAGAATTACAGTCTCTGCTTGGGTCACTGAATTTTGCCATTCGCATCATACCTCAAGGCCGGGCTTTCATCTCACAACTCCTTTACATGTTTCCCACTTTTAGACATGATGGACACAGGTCACCCCTGGATACCCAAGCCACGGCAGGCGTAATTATGTGGAGAAAAATTTTAACCACCTTGAATGGTAAAAGCATGTTCCTTCCATAATTGTCTGACTCCTCACCTACCATTTGGTCAGACGCGGCGTCTACCACAGGTTTTGCAGCAATTTTTCAGGAACAAATAGCTTTGGGGCAGCTGGCCTTCAGAAGTTTCAGGACCTGGAGGGTTTTTCCACTACCTCAGCTCTGTTTGAGATATATCCCATCGTGACGGTTGCCGTGGCATGGGTGCATTTATGGGCAGGTTCGTCTGTACGTTGCTACTCAGACAACCAAGTAACTTGTCACATTATAAACAAGGCCGATCCAAATCACTGACTATTATGAGATTCTTGAGGAAACTCACTTGGCTGGCTGCATGTCATAATTTTCTCTTGTTTTGTATTCATGTTCCAGGTGTATGTAACACTGCTGCTGACAATTTGTCTCGCTTTAATTTCCAGGCTTTTCGTCAAATACTCCCGTCAGCCGCACTCACAGCCACGAACACCCCACTATTCCACCATCTAGTAATGGACTAGATGCTATTATGCAACATAGCAGAACATTGTCCCAATTAGCACTGTCTACTAATACCCGGGAAACTTACGATAGAGCTTTCATTTGATTTAAAGATTCCTTTCTGAACACAACATCTTACAACCTTTCATCGTGACATCCTGGTTGGGCTTTGCTTCTTTTTGCCACCTCAAACTCAAACTATCATACAACACAATCAAACCATATCTGACAGGCATCCAACATCACATGCTAACTTTACAACCAGACAAATCAAGTGTCCTCCTACCAATTAAGAACATCCTTAGGGGTATTCAGAGATCCGAACCCCCACGTACGGCCCAGAGGCTACCCATAGATTTCCATATTTTTAAAGACTTATACAATTCACTAGATTTAAACCCTTTGCCAACAACACAAACCTCATCGTTAAAACCGCCATATACGTAGCCTTGTTTATGGTTTCTTGAGACCAAGATAATTTACCGCCATCAGCACAACACAGTCCACTCACATCCTACTTCATTCACACTTAACAAAACACATGGACTATTATATCTTGACTCTGCCTCACTCCAAAACCAGTCAACATGCACTTTCAGTAGAGGTTAAGTACTATCCTACTCACAACAGGTGGAGCCCCATCAAACTACTGGACTCATATACCCAGCATAACAACGAACCACCTTCTCAACCACTTTCAGTCTACAAGGTTCGGTACTCACTACCACCACCTTTATGACACACGTCAGGTCTTTACTTACACAGCTGGGCCTCAAATCAGCTAACTATTCGGGCCACTCCTTCCGCATAGGAGCGGCCTCCACAGCATCCAGTGCAAACATTCCAGTTCATGTTATCAAGTCACTAGGGCGCTGGAAATCATCGGCTTACTCTAGATACATACCTAACCCGGTACAAGAAGTAAGAAATGCCTTTCAAGACATGTCTGGTTAAAGTATGTATATTGCTGGTATGTAATAAATTTGATTTTCTACTTTTGCCCTCTTTATTTACAGGCCTACCTCATCGTCGGTTCCGGCACACCACAACCGACTTGCTCTTTTAATACCATCCTACACTTATCAGTGTTTGTATCTTCTGTACTATCATGAGCCCTTAACACAAGTATTAAGGCCTTTTGGCCTGTAATTGTGGGAGGGGCGTATGACACACCTCTTCCCTACTTAAGGGACACCCCTTACCTGGCTCCATATCGTTCGAGGTCAGCGCTGCATCACCCTCCCACCCACTCCTCATTATTAACTCCTTTTCTCATTACATTTCTTCTTGGTGGGCCCTCTTTATTTACAGGCCTACCTCATCGTCCGTTCCGGCACACCACAACCGACTTGCTCTTTTAATACCATCCTACACTTATCAGTGTTTGTATCTTCTGTACTATCATGAGCCCTTAACACAAATATATATTTATATTTCATCTGGGGTGGCAAGACAGCCTTACATATTACATGCGACAATATATGGCGCAATGACTTATGAAGCTGGCAGGTTTTTTGTTTTTTCAGGGCTGCTTTGTATCACCAGTCCGGCCCTGCATGTATAGGTGTGTCGGGATTTCGGGGGGCTAAAGACCTTATTTTGAGTGTGCATTACAGTTTTCCAACTTGGAATTTTCCCAGCTGGTCATAATGCACCCATTTCCTATTTGGGACATTTTTTAAGCCGGTCAATGTAATTTACCCCCCCATCAAACCATATATTTTTGAAAAGTGGACACAGTAGGGTATTTCAAATGGTGGTATTTTAACACTTTCAATGCACTAATTCTTCCACCAGTCTTTGTCAAACTTTTGGGTAATAGTTTTCTTTATTTCCTTTGAGCAGGGTCCTCTTTAACCTTTCGTTCCTGCAAGTGTTCTTGTAATTGTCCTATTTATAGTTAAATCCCCCCTCATAATATTGTAAATCGTTCTATAAATGGCAATAATAATGTGTATGTTACACTTCCTTAAGTATTGCAATACTCTTGTCTCTCAGTTTTCTAACTGGTGTGCTAATGGAGATTAGACTTGTGCATAATGCTGGTATCAACAAACAAATCGATCCTTCTGGGATTTGCCTGTGGTGTCTTATTGATTGAAAATCAAGTCTATTATTGATGTTACTTAGGCTACAAAAGCATAGTTATTCACTAAAGTGAGAATTGTCAGGGATTTAAAGCACCTTTTAAATTTAATATAAAAATAGCCAAACTGAAAATGAGAAATCTTTAAGTTGGTTATTGGGACCTATATTTGAAATTCACTCAATATTATAATACCCTGATTTCAATGATACCTAAATAGTAATGTATTCAGCAGGAGGGAGTACCGGGAATGAGAATAAAAAAAATATATATATATATATATATATATATATCTATATATATCTCTTCATTAACCCCTTAAGGACAGCGGGTGTTCTATGCCCTCCTTAAGGAGGGGGCATAGAACGTACATGCCGGCAGTCGCAATCCTGGGGACTTTCTGACAGCCCCTAATGGCTGAACAAAAGTTTTATAAAGTAAATAAAAGTACTTTTAGAATGTGTGTATTTTGTTGTACCCTTCATCTAGTCTCGACTGTTTGGGTATGTAACTGCTGAACAGCGTAATTTATTAATGTGACACTGGGGTTCTCGGGGGAACGTACAACTCGTCGCCCGAACTGCGAGCTATAATCACCAAGCACCTAACAGTTTGGAAGGAACCAAACGAATGGGTAGATGAAATACCAGCTTTCATTACAATTGGTATGTTTAAAATGGAATGCGGCAAAAATGTGATTCTTTGTTATACTAATTTGCATATGCCCACCCAGAATCATTGTCAGTAGTAACATCACTGCAAATTTGTGATTTCTGTAGGAAAAGCAAGTATTGTTGCTTGACTGGTGTGCAGATTTTTGTTTAACCCCTTAAGACCGCAGCCAAATGTACAAGTTGTGATCCCAAAAAAACGTAAACAAAACCTGGCATTTGTGCTATATGTCTGTCCAACCGTAATTGACCTCTTTCATATTAAATGCACCTACACTTATTCTATGTCATTTTATTCAGGGGAAACAGGGCTTTCGTTTAACATCAAATATTTAGGTGTGGAACATAATTTAATATTAAAAAAATATATATTTTTTTTAGTTCTACGTGACATTTTAACTGAATGTCAAAATACTGTTTGCTTTTACTGCAATATTTGTATTCAGCGATGTCTCACGTGTAAAACAGTACCCCCTATGTACAGGTTTTATGGTGTTTTGGGAAGTTACAGGGTCAAATATAGCATGTTACATTTTTCAGTTTTTTTCACATTGAAATTCGGCAAATTGGTTACGTTGCCTTTGAGACCATATGGTAGCCCAGGATTAAGAATTACCTCCATGATGGCATACCATTTGCAAAAGTAGACAACCCAAGGTATTGCAAATGGAGTATGTCCAGTCTTTTTTAGTAGCCACTTGGTCACAAACACTGGCCAAAGTTAGTGTTAATATTTGAAAATGCAAAAAACTAATTTGAACGCAAATTTTGGCCAGTGTTTGTGACTAAGTAAATAGGGTCTTTATAGGTACAATGTGGACCTTGAGTGAGTGTTCTTATGTTCTTTCTTTGGGATCTCAGTAGTCGAATATGGAATACAAAAGCAGAGAGGAGAGACCAATAGTGCAAAACCGTAATGCGGAAAGGATCACGAACAACACAGACGTGGAGAAGTGCCAACTTACAATTTAAAGAGCTAAGCCCAGCTCTAGGTAAAACAGCATACAGTGGTATTTAGTACCCCCCACATGTAGGATATTGCTGGACAATTGGAGGTGTCTTCACAAGATTCTTTACACCATCCCAGACAGACGTCAGCATATAAAAGATGGAAAAACCCAATGGTGCAATAACTTTGGTAATACTGCAACAACAGACAACACTGAGGTCCTAAGAGTGCCAACTTACAATTTAAAGAGCTATGACCAGCTCTGAGTAAAACAGCATACAGTGGTATTTTAACTCCCCACGTGTAGGATATTCCTCTAATGATGCTTGCAGTGCCGGTCTTATGAAAATAAAATCACAAGAGAGGGCCCATAGTGTTTTCCATATATAAAATGACAGTGGAATAAAAATGAAACGTACTTACAGTGTTCAGAGCAGCCACACTGCTCTATGAACCAAGCGTGGGTGGAATAATCCCCACCAGGGATTTCTTTTGAAGTACTGGATCTTGTTTAAAAAATCAGCCAGGATAAAACAGCAACATATAAAGTAAATGTACTAACCAAAGATAAGTGGTAGTCACAAAATACTTTAATTAAAAACAAAGTAAAAATACAAGTAAAAAAACGCGTTTTGCCAAACAGTAGGCTTTTTCAAGTGTAGAGTAAATAATCCTGGCTATTCACATTATATAGGCAGCTAATTTGCAATGAATTTCAAAGATTAGCGCCAAAATGGCATCATTACCACGTGACCGCAGTCACATGACTTTCAGTTATACATATGATAGGTGGACATATTAAAATAGTGAGAAAAAAAAATGTGTTTTTATATTTTAATAGTATAGGGTAGTACTAAACCGACATATGACATGAGGGGTATAAAAATAAATAGACTTTTATGCGAAGGAGGGAAGAAATTAGGTTGTGAAATGAAAGGTTAAAGGTCGCGAGGGCGCGGACGTTTTTAAACCAATAAGGTGGGCGGGGTTGGCATAATGCTGTGTGTATTCCCTGGGAATGCAGGGAAATGTAGTCCTGGTCACATGACATTCGTTTACACATATAATAGGTGGACAAGTTAAAACAGTAAAAAATAATAGTTTCAATATTTTAATAGTATAGGTTAGTACTAAGTCTACATATGACCTAGGGGAGATAGAAAGAAATAAACTTTTAGCGAGGGAGGGAAGAAATTAGGTGATGAAATGGCAGGTGAAAGGTCGCGAGGGCGCGGCCATTATAAACTAATAAGGCGGGCGGATGGGCGGGTTCTACATAATGCACTGTGTATTTGCTGGGCATAGAGGGAAATGTAGTCCTGATAACGTCCAAAATGAAAGATGTGATTAGAACGCTACAAATAGCGTGAATAGGGGTGTGGGGACAATCTTAGTAAAGTGGAGTGTAAATAGAGCGGCCATATTATTGAAGGGCAAAAGGGGTGAAATGTAAGGGTGGGCACTATATTTAACCCCTTAAGACCGCAGCAAAATGTACAAGTTGTGATCCAAAAAAAACGTAAACAAAACCTGGCATTTGCGCTATATGTCTGTCCAACCGTAATTCACCTCTTTCATATTAAATGCACCCACACTTATTATATATCATTTTATTCAGGGGAAACAGGGCTTTCATTTAACATCAAATATTTAGGTATGGAACATAACTTAATATGAATACAATATAAAAAAATGAGAGAAAATAAGATTTTTTTTACATTTTCTTAGTTCTATGTGACATTCTAACTGTGAATGTCATAATACTGTTTGCTTTTACTGCAATAAAATACACATATTTGTATTCAGCGATGTCTCACGTGTAAAATAGTACCCCCTATGTACAGGTTTTATGGTGTTTTGGGAAGTTACAGGGTCAAATAAAGCATGTTACACTTTTCAGTTTTTTCACATTGAAATTTGCCAGTTTGGTTACGTTGCCTTTGAGACTGTATGGTAGCCCAGGAATGAGAATTACCCCCATGATGGCATACCATTTGCAAAAGTAGACAACCCAAGGTATTGCAAATGGGGTATGTCCAGTCTTTTTTAGTAGCCACTTGGTCACAAACACTAGCCAAAGTTAACGTTAATATTTGTTTGTGTGTGAAAAATGCAAAAAACTAATTTGAAAGCCAATTTTGGCCAGTGTTTGTGACTAAGTGGCTACTAAAAAAGACTGAACATACCCCATTTGCAATACCTTGGGTTGTCTACTTTTGCAAATGGTATGCCATTATGGAGGTAATTCTTATTTCTGGGCTACTATACGGTCTCAAACCCAACGTAACCAATCTGGCGAATTTCATTGTGAAAAAACTGAAACGCAAGCCTTATGTTTGACTCTGTAACTTTTGAAAACACCCTAAAACCTGTACATGAGGGGTACTGTTATACTCAGGAGACTTTGCTGAACACAAATATTTGTGTTTCAAAACAGTAAAAAGTATTACAGCAAAAATATCGTCAGTGTAAGTGCCTTTTGTGTGCGAAAAATGCAATAAATTTCACTTTCCCTGACGATATCATTGTTGTAATACATTTTACGGTTTTGAAACACAAATATTTGTGTTCAGCAATGTCTCCCGAGTAAAACAGTACCCCCCATGTACAGGTTTTATAGTGTCTTGGAAAGTTATAGGGTTAAATATAGTGCTAGCAAATTAAATTCCCTATACTTTCGGCCTGGATTGTTAGGCAGGTCCCGCTAATTGTAATTAATTAGGATACCTAATTATGTAAAATTATTACATAAATATATATGTAAAATTATTATATATACACGTGTGTGGATATATATATGTATATATATATATATGTATATAATTTTTTTACAATTATTTTTATTTATATATAGGTATACATATAGTGATGTATACGTATATACTTAGGTATATACATATATATATTATTTCGTTCTACGTGTATTTTGATATCAATATATATATATTAATATCAAAATACAGTTAGAACGAAATTACACACATATACCGTATTTTTCGCTCCATAAGACGCACTTTTTTTCCCCTCAAAAGTGAGGGGAAATGTCTGTGCGTCTTATGGAGTGAATATGAAGCTTTACTTACCTGTCTTGCAGCGTTGGCCGGCAGCACAGGGCGCACCGCGGTAGTGGAACTTGAATTTCATGTTCCGGTTTCCGGCGGGACTGAAAGGAAGTGCGCACAAGCTGAGTGCGCACTTCCTTTCAGTCCCGCCGGAAACCGGAACATGAAATTCAAGTTCCACTACCGCGGTGCGCCCTGTGCTGCCGGCCAACGCTGCAAGACAGGTAAGTAATTATAGGACAAGGGGAGGGGGACAGTATGGGAGGGGGATAAAGTCTATGGGGAGGGAGGGGGGGTGGAAGTCTATGGGGAGGGGGGGTTGAAGTCTATGGGGAGGGGGGGTGGAAGTCTATGGGGAGGGGGGGTGGAAGTCTATGGAGAGGGGGGGAGATGAAGTCTGTGGGGAGGGGGGGGAGATGAAGTCTGTGGGGAGGGGGGGGAGATGAAGTCTGTGGGGAGGGGGGGGAGATGAAGTCTGTGGGGAGGGGGGGAGATGAAGTCTGTGGGGAGGGGGGGAGATGAAGTCTATGGGAGAGAGGAGAAGACTATGGAAGGGGGGGACACTATGGGACAGGGGAGAAAAAAAAATATTCTGTACAAACTGTCCCATAGTAAGAAACACTATGGGACAGTTTGTTCAGAATATTTTTTTTCTGGGTTTCTTCCTCTAAAAACTAGGTGCGTCTTATGGTGAGGTGCGTCTTATGGAGCGAAAAATACGGTATATATTTTTAATTATTTTTTAAATTTTTTTATTTATTTTTTTAACATATTTATATTTTTTTTATTATAAAATATATATATATATAATTATAATTATGTATATATTTAATCAATATCCTTCTACGTGTATTTTGATATTAATATATATATAATTATATATATAAATATTAAAATACACTTAGTGTATGTGTAAATGTGTGTGTCTATATATATATATATATACTTAGATCATATATATAATATATATATAAATGATCTAAGTATATTTGATGTGTAACTGTAATTTATTTTATTTTTAACTTTAAGGGGTTAAGAGGGGAGCAGAGGGGCAGAGACAGTGTCAGCCAGTGATTTTACATCAAAACAGAATATGTGTACACAACCCCAGTGAAAAAACAGTGATGATTAATAAACAAAAAGTGGAACTTCCCTTTGTGGGGTGATTTTACATCACTGGCTGACACACAGGATCAGTGATCACAGTGACAGGCTGTCACTGTGATCACCTCCTGCAGATCACGGTAATTGGCCACAGGGGGAGTGCCTGGGTAGCCAGGCATGCCCCCCACCGTGATCTGCAGGGGGATCCTGCCTGCAGTTACTATGGGTCAGCCAATAGGCTGACACATAGTAACTTCTGATCGCAGTGACAGGCTGTCACTGCGATCAGATCACAGGGAGAGGCTGTCTCTGCATTCAGATCGCAGAGACAGCCTCTCCCTGCGATCATACTCTGCAGATCGCGGTCACTGACCGCAGGGGGACTGCCTGGGGGGCCAGGCATGTCCCCCGACCGCGATCTGCAGATTGAAAATGCCGCGGCTCCATGTGTCAGCCGATTTTAAAATCGGCTGACACATGGTAAATACCGATCGCAGTGACAGCCTGTCACTGCGATCGGAAGCTGCAGACCGCGGTCCCCAGGCAACGTCCTGCGGCGTTTAGAGCCGCCCAAATAAGGACGGCATAGTACGTCCTGCGGTCTTAAGGGGTTAAAGGGCAAAGGGGTGAAATGTAATTATGGTTGGAGGAGAACATACAGAATATTAAAACATTTTAAAAAAACAGTGACAATATAATACAATTTTATGTGCAAATATTAAAAATAAAGTTGCAGATTGTATATGGATAAATATTTCTAATAAAGGTTACAATGTATTTTGCTACTTTTAAAAGAATAATCCTAATAACCATATTAATTAAAAGTGAATATAAATTATTATGAAACAATACAAAGAATTACAAAAAATTAAAAAGGTCAAATTCTGCATTTAAGCCATCTGGGGTTAGTGTTTTAAGATTAAAAACCCATTCCATTTCGGCTTTTCCCAGAATATTTCTTATATCACCGCCTCGCCATGGAATATTGCATATTTGAATAGGGGTGAATTTAAGAACGTTGGGTTTTTTTTGGTGGTGTGTTAGAAAATGCTTGGACACGGTGTGATTTTCAAATCCAAGAAAAAAAGGAGCTATACATTAGAGGAAGGAGAGGTGGCAGAAGAGAGCAAGAGAGAAAGGTTAATAGAATAGAAAACCAAAAACCTATTTAAGAAAGGGGTATTTTTAATCTATCCCAACAAACACTTACATCCTATTTATATGTGTAAACCAATGTCATGTGACCCGGACTACATTTCCCTGCATTCCCAGCGAATAGACACAGCATTATGCCTACCCGCCCTCCTTATTGGTTTAAAAACGGCCACGCCCTCGCGACCTTTAACCTTTCATTTCACAACCTAATTTCTTCCCTCCCTCGCATAAAAGTCTATTTCTTTTTATACCCCTCAGGTCATATGTGGGTTTAGTACTACCCTATACTATTAAAATATAAAAACAAATTATTATTTTTTCACTATTTTAATATGTCCACCTATCATATGTATAACTGAAAGTCATGTGACCGCGGTCACGTGGTAATGATGCCATTTTGGCGCCAATCTTTGAAATTCATTGCAAATTAGCTGCCTATATAATGTGAATAGCCAGGATTATTTACTCTACACTTGAAAAAGCCTACTGTTTGGCAAAACGCGTTGTGTATTTTTACTTTGTTTTTAATTAAAATATTTTGTGACTACCACTTATCTTTGGTTAGTACATTTACTTTATATGTTGCTGTTTTATCCTGGCTGATTTTTTTTTAAACAAGATCCAGTACTTCAAAAGAAATCCCTGGTGGGGATTATTCCACCCACGCTTGGTTCATAGAGCAGTGTGGCTGCTCTGAACACTGTAAGTACGTTTCATTTTTATTCCACTGTCATTTTATATATGGAAAACACTATGGGCCCTCTCTTGTGATTTTATTTTCATAAGACCGGCACTGCAAGCATCATTAGAGGAATATCCTACACGTGGGGAGTTAAAATACCACTGTATGCTGTTTTACTCAGAGCTGGTCATAGCTCTTTAAATTGTAAGTTGGCACTCTTAGGACCTCAGTGTTGTCTGTTGTTGCAGTATTACCAAAGTTATTGCACCATTGGGTTTTTCCATCTTTTATATGCTGACGTCTGTCTGGGATGGTGTAAAGAATCTTGTGAAGACACCTCCAATTGTCCAGCAATATCCTACATGTGGGGGGTACTAAATACCACTGTATGCTGTTTTACCTAGAGCTGGGCTTAGCTCTTTAAATTGTAAGTTGGCACTTCTCCACGTCTGTGTTGTTCGTGATCCTTTCCGCATTACGGTTTTGCACTATTGGTCTCTCCTCTCTGCTTTTGTATTCCATATTCGACTACTGAGATCCCAAAGAAAGAACATAAGAACACTCACTCAAGGTCCACATTGTACCTATAAAGACTTTTTCATCTCCCTTTATTTTATTTAGCGCACCCTGTATTTGTTGTCGTTTGTGACTAAGTGGCTACTAAAAAAAACTGAACATACCCTGGGTTGTCTGCTATTGCAAATGGTATGCCATCATGAGGATAATTTTCATTCCTGGGCTACCATACGGTCTCAAAGGCAACCTGGCGAATTTTAATGTGAAAAAAACTGAAACGCAAACCTTATATTTGACTCTGTACTTTTGAAAACACCATAAAACCTGTACATGAGGGGTACTGTTATACTCAGGAGACTTCGCTGAACACAAATATTAGTGTTTCAAAACAGTAAAACGTATCACAACAATTATATCGTCAGTGTAAGTGCCATTTGTGTGTGAAAAGTGTCACTGTCACTGACGATATCGTCGTTGTAATATATTTTACTGTTTTGAAACACTATTTGTGTTCAGCGAAGTCTTCCGAGTAAAACAGTATCCCCCATGTACAGGTTTTATGGTGTCTTGGAAAGTTACAGGGTTAAATATAGTGCTAGATTAAATTCCCTGAACGTTCGGCCTGGGTTGTCAGGCAGGTCCTGCAAATTGTAATTAATAAAATGACCTAATTATGTAAAATTATTACATAAATATATACGTAGAATTATATGTGTGTGTGTGTATATATATATATATATATATATATATATATATATAATGTATAATTTTTTAAATTTATATATAGATATATATATTTCGTTCTACATGTATTTTGATATCAATATATATATTAATTTTAAAATACAGTTAGAACGAAATTACGCATGTTTATATATTTTTTATCTATTTTTTTTTTTTTACGTATTTATATATTTATTTTTATTATATATTTAATCAATGTCATTGTACGTGTATTTTGATATTAATATATATATATATATATATATATATATATAATTATGTATATATTAATATTAAAATACACGTAGACAGTGTATATGTATTTATGTGTATCTATATACTTAGATCATATATATAATAAATATATATGATCTAAGTATATATAATCTTATTTTTACACTGTTTAAACATTTTACTTAATTTTTTCAGGCAGCAGGGGGAGTACCTGTCATTACAGGCACTCCCCCTGCTGGCAATGCCTTGGACGGCTATGCCGTCCATGTGATCGCGGGGTCCTCGCAAGGACCTTGCGATCACATGGCCCTGGGGGGCTGAAGAGGACGGAGGGGGACTCCCTGGGCTCCCAGGTAAGTCCCCCATACCGAGATCGCCGGCGACCGGGTAAGTACAAAAGATCGCAGGGCGTTCTATGCCGTCCTGCGGCGTTTAGAGCCACCAAAACAAGGACGGCATAGGACGCCCTGCGGTCTTAAGGGGTTAACATTGTATTAAAAAATAAATATATACTTGGCACTCACCCTTTCTTTAATCCAGGTAGTATATGCCTTGGTGCAATCCCGCGTTAAAAATTTATATTTTTGAAAAAGAGGTACTCTGACAGGTCTTTTCAATGAAAAAAAATTTTGTGTCGTTTTGTTCCATAGTTACATCGCAAAAAAAATAAAAAAAATAAAATTTCAATCGACGTTTTGATCCTTAGGGTATTTTTTTAAGATCAGAAAAATAGACAACTCAAAGTATTGCAAATGGGGTATGTTTGTTTGTGGTGGGTTGTTGTTTTTTTTTTGGGGGGGGGTTGAGTATCCATTTAGTCACAAACACTGAGTCTAATTAAATGCTTGCCTTTAATTTGGGGGTATATCTACTAAACCGTGCTGATTTGTATTTAGACAGTGGAGGTATTAACCCCTTCGTAGCAAGACTGAATTGTCTCTCAAACATCCACATATACCTGACCAAGGTAAATATGGGGGTATTGATGTACTCAGAAGACATACTAAGTATTATATAGCCGTAGCGCACACAAGGTTTGCAAAATATCCTGTAAAAACACACTGTATCAAAAAGGCAGAAATTATGCTTATTATCACTACACTAGGTACAAACTTGCAAAACAAATTGTAAAATTGTATTCCTTGTATTTTGTGAACTGTAATTTTCAAAATAACATAAATAGTTATGTACTGTGTAAAGCAAGACACATGAATTAATTTATTTTGAATTACTGTTCCAAAGTTGGACATATGAAAATGTTATTGCCAAAACTGTGAAAATATTTTTTTTATTTATTAAATGAGAATTTATATATTAAATTAAAGCGCCTTTTGTCCTTTAACCCCTTAAGGACCAAACTTCTGGAATAAAAGGGAATCATGACATGTCACACATGTCATGTGTCCTTAAGGGGTTAAATAAAGGTATAGAATGTGTGCAATAAATATGAAAAATACAAATTTTAATTGAACCCAAACATAAAAAAAATGCTAAATTTGCTCTGTCCTCAAATGTATGTCCTGCTTCGAAAGCTGCTCTCTTAACCCCTTAAGGACACATGACGTGTCTGACATGTCACGATTCCCTTTTATTCTAGAAGTTTGGTCCTTAAGGGGTTAAAGAGACTCTCCAGTGCCAGGAAAACAATCCGTTTTCCTGGCACTGCAGGTCCCTTCCCACCACCCATCCCCGGTTGCTAAAGAGGTGAAAACTCCATCAGTGACTTACCTGCAACCCCTGCCGATGTCCCTCGGCGGTGGTTTCCGGACGCTGCCACTCCTTCCCTTCATCACGTCAGCCGGCGCATGCGCATTAAAGCTCTCCATAGGAAAGCATTGAAAATGCTTTTCAATGCTTTCCTATGGGGAATTGAGCGACGCTAGAGGTCCTCACACAGCGTGAGGATGTCCAGCGACGCTCTCGCACCGGAAGCAGGAAGTGCCCTCTAGTGGCTGTCTAGTAGACAGACCGCCACTAAAGGAGGAGATAACCCTGCAAGGTAATTATTGCAGTTTGTGAAAACTGCAATAATTACAGATGCAGGGTTAAGGGTAGTGGGAGTTGGCACCCAGCCCACTCCAATGGGCAGAAGTGGTCTGGGTGCCTGGAGTGTCCCTTTAATATGTTAGGGTATTTTAGAAGAAAATAAACTTTTATACTTGTAGTGTATTCCTAACACTAGGTGACCAATCTTCCTCTTGCCTTCTTTCAAAAAGAGTTGTTACTTACCCCTTTACCAAGCACAACTTAGGTCCACACTGGCTGCTCCCCCTCCTTGACTAAGATCATCAGAATTGAAATCCTCAGGTAATCCAATGCTTTTCTTGAAAGCATTGGGCGGTTAATGCGCACGCTGGACCATCACAGAGGAGCCTATGCCACCTATGAGATGATACTTGAGGTGTACAGTGGCAAAGGAGCCTCAGCACTGGAAAAAGATAAGTACATTTTTTTTTTTAAAAAAAGCTAGACGTGACTTCCCATAGGAAAGCATGGAATAATGCTTTCCTATAGGGAAATCCTTACGTGAGGTCAGCTGTTGCTGTGCATGTGCATTAGGTCTCCCATGTGGGTGGGGCCAAGCCAGAGCTGAGGGGCATCGCCGCTGGACCTGATCTTGTTTTCCTGGCACTAGTTTCACTTTAATAATATACTATCTGTTAAATTTAAAAGCACTGACATTTTACTCACCAATGGCCCCATCTAGGCTGTAAATGTTGACCTTCTCAGGACTCACCCACTGACGAATACTTGACTTTTCTGCCTGATTAGTTGGTGACGTTTTAACTCTATTTTTAAGGATTCTCCTGCAAAGCAGAATTGGTAGACTTTTAGCAGCTCACATATGGGATTATTTACTAAACAATGTGGAAAAATTTTGTCCAGACTGACAGAAGTGGGTGAAAATGACCAGATTCTAACTGGGTTTGCAGAAATCTTGCAGAAGTTTGGTGATGACCAATCGTACTCTTGTGTGTAAATTAATGTGATCTTCTTATTTGACGAAATACCGGATATTGCGTGGAGACAAGTAAAACGGATTGAAAAATTCACTTGCAGGTGAGTGGACAATTTGAGCCCTGATAGTTTTGTTATGAGAAACTACATGTTAATGTAATGTAGGAATAGTCATATTAAGCACTACTTTTAACTTGTTCATAGTAGCTGGAGCACTGGCAACAAAGGCCAAATATTTTATGCACTGTTTTGCAGAACCAGAAAATGTAAAAAAAGTTAAGCTTAATTGATACACTGTTGCAATTTGCACCTCTGTGTTCTAAGTGTTGGTCTGTGTGGCTGCAATACATATGGCTGACCACGGGATGGTGGCCATCTTGTTCACATGGACCAAAACCACAAAAATACTTCAGGGGGACATAGCCGCAAATGCCCTGGAACTATTTTCGGCATGAAAACCTTGCAGTTCTTGGTCAGTCTTCCAGCGGCAGTTAGCCGCAATTCTGTAAAACTATTTTCGGCTCTAGGACCATGCCTGCGGTCGGTAAAAACTATGACTTCCATAAAATGGCTGAACCGCTGAACTGATCTGGGTGAGTTTTGGATATGTTGGTCACCCAGATCAGGGGATGTAACATTTGTGGGGTTTTTAAAAAAGTGTTTTTTTTTCTGTGCTTGGAGATAATTATGGATTAGAATTAGTACAGTTACTGATCCAATTATATCTCAAGCAGGGAGGAGGGATTGTATGTTTGTTACGGGAGTATGTTTAAGGGATTGGAGAACTACATTCACTCCAGGGATTGCTATAATCACTATACTCCCCTGAGTATAATCACTAGCTCTTATAAAAGCTGTTCCTGCTACGCTCTCTGGACTAGGAGAGGTCTACCCACTGGAAGCTGGATCTTGGTCTTGGCTCCAGGGTGGGTGGAGAATGGCGATACCCCAACCAAGCTGCGGCAGTTCGTGGTGTCTACGGTGGTTTTGTTGTAGTACAGTGCTTATGGTGCTCACAAATACTAGGAAGCAACGATTGACGGAGGTACCCAGTCGGGGGTGCCAGGCGGTCCGTCACAACCACAACTAATTTAAGTGGTTGACAGAGTGCCTAAGGCTTGACACCATGCTCTGATTTCTGCTGTAATGTGAAATGTAATCATCAATTAACAATTACCATTTTGTCCAAATGGGGATGGTATTGATTGAGCGTGCATGCTAGTTAAAGCATGCCAAACACATTAAAGGGACACTGTAGGTACTCAGACCCCTTCAGCTCATTGTAGTGGTCTGAGTCCCTTCTCAGTTTCTGAGAAACTGCAATAATTACCTCTGAAAACCAACTCCTTCTCTAGTGACTGTTTAGAGGGACTTCTGGAATCAAAACAGACCATTGGTTTATCTGACTCTGGACGTCCTCACGCTCTCCATGAGGACCTCCAGCGTCAGATTTTTTTCCCCAACATAGATTAGGAAATCCTAATGCGAGTGTGGCCATTGCCACCGAGGGACATCTGATATGTCACGATTCCCTTTTATTCCAGAAGTTTGGTCCTTAAGGGGTTAAGGACCAAACTTCTGGAATAAAAGGGAATCATGACAAATCACACATGTCATGTGTCCTTAAGGGGTTAAGGAGATCTTTTGGCACACTTTGGTTTGCAAAAAGTATCTTGAACAGTAACATTGCCATAAGTGTGCCTGCAAGATTCTATTAATGAAGTAAGCTACACATAAAAAAAAAATCTTTTCGTATTAACATGGTATGCGCACCTATGGTCATCAGTGAAAGTCTCCAACTGAAAAAGTGTTTTATTGCGGTCTTTCAGGAGTTCATTGTGGTGGTCATACAAGGACTTTAGACTGTAATCTAAACTGTTAGATGGAGCCTATTAAAAAAAAAAAAAAATTAGTGGAGATTTGTATTTTCACATAATCAAAACATTAAGTGTGGAAGGTCTAAATTTTTTTGAGGTTTTTCAGGAAAAGCACAGTATTTTCTGAAATGGGTGATCTGATTAGAACATTTTTGCATTAATGAATTAAAGTAAGTTTGACAGACTTTGACTCACCTCTGGATCATTGTAATAATAAGATCTCCTGGCACTGGAAAGTGTTGGGGTGGCATTTAAGCGATTCCATGGATCTTCCCGCTGTGCTATGTAAGATGGTTTCTTGTAAGTTGCTTTCTGCAAGTCACAGGAGTGCAAATAATCAGAATAATGAATGCATATATGAATAAAATTATGTTCTCGTTAATTTTCTTAGAAGTGGTCAAATCTGCAAATCATCTGATTCATACCCTATTTTGTACAAATATTTTGGCATATTCAATATTCATTGCTGTGTTATTTTGTGTTAACATTTTGTAAAGTACGAGGGTGGAAACTTAGTCCTCCACTCATGGTCTCACCCAAAATCACTGTCTACCCCCTGACCCATCAATGGCTAGTGGGTGAGGAATTTTATATATGTATTAAGGCCGTTTGGCCTGTATTTGTGGGAGGGGCTTAAATTAATTCACTCCCCTATATAAGGGACACCCCTTACCTGACTCATATCACTTGAGGTCAGCATCAGAATGATTTCCACTTCCGGGTCATCCAGACGCCATTTTACCTGATTACTCCATGAGGTTTTTTAAGCAGAGCTGTGTCAGGAATCCAGCCACAGGCTTTTCCGGCCTACCACCTTCTTCAATCCATCACCGTGGATGGTGTCTAAGTGACTCACAAACCGTAAGTCGACCTACCCGTTACGCCAGGCATCAGTCCCACGGCACCATGCACGGGTCAGGTCCTCACTTTACGGCTGCATTTTGTCTAAATCTGTTCTAAAACCATTGCAAGTTCATGCATATCATTTGTTTAAACCCCCTACCGGCCATTCAGTGTACTACAGGCTTTTCAGACATTATTGCATTTCATGTACAAACCATCGAACCACTGCATTTTTGCCTACACACTGACCCCTACCGGTCATTCAGTGTACTACAGGCTTTTCAGACATTATTGCATTTCATGTACAAACCATCGAACCACTGCATTTTTGCCTACACACTGACCCCTACCAGTCATTCAGTGTACTACAGGCTTCTCAGACATTATTGCATTTCATGTAAAAACCAACCAACCACCGCATTTTTCACCTACACACTAACCCCTATCGGTCATTTGGTGTACTACAGGCATCTTAGATGTTTTTTGCATTTTCATGTACAAACCAATAAACCCCTGCATTTTCACCTACACACTGACCCCTACCGGTTTTTGGTATACTACAGGCTTCTTAGACATTATCGCATTTCATGTACAAATCAACGAACCACTGCATTTGCGCCTACGTACTGACCCCTACTGATCATTTGGTGTACTACATGCTTCTCAGACATTATTGCATTTCATGTACAAATCAAAGAACTGCATTTTCGCCTACACACTGACCCCTACTGGTCTTTTGGTGTACTACAGGCTTCTTGGATATTATCGCATTTCATGTACAAATCAACTAACCACTGCATTTGCGCCTACACACTGACCCCTACCGGTTATTCGGTGTACTACAGGCTTCTCAGACATTATTGCATTTCATGTACAAACCAACAAACCACTGCATTTTTCACCTACACACTGAGCCCTATCAGTCATTCGGTGTACTACAGGCTTCTAGGACGTTTTTGCTTTTCATGTACAAAACAATAAACCACTGCATTTTCACCTACACACTGACCCCTACCAGTCATTCAGTGTACTACAGGCTTCTCAGACATTATTGCATTTCATGTACAAACTAACAAACCACTGCATTTTTCACCTACACACTGACCCCTATCAGTCATTCGGTGTACTACAGGCTTCTAGGACGGTTTTGCTTTTCATGTACAAAACAATAAACCACTGCATTTTCACCTACACACTGACCCCTACCAGTCATTCAGTGTACTACAGGCTTCTCAGACATTATTGCATTTCATGTACAAACCAACTAACCACGGCATTTTCGCCTACATGCTGACCCCTACCGGTCAATCGGTATACTACAGGCTTCTCAGACTTTATTTCACTTCATAAGCAAACAAACTAACTACAGCATTTTCGCCTTTATACTGACTCCTATCTGTCAAACGGTAGGATTAACCCCTTAAGGACATATGACATGTGTGACATGTAATGATTCCCTTTTATTCCAGAAGTTTGGTCCTTAACCCCTTAAGGACCAAACTTCTGGAATAAAAGGGAATCATGACGTGTCACACACGTCATGTGTCCTTAAGGGGTTAAGGGGTTAAAGGGTATTTTAACATACAATCAACATTTCTGACCCCTACTGGTCAACAGCAAAACTGTCTTCACACGTCATATACAATTTACCAGCCAATATAAATTACACATAAGATTGTTTTAAACATAACCATAAACCATAAATTAAACTCCAGCACGGGCTCAACTTCAGGTTTAATTCACAATAATTTACATTTCACATAAAGACCAACAGTGGTTCTATCAACACTGCCACCTACAGGTCTGTCAAGTACATTGCCAATTTTCATGGGGTTTTACAAACACCAAAACACTGACACCTATAGGTCAACAGACAAACAACATTTCACATACCAATCAGTATCCAACTACACTGCCACCTATAGGGCACTCGGCAGATCTCCAGTGCACTTGCATTTTGCAACACCATGTTCACTGACCCCTACCATTCAATAAGACATACAACAATTCACATAGCAAGCACTATATCAACATCTGGTATAAATACATATATTATTACACAGTAGCAGATGCATCTGTATATACGTCACTGGTAATATAGTTCACATACATTTTTCACAGCACGCTGCTCACACAACAGACTTTCCCCTAGCAAGGGGACATACAACTTACAAGGTGGGGACAGACCACATTTTCACTTGTACATACGGCACTTAATGGGTTAAGATTGATACATATTTAACCAGTATGGCTACGATGTTTAATATTTACACATCACGGCACTTTACTTTTCACATATACTGTACGTATTAAGATAAGCTTGGTCTATGCCACATTTCCTTATGCCATACGGTTTTATCCATTCAGGTTACAGTTACTACTAAAAACTTATATGGATTGTCAGGTTCAATACCATACTACAAGGTGCATACACCTGCTCACGTAGTTATTCATCTCTTACCTTCCCTGGAATAGTAATAGTGTACTGGCAATTAGGGTTCTAGGGCCCAATAGGTATTACCCCCTTTTTTCTCTGCATTATGCTTCGGTTAGTGGTCCCGCGAGGCCAACATCCCGCCTTACACTCGGAGGCATACACCCCTCGGGCCACTCATGAGCTAGCCGCCTCGCATTGTATCATAGAGAGGGCCTCACCTGTCACTCCCCTTCCTATTTTCTGGTTACTGTCACCGAGAGGCCAACATCCTGGCACAACATTCAGTGGCCACAAAAAAATCCCCTCGCGCCAAGCATAGATAGAGCCTCTCAAGCCACTTGGCAACTAGCAGGGCCTCACCAGTCACCAAAAAACACCAAGCCTAATCGTTTCGCCTTACGGCTTAGCTAGAAAGCCAGTACAAGAACCCTGGGTACAAATAATAATTGCAATCTTTATTGTTATTTAAGTATTTCTCCAAAAGATGGTGAAGAATCGCCTCTTCCTAGCACCCCGGCTAGAATTGATACACCTTCAAGCAGAGGAGATGTTGCTAGTCCAGCAGCAATCAGATCCTGGACGATCCCACACATTACCACCGACCTAAGGAGGTGACAAATCCCCTACCCTGCTACAGCAAGGAAAGCAGAGTTATTCAAACTCCTCCATACATCAACGGATAACACGGAGGCAGGAGAAGGCCCAGCTACATCAACTCAGGTGACACCCAGGCTATGCTAGCCTCACTCATAAACTCATGAGCCAAAAAATAAAAAAATAAATAAAACATTTATGATAGACTGGCAATCTCGAGTTGGTCACCACAGCCCTCACAAGGCTGGGCCTCACGCTACTCTACAACCAGCACCAACCGAAACTCGGTTACCTGGTACAATCAATTCTTATGACACACAAGTCGTTAACCCTGCACGTATGATCCCAGCACATTGGGGAAGCAAGGCATATATATATGTATGATGTATCTGTGATGGTCAGATCCAAGGATTCCAGGTGAATCGGGAACTGACCATCCCTTGGTTGGGTTGGCATTTGGAATATGTAGAGATGTTTATTTGTGCAGGTACCCATACAGAAGGGAGTTTGTCCAAAACAAATGGACGAGCACTCTCAGGCTCCAGGTACCAGCACCTCTGAACTACCAGAGGCCATTGATATGAGTAGTTGCATTGCATATAGACTGTTGCATATATGTTCAAATGGTTCAGGGAACATGACAAACCATGTGTCCCAATACAACTTACAAATAACGTACTCACCATCTGTACACACTAATGCATTTTCAACACTACTGACTCATCACCCTTCCAGACTTGTAGTAGATTTACTAAAGCTCTGGAGCTTCAAAGGGCTCCCATACAGGTATCATAAAAACACCTTCAAGGAATATAGCATGCCCTCACTTACAGTCAGCACAACAAAACCATTGGCTGTAAACACACTCATAGCCAAGATTTGCAGAGGGGTCTTCCAATCTCCACCATTTACAGCATGGCACCAAACACATTGGTATTGTCACAAGGAATCTTCCCTTAAACAAAGACTAACCATAGACTTATTGGCACCACACACCTCCGCTACCCCAAGTCTCAACTCGCTCATACCCTCCGAGGAGTTTTCTTACTATACAACACCATTGATCTACCTTTACAGCTATCACTCAAGCATGGGTTGAAGCTTGGTTAAGTAAGACCAATATCATCAACGCAGTAAACGGCTACCATCTACCCTACACACTGGCCCTTACATGGCATAAATTGGGCAATCCTTTCCCTGCTCATCTTTCGAGCTAGTAGATTAGCCTACTATCGATATTCGCAGATACTCTGTGCTGGTTATGATAACATATCCAGAGGCCTTAGTCATACACTATCTAGAAGATATTTTTCACTAGAAGCCTCACGGCAGCTTAGTCTGGTTGACCACTTGGGCGTCCCAGTACCCCATAAGAAACAGAAGGCTCAGACACTATCATCACATTACTGGGCATATGACTTGAGTCGGCATCCATACACGCAAGTTACCACAAGACAAATAGGGAACATTCTCAACTACATAATTCACTACCTCCTGCTTAGTACTTACAAATGCAAGGAACTACAATCCCTACCAGGTTCCTTAATTTTGCCATGCCAATCATACCACAAGACCACGCTTTCACATCCAGAGTACTTTCCCCTTTTTTCCACACTTCCAACATGACGATCAGAGGATGTCCCATGACACCTCAGCAACAGCAGACCTGCACATGGGGGGAATTTCTTAACCACTTGGCATGGTAAAAGCATGTTCCTTCCAGGATTGTCTGACACTTCTCCAACCAGATGGTCAGATGCGGCATCTACCACGGGTTTGGCAGCGATCTACCGGGAACAATTGCTTTGGAGCTGTTGGCCATGGCATCCAGGTTTGGAATTTTTTCCACCACCTCAGCCCCTTTGGGAGATCTACCCCATTGTAGCAGCTGCTGTGGCATGGGGTAAATCATGGTCAGGGTCATCAATCCGTTGTTACTCAGACAACTAGGCACATGTCATATCATCAACAAACACCACTACTCATCCATAAGGTCATGATATTTCTGGGGAACTCACTTGGTTGGCCACTTATCACATTTCACTTTCATGTACCAGACGGGGGGTATACATCCCTGCCGACAATTGTCTCATTTATATTCCAGGCATGTTCATCATACGCTTCCTACAGCCGCCCATACAGTCACGGCCACTCTTTTGTTCCAGAGACAAAATCATGGATTAGACATACTCATGCAGCATAGCATGCACTATCCCATCTAGCACTTCCATCCCATACTTGTAGAACACATAACACAATGTTTTACCTGGCTTAAAGAATCTAATTGGAACACAAGATAGCTCAACCTGTGTCATATCATTTCTCCTAGGTTTTGCTTCTTTTTGCCACCTTAAACTATCTCGCACACCATTAATTATATATTTTACAGGCATTCAACAACACAGGATAACCTATGGCCAAAACTACCATAACTTCATGCTATCATACCAGACAAGAATATACTCAGAGGTTTTCAGGAATCCATTCCCCCACGATACTCTCAGAGATTACCAATAGCCATTCAACTTTTCATCCTTATCGGACCTATTAGATCTACAACCATTCAATTATACTACCAAGTTGGGCATTACCAGCCATGCACATTGCATTTTATGCCTTTCTCGGGCCAGAGAATCCACTACCATCACCACCACTCAGACAGATCATTGTCTTCAACGATCCCACGTACGTAAACACATATATCATTACCTATTGGCTCTACCACATTCCGAAACGAGTCAACACGGACCAACAGTAGAGATAACATACTATCCTACCCACAACAAATGGTGTCCACTTTCGGTCCTAGATTCCTACCTTCAAAATTCTTCCAGGAATTAAATACTGTAATGCATTTAAGGAAATGTCTGGTTAATTTGTATATATTTGTTGACTCTATTAAATATTTGATTATTCATTTTGCCCTCTTTATTTACAGGCCTACCGTATCGTCGGTCTCGGCACACCACAACCGACTTGCTCCCTTTATATTATCCTACGCTTATGCTGGATCCTTACTCCATATACGGCTATTTGCCCCTTACACAAATATATATATATATATTATATGAAAAAGCCAGCACTCTAGGACTTCAGTAGATAAAAAGTAGAAACCTTTTATTCCAGTGTGTCAAAAAAAAGGGTCGACGTTTCAGTCCACCGTTGTGAACTTTCTTCAGGACATTTCTTCAGTATGTCCTGAAGAAAGTTCACAACGGTGGACTGAAACGTCGACCCTTTTTTCTGACACACTGGAATAAAAGGTTTCTACTTTTTATCTACTGAAGTCCTAGGCTTTTTCATATACTGTATACTTGTGCAGCTGAGCACCGGGCAAAACACTGAAGGAAAGCTGAGGTGCAACTCCCATCATTTTTGTATATGTGTATATATATATATATATATATATATATATATATATATATATATATATATATATATATAAAAATCCACCTTCGCCTCGCAACGGCCCCACACAGAATGAGGCTTGAAAGTGGGAAAACACTTTTTTAATATATATATATATATATATATATATATTAAAAAAGTGTTTTCCCACTTTCAAGCCTCATTCTGTGTGGGGCCGTTGCGAGGCGAAGGTGGATTTATCTTTGTTGCATCCGTTTTTGTTTTCCCCATCAGAAATCTTCAGTTACATTATGTGTGTGTGTGTGTATGTATGTATGTATGTATGTGTATATATATATATATATATATTTTTTTTTTTTTTTATTTACAGGAGCAGTTTAGTGGAAACTCAAAAAAATACCCACAGACAATATTAGGCCGTATCGTCATACAAATATTAGTGCTAAAGGACCACTATAGTGCCAGGAAAACTAGTATGTTTTCCTGGCACTATAGTGGTCCTTTAGCACTAATTTCTGTATGACGATAGTGCCCCCACCCTCAGGGTTCCACTCCCGCCTGGCTGAAGGGGGAGGAAGGGGTTAATCCCTTACCTTTTCTCCAGCGCCAGGCTCCCTCGGAGCTGGGACTCTCCTCCCTCTTCTAATGTCATCGGCTGCATACGCAGGCGCACATTCAGCCAGTCTCATAGGAAAGCATTCTCAATGCTTTCCTATGGACGCTGGCGTTTTCACAGTGAGATGCGCCGAAGCATTAATGAGACAGCCACTAGAGGCTGGATTAACCCATAGGTAAACATAGCAGTTTCTCTGAAACTGCTATGTTTACAGAAGAAAGGGTTAATCCTAGATGGACCTGGCACCCAGACCACTTCATTAAGCTGAAGTGGTCTGGGTGCCTATAGTGGTCCTTTAATGCCCCCTTTCACAATTAATAGGGTGAAGGGGATAAACAGAGTTCACCTAATTCAAGGAGAGTATGGCTGTGGGGTTGGGGACCAATGGCATGCCCACCCCCATTGTCTTAATTTTTTTTGTTAATGAAAATTAAATCAGCATGTTTTGCCCTCCCCTACCCCCTTTTTCTTTTATTAAATAGCCCTAACAACTTAGTAGAGGGGTGCACAGATCACATTTTTTAATATAAAGTTTCCCACCTGATGCCCACAGGCATTTCTAGAAACTTGGGCAGCCATTGTTTCACTCATCTAGTATGTGTGCAGCAGTTGTGCACATAGGGAATGTTTTGAACATCCCTTATATTAATATGGGAGTTTTATTTTATTTAACCTGCTATATAATTAACCCTTGCAGCACCTAGTGTAGGGCAAATAGTACTTGAAATGGTCAATTCACTTGCAAAGAAAAAAGTGAATGATAGTTAGCAAATGTGCATCCTACTGGATGCATTTGGTTCTGACTTTTGGTTAAAACTGGTGCCTTGTGAATCTTGCAAACCCTAAACTTTGTATAGGATTTCCATGTGAAATCACTGATTTTAAACCAGACACTGAATGCATTGCCAACCGAATTAAGCAAATCTGGATCTTAATTCATTATACATTCTTACTTTAAATAGCATCCTATGCATGATTATTACCAGCATTGTTACTAGTATCTATTACTGATAAAAGTACTCATCTGACTGTGTGTTACCTACCTGAATCTCCCTCCCTTGGAAAGTGTCTTCATTCTCAAAACAAGGATATGGAAATGGGTCCCTAGTAGTGGGCATAATGTCAAATTTGTGAAAAGTCCTAGATGTCTGTGTGTGGTGAGCCTGTTATGTGTTTCTTCTTTTCAGCTCTGACTTTGTGTTGATAGGTTGCTAGGCAATGGTGACCGTGAAACCGGAAAGAGCCAGGGGGATGTTTGTCTAACCTATCAACACATTCTGAGCGTCACTACAAGAATTAGAGCACGGCTACCAGTTTTTGTGTTGTAAGTGTGGAGGATAGATTTGAATGCTATGTAATAAAAAGAATTGGTGCTGTTTACTAGTTATAATTACAAATGCCAACAACAGACCACAACTTTTATTGTCTTCTTCCTTCTGCAAAAGAATGGAGATTAATAATGAAACTTAGCTTTCCATTATTCACATACAGTCAGTAGCATACCTCCCAAAATTTCAAATGAACAAAGAGGGACAATTTCATTTTAGGAGTGTGTTTGGGGATGTGGCCAAGGAGGGACTGTTCTGAGAATTTTTTGTTGACTTACTTATAACAATTTATGCAAGTAAAATGTAATTTAGAACACAAACAATATATCTTATTTGCACAGAATGATTTCTAATCACATTTATTGCAGTTTAAAGACACAATATGAATCTCTTAAAAAAGATGGACATTGGGATAGAGGGAGCATCAGCTGACCAGTCTCAGCCAATCAGTGGTGACCATCCCCAGCGGCATTCCGAGCTTCCTGAAAGTTAAATTCCAGAATCCGACTGCCACCTTGTGTCAGTGGAGATTACCACTTTTAAAGTGTTGTTTTTTTTTTGTTGTTGTTTATTTTGCGTTTGCATTACAGAACGACATCACAAGTCACCCTACAATTTGTCACCTTATCTCACAGTGTAACAATATCTAGTACTCTTTAGGTACATCATTCATATGTAGAATCACAAATATATCATCACTCCACCCACACGGTATCAGCAAGTCATATATATGACCTATATTCCCCTGGTCTTGTAAGTTAAACAGTGCTGGTAGGAGTAGCGTTCGTTTACCATGCATGTTCTTATTTGCATCATTTAGTGATGCCTCCTAGTTATTTACAGGGTACCAGGTGTCTTAGCAAGTTGCAATACATATTGCGTATAATAAAATACAACATATTGTAACAGAAAATATAACAACGTTAAACCTAAAAGTTGATAGTTGATCCAGCATGTATAAAAGACATTACTTTCCCTGTAATTACGTTTACATTACTTTTCCCACGGTTGTCATCTATTGCGTAGGTGGTGTAGTTTGGATCCAGAATACTCCTTGTCTGTGTGCCCCTCACACCCCCTTGTACTTTTGCCCTTTATTTATCTATTCCTGTTCTTTAGTGTGGATACCACTGTGCTTTAACTGCCCCTAGGTTATCGTGTGAGTGTATCTAACACTTGTTTGCCTCCCAGGAGATGTGCATGTTTTTATGTTTCCTTTGTTACTTTGCAAGACCTTTATAATTCTTCCACGGTTCCCAGATTTTTTCATATACATGTATTTTGTTCTTTAATGACCTTCTCAGTTCCTCTATCACCCCTACATTTTCCACCCGAGAATGCCAAGTCGTCTTTGATGGCTGATTAACCTTTTTCCAATTTACCGCCACTTCTATTTTTGCTGTCGTGACCATAAAGTATAGCAGTGAGTTTTTGTATTTGTGTTGCAATGTGCTAGATTCCCATGCATGCAAGAGCATCGTCTGGATATCTAGGGCCAAGGACAACCCCAGTACTTTTTTAATCATATCCCTCACTTCCCTTCCGTATTTTGTACTATGGAACTTTCCCACCAGATATGTTGCAGAAAACCCTTTTCTTTGTGACTGCGCCACAAAGCTTTGTGGTGTGATATACCACTTAGTGAGTAACTTAAGGTTCACCTCCTGTAATTGTATATTTATATGTGAGTGAAAGGTCCTCTGGAACACCATAAGCCATGTCTGGTCAGGTAAGGGTTCAGTGGGGTGTTTGTTCCAAACTCTCACATACCAGGGAAGTGTTGATTGTTTAGCGACCTGCAACATAGTGTAGCAGGTTGACATCATTTAAGTAGGGGTTTTCATCTGTGAGAATATTTACTCGTATTTAGTTTCTGCTCTGATACCTGTCACTGAAATAGGTGGGGTATTAATCAAGTCTATTGAACACTTTGTGAGAACGACGAAGGGTGTTACGAGGTCAACTGAGATATAGGTTTGATCATTGTATTGGATAACCAATCTCCTATTGGTGGTGATTTGGTCTGTGGGGTTACATGATTTGGTGTTAGTGTGGAGCCCTTTACATCTGCTTGGAACATTGAATTGTGTGCTATCGGGAAATAAGGTAAGATCCCTGGGGCTATTTTTTTCCGGATTTGTAGGGTCGTGGACATAACTGGGTGGCTAGGCATAAAGTCGTAAGATGTAATTGCGTGCAACCATGGTAATCCTTGTAGGGGCATTTGTATGTGGGTCTGTTCTATTTGTATCCATAATTTGGAATCAGTCCCACTGACTCAGTCTGACTCTTCTAAGGTGCACAGCATATTGGTAATATGGTATATTTCGGAGGCCTATCCCTCCCCTGGATTTGGGTTTCAGTAAGGTTAGGTACGCTATGCATGGCCGCTTCTTGACAAAATAAAGCCTGTGAAGACCTGCAGTGTCTTAAATTTTTTGGGGGGGAATGTTGAAGGTAGTGTGTTAAGTATATACAGTATTCGGGGTAAGATTAATTGTAATTATATTGACTTGTCCCAGCCAACTTTCTAAAGTAGGGCTTGTTACACCTATTTAGATCTTGTTAGATAGCCTTCAGCAGTGGTGGGTAGTTTCCCTGATATCATTCATTTAAATCTTTTTTTTGTTTGTTTTTTTATTCTTTATTTTTGTTCGTGCATAAGGGTAACAGGCAAATTTGTACTGCCACAATAGCTAGTACAGTCAAGTTTGCATACAGTCTTAATCACATGGCATTAATGACATTGCACTTTTTTTTTTAAGTAGTTATGTAAACAAGATAATATCGTAAGCTTAGTAGTGATGGCAAATTAAAGACTTAGACATAGACATAGACATAGAGAAACAGTTATGTGTCCTATTAACTTTGCACAGTTTTATGGGTTAATACAGGAATGTAGGAGCATGCTAAGTCTATTAAGGCTATGGAGTGTTATGCAGGCTGAACATTGTTATTATACATAGCCCTATAGAGTGTGTAGAGGTTGTGCTTTGTTAAAAGTTTGGCACATGTTTATACTAGTGTTGTTAGTCGATAGGCATACAAGAGAATTGCAGTGGGTTAGCGTGTGAGTTGCAGAGCATAGCATATGAGCATGGGAGTAACACTATATTTCTCAGGGGAACAAGAAAATGTCCTTAGTAGCAGGTAGGGACTTTATGAGGCATAGGGTGAATGACTCATCTGTGTTGTCAAATGTCCCGGTCAGCCAACACCTGCCAGGGGTATGTCACAGCCATATGTTTTGCCGCCTCTCGGGGGAGCGAGTGGACCAAACACTCCCGTTCGTTGGGCAGTGAGTTGGCTCCGTGCTGCCTCTAGGTTTCCTGGTGGCTTGGAGTGGTGAGTGTTTAGGAGTCCTGTGTGTGCCTTTAGACCCGGAGGGTTGCTGTTCTGAGACGGAACCTGCCTGAGTGTGCTAGGCCGGTTCTTAGAGAGGACTTTTTGCGGGTGAGAGGGGTGTGATGGGGCAGCCCTGGAGATCTTCTCTGTTGAGGCTTTGGGCAACTCACCAGCGGTCTAAGAGTCGGGCGCTGGGGCATTCGGCGTCTCTTCCGCCTCTCACTCCATGCTGTCTCGATCTTTCTCGGGTTCCGCACCGGAGCTGCAGGCTGCTGTGTAATGTCCTTTGTGGCTAATGCCGTGGGACTTGTGTCCGGGTGTCTCTGCGGGTGGTGAGTTTGGCCCAAAAATCGCTGAATAGGCGGTCTAGCCGCTCCGACAGTGGAGGCAAGCTGGGCTTGGATGCTGACATCCACGTGGTCTCCGCCATGTTGTGAGTCGGCGGTGCAAGGTGGCTGAGCGCGGTTTCTCCGTCCTGATCCACATGCTCTGGTTGCCGGGATATCCCTCACCGGCAAGGGGGGGGGGGGGGGGAAGGGGAGGGGGGGGGGGAGAGAGTGTTCCGGGGAGACCTCCTTTGTTATAGGCTGCAGTCGGCTGAGGGATCGGCTGTCTCCCCCATGCTTCCTGAGTAGGCCGCAGGTAGGCCTCAGGTCCATCCCCTGGAATCGGTCGCATTTTGTGGTCCCAGGCTCAGTTATGCATTGACTGGATATTAAGCCCCAGTGTCTGGGGTGTAAAGGCATTGAATTTGCAGGTTTTGCAGCGATTTTGTTCGTTTTTCCGGCTATTTAGACAGGCGCTCTGCTGAGGTGCGACCACTCAGCTTGGCTGTCAAGCTCCGCCCCCCCATTTAAATCTTTTGATATGTTCATCCCCAAGTATGTTAATGTGATTTTTGCCCAGGAAAACAGGAATTTGTTGGCAAGACTACGTTCTTCTTTGTCTCCCATGGTTAGATTCAAGATTTCACTATTTTCTATGTTTACTTTGAAGTTAGATACAGCGCTGTACCTAGTCAGTTAGCTCATCAGATGTGTTTTTTTGGCCCTAAAATTAAGGAGGATCTTAAGGTCGTTTCATAGTGAGACCAATTTAGTGTTATCTGCTTCTGTCTGTGAGCAGTTGTGGGTATTTTCTAATGTCCATATATCTTCCAAGAGTCTACTTAGGGATCTCTCTCGATTTAATCTGGACCCCCATTTTATCAGTAACCCCCGATCACATTTTTGTTTGCTTCCCACTGCATATATGGGGAGGTAACTGGGGTATTATTTTCACGGAAGTAGTGTTGTATACTTTATTTTATGTTTCACTTTTTTATTTTGTAGAATATGGGGGTTCAACTTACATTGCTGGAATGGTTTGGGCATGGGAGTGGGTTGGAATGGGAGTAGAACGTGTAGTATTTCAGGCCTGGGTTCATAATCGTCTAACAATTGGTTTGTGTGCACGCTGTTTCATACATTTGTTAATTAGTGATGTACCGAACTGTTCGCCCGCGAATAGTTCCTGGCGAACATAACGTTTTCGCGTTCGCTGCCGCGGGCGAACACATGCGCGGTTCGATCCGCCCCCTATTCGTCATCATTGAGCAAACTTTAACCCTGTGCCTCACGGTCAGCAGACACATTCCAGCAAATTAGCAGCAGACCCTCCCACCTCCCTCCCAGCATCCATTTTAGATTCATTCTGAAGCTGCATTCTTAGTGAGAGGAGGGAAAGTGTAGCTGCTGCTCATTAGATAGGAAAATTGATAGCTAGGCTAGGGTATTCAGTGTCCACTACAGTCCTGAAGGACTCAACTGATCTCTGCTGTAAGGACAGCTCCCCAAAAAGCCCTTTTTAGGGCTGGAACGTCAGTCTGCTTTTTTTTTTTTTGTGTGTAATGTAGTTGCAGTTGCCTGCCTGCCTGCCAGCTTCTGTGTCAGGCTCACAGTGGATACTGTGCCCAGTTGCCCAGTGCCACCACTCATATCTGGTATCACAATAGCTTAAGCTTGACATTTAAAAAGAAAAAAATGTTTTTCACTGTAATAGATTGAATAGCAGTTAGTTGTCTGCCAGCTTCTGTGTCGGGCTCACAGTGGATACTGTGCCCACTTGCCCAGTGCCACGACTCATATCTGGTGTCACAATAGCTTAAGCTTGACATTTAAAAATCTTTTTTTCACTGTAATAGATTGAATAGTTGTCTGCAAGCGTCTGGGTGTCAGGCCTTCAGCGTGTGCTCTGCCAACCTCAGCAAGTGTACTTTGCCACTCATATCTGGTGTCTCTATAGCGTGCCTTTACAAAGAAAAAATGTTTTTCAGTGTAAGCTAATAGCAGTCAGTGTCCTTAAAGCGGGTGTCAGGCCTTCAGCGTGTGCTCTGCCAACCTCAGCAAGTCTACTTTGCCACTCATATCTGGTGTCTCTATAGCGTGCCTTTACAAAGAAAAAATGTTTTTCAGTGTAAGCTAATAGCAGTCAGTGTCCTTAAAGCGGGTGTCAGGCCTTCAGCGTGTGCTCTGCCAACTTCAGCAAGTGTACTTTGCCACTCATATCTGGTGTCTCTATAGCGTGACTTTACAAAGAACATTTTTTTTTCACTGTTATAGATTGAATAGCCGTTAGTTGTCTTTAAGCGGGTGTGTCAGGCCTACAGCGTGTACTCTGCCAACCTCTGCCAGTGCACATTGCCACTCATATCTGGTGTCACAATAGCATGCATTTAAAACCAAAAAACTTTTTTCACTGTTATACATTGAATAGCAGTTAGTTTTCTGCAAGCGTCAGAAAGTCACCCCCTTGCCCAGCGTCTGACAGCTGGCTTGTCTGAACTATTACCCCGCCAGCTTTTACCATACAAGCTGGTGGAGTCTGAGGCGTTCAAAATTTTTTAGCTATTGGGACACCGCAGTGGGGAAGGTACCCGGCTAAAATTTCTTTGCACAAAAGGCAATCCCCAACCTGTTCTCGATTGTGCAAAAGGAAGTCATGGCATGTCTGGCACACAGTGTTGGGGCAAGGGTCCATCTGACCATTGATACCTGGTCTGCAAAGCATGGTCAGGGCAGGTATATCACCTACACTGCGCATTGGGTAAACCTGCTGACGGCTGCCAAGCATGGAATGCGTGGCTCTGCAGAGGAGTTGGTGACACCGCCACGACTTGCAGGCAGGCCTGCTGCCACCTCCTCTACTCCTCATTAAATTTGGGCAAGTTGACACGTGCCGTGCATGGCACATGTGTGTAATCTGATCGTACAACGCTTTGTGCATAAGTACCCAGGCTTACAGGACGCCCTGAAGCAGGCCAGGATCGGCTTGGGGATGTCCGTAGGAGTACTCACAGATCACTGTTCAAGGTCTGTTTGTCTGGATAACCCTTCAGCATTGCCATTTTGCTTCCCAGGGCGATAGTGAATTGTAAAGTCAAAAGGCTGTAGCGCCAAACTCCAGCGCAACAGCCTGGCATTGTCTCCAGACACCCTTTTCAGCCACACCAACTGGTTGTGATCTGTAAGGTAAACGGTTGTCCATACAAGTAAGGTTGCAGCTTTTTGAGGGAACACACCACAGCCAGGCACTCCTTTTCAATGGCAGTGTATCTACTTCCCTGGGTAAAAGTTTCCGGTTTAGATAAGCCCCGGGTTGTTCGCCGCCATCTGCTCCGACTTGGCTCAGTACTGCTCCCAATTCAAACATAGAAGCATCTGTATGGACGAGAAAGCGTAGTTGGATCAGGATCAGAAAGTACAGGTGATTTAATGAGCGCCGTCTTGAGCTGTTGGAAGGTCTGTTCACACTCTGGGCCCCATACTACTATCTTGGGGAGGTTTTTATGTGTTAGATCCGTGAGAGGTTTAGCTAGGGTGCTGTAATTGGCTACGAATTTCCTGTAGTACCCTGCGGTACCCAGGAATGCGAGGACCTGGGTTTTAGTGCGGGGGGTTGGCCACTTGGCGACTGCCTCTATTTTAGCGGGTTCTGGTTTCTGTAGCAGGCTCCCGACTCTGTGCCCTAAGTATTGAACTTCTGCCATTCCTATATGGCACTTACTGGGCTTTAGGGTCAGTCCGGCCTCCCTAATCCGGTCTAGTCCGGCTCCTATGTGGGTCAGGTGTTCGGTCCAGCAGCAGCTTAAAATGGGTATATCATCCAAGTAGGCGCAGGCATACTCCTGAAACCCATCCAGTAGCCGATCTACCAACCTCTGAAAGTTAGCCGGGGCATTCTTCATCCCGAATGGCATGACCTTAAACTGATACAGGCCAAACGGGGTGACAAATGCCGACTTGGGGATGGCGTCCTCGGCTAATGGAATTTGCCAGTACCCCTTGCACAGATCTATTGTGGTGAGGTACTGGCCTCTGGCCATTTTGTCTAGGATCTCGTCTACCCGGGGCATAGGGTAGGCGTCTGAGGTTGTTTTATCGTTTAGCCTTGGGTAGTCCACACAGAAACGGGTCGTGCCATCCCGTTTCAGTACTAGTACTACCGGGGAGGCCCAGGGGCTGTCAGTGTTCTATCACCCCGAACTGCAGCATTTCCTCAATTTATTTCCGCATATTTTCTTTAACTGCTTCGGGTATGCGATAGGCGGTTTGGCGAAGGGGGGTCTGGTCTAGGGTTTCAACTTTGTGAGTGGTTAACGGAGTGTACCCAGGTAGGTTGGGAAACGTGGCCCCCTTGTCCTGGATTAGTCTTTGGACCTGGATTCGCTCCTGGGGGTCTAACCGATCTCCTAACTGTACTTCTCCCAGGTCTCCGCTCTGGCCCTCTTGGTCTAGGAGATCTGGGAGTGGCAAATTATCATAATCTTCAGTGGCAGGTGCACAGATCGCAGTTACCTCTTCCGTGCGCTCGTGGTATGGCTTGAGCATGTGCACATGGAGCATGCGCTTGCCTCCCGTGCCTGTGACCGGACCGATCACAAAGTTGGTATCACAAACCTGCTCTACCACCTTGTATGGGTCCTGCCAGGAAGCCTGCAGCTTGTCCTTGTGGACGGGTCGCCAAATTAGCACCTTTTGCCCCACCTTAAAGCTGCGGTCCCTGGCTCCCTTATCGTACCATCTGCGCTTCCTGTGTTGGGCCTCCAGGAGGTTGTCGCGTACGTTCTGGGTCAGCATCTCCAGGCGGTCCCTAAACTCTAGCACATAGGGTACGATGGGGGTGCCGCTAACAGTCTCGTCTACCTCCCAGTGTTCCCTAATTAAATCTAGGGGGCCCCTCACTCTCCTCCCAAATAATAGTTCGAAAGGAGAGAACCCGGTGTATTCCTGAGGTACTTCCCTATAGGCAAACATCAAGTGGGGTAGGAACCTTTCCAAGGCTGAGTGTCTATGAACGTACAGATCATCTGTTTAAGTGTTCCATTAAACCGTTCACAGAGCCCATTGGACTGGGGGTGATAAGCGGAGTTCAGTATTTGCTGAACCCCACATATCTTCCAGAGTTGTTGTGCGACTTCGGCGGTAAACTGGGTGCCCCTATGCAAAATAATTTCCTTGGGAAATCACACCCGGGAAAATATTTGCATCAGGGCATCCGCTACCGTCACTGCGTGCACATTAGTCAAAACTATTGCTTCTGGGTACCTGGTGGCATAGTCCACCACGGTCAGTACATATTTCTTGCCGGAGGGGCTGGGCTTGGATAGGGGTCCTATAATATCTACCGCTACCCTACTGAAGAGAACGGAGCCGGGCTTTGTATCAGTCTCCCCTCTTCCCTACCCTCTGGCAGGTATCACAGGTCTGGCAGTATCGCCTGACGTCCTGTGAGATACCTAGCCAGAAGAAGTTCTGGGTCAGCCTGTGCTTAGTACGGCTGATCCTTAAGTGCCCAGACAGGGGAATGTTGTGGGCGATGCGTAATAACTCCAGTCTATATTTTCTCGGCACTATCAATTTCTTTATGGGTAAGGGAATGGATCCGGATACTATTTTTTCTACAACAGACCCTTGTCCCAGGTGTACCTTTCCCCTTCTAATCCTGCCTGGTCTTTATTAATACGATCTAGGGCCACTTCAGAACTGAATTCTAGGGGGGATGTCCAAGGCATGACATTGGGCATGGGGGGTACATTGCTTACCTGAGCATCAGAGTGGTTAAGCGGAGCTGTGGTACGGGCCTGCTGCCAGGTCACAACCGGATACGCCTCTTGTACTGCGGTTTGAGGAACAAAAGCTGAAGTCAGCTCCCCCAGGTCGTTGCCCAAAATAACGTCAGCGGGTAGGTCCTGCATGCCCCACCTCCACGTTTCCGTGCCCCGCTCCACAATTCAAATGTACCTTGGCAGTGGGTACTTTATAAATGGCTCTACCTGCCACCCGTACAGCAAAACGGTCTCCAGTTAGGAGGACCGACTAAGCATCTTTTTCTATCTCTCGGTTCCTAAAATCGCTGCCATATACACGTCCACTGATAGAGGACGCAACAGGGATTAAACTGATAAGAATAGTACTACTTAACACACCTTATAATAACGTAGAGAGAGGCAACGCAGAGAGAGGAGTCTGAAGAAGAGGAGTCAGAGGAGGAAGGTGGCTTTGAGGAGGTGGAAGACCAAACACAGCAGGCGTCCCAGGGGGCTTGTTGTCACCTTTCGGGACCCTTGGTGTTGTATGTGGCTGGGTGGAGGAAGAGACCTTCAATGACATCAGTGAGGACAAGGAACGGGACATGACTAGCTTGGTATCCAACCTTGTGCAAATGGGGAGTTTGCAGTTGTGGAAATGGGTTGTTTGCGGTGCGTTAAACGGGGAGTTTGGTCTGTCACTGTGAAGCGGGCGTAACCCTTACACTACCTGATCGATACAACATCATACAGTAGGTCCCCCCCTCATTATTTTTATGGCCCCCACCCACCGCTCTCGGGTGGGGGCAGGGGGGAGGACAGTAGGTTCCCCCCATTGTGATTTATGCCCCCCACCCACCGCGCCGGGGGGGGGGGGGAGGACAGTAGGTCCCCCACCTTATCCTTATTTACTGAATATTCCCCTGTATAACAATGTTTGGCATTTAGTGAATATTCCCTATTCTGCTCTGTCAGTGTGTATCATGGTCTCTGAGGACAGGTGTCAATCCAAATCTGCCAAGTGACCCTATGTAGGGGGAACAGTCCCTATTCTGCTCTGTGTCAGTGTGTATCAGGGTCTCTGAGGACAGGTGTCAATCCATATGTCAAGGTGTCAATATGTCATATGTCAGGTGTCAATCCATATCCATTGTGATTTAGGAATGTTAGGTGATTTCTGCCCTTTATGGATTAAAACCAGACTCTGCATCAACTGTGTAATTTTCCATGGGAGTTTTGCCATGGATCCCCCTCTGGCATGCCACAGTCCAGGTGTTAGTCCCCTTCAAACAACTTTTCCATCACTTTTGTGGCCAGAAAGAGTCCCTGTGGGTTTTAAAATTTGCCTGCCCATTGAAGTCAATGGCGGTTCGCCCGGTTCGCCGGTTCGCGAACGTTTGCGGAAGTTCCCGTTCGCGAACCGAAAATTTAGTGTTCGCGACATCACTATTGTTAATGGGCTCAAGATATGCCGGGCTCTGCGATGTGCTATCCTGGTCGGCATCCAATGACACTTCCTGTGACCATGGTATAATACTGTGACATATTAGACATGTGCATTCATTACAGGACAAACATGATTTTGTCCGAATTTTCAGACTTTTTCATATTCGTTCATATAAATACGAAAGTCCTTCATGCGAATTATATACGAAACGAAAGGGCAAATGCTGAATGGTTTCAGTTATTTCGTTTAATAGACTCCGTGCTGCAGGAGAATTAAAGCGGCACTGTCATACTGAACTTACCGTTCCCATGTGTGGCAGGTGGGGACCCTAAATTACAATAGGGGGGGGACATATTGTCCCCCCTCCCTGGGCTCAACCCAATAGGGGGGACCCATTGTCCCCAAGCCTCTAGTCACCCCCTCAAATAAAAGCCTACCTACCCCCCTCACCCTAAAAATAGTGAGGGTGGGAACCAATAAAACTAAATACCTGAAAAAAATAAAATAATACTTACGATTAGAAGTCTTCTTTCTTTTACACCTTTTTTTTTCAGCCCCCAAAAAAGGCCAAATAAAAATCCATAATTCCCATCGAACTTATAAAATAAAATCAACGAGCACAAAATAAAAATAAAAAGAATACGGACGCTAACAAAATAATACATCTTCACCCAGCGAGGGCACCAGAGGATTATAAAGCCTTCGCACACCCTGCAATTTGACTCAGAGCACTCTGATTGGTTGGTTTAAGCCAACCAATAAGAGTGCTCTGATAGGTAAATCATGAGCCTTTCAATTAACCAATCAGATCAGTCTTATTGATTTGAGTGGGTGATTAGGAAGACCCTAGTCACCATGGGCCCACTGCCCAGTACATGTTTTTGGGTAAACAGAACTTGAGTGTTGGAGTACAGCCCGTCTTCAAGGGTTGCCCCTTTCTGTTTTCCAGCTTTGTATTTCTTCAGGGTCAGCAGCTGCTTGTCATTCTTTCAGGAGCTTGAGATCTGTGGATAGGATCTACATGGTGAGTATAGAAGTTTCTTCAGCGGACACCCTTCTGTCCACTTCCCTTGGTGCACTTGTGGCTTGGTTGGCAGCTTGGTCAGCTGAGTGGTGCTTCTTCTAGATTCAGTTTTCCGTGGGCCTTTTCCTTCAGTATGGCCACTTCTTCAGCAGGAGTAGGGCATCCACCAACTTTTTAATAGCCATGCAGATGTGGGTGAGGAAAGTGAAGATGCTTGACGTACCTGATCTTCTGTAGCAACAGCAAATCCAGTATGGTACCTTCCTTCTTCATCCGCAAACAGAGTGGAGTCAGGATCTGGCAAAGCTACTGTATGCCCTGTTGAGAGGTGTCTTGTTTCCTCTTTCATCTGTTCAAAGCAACCATGAGGAGCAGTAGGAGAGGTATCCTCACCTATTTCTGTGTGAGATGAAGGGTATTTGTCTTTCCATTTATAGTTCTCTTGCTGACCCCCCTCTGTAGAGAGCTGATATCGATTTTTTTTTTTTTTTTAGTGTTTCATGTTTTTGTTCTAATGAGTCAGGTTCCTTTCATGAGATTTCTGGGGACTTAGTGAAGAAAACATGAGGGACAGCCACCTCCCAGTGATGATACATGTGTCTTACTTCCATGGGTATCTGGATCAGGACCGCACTATTTCCTTGAGAGTGCCCAAAACAGGTCTTTCATGATGAAGTGTACCTCCACCAGTCTGACTTTTTTCCGTAGTGTGGTATTCCCCCCTGGGAAGTGGCGGAAGAGTGGCCGGAGCAACTTTTCTTCAAAATATGATGTCAGGTAGAGGCAGAGTTGTCGGTGGGCGGAAATGTCTTAGAGAAGTAAGGTGCTTTGGCTGGATACAGTAGGGAATAGAATTAATATCATGAGGAGCAAGAATTATTGGTTGAGGCAGGGTAGGCGTGATTGGGGTTGGGGGTGTGGCAATGGAAGTTACATGGGAAGTGGCTGAATAGGGCGGAGTTGCGGGGCACGGGTAGGGCGGAGGAGATGGGTAGGGATTAAGAAGGGAGGATAAAGGATAGATATGGTGGTGGGGAGATGGAGGAATGAGTAGCGGGTGGAGTAGGAGGGGGAAAAGGTGGGGTAGAAAGGCCATGAGATGAAGGTGGAGTAGGAAGGACAGGAGGAGGAGGAGAAGGTGGAGTAGGAAGGATGGGAGGAGTGGGAGGAGTAGGAGGAGAAGAAGGTGGAGTAGGGAGGAGGAGTAGGAGGAGGAGAAGGTGGAGTAGGACGGACGGGAGGAGTAGGAGGAGGATAAGGCGGAGTAGGAAGGACGGGAGGAGTAGGAGGAGCTGAAGGTGGAGTAGGAAGGACGGGAGGAGTAGGAGGAGGAGAAGGTGGAGTAGGAAGGACGGGAGGAGTAGGAGGAGGAGAAGGCGGAGTAGGAAGGACGTGAGGAGTAGGAGGAGCTGAAGGTGGAGTAGGAAGGACGGAAGGAGTAGGAGGTGGAGTAGGAAGGACAGGAGATGAAGGGGGAGGAGGGATCGGTGGAAGGAGTAAGAGGAGGTGGGCAGGCAAGGGAGCAGACAGGTGATGAAGCAGTGGAGGTGGGCAGGGTTGTGGATGGGTTTGAAGGGAGGAAAAGTGGACGGGAGAAATGGATTAGAGGGGGAGGGTGGTAAATGGGAGGATGAGGGTGACGAGATCTATAGAACTGATGGGGGGGGAAGAATAAGGATCCATCAGCATTCAAGACCAGGTAGAAGGCCGCAAATAGCCCATTTACAACAACTATTAACTGACCCTATGCTTTCCCTATAGAAAAATAATAAAAGGCTAACATGCTCATCTGTCTGAACAGGCCTTGAACGCTTCACTCCGTGGGTATCCCGCAGTGGCTAGCCCACTACATCTCCCACACCAGACTTGTGCCCGTGGAGACAGACGCTATCCCTGACTCTCCGTTCTTTCTTTTATTTATTTATTTCTAACATCTCAAAATATAATTCTTACATACATCACAAATATACATTATCACAATTTTATGTCTCGCAAAAGGTATAAAACTTATTCTACTCTTCACTGATAATGTATTAAAACATACAAAATAGACAAATAACATTGTTTTCTGCGAAATAAATGAAAAAAATAATGGAGATTTTGTTAAGCTTTATAAATAGCTATACATTAATTTACCTTTCTTGTTTTCCAGTTTCTGGCTGTTAATGACAATGTACAATGTAATAGAGCAGCAGGAAATGCTAGCAGAATGCTTGGTTGTATAGGGAGAGGTATTAGCAGTAGAAAGAGGGAAGTGCTCATGCCATTGTACAGAACACTGGTGAGACCTCACTTGGAGTACTGTACACAGTACTGGAGACCATATCTTCAGAAGGATATTGATACCTTAGAGAGAGTTCAAAGAAGGGCTACTAAACTGGTTCATGGATTGTAGGATAAAACCTACCAGGAAAGGTTAAAGGATCTTAACATGTATAGCTTGGTGGAAAGACGAGACAGGGGAAATATGATAGAAGCATTTAAATACATAAAGGGAATCAACACAGTAAAGGCGGAGACTATATTTAAAAGAAGAAAAACTACCACAAGAAGAGGACAGTCATAAATTAGAGGGACAAAGGTTTAAAAATAATATCAGGAAGTATTACTTTACTGAGAGGGTAGTGGATGCATGGAATAGCCTTCCAGCTGAAGTGGTAGAGGTTAACACAGTAAAGGAGTGTAAGCATGCGTGGGATAGGCATAAGGCTATCCTAACTATAAGATAATGCCAGGGACTAATGAAACTATTTAGAATACTGGGCAGACTAGATGGGCCGAATGGTTCTTATCTGCCGTCACATTCTATGTTTCTATGTAATGCACTTGCTGCTAGTAACAGATCTGGAATCAATACACTATAATGCCCAAAGTCTCGACTTATATGTATATGCAATAATAAAATATCTGGGCTTACCTCAAAAATTATGTTAGTCAGTCTTTAATCTTGGAGGCTATCATTATCCAATAAAGACAGATTGGAGCACACGCCCACCTTATCCATTTGTTAATAGTTAGGCTTATACTGTTTTCTGGTTCCTTTTTAATTAGATCAAAACATTTTGAGACCAATCTTTAATTGTGTTACCATTAAATTAAATTATTGAAACTCTCTAATTTTTCCCTTCAGTAATTATAACTTTCCTGTTCATAATATGTGGGATTCAGGGAGAACAGCATGTCTTAAGATAGGATGAGCATGATAGGAGTAGGTCTTATGATCGAGGCAGCCATGACAGGGGCAGGGAAGGAAATGATGACAGGATATAAGGGCAGAAATGACTTCACTGATATGGTAAGGGCAGAAGTGACATCAGTGGTATGGTAATTAGGTGGAGGTCACGGGACTGGCTGTGCCAACCTCCTCTTGTACTAGGCTGATGTACTTTCAACATTACACTATATTATAGCTAATAAAATAAATCAGAGAAGCAACATTCTGTTCTGCAAAAATGGAATACTAAACTATAAACAAACCTGGCAGGTTAAATAAGACAGTTGAAAACAACATGCATCTAATAGCCTGTAAAGCTGTCTCTATACTTTAAAATAACATGATGCAAAATAAACTCACGGAATTCAACCAATTTCCCTTATCATCCACCAGCCATTAATCACTTAACACGTCCAAATATTCCTCTATTCTTGTAGCAGATTCATTTTCCTAACCTCCGTAATCATATACACCAGTCTTTACTTTGCACCGCGAAAGAAAATACAGCCTCAGAAAGGTGGAATGCATTCTTGTGAGCTAGTCTCCCCCACGATCCTCACTGCCTTATCACAAAACACAATATATATATAAAGCGCTACGGAATCTGTTGGCGTCATATAAATGGTAACAACAATAACAATATACAAACCCTAGAAACCTCTTATACGACACATCACTCCTTAACCATCCTATCAACTCCTATGTAAATAACAAAATACACAATTAGAATATTTTCTAGCAAAAAAATTCCATTGCTAACTCTTATCAGTAGCTTCTGAATAACTTTCACTGAAGAGACAGACCCGAATCGCAAGCATGTCACCCCCCCTCGCGTCTCATAGAAAGCAAGGAAGGAGGGGTGGGGGGGAAGAGGGGGAGAGGAACAAGAGAGACTGCAAGCATGAATCTTTAACCATGTCAGCACTGGAAGGACAGTTACGTTACAGTTATTGCAAAAGCAAAGAGACACAAAAACACAACATTTACCCATACTATAGCAGAAAGTAATATGGCCATGTACACATTAGGATAATGCGCATATAAACAGTAAAACACAGCAAATAACTTCCTGATCCAGTCAGTTCAATCATAATATAGTAATAATCTCAGTGAAACTCAATACAAAACCCCAACCCTCTACTAGGGTGGTCCTCTGCCATCTAATAACACAAAATACATAAACACCACAGCATTTAAGATTGGGGTAGGGTGGGGACCAGGGATGGTGACCGAGGTCAGCTACATTTCGGTCATTACTGACGGGATGATGGGAGTGGTCACCTCCTGGACGCCATGACAGGGCGCTGGCTAGGAGAGCTTCCCAGTAACACAATTATTATGATAAACATACAATCTTAACCTTTGTGATCAATTTCTTCCTCAACCCAACCTTCCTGCTGAATAGCTCTTGCTACTCTGTACCAGGCTTCTGCTGTACGAAGTAAATCATTATCTGTAAGCTTGCCTCTCTTCTCTGTCAGTAATCTGCACCAGCTCTCTGGCTGTAATCTACCACATGAAGGTACAGCAATTCCACACACTTTAGCAATCTTTTCAACTTTCTTAACCATCTCTTCACCCTCTCTGTCTTCAACTAGATCACACGCTAACCAGCCCTTAAGGGGCTTATCTAACCCCTGTCCCATTCCCCCTATAAAAGGCGTCCCAGATATAGAGGAAGAGAGGGAACCAGAGTGTCTACTATGCTCGACTGCTACGTAAGGGTGGGTCCCTACGTACGTCTTCCCAAAACGTAGACTAGTCACTTATTCCGCCTACCCGAGGTAGCCACGGATTGGAGCGAGGTGAGAAGTGTGTGACCAATCACTTCTCTCACAAAGAGAAATAGGAGGGGAAAGTGTAAATAACACAGGAAGTAGAGTAAAAGTAAAAAGTGAAAGTAGAGAGAGACACAGGAGTTTGAATGACTCCCAACTAAGACAACATTTCAATTAAAAATACAGTGCATGCATCACAGTTCAAATAAATTCAACAGTAATCCCTTTCCTTTACTCATGTGGCCAAAGCCACCTCCCTCAACCTCGTAGTGTCCCCGCTCGGAGAACGACTTCCTCAAGTCTCACTACCTTGACCACCACTTCCCTCACTCCCGTAGTGCCCCTACGGACCCACCCGTAAGTTTCACTACCACGTGGTGATGGAGACAGCAATGCCTGCCCGAATCCACGCGCCACAAAGAAAAATTGGAATGCCACCAGCCTCAGCGCTCGAGGCTGGAGGGTACCACCTCTCTGCAAGCAGAGCAATGTGCACAATGAGGCTAGCTAGGCTATCAAAGTGACACCAGAGGAACCCCCAGGAAGCTATGAGTCTACACAAACCTCCACAGATTCCCCCACCCCCCTTTTTCCTTACTGCCGCAGCTACCCGGCACCTAAAAGAGGTAAACAGGCAAAAGAAGACCCGCAGGAAAACTTCCACAGGTCCACCCCACTTTTTCCGTACAGCCACAGCCACGTGGCTCCTAAAAGGGGTAAACAGGCATTCACTCTTCCCGGGCACTAAGCTAAAAACAAAACAAGGCAAACACACCCAGGCAACAGATAGTCAACATGCAGGTAAAATAGGTATTAACAAATAAGGTATAGGTTCTCTGGGCAAGATATTACCTGTCTTTGATGTCCTCTTGGCAGCCAATCACAGACACTGGGACAGGTAAATCACAGGGAAAAGGAACATACCGGCCAGGTGCTGCAGCAGACTCTACCGTGTATTCAGAGGTGATCAATCTCCTTCCTTCCCCAAGGATTCATCCACCCAGCGTCTTCTTGGACGGCTGCCAGATAGGTCATAACCCAGAGCTCCATGTTGGATGCGCCAAATTGATATAGATTCTTTTAAGCAAACAAATAAGTTTGAATGACTATCTGTTCCTGTCCAAATCAGAGATGATTAAAATTGCGTATACGCAGAAGTAAATTCACACTGACACACGGAGTTCAGGTTAAAAGAACTTCGAGAAAATTTAATGGCATCTGAATAAAAAGCGGGCTCGCAGACCCTTATAAAAGCAATATTACATCATCATAGAATATCAAGATAACAACAAATAAACATTATTAATTGGATTAGGTGTTAAGTGGTTAAGTCAATACCCTCCCATCAATATTATTAATTGGTTTAGCTGTTAAGTGGCTAGTTGGGCATCCTCCCATCATGGGATGTCGTCATCTTTGACAAGGGAGTGGACATAAGATACAAGCGCCATTGTTGTTTAGCACGAGGCTCGCTCGATGGGAGGGGGGGGGATCTGGCAGCCAGCCATTTTGAGTACTTGGCACCATTTAGCTTCAAGGTTAGTTTCTCAAGCTTTAGTGAATAGACATTTTATTAGTACAGTTCTCATGATCTAACTATGGCATACAATGTTTCATACTACAGGAACTTGACTGTTCCGGTGCTGCTCATAACCTTCTAGAAAAGCATTTCCTTCTAATATTCTAAATACTGTTAGGAAAAAGAATAATAGTCAATCAATAATAGGTAATTTAATAATTCTACAACACCACCATGGGAGAATGGGTCCTGTACCAGGTCCCCCCTTATTGCAGATACAAACAAAGATAGTGTGTGTGTGTGTGTGTACCCCAGTGGCAACTGGGATAGACACACAGTGGTCAGTGGGGTGGTGCCAGATCCACCCAAATGGGTCTTGACCCAAAAGACGTAGATATAAAGAAAAATAGAGTGAACGAGAAATGTCTCCCCACAGAGCAAGAGGGGGGGAGACACTGTACTGGCTTTAATTGTTAGAAAGCAAGAGCTAGAGCTAAAGGGACAGATAACAACCCAAGTAAAGAGCATAAAAGGATATCTGGTTACACTTGATCAAAAGTATAGCAACTACTGCCTACAAAGTATCCCTACTGCTCCTAATGAAAAACCTTCATGGGTGTTCTGAGTCTGTCCCTGATATCGCTATACAGATACCCTATGTAACGGATCGACGTGCACCCCGACTGGGTACCTCCGTTGAAGGATGCTCCTAGCGCTTCCTGAGGATTCCAAGCACTGCAGCAGACACCACAACCACCGAATCGGAGAAGTATACAAATGCTCTCAGGCATATGAATGCTGTAAACCGCTGAACAGGAAAAGCATACAATCCAATTCCCCCAATAACAAGACGACACTTCGCTTTGAGGTCAAGCAGAACTGACTGTGCTGGCACATACAGCCTCTTTTATTCCTAATCCACAAACATAGTACTGCCCACAGGGTTTTACAGAACAACCAATAACACACGTACATTAAAGAAAACACTCCCAGCAATTATACACAAAATCCTTCCCTCTGCCAGTGATATAATTATGGTACACAATGGGTTAACATAATTATCACAAGCAGGAAAAATACAGTTTTTATACATATACTATAACTTTAAAAATATACGTCCAATCTTCATACATATTCAGAATCAGCACACTTTAAACATAAACACTCTAAAAAATCAGACAAATCCATCCAGTAGATCAAAAGTTAGCTGGGAGTCCTTTATGACCGACCGCAAGCACATTTTCCTGCCTAAAACAGTTCCATAGATTTGGACTGTGTGGTCAGTCTATTTTACACAGAAAAATTACTAAGTCCCATTCGAATGCACGAACGGGGCCGTTCGTGCATTTAGCTTAGTATAGCAGTGAGTTCAAACTGCCGAACGGGACTTCGTCTCTGCAGCTGAAAACGGAGTGTAGGAGGAGGTAAGGGTCAGCGGTGTTCGTTGAAATGTGTAGCCGATTTCAGTTCCATGGATTTGGCTACACATACCGTAGACCTCGTTCGAATGAACAAAGATGCTTCGACTACTTCGGCACTTCGGCTACATCTGAAGTGCCAATTTAAAGCTGCAGAACTGCTCCAATACAATTTACAGGGGCAGCAAGTCTTTTAAAATCCAATCTGCTAAATTAGTCTTTAACAGGCAATATCTTCCAGGGGCCATAGTCTTAAAGGGGCATTGTTCCCAAAAGTCACAGTATGTCCCCAGAGGGTTCTTAAAGGGCCAGCAGCAGCATAATAAAATACAATATGCCCAAATACTTTATTTAAAGGGCCAAATCTCCCAGGGGCCATAGTCAGTAGGCAGGAGGCGGGCAAACAGGCTTCTCCAATGCCCAGTGGCGAGGTTGGTTTCGCCACACCCTATATCTCCTAAGCCCCCCTCAACATAACGAAATCTAAGCAAAGTCAAAATAAAATAAAAGTGCTAAACCATCAGTGCCTCCGTAAGTGCAAAAAAGTGAGTGGAAAATAACAAAACCCAACGCGCGTTTCGGTGCATACTGTTGCACCTTCGTCAGGGGCTAAGTCTTACCTCCAAATGAAGAATTTTTAAATACCCCAGCGAGCCAATCAGCAGTGAGTCTCATTACTCGATTGCTAAATATAATCAGGTGTGGAGGCGAGTTCCACAGTGGGCGGCCCAGTCAGTAGTAGTTTTAAATGAAAAACCGGGAAGGGGCCTGGCGGCACACAGGAGAGAAAACCAGCACAGTCTGCAACCTTGCGATCTCTGGCCAATCAGAGCATTGCTGCGGGTCACCATGGCAACGCTCTGACTTCTGGATATTGCGAGATACAGCACAGTCTGCAGCTCACACCCGGTCACACTCAGTCACCAGTCACCTCCTCTCTCTGTCACCTCCTCCCTCAGTCATTGTCACCAGTCACTCCCTCCCTCAGTCACTCTGTTACCCCCTCCCTCTGTCATTTTCGACCCCCTTTCCAGGTGTCTTTGTCGACCCCTCCTCAGTCACTCTGTCACCCCCTCTCTAGTTTGTTTGTTACTTATATTGATTTTAAGGTCCCTGAGGAAGTCCCAAGTTTTGGGACGAAATGCGTAGGATCATACCACTGCTGTTTTTAAACATTATAGGTGTTCATTCACCTTTTTAATTATAATAAAGCTGACAATTTTTCCTAACTTATCATCTGGAGTCCTGATTGATAGTGGCATATACGGACCCTGGAGAGGGATTCACAGCCCCCCATCGGGGGAGGCACCCTTTGAGCACATTTTATATCTTCATCCTGTGAGTGCATCTATTTACAGTGCATTTCATTGCACCTTTTTTACATTATTGGAATCTTGTATTCCATGTACTTTGTTGTATGCACTTAATACAACCAGCTCTATTCGAAATATATAAGACTACTTATTATCGTTTATTACTTGTTATTAAGATATCCTGCATTTTAGGATTTTTTGTAACTACATCCTCCTGCACAAACAGGGATGCGAAGGGTTAATCTACACCCATCTCCCAACAGTGAGGATGTTCCTGCCACTCACCTACCTATTCCCCGCCCACTAGACTGACGTTAATCACATATTGTGGTGACGTTAGATACCGGAAGGCGGAGCCTAAGGGGGTTTAAATTGTGGCGCGATACAAGGCCGGTAAGCTCTTGAGAAAGGCGCATCAGTAGCGCCGAAACGCGCGTTGAGCTTTTACCACGACCACATGGTCTATACTTCAGTTCAGTTAGTCTAGCTACTCTGTTTGCATTTAAAATATCTAGCAAGAAAGGATTGCTTTTACTCTAACTAGGGAATGGGACTTTCCTGCCGCGACCACATGGTCTACACTTCAGTTTAGGCAGTCTAGCCACTCGCTTTTACGTTTATATTTAGCAAGGAAGGTTTGCTTCCACTCTGATTGGGGAACTGAGCGTTTGCTGCGACCACATGGTCTATACTTCGTTTTCAGGCAATTCAGTTACTCTGTTTTACGTTAATATCGAGCAAGGAGGGATTGCCTCTACTCTGACTGGGGAAATTGGGACTCAGGGAATTGGTTTATATTTGGTTAATATCTCCTCGTTACCCTACAACACCTAGCACGTTAGCGGTGTATTGTAGGACCTAAGCAGCTATCTGAGAAAGCTAACCCACTAGGGAGCAATGCCTTTGTCTGCATACTAATTGTCTCACCTTATGAGCTTTTGCCGGTGAGACAACACACTCTGTTTGGGGAACTTGGGATCCAGGGCACTGGCTTCCAATTATTATTCTTTTGGCTACCTTAGTGCACCTAGTACCTTAGCTGTAATCTGACTAGGTATCTACTAGGGAGTAACGCTCTTTTGTATACCAATAGTCTCACCTTATGAGTTTTTTTCGGTGAGACTACCGAGCTCCCCATACCCATACCCTCTGTCCCATTATTATTGGGTTAATTGCTATGAGCATATTTGACTGGGTTTTTCTGCTATACTTTACCATGTAGGGGTGTTACTAGCGACTTTATACGGACCTATTCCCTTTACGTATTTTGGCCACTGCACGAGGGGAATACAGTAGCCGTTTTAGCCGTTCTATGTTGCTACTATTGGTACACTAATAGAGCCACTGTGGTTTATTTAGACTTTGTTGCTAACCACATTTGAAACTTCGATACATTGTCTACCCTACAAACCTAAATTTCAGTGGCTTACTATTACCAGTACGTTAGCGCTGAGTGTGTACAGCAATTCTTTGGACTATCTCTACCAATATATGCTCCAATTACCCTAGAAACCTACTCCCAGCCACTGGTTTACACCAGTATAATAAGTGCAGAGCCTGCACAGCAAACTCTAGACTAACTACTGTTAATACTTAATTTTATTTTATTTCTTTATCACTGTTTTGATACACCTATATCTATTGTGATACACTACTGAGTATTGATTTTCTATTTGTTTTCCCTAAGTGGGATTAATAAAAATTTGTTATTTTTTCATATATTTCTTGTTAGTTCTATACAGGCACACTTTTGCCATTATACTATGAACTAGCGTCTCTTTGGGGTATAGGGACTTGAAGGGGGAGGAGTTTTTCTTAACTGTATTACACTATATCTTGTTGTATGGTCTTTGTAGATTTAACAGCTGTTTCCCATAAGTTTTGTTGTCTATAGTATAGCCTAACCAGTTCTATTTTGAAACTTTAAATCGTGAGAGGTTTATTGCCTCTTATGGGGGGATTTGTTCCCTTTCATATTGGAAGGGACATAGGCAGGGTTGGGTTCCCCTGATATGTAATTATAGTAGAATATTTCTGCGTTGCATTGTACTAGTCTCGGTGGACCCTATGGTGTCAGCATTCCCTACATGGGTAAAGAATATCTTCTTTAAGTGCGAAATAGTGCACTCTGCACACGATATCCCTGGGGTAATCTGCTGGCAAGTACTTCGTTTTGCTCACCCTGTGGGCCCTGTCAAGCAATATCGGTGTATCTCTAGGCCTCTTCAGAATTTCCTTAAAGAGCTCCTGCAATGTGGCGTTCACATCTTCCCCAGGTTCAGCTGATTAAGGGAGGCCTCGTATCCTCAGATTGTTTTGCCGTCCTCTACAGGGAGTGCAGAATTATTAGGCAAATGAGTGTTTTGACCACATCATCCTCTTTATGCATGTTGTCTTACTCCAAGCTGTATAGGCTCGAAAGCCTACTACCAATTAAGCATATTAGGTGATGTGCATCTCTGTAATGAGAAGGGGTGTGGTCTAATGACATCAACACCCTATATCAGGTGTGCATAATTATTAGGCAACTTTCTTTCCTTTGGCAAAATGGGTCAAAAGAAGGACTTGACAGGCTCAGAAAAGTCAAAAATAGTGAGATATCTTGCAGAGGGATGCAGCACTCTTAAAATTGCAAAGCTTCTGAAGCGTGATCATCGAACAATCAAGCGTTTCATTCAAAATAGTCAACAGGGTCGCAAAAAGCGTGTGGAGAAACCAAGGCGCAAAATAACTGCCCATGAACTGAGAAAAGTCAAGCGTGCAGCTGCCAAGATGCCACTTGCCACCAGTTTGGCCATATTTCAGAGCTGCAACATCACTGGAGTGCCCAAAAGCACAAGGTGTGCAATACTCAGAGACATGGCCAAGGTAAGAAAGGCTGAAAGACGACCACCACTGAACAAGACACACAAGCTGAAACATCAAGACTGGGCCAAGAAATATCTCAAGACTGATTTTTCTAAGGTTTTATGGACTGATGAAATGAGAGTGAGTCTTGATGGGCCAGATGGATGGGCCCGTGGCTGGATTGGTAAAGGGCAGAGAGCTCCAGTCCGACTCAGACGCCAGCAAGGTGGAGATGGAGTACTGGTTTGGGCTGGTATCATCAAAGATGAGCTTGTGGGGCCTTTTCGGGTTGAGGATGGAGTCAAGCTCAACTCCCAGTCCTACTGCCAGTTTCTGGAAGACACCTTCTTCAAGCAGTGGTACAGGAAGAAGTCTGCATCCTTCAAGAAAAACATGATTTTCATGCAGGACAATGCTCCATCACACGCGTCCAAGTACTCCACAGTGTGGCTGGCAAGAAAGGGTATAAAAGAAGAAAATCTAATGACATGGCCTCCTTGTTCACCTGATCTGAACCCCATTGAGAACCTGTGGTCCATCATCAAATGTGAGATTTACAAGGAGGGAAAACAGTACACCTCTCTGAACAGTGTCTGGGAGGCTGGGGTTGCTTCTGCACGCAATGTTGATGGTGAACAGATCAAAACACTGACAGAATCCATGGATGGCAGGCTTTTGAGTGTCCTTGCAAAGAAAGGTGGCTATATTGGTCACTGATTTGTTTTTGAATGTCAGAAATGTATATTTGTGAATGTTGAGATGTTATATTGGTTTCACTGGTAAAAATAAATAATTGAAATGGGTATATATTTGTTTTTTGTTAAGTTGCCTAATAATTATGCACAGTAATAGTCACCTGCACACACAGATATCCCCCTAAAATAGCTAAAACTAAAAACAAACTAAAAACTACTTCCAAAAATATTCAGCTTTGATATTAATGAGTTTTTGGGGTTCATTGAGAACATGGTTGTTGTTCAATAATAAAATTAATCCTCAAAAATACAACTTGCCTAATAATTCTGCACTCCCTGTATTATCAATATATTCGAGGTGTCTCATCATGAGGGCTGGCCATTTGTATAGATTCCACAGTTTGGAGTTGGGTTTGTATCACCTCTCTATCTTCCTCCAGGTCTGCCACTCTGCGACCTGTTTGATTCACTTCTGTCGTCAGCGGAGCCAGCTTATTCTGGAATGTAGCCACCAATTTGGATAGCATGGCCACCATATCGTTTCTAGATTGTAAGTTTTGTAGTATGTCTCTCAAATCAGTGAAGGGATACAGTAAATGGGAACTTTTTAAATAATGAGTGACAATTTCTTATGAAATCTGAACTTTTTGTAAAACTAAAAAAAAAAGAGGATACCGCTTTCAAACATAAAGCATTTCATCAAGTTAAAGTGTTTTAGTAAACAGATTAAAGAACTGCACCAACAACAATCCTTTGTTGACTCCACTACTTTCTTTTAATAACATGAGCAGTATTCATTCAGAGATACTCTCTGCACTCTATCTTTAAGCCAATGTGCAACCTAAGAACACACAATTTCATCCAAACAAATCACTTTCTTTTTACAATAACCTTTAATAACAAAAATCCAAACATATCACATCATCATGATCTATACTATGACTGACTTCTTCATAGAATGGTAATTTCAGGGTAAAGATTATGATCCCCTCTTAAATATGGGAAATATATTGGGTGGATTGGATATTACATACACACTTTGCTTGTATTGGTGGGTGAACACCATCAGGCCCCTGGGCTCTACTTACATTGTATTTATATGATTACTGTAGCACTTTGTCCCATATCAATGAATCACATATTTGCTGTCAGTTTTGTTCTATTTTTTTTACAATGATTTATATATGTACAAGTATAGTATAGAAAAAAAAGTAAAGAAACTGTTTGCATTTCCTGATCACTTTCTCTCTTGAATTAGTAGAAAGGGGATTGCTATCCCATCAATATCAGAGCAGAGGAGAAACATTAGACCCCCTTGTCTTCTGTAGTTTGGAACTGCAAGTGATCTGGGGAGCTTAAATAAGGTTAGCTGAGGACTGGCTTAACCTAAATTACTCTAGTTACGCAAACTTGCATTTTTTGCATTTTTCAGGTGTGCCCCCAATCCTTGTTATCTTTGTTATGCAAGTTTGGAATCCAGACCAGATTCTCTTTTGTGTTAAGCACCCCCAGCAGCCCAAGCCCCCAGCTTCAGATGCCCCTTTGGAGGTGACCACAGGTACGGAACTTAGTTGCGGTCCGAATTAAAATTCAGACAAATTTTGGCATTTCGCGCATTCGGATGCTTTGGAAGTGCCGAACCGTAATGAAGTGTTTCAGATTTCTGAGAAGTGGCAAAACAGGAGAGGGAGGTAAAATGAATTGAATGATGACAGGAATCTAACCCTAACCCTTACCCCAAACTTTCTCTAACCATACCCCTAGGGGCAGGGTTAGAGTCAGGGTTAAGGGTAGGGTTATGGAATTTCGGAATTGCCGAACCGAATCAACTTTTTTGACCATGCACATCCCTAATGTATAAGGAGTTTTTGGCTAGAGATGTTGCTTGTATTATAATCTTCATTTAGCACATATTGATTTGCATTGTGAGTATATTCACCCAAGCACTAGCACTTTAATTGTTTAGTTTTTACACTTTTTAATTTATTTTCCCACAATAATTTTGTTTACTCAAAATGCTCTTACAATAGATTAATTTAATTCACTTTAGTTTATTTAGCACTATTTATTTGTCTCCCACATTTGGATTTAGAGTAGGACCCACCGATATTGGGGTACTGTGAAATAGTGGTGGGCTTAACACAATATGACCATATGGTGGAACGTAATCCACATATTTTGTCTTCTTAGGTAGGCAAATTAAGTAGCCTTATAAGATAATTAGTGTATTTTTCTGTGTGCTCCTTAATTTCATTGTATCAACTGCTACTTTCAAAACCTAAAAACTGAACTGTAATTAGTATGGGGAAAAAAACTCAGTGCTACAGGGAATTTAATCATTAAAAACAATTATATCAAAGAAGTAAAAACACTTGGATATTCTTTACCTATTAACAAACAAAATCATCTAAATAATGGTTTACTAAATGTATGCCTGTGTTTTGAACTAACAATCATTCTGAAAATGGTCCAAAAAAGTAATATATTGGGGATGATGTGTACTGTAGTCTTTGCTGCCGCCCAGTAGTGATGGGAGTGAGCACAGGACTTATCTCATTGGTAAGAAGACCAGTGGGGACTTTAGGTACCCTCTTTAATTAATTATGGTCCCCACCCGCCGCTCATGGGTGGGGACCTGGGGGGACATTAGGTCCCCCCTTTAATTAGGGTCCCCACCCGCCGCTCTTGTGTGGGGACATTAGGTCTCCCCATTATTTATTTATTTAGGGTCCCCACCAGCCGCTCTATTAGTAGCCCCCACCATGGGGATAACGGGGGACTTGGGCCAAGTCCCCCCCCCCTTATTTTACTAGCGACTGGGCAGCTATTGCTAGTAGTTTTAAATGACTGTTTAGGCGACATTCCCCTACTCGCGGCATGCTGCGAGTAGGGGCATGCGGGAGGATTTAATCTCCCTTTTATCAATATGTAGATCATAGTGACCCCCATACTGATTTACATTTAGTTTTATGACAGCGAGCAGCCACTGGTTGTTTGCTGTAGTTTAAAACTGGATCTAAATGTATCTTGTATAGAAGTGTAAAGAGTACGTGTAAAAAGTAGCTATTTAGGTCTATAACATTGTTATAGTTTATACTATAACTTTTGGTTACATGAACTCTTACCGTAGCCCTCTATCACTTTTATGTAAGATACTGATGATTTTTATACTCAGTTTTAAATGACAGCGAGCAGCCACAGGCCATAGTGACCCCCATAAGTTTTAATGAAGGCGTGGGGGGGTTGGAATTAATATTTATTACAAGGAGGGAGCTGGTAGCGCTGCCGGCTCCCTCCTTGTTTTTTTTTTTTTGCGCATGCGCACTGTTATTTCTCCATGCTGTGGGGGTTAATTCCCCTGCAACATGGAGTCTATTAAACGAACGTAACAAAACAAAAAGGTAATGCATTCGGCATTTGACGTTTTGTTTAATTTATATTTTGTTTATAGGGCTTTCGTTTACGTTTTAGGATTTTACGAAAATAATTTTCTGTAAACTAATGCAATAGTCTATGGAAGTATTCTAGCCATGGTTGCCATAAGGTATTAAAGTTTTCAGTATGATTTTTGGATGTGAGGGACATTCGCCCATTTACATACTGTTGGTTAAGCTTGCCTATGAACTGAGATTTGGATAGGCATATTTGTTGCTTCCAGTAAAGGGCAATTAGATTCCTAGCAGCTAATATAGTAAGTATTACTGGTTGTCTGAGTTTGATAAGTAAGTCTCTAGGTAAGGACAGGAACAAACCTGCTTGCATGTGTATGGGTATAGTAACAGCGTTAACGGATTGTAAGAGTTTGTTAACTGCATCCCACAGTGGTTTGATGGCTTTACAGCTCCACCATGTATGTGTCATATGCCCCTCGTCCTCACCGCATCTTCAGCATGAACGTGGTACATTTGAGTACATCTTATGGAGTCTGCTAGGTGTCAGAAACCATCAATATATGTTTCCTGTCCACATCAATATGTGAGTAGCACTGAGTGATGCATTATAAGGCATTAATAAAGGAAATCCATTCTGTTTCGGCCAGGGTAACATTAGTTTCTGTGGCCCACTTGGTCATATAAGTAGGTGGTTTACGTGGGATCCCTTGCATGATGGTTCTGTAGCAGGTTGATAATGATTTAGGTTTAGTAGGCATTTTATGGCATCTTTCATGAATTGTGTTTGCATTAGTAAAAAGGGGGTGAACATTTCATCCCTAGTGGATACATACGTCCGGATAATGCTCTTAATTTGTAGATTGTCACGTATTCATCCACACATGGAAATGTGATTAATGGCATTTACTGTTCTGGCAGGAAAAGTTGTGCCGGGCAACATTGCTGTCCTGACAGGAGGAGTTGTACCGAGCAGCAATCAATCCACAGGAGGGTTTGTGCTGAGCATCAATCATGCAAATAGGAACCTGGTAACTGCCTTTGGGGTCAAAGGCCGGTCACAACCAATCAGATCCACAGGCGGGGTATTTTTGCCCAGTTCTCCTCTTGCTCAGTGCCCTGTCGTGGTTTCCCTCGTGGTTGTCCGAGAGCGCGTTATTGATTCTGGTTATTCTGGTATTTTGACTTTGGCATTGATTTTGACTTCCCTGTTTTCTGGCATTCCTGACCCCTGGCTTTTCCTTATCGTTTTGTCTTTCTGTGTCCCTTGACCACGGCTATTCCTGACTATTCTTTGGTACGTTAGTCCGGCCATTCTAAGGTCCGGTATACATTACCTATCAGTCCTCTGTGTTACACAATTCTGCGTGCTGGATCATACTGTAATTCGGACATTACGACATGGCCATAGATCCGGTAGAATTGTGTAAGCACATAGCTGCTTGCGAAAGGAAACTGGAGGATAATGATCACCGCATGGATCAATTTGCCCGGGCCTTCAGTACGCTTCTTACCCGAACAGCGCACCTGCAACCTGCGGCCTCACCTCCACCTATAGTACACAAGGCATCTACTATCTCCCTATCTCCTCCCCTGCATTTTGATGGTAATATTCAAGAATGCCAGGGATTTCTTAACCAAATGGAGTATCATTTTGAGGCCTCACCAGGATCTTTTCCCACAGACAGAGCTAAAATTGGTTACCTAATGAATCAGTTACAGGGTAAAGCTTTAACTTGGGCCAATCCATTATGGGAGAGTAATAGGAGTGTGGCACACAATTACCAGGAGTTTCTTACGGAATTCAAACTTACGTTTGAACTTTTAGGCAGAGAGGATGAAGCCTCTACTGCCCTGATGCATATCAGAGAAGGGAACCGGTCTGTCTCGGAAAAGGGACTATCTGAGACTATGCTAGATGAGATTGCCACCAAAGACTGAAAAAGCTTAATGAATTTATTACTTTTCTCATGCAGATTGATAATAGATTGAGAACCAGAGAGGCTACTAGAAACAAGACCAGACGCATGAGTATGCATTTAGTACCCCGTTTCTCCAGTCCTGTTGTCCCTGAAATTCCTGTACAGTCCGAACCTGAACCCATGCAGTTGGGGGTCACTAGACTGTCGGAAGCAGAAAGACAATATAGTAGAAAAGAAGGCATATGTCTATACTGCGGTAGGAAGGGACATAAAAAAACAATTGTCCCATACATCCGGAACTACCACACCTAAGCACCTTAAGGGGACAGGTCTTAGGTGTAATGGAAACGTCCTCTGGAAAGAATAAAAATATGTTTCTCCTTGATATTTCTATCGCCTTTGACAAAAATAACTTTTCATGCAAAGCCCTGATGGATTCAGGTGCTGCTGTAAACTTCATGTTCAAATTGTCAAGGGTAATACTATACCTATCAAGGAGAGACTAGCTGTTGAAACTATTGATGGGAGACCACTCTCACAACCATTGATAACGCATGAAACCTTACCCATTAATATTTCCATTGGTGCCTTACATAAGGAAGAAATTATATTTCAGGTGATTACATCTCCTTCTTGTCCTATCATATTAGGATTCCCATGGCTTAGCAAGCATAACCCTCATATTGACTGGGCGGATTGTAATGAATGGTGCATCTTGCATGTCACCAAAAGAGTGGGCACTATTGAATTACCCACTAGTACACCTCAAAATCCTGAGATCCCTATACAATACCAAGACATTAAAGAAGTATTCAGCAAGACTCAGTCTAATACTCTACCTCCTCACAGACTGTTCCATTAACTTACTACCAGGCACTATGCCACCTAAGGGAGCAGTATATCCTCTATCTCCTCAGGAGAGTAGTGTAATGGAGGAATATATTAAAGGGACAGTATAGTCACCCAGACCACTTCAGCTCAAGTGGTCTGGGTGCCAGGACCCTCAGGTTTTAACCTTTCAGATGCAAACATAGCAGTTTCAAAGTGTTTACAAAAGCTTGACCTTGGAAGCGCTAAAGTGTTTACAAAAGCTTGACCTTAGAAGCGCTTACAATTTAGTGAGTATCAAGGAAAACCACGAGTGGAAGACTGCATTTAATACCAGAAGTGGACACTATGAATATCTAGTGATGCCATTCAGGTTGTGCAACGCTCCAGCAGTTTTCCAAGATTTCATTAACGATTAGTGATGTACCGAACTGTTCACCAGCGAATAGTTCCTGGCGAACATAGCGTGTTCGCGTTCGCCACCACGGACGAACACATGGGCGGTTCGATACGCCCCCTATTCGTCATCATTGAGCAAACTTTGACCCTGTGCCTCACGGTCAGCAGACACATTCCAGCAAATTAGCAGCAGACCCTCCCTTCCACACCCTCCCACCTCCCTCCCAGCATCCATTTTAGATTAATTCTGAAGCTGCATTCTTAGATAGAGGAGGGAAAGTGTAGCTGCTGCTCATTTGATAGGGAAATTGATACCTAGGCTAGGGTATTCAGTGTCCACTACAGTCCTGAAGGACTCATCTGATCTCTGCTGTAAGGACAGCACCCCAAAAAGCCATTTTTAGGGCTAGAACATCAGTCTGCTTTTCTTTTTTTTTTCCTGTGTAATGTAATTGCAGTTGCCTGCCTGCCAGCTTCTGTGTCAGGCTCACAGTGCATACTGGTGTCACAATAGCTTAAGATTGACATTTAAAAAGAAAAAACTTTTTTCACTGTAATAGATTGAAGAGCAGTTAGTTGTCTGCCAGCTTCTGTGTCAGGCTCAGTGGATACTGTGCCCATTTGCCCAGTGCCACCACTCATATCTGGTTTCACAATAGCTTATGCTTGACATTTAAAAATTTTCACTGTAATAGATTCAATAGCAGTTAGTTGCCTCCCAGCTTCTGTGTCAGGCTCACAGTGGATACTGTGCCCATTTGCCCAGTCAGTGCCACCACTCATATCTGGTGTCTCTATAGTGTGCTTTTACAAAGAAAAAAGTTTTCCAGTGTAAGCTAATAGCAGTCAGTGTCCTTAAAGCGGGTGTGTCAGGCCTTTCTTCAGCGTGTGCCCTGCAGACCCCTGCCAGTGTACTTTGACAGTTGCCACTCATATCTGGTGTCTCTATAGCGTGCTTTTACAAAGAAAAAAAGTTTTCCAGTGTAAGCTAATAGCAGTCAGTGTCCTTAAAGCGGGTGTGTCAGGACTTCCTTCAGCGTGTGCCCTGCAGACCCCTGCCAGTGTACCTTGACAGTTGCCACTCATATCTGGTGTCTCTAGAGCGTGCTTTTACAAAGAAAAAAAGTTTTCCAGTGTAAGCTAATAGCAGTCAGTGTCCTTAAAGTGGGTGTGTCAGGCCTTCCTTCAGCATGTGCTCTGCAGACCTCTGCCAGTGCACATTGCCACTCATTTCTGGTGTCACAATAGCGTGCATTTAAAACCAAAAAAACTTTCTTCACTGTTATAGATTCAATAGCAGTTAGTTGTCTTCAAGCGGGTGTCAGGCCTACAGCGTGTACTCTGCCAACCTCTGCTACTGCACAGTGCCACTCAGATCTGGTCTCACAGTAGCTTGCACGCATAGTACCACTAATCCCCAAAAAAATTACAGGCAGAGGCAGGCCACCCCGCAGGGGCCATCGTGGTTGTGGTGCTGTGATTCCGTTTGGCCCTAGAATAATGCCCAGTTTTCAGAGGCCACGTACCCTGAACTTGAAAAGTTCTGAGGACATAGTTGACTGGCTAACACAGGACGCCCAATCTTATACAGCTTCCGCTCGGAACCTTGATGCGCCATCCTCCTCCAGCTTAGCTTCAGGCACCTCTCAAGATACCACTCACCCGCTTGCGCCACCACCAAAACTAGCACCACAGCCGCTTTACTTGTTATGCCAGAGGAGTTATTCACACATCCGTTTGAAGAAATGAGTGATGCGCAACCATTATTGCCAGAGGATGTAGATAACAGGGATATGTCTCAGTCAGGCAGCATTACACACATGGACGTACGGTGTGATGATAATGATGTTGTACCCGCTGCTGCTTCCTTTGCTGAGTTGTCAGATACAAGTGAAGCGGTTGATGATGACGATGCGTCCATGGATGTCACGTGGGTGCCTGCTCGGCAAGAAGAAGAACAGGGTGAAAGTTCAGATGGGGAGACAGAGAGGAGGAGGAGACGAGTTGGAAGCAGGGGGAGGTTGTCGCAAGGAGCTAGTGGCACAGTCAGACAGCATGCATCGGCACCCGGGGTCAGCCCGACAGCACGCCAATCAAAGCATGCTGTGTCCACCACCAGAATGCAGTCATTGCAGAGCTCAGCAGTGTGGAATTTTTTGTGTGTGTCTGCCTCTGACAACAGTGATGCCATTTGCAACCTGTGCCAAAAGAAACTGAGTCGTGGGAAGTCCAACACCCACCTAGGTACAACTGCTTTGCGTAGGCACATGATCTCACATCACAAACGCCTATGGGATCAACACATGAGTACAAGCAGCACGCCTACTCTAAGCCGCCATCCTCCTCCTGGTCCAGCATCTTCAGCCACGTCAACCACTGCTATCCTCCTTGCCCCCTCTCAACCATCCGCCACTCCGTCTCCCGCTTTGAGCAGTTCCCGCTCATCTGCCCACAGTCAGATGTCTGTCAAGGACATGTTTGAACGTAAGAAGCCAATGTCAGAAAGTCACCCCTTTGCCCAACGTCTGACAGCTGGCTTGTCCGAACTACAGGGAGTGCAGAATTATTAGGCAAATGAGTATTTTGACCACATCATCCTCTTTATGCATGTTGTCTTACTCCAAGCTGTATAGGCTCGAAAGCCTACTACCAATTAAGCATATTAGGTGATGTGCATCTCTGTAATGAGAAGGGGTGTGGTCTAATGACATCAACACCCTATATCAGGTGTGCATAATTATTAGGCAACTTTCTTTCCTTTGGCAAAATGGGTCAAAAGAAGGACTTGACAGGCTCAGAAAAGTCAAAAATAGTGAGATATCTTGCAGAGGGATGCAGCACTCTTAAAATTGCAAAGCTTCTGAAGCGTGATCATCGAACAATCAAGCGTTTCATTCAAAATAGTCAACAGGGTCGCAAAAAGCGTGTGGAGAAACCAAGGCGCAAAATAACTGCCCATGAACTGAGAAAAGTCAAGCGTGCAGCTGCCAAGATGCCACTTGCCACCAGTTTGCCCATATTTCAGAGCTGCAACATCACTGGAGTGCCCAAAAGCACAAGGTGTGCAATACTCAGAGACATGGCCAAGGTAAGAAAGGCTGAAAGACGACCACCACTGAACAAGACACACAAGCTGAAACGTCAAGACTGGGCCAAGAAATATCTCAAGACTGATTTTTCTAAGGTTTTATGGACTGATGAAATGAGAGTCTTGATGGGCCAGATGGATGGATTGGTAAAGGGCAGAGAGCTCCAGTCCGACTCAGACGCCAGCAAGGTGGAGGTGGAGTACTGGTTTGGGCTGGTATCATCAAAGATGAGCTTGTGGGGCCTTTTCGGGTTGAGGATGGAGTCAAGCTCAACTCCCAGTCCTACTGCCAGTTTCTGGAAGACACCTTCTTCAAGCAGTGGTACAGGAAGAAGTCTGCATCCTTCAAGAAAAACATGATTTTCATGCAGGACAATGCTCCATCACACGCGTCCAAGTACTCCACAGCGTGGCTGGCAAGAAAGGGTATAAAAGAAGAAAATCTAATGGCATGGCCTCCTTGTTCACCTGATCTGAACCCCATTGAGAACCTGTGGTCCATCATCAAATGTGAGATTTACAAGGAGGGAAAACAGCACACCTCTCTGAACAGTGTCTGGGAGGCTGTGGTTGCTGCTGCACGCAATGTTGATGGTGAACAGAACAGAACACTGACTGAATCCATGGATGGCAGGCGTTTGAGTGTCCTTGCAAAGAAAGGTGGCTATATTGGTCACTGATTTGTTTTTGAATGTCAGAAATTTATATTTGTGAATGTTGAGATGTTATATTGGTTTCACTGGTAAAAATAAATAATTGAAATGGGTATATATTTGTTTTTTGTTAAGTTGCCTAATAATTATGCACAGTAATAGTCACCTGCACACACAGATATCCCCCTAAAATAGCTATAACTAAAAACAAACTAAAAACTACTTCCAAAAATATTCAGCTTTGATATTAATGAGTTTTTGGGGTTCATTGAGAACATGGTTGTTGTTCAATAATAAAATTAATCCTCAAAAATACAACTTGCCTAATAATTCTGCAGTCCCTGTATTAGCCCGCCAGCTTTTACCATACAAGCTGGTGGAGTCTGAGGCGTTCAAAAAATTTGTAGCTATTGGGACACCGCAGTGGAAGGTACCAGGCCGAAATTTATTTTCACAAAAAGCAATCCCCAACCTGTACTTGATTGTGCAAAAGGAAGTATTGGCATGTCTGGCACACAGTGTTGGGGCAAGGGTCCATCTGACCAATGATACCTGGTCTGCAAAGCATGGTCAGGGCAGGTATATCACCTACACTGCGCATTGGGTAAACCTGCTGACTGCTGCCAAGCATGGAATGCGTGGCTCTGCAGAGGAGTTGGTGACACCGCCACGACTTGCAGGCAGTCCTGCTGCCACCTCCTCTACTCCTCCTACTCCATCCTCTTCCATAACCTTCTCGGCTGAGTCCTCTTCTGCTGCTGCATCTTGCTCCACATCAACGGCACCCCCTTAGCTCCCCAGGTACTGTGACAAAATGGCTTTCGTCACTGGGTCTGCATGTGACAAACTGCCCTACCCCCCTATCGCTTGGAGGAGCCGGATTGCTAGCCTCTTACCCTGGGATGCCTGCCCGTTAAGTCATGGGGTCTTAAGGCACTTGGGACAGAGCCCTCTGTCTCTGGATCACATAATTCACCTTACTTGCTTGGATTGTACATTTCCCCTGTTACACTCTTATGTGGGTTCGTGCAGTTTAACTTCCATTACAGCTGGTGAACTTAAACTTTACTCGACGCTATTGAGAACTGTGTTCGTGGAATCTGAGCGCTATTCGCCTATAATATGCGCTCAGATCCAAGCTATCTGGGGGTGTGTGGAACATGGGGACTTCGTTCAGCGAAACACGAGTTATTGATTTTAATACAGTTTTGTTAAAAGGTAAAAAGCACATGTTTCTCTCTGCCCGGAGATAATTAGGTTCTCTGCAACCACTTAAGTTAATTATCTCCAGGATAGAGAGGAGGGGTTACACTCTTCCTGTGGGTGTGCATAAGAATTGTACTGTATACTGATTGGTGTATACTGATAAGAATTGTACTGTATACTGACAAGGTCCCATGTGGGAGTGTCCTTGCTGGAAGACCATCATAAAAGGGCTGAGTTTGGCCATCAATAAACACATTCGTTTTACCCCTTCATGAAGTCTCGACTCATGTTTGGGGAATTGGGAGCTATAATCACTACTTCACTCTTTTCAGCTTGGATTTCGGGAGACGCTACAAGGATCAGCGCTGCACGGATAGCAGGATCCTTTACACTGGTGGCAGCGGTGGGATTTTCTCCCGAATGGATATACAGAACCGAATCAAGTAGTGAATAGCATCCCAGCGACACATGGATTTATAATTAGGGCAACACTAGTATTCGTACAGTGCCCCTGGCTACAGCAGCATGGAATTAGCGTTCCATGAGGAGGAGCACCCGGATTACAGGGATGCAGCCCGGAAAGGCGTATGGCCCGAGGCCATGGAGGACGTGCAGCGACAATGGAGCAAGAGTCTCCCCAGTGAGGAGCAGAGGTTGCGAATGCGATTGGCGCTGCGAAAGCCTCTGCTGGGGGAGCAGCCCCTGAAGGAGTGGGTGTCGGAGCTCGAGACCCTGGTATGGCAGGAGACCTGGTTAGAGGACACATACCAGGCACTATGGTGGGACACAGTGCGGCATGCTCCCTGGATGGAGGAATACCACAGACCCGAGGGTGAGGATTACAATGGCCCTGGTCTATTATGGGAGTCCTTTGACGAAATGGATTTTGGGAGCATGGGAGAGTCCAGATTTTGGGACCATATGGACTACAGGAGAGACGTACACGATTGGCCTCCCGAAAGGGGGGTGAGAGCAGATCTAACATTCCTGGTCAGAAGGGAGTGGGAGCTGGAGCAGGACTACCAACATCTGTTCAGCTTGATCCACTCACAGCCTAACCTGCAGCACTACCACTGGCAAGACCCGGCTGAGGTACACCCTGCTCCGCTACCAGCTGCAGAGGTAGGGGACCTCATAGACTGGTCCGGGGAGGATCCACATTCGGCAGGTGGAGATGGGACCGAGGTCTCTTCACCGGTCCAGCAGGGAATAGAGAGCCCAGTCTCCTTTCCCCAGCAGCAGGACACTGTATTAAGAGTAGAGACAGTCGGTCTCCAGCAACAGAGCTGTGCAGCTAAAGGGGAGACAGTCGGTCTCCAGCAGCAGAGCTGTACAGCTAAAGGGGAGACAGTCGGTCTCCAGCAGCAGAGCTGTGCAGCTAAAGGGGGGAGACAGTCGGTCTCCAGCAGCAGAGCTGTGCAGCTAAAGGGGAGACAGTCGGTCTCCAGCAGCAGAGCTGTACATCCAAAGGGGAGACAGTCGGTCTCCAGCAGCAGAGCTGTGCAGCTAAAGGAGACAGTCGGTCTCCAGCAGCAGAGCTGTGCAGCTAAAGGAGAGACAGTCGGTCTCCAGCAGCAGAGCTGTGCAGCTAAAGGGGAGACAGTCGGTCTCCAGCAACCAGGTTTCAACCAGACTACTCCCGTAGTAGTGCTGGTACCAGGGCAGAGTACCGCTGGTCTCTGCCCACTCAGCCACCTACCAAGGCAGCCTACCAGTCCCACACACAGCCGTGGTGAGGCACCTGGACATGGACAAGTTTTTCCCTCACTCAGGTGTAGAAACCAGTTATTGTGGGAGGGCTGTACTGCTGTTTCTGTTTTGTGGGTGGGCTGCTGGACTAACAAGGGCACTGACCGGCAGGAGGTCAGATACCCTGTTAGTCCGTTTGGAAAAGGGGAGATGTGTGACAAAATGGCTTTTGTCACTGGGTCTGTGTTACAAATCGCTATTTGTAACTGGCCCTTTAAATGAAAAATTGCCCTGCTTCCCTGGATTGTGGAGAAGCCTATTTGCCAGCCTCCTTCCTTATGACTATGGCCCTGTGTGAGCGGTGATACCCCAGATGGCTATGCCATGGAGCCTATTCATATAATGAAAGACTATGGGAAAGACTTTAGCTCCGTGGCAATTGAACTGTGTGAATAGGATCTGCGCGCTATTCGGTAGTTTTGTGCGCTCAGATCCCAGCTATCTGGGGATATGTGAAATGTCTGTGTGTTGTGTGTAAAATGTGACTTTATGTGTTTTAAGGTGTTTTATGTTGTTTTGCAACCATGTGGTTAATGGAGTCTGCCTCTAGTCCTGGATAATTGAATTACTTCCCCCCATTGTCTCCAGGATAGAGGGCCCTGTAAAACCATGCTTCCAGAAGGTCAAATGCACATTTGTACTAACTTCTGAACCCCTGGTCCAATTCGTATGATTTTTGAGTATGTTGTTCCCCTGAATGGATTGATTGTGAATATGTATTTTTATGCGAATGTGATGTATATTTTGGGAGTTATGAATGTTGTGTAAAAACTGTATTCTTATTGTATGTAATAATTGGTTTAACTGTTTATCTGAGGGGAGGGAATGTGTGGGCTGCACCAGATGTGTGATTGGTGATTTTATGCCTCCCCCTGGGAGTGTCCTATTTGCATGTAACCTCAATAAAAGCCAGGCTGGGTGTTCCAGACCTCAGACCTCTTCTGACCCTCTAACTTGCAGCCTTGACTCATGTTTGTAGGGGACAGCTATAATCACTACAGGGATTGCTATGCTCGTCATACTCCCTTAGCTGTTGAGCTCTTGTAAGAGCTCTTGTTCCTGATCCTGCTTCGCTCTACAGAAGGGAGAGGTTCACCTATTGGAACCTGGAGCCTGGTCGTAGGTCCAGGGCGCAGAGCAGACGGCGAGATACCAGCCCAGCAGCGGTGGTTCGTGGAGTTCGCAGTGCTTATGGTGGCTACGGTGCTGATGGTCCTTTGGAAAGCGCTAGGAGCATCCTTTCTACGGTCCAACTTCCAGCCAGCCTGGAGGCAACCGTAACATTTGGTGGCAGCGGTGGGATGGCGTCCTAGCGCAAGGAGCAGCACCCCAACAGCACTGGTATCGTATGAGAGTTATTGAGGGCAACGCTAGCCACTGCGCAGCGTCCCTACCTTGAGCAGCATGGAGCCAGCCAGTCCGTGCACAGCAGCCGAAATGGAGGAGAGGTTCCTCAACAGATTGCATGGCTTCCTATCCTGGAGAGATGGGGAAGTCTCAGAAGAGGAGATGTGTGGGTACAGACATGAGGCCAGATTTGAGCTGTGGGAAGAAGCCCTACAGGAAGTTCAACGTTGGCGAGGAGATCGTAGTATCAGCCGAGAGCAGCAAATCCAGGCTCGAATGGCAGAGCGGATGCCCTTCCTGGGCAAACAACCCCTTCCAGTGTGGGTAGCTAAACTAGAGAAACTAGTATACAACGAACTGTGGCTCGACACCGCATACCAGGCGCTACAGTGGTACGCAACTCAGCTCGCTCCAGAGATGGCTGAGTATGAATTCCCAGAGTGTGGGGATTTCGATGGCCCTGATCTATTCTGGGAGAATATGGACGATGATGACTTTGGTAGGGCTACAGATTCACGCTTCTGGGACCTGTTTGATGACCGGGAAGACAAGCTGGGCCTCCCTAGAACTATTAACCTAGAGGCAGATCTGCGGTACCTAGTCACCAACGAATGTGACCTTGAGTGGAAGTACCAGCACCTCATCGATGGGTCCCGGGAAGAGACACCCGGTCCCCTTCCTCCACGGCATCCAGAGGTACCCCAGGAGAGCACAGCAGCAGAGCCAGGTCGAGAGCCCTTCAGCTGGCAGGACATCGTAGGGGTATACTGGGAGGAACCTCCGATGGCAGGTGGAGATGGGACCGCAGTCTCTCTACCGGCCCTACAGGGATGCTGGGCAGGAGGCCCAGATCCCCAACCCCAGGGTGAGTTACAGGGAGAGGAGAGCAACGACCTCCCTCCCCAGCGGCAGCGTGAGTTAAAGGGAGAGGAGAGCAGCGACCTCCCTCCCCAGCGGCAGTGCACTGTACAGAGGGAAGAGACAACCGGTCTCCTTCCCCAACCACAACCAGAGGTACCCGAGGCAGCAGGCCTCAAAGACTGGTCCTGGGAGGACCCCCAGCAGGCAGGTGGAGATGGGACCGCAGTCTCTCTACCGGCCCTACAGGGATGCTGGGCAGGCGGCCCAGATCCCCAGCGGCAGCCTGAGTTACAGGGAGAGGAGAGCAGCGACCTCCCTCCCCAGCGGCAGTGCACCGTGCAGAGGGAAGAGACAACCGGTCTCCTTCCCCAACCCCAACCAGAGATACCCGAGGCAGCAGGCCTCATAGAATGGTCCTGGGAGGACCCCCAGCAGGCAGGTGGAGATGGGACCGCAGTCTCTCTACCGGCCCTACAGGGATGCTGGGCAGGCGGCCCAGATCCCCAGCGGCAGACCCAGCTACAGGGAGGGGAGAGCATCGACCACCCTCCCCAGCCGGAGTATGCCTTCCAGGGAGAGGAGACAACCGGTCTCTCTCCCCAGCCGCAGCATGTTCCACAAGAAGCGGAGAACATCGACCTCCCTTCTCAACGGCCGCAGGAGTATCAGGAGGAGGAGGTAAGCCAATTCCCCCCTCCTCAGCTAACTTCTAACCTGGGCCCAGGGTTAACAGTTCCCTTTGCCCCCGGGCAGGACTATGCCCCAATTCCCCCAGCAGAAGCGCTGGCACCAGGGCAGAGTGCCGCTGGCCTCTGCCCCCCAAGTACTACCAGCTATTTGCCCAGCTGCACCCGGAAGGCAGCGAGTGCTGCATGTTTACCCTACAACCTGGGACCTACAGGCCAGTACTATTTATTGTGGGGGGGCTTCTCTGCCAATGTTTATTTGTGGGTGGGCTGCGAGACTAACTTAGGCACTGACCGACAGAAGGTCAGGTGCCTGGTTAGTCTCCCTCCAAAAGGGGAGATGTGTTACAAATCGCTATTTGTAACTGGCCCTTTAAATGAAAAATTGCCCTGCTTCCCTGGATTGTGGAGAAGCCTATTTGCCAGCCTCCTTCCTTATGACTATGGCCCTGTGTGAGCGGTGATACCCCAGATGGCTATGCCATGGAGCCTATTCATATAATGAAAGACTATGGGAAAGACTTTAGCTCCTTGGCAATTGAACTGTGTGAATAGTATCTGCGCGCTATTCGGTAGTTTTGTGCGCTCAGATCCCAGCTATCTGGGGATATGTGAAATGTCTGTGTGTTGTGTGTAAAATGTGACTTTATGTGTTTTAAGGTGTTTTATGTTGTTTTGCAACCATGTGGTTAATGGAGTCTGCCTCTAGTCCTGGATAATTGAATTACTTCCCCCCATTGTCTCCAGGATAGAGGGCCCTGTAAAACCATGCTTCCAGAAGGTCAAATGCACATTTGTACTAACTTCTGAACCCCTGGTCCAATTCGTATGATTTTTGAGTATGTTGTTCCCCTGAATGGATTGATTGTGAATATGTATTTTTATGCGAATGATGTATATTTTGGGAGTTATGAATGTTGTGTAAAAACTGTATTCTTATTGTATGTAATAATTGGTTTAACTGTTTATCTGAGGGGAGGGAATGTGTGGGCTGCACCAGATGTGTGATTGGTGATTTTATGCCTCCCCCTGGGAGTGTCCTATTTGCATGTAACCTCAATAAAAGCCAGGCTGGGTGTTCCAGACCTCAGACCTCTTCTGACCCTCTAACTTGCAGCCTTGACTCATGTTTGTAGGGGACAGCTATAATCACTACAGGGATTGCTATGCTCGTCATACTCCCTTAGCTGTTGAGCTCTTGTAAGAGCTCTTGTTCCTGATCCTGCTTCGCTCTACAGAAGGGAGAGGTTCACCTATTGGAACCTGGAGCCTGGTCGTAGGTCCAGGGCGCAGAGCAGACGGCGAGATACCAGCCCAGCAGCGGTGGTTCGTGGAGTTCGCAGTGCTTATGGTGGCTACGGTGCTGATGGTCCTTTGGAAAGCGCTAGGAGCATCCTTTCTACGGTCCAACTTCCAGCCAGCCTGGAGGCAACCGTAACAGTCTGCATGTGACAAACTGCCCTACCCCCCTATTGCTTGGAGGAGCCGGATTGCTAGCCTCTTACCCTGGGATGCTGGCCCGTTAAGTCATGGGGTCTTAAGGCACTTGGGACAGAGCCCTCTGTCTCTGGATCACATAATTCACCTTACTTGCTTGGATTGTACATTTCCCCTGTTACACTCGTATGTGGGTTCGTGCAGTTTAACTTCCATTACAGCTGGTGAACTTAAACTTTACTCGACGTTATTGAGAACTGTGTTCGTGGGATCTGAACGCTATTCGCCTATAATATGCGCTCAGATCCAAGCTATCTGGGGGTGTGTGGAACATGGGGACTTCGTTCAGCGAAACATGAGTTATTGATTTTAATACAGTTTTGTTAAAAGGTAAAAAGCACATGTTTCTCTCTGCCCGGAGATAATTAGGTTCTCTGCAACCACTTACCATATATACTCGAGTATAAGCCGAGTTTTTCAGCACATATTTTTTGTGCTGAAAAACCCCAACTCGGCTTATACTCGAGTCAATAGTCTGTATTATGGCAATTCACATTGCCATAATACAGACTGGGGGCTGTGGGGGCTGTCAGAGCTGTAACTTACCTGTCCTGCAGCTCCTGTCAGCTCTCTCCTCCTCCGCGCCGTCCGTTCAGCACCTCGGTCAGCTCCCAGTGTAAGTCTCGCGAGAGCCGCGGCTCTCGCGAGACTTACAGTGTGAGCTGACTGAAGAGCTGACCGGACGGCACGGAGGAGGAGAGAGCTGACAGGAGCTGCAGGACAGGTAAGTTACAGCTCTGACAGCCCCCACAGCCCCCACTGGACTACCAATGCTGGACCACCAGGGAAGGAGAGCCCCCCTCCCTGCCATATATCAAGCAGGGAGGGGGGACGAAAAAAAAAATATAGTAATAATAAAAAAATAAAAATTATAATTAAATTAAATAATAAAAAATAATAAATAATAATAATTAAATAAAATAATAATAATAAATAATAATAATAAAAAATTAAAATAATAAAAAAAAATTGCCCACCCCCCACCAGGGCTCTGCAACACACACACACACACACACACCACTCATACACACACACACACACTGCATTCATACAAACACACTGCACTCATACACACACACTGCATTCTCATACACACACACGCTGCACTCATACACGCTGCATTCTCATACACACACACTGCACTTATACACACACACTGCATTCTCATACAAACACTGCACTCATACAAACACGCTGCACTCATACAAACACGCTGCACTCATACAAACACGCTGCACTCATACAAACACGCTGCACTCATACACTCACACTGCATTCATACACTCACACTGCATTCATTATACACACACTGCATTCATTATACACACACTGTAAATAAATATTCAATTAATATATTTTTTTTTTAGGATCTAATTTTATTTAGAAATTTACCAGTAGCTGCTGCATTTCCCACCCTAGTCTTATACTCGAGTCAATAAGTTTTCCCAGTTTTTTGGGGTAAAATTAGGGGCCTCGGCTTATATTCGGGTCGGCTTATACTCTAGTATATACGGTAAGTTAATTATCTCCAGGATAGAGAGGAGGGGTTACACTCTTCCTGTGGGTGTGTATAAGAATTGTACTGTATACTGATTGGTTCTGTATTTTCTGTTTCAGTCTTCCACAAGGTCCCATGTGGGAGTGTCCTTGCTGGAAGACCATCATAAAAGGGCTGAGTTTGGCCATCAATAAATACATTCGTTTTACCCCTTCATGAAGTCTCGACTCATGTTTGGGGAATTGGGAGCTATAATCACTACTTCACTCTTTTCAGCTTGGATTTCGGGAGACGCTACAAGGATCAGCGCTGCACGGATAGCAGGATCCTTTACAGGTACTATTCCACATCCCGGATACAGCAGTGTCACACCGTCTTGGGTTTGACTTGCTTGAAAGCAGAGAGTCACACTGGACAAGCACTCCTGTCCGCCCTGAACGCACAGGTGGAAAAGTGGCTGACTCCGCAGCAACTGGATATCGGCAAAGTGGTTTGTGACAACGGAAAAAATTTGTTAGCAGCATTGAAGTTGGGCAAGTTGACACATGTGCCGTGCATGGCACGTGTGTAATCTGATCGTACAACGCTTTGTGCATAAGTACACAGGCTTACAGGACGTCCTGAAGCAGGCCAGGAAGGTGTGCGGCAATTTCAGGCGTTCCTACACGGCCATGGCTCACTTTGCCGATATCTAGCGGCGAAACAACATGCCAGTGAGGCGCTTGATTTGCGACAGCCCGACACGTTTGAATTCAACACTCCTAATGTTCGACCGCCTGCTCCAACAAGAAAAAGCTGTTATTGAATATTTGTATGACCGGGGTGCTAGGACAGCCTCTGGGGAGCTGGGAATTTTTTTGCCACGTTACTGGACGCTCATGCGCAATGCCTGTAGGTTCATGAGTCCTTTTGAGGAGGTGACAAACCTAGTCAGTCGCACCGAAGGCACCATCAGCGACATCATACCATTTGTTTTCTTCCTTGAGCGTGCCCTGCGAAGAGTGCTGGATCAGGCCGTAGATGAGCGTGAAGAGGAAGAGGAAGAGTTGTGGTCACCATCACCACCAGAAATAGCCTTATCAGCATCGCTGGACCTGCAGCAACACTGGAAGAGGATTGTGAGGAAGAGGAGTCAGAGGAGGAATGTGGCTTTGAGGAGGAGGAGGAAGACCAACCACAACAGGCATCCCAGGGTGCTCGTTGTCACCTATCTGCTACCCGTGGTGTTGTACGTGGCTGGGGTGAAGAACATACCTTCATTGACATCAGTGAGGAGGAGGAACGGGAAATGAGTAGCTCGGCATCCAACCTTATGCAAATGGGGTCTTTCATGCTGTCGTGCCTGTTGAGGGACCCTCGTATAAAAAGGCTGAAGGAGAACGACCTGTGCTGGGTGTCCACGCTACTAGACCCCCGGTCTCTATTCTGCTCTGTGTCAGTGTGTATCCGGGGCTTTGAGGACAGGTATCAATCCATACCTGCCAAGTGACCCTATGTAAGGGGAACAGTCCCTATTCTGCTCTGTGTCAGTGTGTATCAGGGTCTCTGAGGACAGGTGTCAATCCATATGTCAAGGTGTCAATCCATATGTCAAGGTGTCAATATGTCATATGTCAGATGTCAAACCATATCTATTGCGATTTAGGAAAGTTTAGGTGATTTTTGCCCTTTATGGATTAAAACCAGACTCTGCATCAACTGTGTAATTTTCCATGGGAGTTTTGCCATGGATCCCCCTCCGGCATGCCACAGTCAAGGTGTTAGTCCCCTTGAAAAAACTTTTCCATCACTTCCATCAATTTTTTTAAAAATTCGCCTGCCCATTAAAGTCAATGGCGGTTCGCCCGGTTTGCGGAAGTTTGCATCCACCATTCGCGAACCGAAAATTTCGTGTTCGCGACATCACTATTAACGATGTACTCATTACATTACATTTACTCGTTTGTCTTGGTCTATCTGGATGATATCCTTATTTATTCTCCTGACCTCCAGTCTCACCACGATCACATTAAACAAGTTCTGCAAACCTTGTTAAAAACCAACTTTATTGTAAATTTGAAAAAATTTATCTTTGACCAGTCTGAAGTACAGTTTTTAGGATATAATATTTCTGCCTCGGGATTTCAGGTGGATCCTAAAAAACTAGAGTCTGTTCTACAGTGGCCTTTACCCACTGGGTTGAAAGCCATTCAAAGGTTCATTGGTTTTGCCAGTTATTACAGAAGATTTATAGGGATAGGGACAGTGGTGTATCTTGGTTTTGTGCTGCCCTAGGCAGGACAAAACTCAGACACCCCCCCCCCCCCCCGCGCGCGCGTGCGCCACCCCCACCCAACCCTTCCCCCCTGCCCCGCCTTCTAAATACACACACATTCACTGACAGATACGCATACACTAGCTAACAGACACACACAGTCGGACACACACAGTCGGACACACACACTAACAAACACACACAGTCGGACACACACACACACTAACAGACACACACAGTGAGACACACACACTAACAAACACACACAGTCGGACACACACACTAACAAACACACACAGTCGGACACCAGTGGTGTATCTTGGTTTTGTGCTGCCCTAGGCAGGACAAAACTCAGACACCCCCCCCCCCGCGCGCGCGTGCGCCACCCCCACCCAACCCTTCCCCCCTGCCCCGCCTTCTAAATACACACACATTCACTGACAGATACGCATACACTAGCTAACAGACACACACAGTCAGACACACACAGTCGGACACACACAGTCGGACACACACAGTCGGACACACACACACACTAACAAACACACACAGTCGGACACACACACACACACTAACAGACACACACACAGTGAGACACACACACTAACAAACACACACAGTCGGACACACACACAATAACAGACACACACAGTGAGACACACACACTAACAAACACACACAGTGGGACACACACACTAACAAACACACACAGTCGGACACACGCACACTAACAGACACACACAGTGAGACACACACACTAACAAACACACACAGTCTGACACACACACACTAACAAACACACACAGTCGGACACACACACACTAACAAACACACACAGTCGGACACACACACACACTAACAGACACACACAGTGAGACACACACACTAACACACACACACTAACAGACACACACTGTCGGACACACAGTCAGACACACACACTAACAGACACACACACTAACACACACAGTCACAGACACACACTAACAGACACACACACACACACTAACAGACACACACACACACACACTAACAGACACACACACACACACACACACAGTCAGACACACACAGTCAGACACACACACACACACTCACATTAACACATTTTTTTTATTATTTACTCCCCCCCCCCCTACCTTTGGGAATGCTGGGGGTGGGGGGGTTCTCCTATTCCCTGGTGGTCCAGTGGCTGCAGGACGGCACTGGCGGGCAGGCTGGGCGGCCGGCGAGGGAGCTCTTCCCCTGAGCTCTCTGCTCAGCTCCCTTGCGCGCCGCCCGCAGAGTGAGGCTGGGAGGCGGAGCCGGAATATGACGTCATATTCCGGCTCCCAGTCTCACTCTGTGGGCGGCGCGCGAGGGAGCTGAGCAGAGAGCTCAGGGGAAGAGCTCCCTCGCCGGCCGCCCAGCCTGCCCGCCCAGCAACCAGCCCAGCATGTCTGTTAGCCGCAAGGCTAACAAGACATTTGCCTTGGGCATTTGGGGGCGGCGTTTTTTGCCGCCCCCTGGAAAATGCCGCCCAAGGCAAATGCCTTGTTTGCCTCGCGGCTAATACGCCCCTGGATAGGGATAGGGAAGGGATTTTCTTCAGTAATAGCCCCCATCACCAATATGACACGCATATAAGGAGGCTATTGAATCCTTTGAAACTCTCAAACAGCGGTTTGCCTCCGCCTACATATTGATACATCCTGACACCAGTAAGCCTTTCATACTGGAGGTTGATGCTTCAGAGACAGGGGTAGGGGCAGTTCGCTCCCAGAGGGAGAGCCAGGAAACTCTGTTACATCCTTGTGGTTACTTTTCTAGAAAGTTGTCTCCTGCTGAGCGCAATTACGATATTGGCAATAGAGAATTGTTGGCCATTATTCTAGCTCTCAAGGAGTGGCGACATCTTTTAGAGGGTTCCAAGACCCCCTTTTAATCATTACTGAACACAAAAACCTGGCTAACATAGGAGATGCCAAGCGATTATCTTCAAGACAAGCTAGGTGGTCTCTATTTCTTTCTCACTTTAATTATTTAATCACTTAGACCTGGTTCTAAAAATTTCAAGGCCGATGCCTTGTCCAGGCAGTTTGATACTGAGGCTATACTAGAGCAAGAAACGTCCCATATCATTCTCCCGGAATGTATCATTGCGTCCACTGTCCTTTCATTGTCCTCTCCACTGCTTGGCTCCATCATGGAGGCTCAGTCTCTGACTGGTAACTGCCTCTTGGGTCAAAGGCTGGTTACAACCAATCAGATCCACAGGCAGGGTATTTAGGCCCAGTTCTCCTCTTGCGCAGTGCACTGTCATGGTTTTCCTTGTGGTTGTCTGAGAGCGCGTTATTGATTCTGTTTTTTCTGGTTATTTGACTTTGGCATTGATTTTGACTTCCCTGTTTTCTGGCATCCCTGACCCCTGGCTTTTCCTTATCGTTGTGTCTCTTTCTGTGTCCCTTGACCTCGGCTATTCCTGACTATTCTTTGGTACGTTAGTCCGGCCATTCTAAGGTCTGGTATACGTTACTTATCAGTCCTCTGTGTTACACAATTCTACGTGCTGGATCATACTGTAATGCTGACACCCCCATCTATATGGTATGGCTTTGCACAGGGTTGTTGTCACTGGACCAAAGGATTTCTGCCAGAGTAATGTGGCTCTGATGAGGTTTTGAAAGAATAAGAGCTTTGAGTCCTCAAACTCTAGTGGTGTTTTATGTTTCAAAGCAGTCATTATCTGTATCTTGTTTTGTATTGTTACACATCGTAGGATGATATCCCTGGAGGTGTCGGGTGAGTTGCGGACAGAGCTTGTTACACGATATATCCCATCCAGGGTAATTTTCTTTGTCACTTTTTGTGACAGGATTGATGTCAGGAGGCGCTGAATGTAATGCGGCAGTTCTTCAGTAGTGATTGTGTTGGGTATGCCGTGGATTTTTATGTGTGTCCAGCGTTGTTTGTCTTCGAGGGACATTATTTGAGCCGCTAGTACTTGTTGTTCCACGTGTAGCTTTTGGACTGAGTTCTTCAGGGTGTTCACATTGTCGTGGACACTTGCTATGTCTTCTTCTGTGCTTGTGACTCGGTCTGTGACCTGTTGTATGTCTCTTTTAATCAGGGCTACATCAGCTGCAAGTAGCTTCTGAATATCTACCAGGAGTGCTTACAGGTCCCCTTTGGTAGTGGGGGTTGAATCCTCTGACAAGAGCTGGGGTTTGGAAGGCTCAGCCTGGGGGTTCTGTGTGTCTGGGGTTTCCGCTTCATCTGACTCTGGGCCGGGGGCCATGTTTGGCGGGTGTTCCGCGTATGTTGGCGTGGCTTGTGCTGTTCGTAGCAACATTTTCCCAATGTCCCTACCTTGAGTGCCGATGCCTGAGGTAGGTTTAGGAGTGCGACAGCCCATGGTGGGAGTGCCAGGTGTGTTAGGCCGGGAGTATTCGGGCTAGCCGCGACCCTCTCCCGGTCCGCCAAGAAGCGACTCGAGGCTTAGGATTGGCCTAGCGCAGTAGGCCGCGGGTTTGAGCCGCTGCCTGGGTTGCTTGTCGACTTGAAAGAATGGCATCAATCTGTGTGTCTCGTCGTCGTGGTGCAGGGTAGGTACTTTTTGTGTTGGCTGCCCCAGATCCTAACAAAAGATTTATTGTCCACACAGACGCTTCAATGTTTGGACTGGGGGCAGTATTAAGTCAGATCGGAGAGGACGGAGTAGAGCACCCGGTAGCATACCTGAGTCGGGAGCTGCTGCCAAGGGAGGTCAGTTATGCAGCTATTGAAAAAGAGTGCTTGGCACTGGTCTGTGTGCTCAAAAAAACTCACTCCTTATCTCTATGGCCGGGCCTTCACTCTCATTACTGACCACAATCCCTTGGTCTGGCTCAGCCAGGTCTCAGGGGATAATGCCCGTTTACTACGCTGGAGTTTGGCCCTTCAGCCCTTTGATTTCACTATCCACTACCGCCCAGGCAAGCAAAACGAATGCGGACAGGCAGTCCCGTCAAACTGACTTACTATCAGAATAAACATTGAACTTCCCGTCAGCCCCTACTGGACCAGGAAAGGTCCAACCGTGTCTGCCAGAGCAAAAGGGGGGCCATTGTGAAGAATCACCCTTCCTTCATTCGACTATTTCCCTCCCTGCTACTGTATTCGTTAGATTATTTACCTTATTCGTTACTTCATGTTCGTCAAAAGCCCTTGTTCGGTAAAATAGGACCACCCTGGGTAGCAATTAGAATGTAGAATCTTGTGAAACCGCAAGTTAATTGAGTGCTCCTGGGTGGCCGCCATTACGGGACCCGAACACGTGGCGAGAACAATGAATGGCGGCCATCTTAAACTCCCGAACGGCCGGTCAGCGGGACTTTGGCATCGAGCGCCTGGAACTATTTTCGGCATGGCCCTCCAGCATGACCCAGTCCCCCATGGAAGTCCCGTATGACTTATTTCCACGAACTTGACACGAACGGATTTTCGTGAAATTTAAGTATGTTGCTACCCAGACCATCAGGTACCCATGGATGTAAAATTTATATTGATATGTAATATGGAAAGTATTTTAAAAAATTGTAAAACTGAAAATTTTCTGGCCAGTAGATAATTGAGTTTAGCATGCTGCTCAAACCCAATTATCTAGCCTGGCCCAGAGGAGGAGTTTGTATTGTATAAATTGTGTGCTCTGTGTGCCATTAAATCAGTCTTGTTCCAGCATTAAGCTTTGGCTCATGTGTGGATTATTTGGCGATACCAGCGATATTTGTTCCTGCAGATTATTGGAGTTATTCTGCTATTGGGAAAAGGAATACTAGACGGTGATACTGATTACTACAGTCACACTTAAGTCTTCATTCATCTATGAATAAAGATGAGCTACCGGGTGATACACGGATTCATTCTATATTCTATTCATTGCCTTTTTCCTTTGTGGCAGGAGGAAGGGGAGCGGATAGGGAAGGGAAAAATAATAACAATCAGGATTGAATTATATATGGGTTGCTATCTCCCTTTACTCCCCCCCCTCCCCCCCCTTCCTACTCTCTCTTCCAGCATCACCATCTCTTCGTCTCGGAGAGAAAGGAAGGGGTGAGACAAAAAAAAGTTTACATTTTATATATATATTTATATTTATATACACACACCTCTTGGGTGGGCAAAAAAATCTATGTTGCCAATCTTTACTAGATTGTTTTTTGTTAGGAAAAAACACCTTGGTTTTCTCTTTTTCTTTTCCTCCTTCCCTCCAATTCCTATCTTCATTCTTTATTCTTTTCCTTTATTCTTTTCCCTCTATCTCCCTCTTTCGTGATTTAGATGTATTTATATGTACACCTCTTTCTTACTTGGTGACATTATTTGTATACAGTGTTCAGCATAAACAATTTTTATATATATATATATATATATATATATATATTTATATAAAATTCTGTGTTGTGCCACACATTTCTTGTGTTTCAAACTATTAATATTATTTATCTTTTCCTCTTTTTTTCCCCTTCCTCTCCCTTCTTCCCCTTTTCATCACAATCTTATACATGGTTTAAATGTACAAATGTATATAGCCCCCCAAAAATCTTACTGTGTAATATATTACAAGTGTACTATTCATCTTGTGCACACTTAAACAGCGTTTGTAAATATTTCCTATTCTACTGGATTCAAATATTAATTTAGAAATACTGTGAAAAAGATATCCTATCACTAATAATTCTCAAGTTGTGACACATAAAACCATCATTCAGTATGTGTTAAGTAGTGATGTCGCGAACACAAAATTTTCGGTTCGCGAATGGCGGATGTGAACTTCCGCAAACGTTCGCGAACCGCCGAACCGGGCGAACCGCCATTGACTTCAATGGGCAGGCGAATTTTAAAACCCACAGGGACTCTTTCTGGCCACAATAGTGATGGAAAAGTTGTTTCAAGGGGACTAACACCTGGACTGTGGCATGCCGGAGGGGGGTCCATGGCAAAACTCCCATGGAAAATTACCCAGTTGATGCAGAGTCTGGTTTTAATCCAGAAAGGGCAGAAATCACCTAACATTCCTAACTCACAATGGATATGGATTGACACCTGACATATTGACACCTTGACATATGGATTGACACCTGTCCTCAGAGACACTGATACAAACTAACACAGAGCAGAATAGGGACTGTTCCCCCTACATAGGGTCACTTGGCAGATATGGATTGTCACCTGTCCTCAAAGCCCCTGATTAGCACTGACACAGAGCAGAATAGAGACTGTTCCCCGTCCTCAGAGCCCATGATACACACTGACACAGAGCAGAATAGGGACTGTTCCCCCTACATAGGGTCACTTGGCAGATGTGGATTGACACCTATCATAAGGATCCCTGATACACACTGACACAGAGCAGAATAGGGACTGTTCCCCCTACATAGGGTCACTTGGCAGATATGGATTGACACCTGTCCTCAGAGACCCTGATACACACTGACACAGAGCAGAATAGGGACTGTTCCCCCTACATAGGGTCACTTGGCAGATATTAATTGACACCTGTCCTCAGAGACACTGATACACACTGACACAGAGCAGAATAGAGACTGTTCCCCCTACATAGGGTCACTTGGCAGATATGGATTGACACCTGTCCTCAAAGCCCCTGATTAGCACTGACACAGAGCAGAATAGAGACTGTTCCCCGTCCTCAGAGCCCATGATACACACTGACACAGAGCAGAATAGGGACTGTTCCCCCTACATAGGGTCACTTGGCAGGTATGGATTGACACCTGTCCTCAGAGACCCTGATACACACTGACACAGAGCAGAATAGGGACTGTTCCCCTTACATGGGGTCACTTGGCAGATATGGATTGACACCTGTCCTCAGAGACCCTGATACACACTGACACAGAGCAGAATAGGGACTGTTCCCCCTACATAGGGTCACTTGGCAGATATGGATTGACACCTATCCTAATGATCCCTGATACACACTGACACAGAGCAGAATAGGGACTGTTCCCCCTACATAGGGTCACTTGGCAGATATGGATTGACACCTGTCCTCAGAGACCCTGATACACACTGACACAGAGCAGAATAGGGACGGTTCCCCCTACATAGGGTCACTTGACAGATATGGATTGACACCTATCCTAATGATCCCTCATACACACTGACACAGAGCAGAATAGGGACTGTTCCTCTTACATAGGGTCACCATTTTTAGCCCAAGGCAGCTCATCTCTGTAACGGATCCTTCCGTTAATGGACGCTTCCTAGCTTATGCCGAGGACCACAAGCACCGCACCGAGGACCACAACCACCGCAGACTCCGCAGCTTGACTGGAGTCTCGCCGTCTTCCTTCAACCCTGGATCAGCTTCTGTCCTCCAGGACCGTGTGGGAAAGACCTCTTCCTTCCACCAAGTATGAACCTCCATCATCCAGTACTGTGTGGGGAAGGACTCTCCTCCAAGGAGAGCGTAACAAGAACAGCTTCTAAAAGAACTAAGTGATTCAAGCTCAGGGGAGTACGCAGAGCATAGCAATCCCCAGTGTGATTATAACAGCTCCCTCCAATAACGAGACAAGGCTACATTTTGAGGGATGAAGATGAAATGTCTAAAATGTTATTTTACTTGGGACTAGCCCACATGGTCAAAACATTAACATTGCTGTGAAAACTCAATAAAATTACAAACAGTCAAATCATAGCAGGCAACATACAGTGACTTATTATAACATAATTAAATATTCATAAATGGGTGGGGAAGACCATAATTAACACAAAATGTCTCTCCTGCATGCAGAATTAGCAATATGCAAATCTACCCGAATATGCAAATTACCAGTCTTGCTATTCAGGTAGTGCATATTACTGTTGCTACCAACAGAGGGCACTACACAAGCTCCATAGTAAATCCACCTAGTTGGTAGCAATCCTCAGCAGTACAGGAGAGCAGGCAATACATTTCACAGTACACACACACACTATAAACAATTACATTACACACACCCTGCACCTATAATGGGTACAGGGTGACTAAAACATAAGAGAAATAAAGCAACATACATAAATAGTCTGTCTGAAGGTAGAATAAGGGCTTTAAAGCCACATTCATCAAATAGGCACTTGTGGAAAGCAGGCCTCTCCAGGACCAAGTGGCGAAGGGCACTTCATCACAATCTCATCAGGCCTTTTTTAGTCGAATGTATCACCCACTGTCAGTCCCTTTGGGATCCATCCCTCATTCATCTTAATAAAGGTGAGGTAATCTAGACTTTTTTGACCTAGGCGACTTCTCTTCTCAGTGACAATACCTCCTGCTGCACTGAAGGTCCTTTCTGACAGGACACTTGAAGCGGAGCAGGCCAGAAGTTCTATCGCAAATTGGGATAGCTCAGGCCACAGGTCAAGCCTGCACACCCAGTAGTCAAGGGGTTCATCGCTCCTCAGAGTGTCGATATCTGCAGTTAAGGCGAGGTAGTCTGCTACCTGTCGGTCAAGTCGTTCTCTGAGGGTGGATCCCGAAGCGCTGTGGCGATGCGTAGGACTTAAAAAGCTCCGCATTTTTTAAAAGATCCTGTCCTTGCCGGCGTGGTCGTGGGAGGAGGAGGGTGACTTTCACCTCTTCCCCTGTTAGATTCCCGTTGTGCTGTGACATCACCCTTATACGCTGTGTAAAGCATACTTTTTAATTTATTTTGCAAATGCTGCATCCTTTCCGACTTGTTGTAATTTGGTAACATTTCCGCCACTTTCTGCTTATACCGCGGATCTAGTAGCGTGGACACCCAGTACAGGTCGCTCTCCTTCAGCCTTTTAATACGAGGGTCCCTCAACAGGCAGGACAGCATGAAAGACCCCATTTGCACAAGGTTGGATGCCGAGCTACTCATTTCCCGTTCCTCCTCCTCAGTGATCTCAATGAAGGTATGTTCTTCCCCTTCCTCTTCACGCTCAACTACGGCCTGATCCAGCACTCTTCGCAGGGCACGCTCCAGGAAGAAAACAAATGGTATGATGTCACTGATGGTGCCCTCGGTGCGACTGACTAGGTTTGTCACCTCCTCAAAAGGACGCATGGAGGCATTGCGCATGAGCATCCAGTAACGTGGCAAAAAATTCCCAGCTCCCCAGAGGCTGTCCTAGCACCCCGGTCATACAAATATTCATTAACGGCTTTTTCTTGTTGGGGCAGACGGTCAAACATTAGGAGTGTTGAATTCCAACGTGTCGGGCTGTCGCAAATTAAGCGCCTCACTGGCATGTTGTTTCGCCGCTGGATATCTGCAAAGTGCGCCATGGCCGTGTAGGAACGCCTGAAATGGCCACACACCTTCCTGGCCTGCTTCAGGACGTCCTGTAAGCCTGTGTACTTATGCACAAAGCGTTGTACGATCAGATTACACACATGTGCCATGCACGGCACATGTGTCAACTTGCCCAACTTCAATGCCGCCAACAAATTTGTTCCGTTGTCACAAACCACTTTGCCAATATCCAGTTGCTGCGGAGTCAGCCACTTTTCCACCTGTGCGTTTAGGGCGGACAGGAGTGCTTGTCCAGTGTGACTCTCTGCTTTCAAGCAAGTCAAACCCAAGACGGCGTGACACTGCCGTATCTGGGATGTGGAATAGTACCTGGGGAGCTGGTGGGGTGCCGTTGATGTGGAGCAAGATGCAGCAGCAGAAGAAGAGGACTCAGCCGAGGAGGTTATGGAAGAGGATGGAGTAGAGGAGGTGGCAGCAGGCCAGCAGGCCTGCCTGCAAGTCGCGGCGGTGTCACCAACTCCTCTGCAGAGCCACGCATTCCATGCTTGGCAGCCGTCAGCAGGTTTACCCAATGTGCAGTGTAGGTGATATACCTGCCCTGACCATGCTTTGCAGACCAGGTATCAGTGACCCTTGCCCCAACACTGTGTGCCAGACATGCCATTACTTCCTTTTGCACAATCGAGTACAGGTTGGGGATTGCCTTTTGTGCAAAGAAATTTCGGCCGGGTACCTTCCACTGCGGTATCCCAATAGCCACAAATGTTTTCAACGCCTCAGACTCCAGCTTGTATGGTAAAAGCTGGTGGGCTAATAGTTCAGACAAGCCAGCTGTGAGACGCTGGGCAAGGGGGTGACTTTCTGACATTGGCTTCTTACGCTCAAACATGTCCTTGACAGACATCTGACTGTGGGCAGATGAGCGGAAACTGCTCAAGGCGAGAGACGGAGTGGCGGATGGTTGAGAGGGGGCAAGGAGGACAGCAGTGGTTGACGTGGCTGAAGATGCTGGACCAGGAGGAGGATGGCGGTTTTGAGTTTGTGTGCTGTGCGCCAGTTATGAGTGGTGGCACTGGGCAAGTGGGCACAGTATCCACTGTGAGCCTGACACAGAAGCTGGTAGGCAGGCAACTGCTATTCAATCTATTACAGTGAAAAATATTTTTTTGTTTTTAAATGCAAGCTTAAGCTATTGTGACACCAGATATGAGTGGTGGCACTGGGCACGTGGGCACAGTATCCACTGTGAGCCTGACACAGAAGCTGGCAGGCAGGCAACTGCAATTACATTACACAAAAAAAAGAAAAAAAAAAGAAAAGCAGACTGATGTTCTAGCCCTAAAAAGGGCTTTTTGGGGTGCTGTCCTTACAGCAGAGATCAGATGAGTCCTTCAGGACTGTAGTGGACACTGAATACCCTAGCCTAGCTATCAATTTCCCTATCAAATGAGCAGCAGCTACACTTTCCCTCCTCTATCTAAGAATGCAGCTTCAGAATGAATCTAAAATTGATGCTGTCCAGGAGGTGGGAGGGTCTGGAAGGGAGTGTCTGCTGCTAATTTGCTTTGACAGGGTCAAAGTTTACTCAATGATGATGAATAGGGGGCGGATTGAACCGCGCATGTGTTCGCCCGCCGCGGCGAACGCGAACATGCTATGTTCTCCGGGAACTATTAGTCGGCGAACAGTTCGGTACATCACTACTCTTCAATTATTCATCTACTAAGCATGACAATAATTCAGTCAAATTAACTTCAGCTGAGTTAGAAATGAAAAAAGATGTTTTAACATTCAACATCTGCAAGTTAGCCGCAATTATCTCCACTGCCACAGTTTCTGAAGCTCAATTTCCTCAGTTCACCATTTAAATGACACGCCCATGGGCCACGAGGTGGATTAGATATAGCCCTTTGAATTATACTTTTTTTTTTTGAAAATCAAGTTTTTATTAATAGAAAAGCAGGGAAAATGGTGAGCTCGCAGGCCCCCAATAAACAATCAATGAAATATTGCAGAAGATTAACATTTTTACATATAGCATGGATACGTACAAATTCAAACGAGATTTTGTTCTATTGCTTCGTTACTTAACCAATAACATTGTGTAAATTGTTCCTGTTCTATAGGGTGGGGTTCAAAGGATCTTAGTGTCAATATGTCATGGGACTGAGAGCGTCCGAGTATTTCTAGGATTAAGTGAGCGTAATAGCGGCCATAGGTATGCTACAAGTGTGGTTCCGTGGTCGAAGTACATCCATAAACAGTCGTCTATGAGTGCATGCCGTACAGGTCAATGTGAAAGAGAAGGGTGATCTAACTAGAGATCGTGTGTAGGAGTGAGTAGTGTCGGGGTGTTGTTAGGTGTACCGTGTAGGGACAGGGAAAGTAGTGGGGGCGGTCCGTGCAGTCAGCATCCCCCTATCTTGATTCATACCATTATGTAGTGGCTTCACTCTTAGGACAGTTGTGTCTTCCACCATGGAGTGGGCATAGGTGGTTGATCGTAGGGAGCCTATTACTTTATCTAGTTTGGCAGTAGTTTTTTGGCCGGGAAGGGTGGTCATCATCCAGTCAGATGTTCTAACTAAATTCCCGTGGCTGTGTTGTGGCATGACAGGGTTAATGAGTGAGGACCAACTTGCCTGATTCAGTGTAATCGTGGACCCAGCTTGTTTCATGGTTTTCTGGGAGGAGGTGGTACAGAGGTTTGGCGTGTGTAAATTGTGTTGTCTCGGGGCTGCTGCACACATTCGAGGACTCGATCGCAAAGCCATCCCATAAGTGGTGTAGGTTCCCCGGTGGTGTCTGTGAGGAGTGCCCTTCGTTGTGGTCTCTGTGGGGGCGTGGGCGTCATCCCTAAAAGTCCTCCCGTGGCTGTGGTAGTATGAAGTTTAGAGTTGTCACTGTAGGGGATGGAGGTTTATGTACCTGTCTAGTCGGTGGGGATGTGTTCGTCTCTCGACCGTCTTGTGGTACGTATGTGGCATGTTAGCGTCACAGTCTGAGCGAGTGTTAAATAGCGGTCTCGGGGCATAATGCGTGTCTCATGGGTGCTGTGGGCATTGTACTGTCCCACGATCCGTCTTCCCCCCGGACCTCCCCTATGGCCGTGCGCGGTAGGTATACCACGGTGACCAGGCTTCAGCAAATTGTGTCTCCCTGCCCGTCAGCTCCGCTTTTAGAGCCTCGGCTGACCTGATGTCCTCGACTCGGTGGATCCATTCCTCCCGTGTGGGTATGTCTGTTTTCTTCCAATATACCGGTATGAGTGATTTGGCTGCGTTGAGTAGGTGACGCATGATAGACTTCTTGTAGGCGGACAATGGTTGTGAGGAGATGTGCAATAAAGCTAATTCTTCCGACCAATCAAGATCATCCCCCAGGATCAGTTGAATGTCGGATTTGATTCGATCCCAGTAGGGAACAATATGTCTACAATCCCACCATATGTGTTGCATGGTTCCCCTATCCTCTTGGCATCTCCAGCATGTCGGTGGTGTAGTTTGGAAAATCCTATGTAGTAACACCGGTGTGCGGTACCACATGGAAAGTAGCTTATAATTCACCTCCTGGTAGTGGGAGCTAGAGGAGCTTTTATGCTGCCATATCAAGGCCTTGTCCCATTGTGTCGGTGTAAAGGTTTTGTCCATGGCTCGTTCCCAGTGTCGTTTAAAGGTGTTATTTTCCAGGTCGGGACTGGTTAGTAGATGTTGGTAGAGTTTCGAAATAGCGTTCTCTAATGGGGTGCCACGAGAGCATAACCTTTCGTACCATGTTAGATCTCTTTGGAGCTTATCCTTGTGCGGGAGTGAGTCATAGTAGTGCTTTAGTTGCATGTACCGAAAAACCGTCATATGGGAACGCGGTCGTGTGTCTAGTATTGAGTCCAGGGATTTCAGGGTGCCTCCCCTAGTAACTTTATAGATTGGGATGTAGTCCGTCTCGCCCAAGAAGGACCAGGCATTCGGTGGCAATCCACCACCTATGTCGGGGTTATGCGCGATCGGTAGCAAGGGGCTGGGGGTCAGGGAGATTTGCGTTGTTTCCCTGAGGTTCTCCCATGTGAGGAGGGTTTGTGTAATTGGGTCGCCGTCTACACTTCTGTTGGCTCTCGTCGCTCGTCTTCTCCAGATCGCCGCTTTCAGGTTTGTGTCCTCACCTTCCCGGTCCAGGAGTACCCATTGTTTGGTCGTCTCTGTTTCATGCCACTCCAGAATCCTCTGTAGCGTTGCTGCCTGGTGATATTTTTTGAAGTCGGGAAGGGCTAAGCCCCCCCTGTGTCTAGGCATGCATAGTATGTCGTGGCGTATCCTGGACCTCTCCCCTCTCCATACGTATTTGATGACCGCTGATTTTAGGGACGCAAAGAATTTGGCCGGTAGGGCTATCGGTATAGTCTGGAACAAGGATAGGGCTCTCGGAAGAATATTCATTTTAAGGACTGCTATTCTGCCGTGCCACGAGATGTGTGGGTAGGACCATCTTTTTAAGTCGGATTCAATGCTCGACAGTAGCGTCGCGAAGTTGCGTGGGTATATGTCCCGGTGGTTCGTGGTGATCCAGATGCCCAGATATTTCATCGCACCCGTACACCACCAGAATGGGAATAGGGAGCAGAGGGCTGAGTATTCCGCCGTGGGCATGGTGATGTTTAGTGCTTCGCATTTCGCCAGGTTGAGCTTGAACCCTGAGATTCGGCCGAATCTGTCCATCTCCGAGAGCACACATGGCAATGTGATCCGAGGTTGTGAGATAAAGAACAAAAGGTCGTCCGCGTATGCGGCCACCTTATGTTCTGTGCCTTGCCAGGTGTAGCCGTGGATGTCTGGACAGTCCCGGATCGCCTGTAGGAGTGGTTCCAGGGCGAGTGCAAACAGGAGTGGTGATAGGGGGCAGCCCTGTCTAGTTCCGTTCGCGATACCGAAGCTTGCAGTCAGTGCTCCGTTGACCCGAACCGCCGCTCTCGGCTTACTGTATAAGGCAGTAATCCACGCCATGGTCCTCTGACCAATGCCTAGGAATCGAAGTGTTTGAAACATGTAGTCCCAATTGACCCGGTCAAATGCCTTCTCGGCGTCCGTGGACAGTAGAAGGAGCTGTTTCTGAAATTTCTGTGCATGGTGTTGAATGGAGAATAGACGTAATGTGCTGTCTCGCGCTTCCCGACCCGGGATGAACCCTGTTTGGTCTGCGTGAACCAGGCTCGGTAGCGTCCTTTGGAGTCTAGTTGCCAATAATTTCGTTAGGAGCTTCGTATCTACATTCAGTAGAGAAATCGATCGATAACTACCGCATTGTTCCGGGTCTTTGCCGGGTTTGAGCAGGACTGAGATTGTTGCTGTCAGGGATTCCGTGCCGAAGCTGCCTCCTTCCGCGATTTTGTTGACTGCTTTCATTAGCCACGGCAAGAGTGTCACAGCGAAGTGTTTATAATACCCCGTAGAAAACCCATCTGGTCCTGGTGCTCGTCCGGTTTTCGTGCCTTTCAGCGCTGCTGCCGGGTCTCTTATTGTGATTGGCTCATCTAGTATAGCTGCTGCCTCAGGGTTCACCCGTTTTCGCACATTATTTTCCAGGTATGCTCTTATGAGTGTTGATGATTCTCTTCTGCGTGCCGGACTCTCCGAGGTGCGAAGGTTATAGAGAGCATTGTAGTATTCCCGGAATTCACCTGCTATATCTTCTGGGTACGGGGATGTTTTGCCCGTTGTTAGACGCAACTTTCTCACTTGAGTGCGGGGTGTGTCTCCTCTCAAAAGGCGGGCGAGAAACTTCCCACCTTTATTTGCATGGGTATAGAAAAATGTTTTGGATCTCTGGAGCGAGCGATGTAGGGTCTGCGTGAGTAGGGTCTGCAAAGTTCGCCTGGCTTCCATCAGTTCACCGTAAGTCGCGGATAGCTGGGAGCGTTTGTGTTGCAGTTCAAGGCGTGTGATGGATTTGTACGCGTCTGTCATCGCGTTGGTCAGGTCTTTCCGTTTGCGCGTTGCGATACCGATTAGGGTACCACGAATCACACTCTTGTGGGCTTCCCACACCGTTACAGGGGACATCTCATCCGTTCCGTTTTCGGCGAAATAGGTTTCCAGTGCCTGTGAGATTTCCCCTCTCACCCCAATGTCTTGGAGCAGGGATTCATTCAGGCGCCATGTCCATGTTGCCGGCTTAAATAGTGGAGATTTCAGCTCCACCCGGACCGAGCCATGGTCCGACCATGTGGCCGGTTCTATGGTGGCCGTCTGCAGACGGGAGAGTCCTTCTTGTTTGACGAATACGTAGTCTATTCGGGAGTATCGGTTGTGTATCACCGAATAATGTGTGTAATCTTTGACGGAAGGATGAGTCGTTCTCCAGCAGTCTACCAATGTCAATTTGTCCAAAGATTTGCGAATGGACCTGATGCGGGTTTGAGATAGGCAACTGTGGCCAGTAGATGAGTCCATGAGAGGGTCTAAGGGGGCATTAAAATCCCCCCCCACTATCAACGCCCCTTCCGAAAATCCGTGGAGCTTGTCCAATGTCCCACGCAGGAATTGCATTTGTTTCGAGTTGGGGGCATATATGGTTGCAAGGGTGTACAGTCTGTCGGCTATTATACCTTTCAGGAAGAGGTAGCGTCCTTGTTCATCAGCCATTCTATCCAGCTCCTGGAAGCCTAGGTTCGCAGCAAGTAGGATCGCGACCCCCGCTCGGCGTGCCGTCGGGTGGTTGTTGCAATAGCTCACTGGATAGTGGGCGCTCCTAAGTTTGGGAGCAGCAGTCTCCTTGAAGTGGGTCTCCTGTAGCATCGCTATCGATATGTGTTTCTGTAGCAGGGTTCGTAGTAGGTGGGAGCGGCGTTCAGGAATATTCAGGCCCCTGCAATTGAGGGTCATGACGGACAGGGGTGCACGGCTGTATGCCATAGTGCCTTTCGTGGTCCTTCGTTTCGGTCCTCAGTTGGAGCGTCCGGGTGAGACAGGCAGTCGGGAAAGCAACGCCAGCCAGTGGTGTCTGATATGTGACTGAGGTATACTGTCCTATGTATCTAGTTTAGTTCTGTGTACAGTTAGGAGGTCAGGTATCCCGTGTGTCTTGTTTCGTGACCGGTTCTCGGGGAAATGTCTCCACTTGTTATCTTTGCCGGGTCAGAATGTGTACAGCAGCCACGAGTGGTAGTGTGGGCGAGAGTGAATTTGTGTGAGTGTGTGTGGGAATGAATGTGGAGGATGTCGGTAGTGAGAGTCAGTGGGGTGGATGAGGTAGTATAAGGTAAAATAAGGGCGGGCCAGAGGGGCTCTTCCTTAGGGGAGCGTCCCCAGCGGGGGAAGGTACCCCGCAATCTCCTAAAAGAGGAGAGTCACTTGCGCCGCAGCAGGAGTGGCCAGGTGTCCCCCCGATTGAATTATACTTTTATATCTTTATATTACTTGCGTTTCTAATAGTTTGTTGTGCGGTCTAGCACGCGTCCCTCTTTCTTTATGGACACCACGTGTAGAAAGCTTTCGAGCTGCTCTTATCTTATGCGGTTTACCACCTCAGCTCCCTTTCTGGTTTACGCCGGCAGGGCTCTGTATCTGTATATCACTGTTGTATTAGTGCCAACTTTTGTCTTTATTTACCACTACAATCTGACTTTCACCAGCGGCTTTCTCTCCTTATTCTCTCCATGGTCTCTCTCTCTCCACGCTAGAATTGGGCTGCCTGCATAGCTGCTTCCTTCATCCGTGTGACGTGGCTATGTGCAACGTCACATCATCACTCCACCCCCTCCAAAATATTTTATTACTCCAGCACTCTTCTGGTCCTCCAAATCCATAAGGGCCCGTTTGTTTTCGATTCTGAGCACCTGACCGTTTTATGGGGATCCCCTTTTTCAGACCCTGACCCCTTTCATCAACCCTTTGCCCACCTTCATCAGACCCTGTCCACTTTCACCAAACCCTGTCCCACTTCACCAAACCCTGTCCCCCTTCACCAAACCCTGCCCCCTTCACCAAACCCTGTCCCCCTTCACCAAACCCTGTCCCCCTTCACCAAACCCTGTCCCCCTTCACCAAACCCTGTCCCCCTTCACCAAACCCTGTCCCCCTTCACCAAACCCTGTCCCCCTTAATCAGACCCCTGCCCCCCTTAATCAGACCCTGCTCCCACCAGTCCTCTGCCCCCCTTCATCTATCCACTGCCCCCCCTTTAATAAAAATAAATATATTTAGTTAAAAGAAACGTAAAAAACAAAACAAAAAAGAACCCAATAAGAACAGGTACTCACTTTGAAGGCTGCTGCTCCCTGGGTCCAGCTTCCCACTCCTGTAGAGTCTGCAGAGCACTGGCCGCCACCCTCACACACTGAGCGGATCCTTCCGTGGCTCTCTGTGAAGGCGCAGCACATGGACGCTGCTCCCCTAAGCTCCTCCTCCACCTGGCTTCCTGCATAGCAGCTGCATATCGGATTGCTGCAGCTCACCTCACACCATCTCAGGGCGGCCTGCTGTGAGTGACCGACTGCAAGCTGTGTTGGCCGCCCCCGGCGCCTCTGTTGCCATGGTGCTCTGTGCGGCTGCACAGTTCGCACACCCCAAAGGTCGGCACTGGCCATATCTATTTAGGCCGCGCAGCCACGTGGAGCCTTCGGGCCGTGCAGCCTGAGGACTGAGGTACTTCAGCCACGCGGTGCATTCTGCCCTTGTGGCTCATGGAGAGGTGCAGACGCCAGGCCGAGGTAAGTTAAGGACATTGGTATGTGCAATATACTAGTTATGTTTATTTTTTTATATCTCAAGTTCTATTTGATTGAAATTCCAATGGTACCTTTTTTCCACTCACTATTCCCAGCATGATAGGGTTAATTGGTGGAAGTTAGTCCTAGTCCTGGTGTTTCAAACTGTCAGCCTCTGAAGGCATCAGTAATTTTAACTAGCTGGGAGAGAGGAAGCAGTTAAGCCGAGAACTCAGACTCTAAAGGAAAATATACATGGAAAAGGTACTATATGTTTAAAGTGCTGTGTTTAAACTGTTTTAAACTGAGAACTGGATTAGCTGGCCAGTTGTATAGTAAGGAATACTATTGTTTAGTAAGTCTCCAAAATGGAGTCGAATTTCTTTTCCTTTGGTTTTTTTTTTTTTTTTTTTTTTTAAGCACAAAAGTGCAAATAAACTGCAATACTATATCATCCTGACGCTTGAATTTGAAGTTTATCGTCAAGAGCGTGACCAGCCTGTCACAAGTAGTAACAGAAGTGTGGTTAGCTGTTTGAACCCTGTATCAACATGGATGATGTGTTGAAGGCCTTACTGCTTGCTACCACAGTGCAACAGGAAACCAAGCAACTGATAACTGCTCAAATGGGGGCTGTGTTACATATGACATCTCTGACATATACAGAGATCGTGGGTGCCGAGCGCATAACGATGACGTATCGGCACACAGACGGAAACCGGAAGTGACGATTGGATCAGGAAACAAACTGGGAGTGAGGCTGTGTTACAGGCCCAGCAAGAGGACTATACTGTCCTGAAGGATATTGCGCAACAACTCTCAAAAACTACCACAGGGGAGCAGAGCAGTTTTTCTACACCAGTACGTGCAAATCAGTATCTGCAAAAGATGATGCCGCAAGATGATGTGGAAGCTTATATCATAGCTTTACAGCGAACTGCTATCAGAGAGCAATAGCCTTATGCTCAATGGGCCGGCATATATGCACCTTTTCTTCTTGGTGATGCTCAAAAAGCCTACTTTGACCAAGAGGAAGAGGCGGCTGCTAGATATTATGTTCTTATGTTCCAGATATTGGAAATTCCACAAACAGAAGGCACTAAGGTCACAAATGTTTGACTTGATTCATCTGTCAAGGAACAACTGCACAATAATTGAGACATTAGTTTTGGATCGGTTTACACCAAGGCCTGCGACAGTGGGTAGGGCTGGGTAGCCCTGCCTCTTATGATTCAATGGTGGCACTGGTTGAAAGATGTACAGCAGTGAGAGAGTTAAAATCTACATCACCACCTACAGTACAACAGAACCAAGTACTGCTTCCAGGCTCAAGGGCCTTTAACTATGACAAAATCCAAAAGCCTTTGATCCACACCAGAGGTCATGAAGTTTCTCAGGAGGGAAGCTGGGACTATAAACTCTCAAAAGTATTAAACCCTCAAAAGTATTAAATCTTTCACCTCTCAATTTTGTTTAAACCTTTTAAATCACTACTCTTTGCTTTTCTTGTTTTTTTAAAAAAAGCAACACATTAATATAGCGGAATGTATAGAGAATGGTTTTAATTATATTGTCTAATTAATTAAGTATGGGCTGTAACACACTTCTATATTCCTTTTTGTATATATAAATGTTTGTATTGAATTTTTATGGGTTAGATTATTCCCCATAAGAACCTCTAACCCTTTTAAATATCAGGGAGCAATAGAACAAGGTAAAATATACATAAGGGAGAGGTTTGAGTTTAAACAAAATTGAGAGGTGAAAGATAAACCTTTTTATTTAAAAGATATATAAGGAATGTATATAAATACAAGAATGTAACCATATGTTATATTGTGTACCAATTCCCCCGTTGCTATGCCAACTGACATATACAGAGATCGTGGGTGCCGAGCGCATAACGATGACGTATCGGCACACAGACGGAAACCGGAAGTGACGATTGGATCAGGAAACAAACTGGGAGTGAGGCTTGGAATGCACAGCGTCACCGTTTCCATGGTGAACGCCCGCGATTCAACAAGCCGGAAATTAATCACAGTACCCACGAAATAGGTACTTATAGCAGGAGCCAGTCCAAGGAAGAAGCAAAGATTTTCTCCAAACACCAGTTGAAGAAGCCAGATCGGCGAAAGCGTCCTGGGGACCTTGTGAGGAAAGAGACTTTTACATTGGACTTTTTTAGCCATATTAGTGGTATTTTATGTATAGATATCTTATATTATTAATATTTTTTTTATATATATGATATAATAAATTGCTTATTACTTTTTATACCACTTGTGGCATCTCCTGCTATTTTTATAAAGAAGGCTTGTAGTCCTTAACTACATACACCCTCAGACCAGAGCCGATGTGGAGGGCTCTGGGTTTGTAAGTACAAAATTTTACTTGTTTTAATATCACCACTGGAACCCGCAATATTGCACCATAGATGTCTGTGTTTTAATCTAGAAAACCAACGACAAAGGAACAACTACCCAAGAAGGGATAGGGTCGCCTTTACGGACCCCACAGGCGATCACAGTGAGCTATATATAATTAGCTCCTAAAAGTGAGTGGGCATATTTCCCCTATTTTTATATACCACTTATTCATATCACAGTATACACTATGTGTGGTTATTTTGCCTTTTGTCTTTAAGGTACAGCATACCTCCATTAGGACCCCTGTATTAAAAAACTGTAAGGTAGGAGGTATTGCTACATATTCCGCACTGTATATCACAAATTGTATATTACTAGCGCTTCACCTACACCCTTCTATATTTCAAGTAGCTGTTAGAAAACCAGCAGTTGCTTGGAGTGGTTTGTATACTGTGGAGTGGTGTTTGTATTTTATTTCTGTTTAATCTGTTCTATTGGTAAAGTTAAAAAAAAAAATTTGTAAAGTTTTTTTTGTGTTCTGGTTTTTCCCCCTCTTTTGTGCTGCTGCTTGATTGATTGGAGGAGTGTTTATTAATTGCACCTGTGTGGGATTTGTAGCCCCATAAAGGCATACCCCTAACTCACTGAGCCTGCTCACATTACTTGAAAGCAGACTCTATAAAGTAGACTCTTTCAAGTAGGAGTTAGAAAACCAGGAGTTAAAACTAACAAGGTAATTGTTTTATTGTTCTGTATCTGGGGAAATGAGTGTTAGCAAGATTGGTGGTTTGACTCAATGCACATCTTGTTGCATGTATGCATGCCTGGATGTACCAGTCCAGGGTCCATACCTCTGTGACGGTTGTGTGCGAGTGGCTTCTCTGGAAGCTCAGATTGGAGATCTCGAGAAGCAAATCGCAACTTTGAGGGAGATTGACAATCTTGAGAGGAGTCTGTTGCTCACTGAGCAGAGTTTAGTGGGGACAGGTAGTGGAGAGGGAGGAGATAAGACAGATGGGGAACAGGCATGTAGCTGGGTGACAGTGGGGCGAGGAAGCAGGGGGTGAGGGAAGAGGAAAGGGAAGACTAGTCCTCATTTAGTGCAACCTAGCAGATTTGCCCGTTTGAGTGAAGATGTTGGGAGCATCAGCTCAGGAGTAGCAGTATTAGAGGAAGCTATTACTTCTAACAGCCGAGGTAACAGCCCCCCTAGTATGGGTGGGGATCAAAATGTAAGGAAGGCAAGACAGGTTGTGGTGGTAGGGGACTCTATCATTAGGAGAGTAGATAGGGCAATCTGCCACTCTCATCGGCTCAACCGGACAGTTTGCTGTCTCCCGAGTGCTCGGGCCCGGCATGTTGCTGACAGAGTGGATGGATTATTGGGAGGGGCTGGGGATGACCCAGCGGTCATGGTCCATGTTGGTACCAATGACAAAGTAAGAGGAAGATGGAAGGTCCTAAAGAATGATTTCAGGGAATTAGGTAGAAAACTTAAGAAAAGGACCTCTAAGGTGGTATTCTCTGAGATATTACCTGTGCCACGCGCTACAGTGGAAAGGCAGCGGGAGATTAGAAAGGTCAATGCGTGGCTGAAGTCTTGGTGCAGGAAGGAGGGTTTGGGGTTTTTAGAGCAATGGGCCGACTTTGTGCCTGGGTACAACCTTTATAGTAGTGATGGATTGCACCTAAACGGGAGAGGGTCTGCAGTGCTGTGGGATAGGATGGCTAGAAGGTTGGATTCGATTTTAAACAAGGAGTAGGGGGGAGGGTCATAGCAATCTACCAAATGGAGATAGGACAGAAAATAAATGGGCTTTAGCACAGTATAAGGGGGGTGGAGACAGGGGGAGGTGCAATGTTTATAATGCACAAAAAGTAAAAGTGACTCATGATATTAAATGTATGCTTACTAATGCAAGGAGCCTAAATAACAAAATGGGGAACTAGAGGCAGTAGCATATACTACACAATATGATATAATAGGCATAACTGAAACATGGTGGGATGAGACACATGACTGGGCAGTTAACTTAAATGGGTACATGTTATTTAGGAAGGATAGGAAAAACAAGAAGGGTGGTGGGGTATGTTTGTGTGTCAACCATGATTTAAAGCCAAATCTCAAGCAAGTGGAATGCAATGAGGAAAATATGGAAGCTTTATGGGTAAATATCTGCTTGGGGGAAAAGAAGGGAAACCAACTATTGGTTGGGATATGTTATAAACCACCTAATGTTAATATTGACGAGGAACAACAGCTGTTTGAGCAAATTGAGAAAGCTGCAAATCTAGGTAACACTTTAGTTATTGGAGACTTTAATTACCAGGACATAAATTGGGACAGAGGGACTAGTAGCTCAGCAAAGGGAATTAGGTTTTTAAACTTGTTAAATGACACCTTCATGTCACAACTTGTAAAAGCACCAACTAGAATGGACGCTTGTCTGGACCTGGTTTTAACAAACAACGTTGATCTTTTGACCAACATTCAAGTAGGTGAGCACTTGGGAAATAGTGATCACAATATAGTGTCCTTTGAAATAAACTCAAAGAAACAAAAGCACATGGGGCATACTAAAACATATATAATTTTAAAAAGGCCAATTTCAATAAGGTAAGGGCATAAACTCTTTAGTGAAAAGAACACTGAGGATAAATGGATCATCTTCCAACAAATATTAGAAAGGTACATTTCTCAGTATGTACCATTGGGTAATAAATATAAAAGAAACTAATTAAAACCAATGTGGCTTAGTAGAGAAGTAAAACAAGAGATTACAAATAAGAAAAGGGCATTTAAAGCATTTAAATTGGACAAATCAGATGCATCTTATAAAAGATATAAGGAAGCAAATAATGCGTGCAAAAAGGCAATTAGATTTGCTAAACTTCAAAATGAAAGAAATGATAGCTAAAGAGGGCAAAACCAACCCCAAAGCATTTTTTAAGTACATAAATCTAAACAAAACCTGTGAGCTTAACTTCTGTGACTGGGAAAATATTTGGAAGGTTATTAAGGGATAATATTCAAGAATTCCTTGAGAAGAACATGGTTATCAGCAAAAATCAGCATGGTTTTATGAAGCACAGGTCATGTCAAGCTAACTTGATTGCATTCTACGAAGAAGTAAGTAGAAGTATAGATCAGGGTATTGCAGTGGATGTGATCTATTTGGATTTTGACAAGGCATTTGATACAGTTCCACACAATAGATTAGTGTTAAAATTCAAGGAAATCGGTCTGGATGAAAATGCTTGTTCCTGGGTAGAACATTGGCTTAAAAACAGAGTACAAAGAGTTGTCATTAATGGTAAATTTTCAAGCTGGACATAGGTGGCAAGTGGTGTCCCTCGGGGGTCTGTTCTGGGACCCCTTCTATTTAACATGTTTATAAATGATCTTGAAGACAGCATTGAAAGTCATGTTTCAGTGTTTGCAGATGACACAAAACTCTGTGAGCAAGATATTACTTTGCTGCAGAGGGATTTAGATAGACTAGGGGACTGGGCACTCAAATGGCAGATGAAATTTAATGTTGAAAAATGCAAAGTTATGCACTTCGGCGTAAAGAATACACAAGCAACGTATACCCTTAATGGAAGCAAATTAGGGATAACAACACACGAAAAGGACTTGGGAATTGTTATAGACAACAAACTATGCAACAATGTGCAATGTCAATCAGCAGTGGCCAAGGCCAGTAAGGTATTGTCATGCATGAAAAAGGGCATTCATTCTCGGGATGAGAATATCATTTTGCCTCTTTATAAATCACTGGTAAGACCACATATTGAATATGCTGTGCAGTTTTGGGCACCTGTTCTAAAGAAGGATATTATGGCACTAGAAAAAGTGCAGAGACGGGGTACAAAATTAATAAAAGGAATGGAGCATATCAGCTATGAAGAAAGGTTAACAAATGTAAACCTTTTTAGTTTAGAAAAACTTTGCCAGAGAGGAAATATACAAATATATTTGGGGCCAATACAAACCATTGTGTGGAAATCTATTCACAAACCGGACTTTACATAGGACACAAGGTCATGCGTTTAGACTGGAAGAAAGATTTCGTCTAAGGCAAAGGAAATGTTTTTCTACTGTAAGAGCAATAAGGATGTGGAATTCTCTGCCTGAAAAAGTGGTTTTATCAGAGTCCATACAGATGTTCAAACAGCTACTAGATGCATACTTGCAAAAACAGAATATTCAAGGATATAATCTTTCAATGTACGGTAATGATCCAATGTACGGTAATGATCCAAGGATAAATCTGACTGCCATTCTGGGGTCAAGAAGGATTTTTTTCCCTAGCTTGTTGCAAAAATTGGCTTTTTTGCCTTCTTTTGGATCAACAGCAAAAAACAAATGTAAGGAAGGCTGGACTTGATGGACGCAAGTCTCTTTTCAGCTATGTAACTATGTAACTATGTAAGATTCAATAGAACCTTAAAACACATGTTACACAAGGTTGTAGGTCGAGATTGGGACACTCTTTTACCACACTTACTGTTTGCTATTTGGGAGGTTCCCAAATCTTCTGTAGGGTTTTCCCCTTTCGAACTGCTTTATGGTAGACACACAAGGGGTCTATTAGATATAGCGAAGGATGAATGCGAAGAACAAACAGTACCAGGAAAGAATGTGATTCACTATGTGGATCAACTCAAAGAGGGCATTACACAAATTTCACCCATAGTCCGAAGAAGAAGCTCAAAGGAGCCAACAGGTTATCTACAACAATCAGGTAGTAGTAAGGTCCTTCCAACCGGGGGACCGAGTGATGGTCCTTGTTCCCACAGCTGAGAGCAAACTCTGGTGTCATTGGCAAGGCCTGTACGAGGTTACTGAACAAGAAGGGCCAATAAACTATAAAATTAGACAACCTAATCATAGGAAAGTTGAACAGGTTTACCTTATAAACTTGCTAAAGCCCTGGAAGGATAGAGAAAGCTGTATGGTTACTGTAGATTAATTCCCAATTCCTGATGTTTGTATATTTGCTGATCTCAACCCCGAACAGCAAGGGAATCCAAAGAAATTAGATCAAGAAATAAAGATGTATTTTCTAGCATTCCTGGCAGAAACTAGCTAAATCTGCCATGATATCACAGAACCAGGAATTACAGTAAAATTAAAGCCATATAGAATTCCCGAGGCAACACAAATGGTAGAAAAAATGCTGGAATTAGGAGTTATTGTGGAATCACACAGCCAGTGGTCTAGTCCCATAATCTTAGTACCTAAGCCAGATGGCTCGGTACTTTTTTGTAATGATTTTAGAAAACATAATGAACACTTTAAATTTGATGCCTATCCTATGCCCCCGAGTGGACGCATTTATTGAAAAAATGGCACAGGCCAGGTTTTTAGGTGTTCTAGACCTAATAAAGGTTAGATTCCGCTGACAAAATCTGCTAAAGAAAAGACTGCATTTATGACCCCTGAAGGTCTGTATGTAACGTTCACTAGGGAACCCTAACACACAGACAGGACAGAGTAGAGAGAATTGCAATACCGATCCTTAGAATGATCGGGTTGTGCAAAAAGAGATAGTCAAAACACAAGCCGAGGTCAAGGGAAACAGAGAGACAGAATAACAAGAGACAAAGCTAAATAACAAGTGCAACGCTCAATGGTAAATCAAAGACCACAACAGGGCACTGGAGCAAGGGAGGGGTTAGCGTATATATACACAGGGTGTGCCTGCTTGGCTAATCTCCAATTAGTGTTAACCACAACATGTGGGAGGAGTTTTTTTCCCTCACTTGTAGTCTCTGAGGTCATCACTGTGTGCCGGGTCACATGACCGGGTGCAGCACATATATAAGGAAGCTGGTCTGGAGCGTGCAGCGTCAGACATACTGCCAGTCTGGAGACAGGAACCAGATGATGCCGCTCGCTGTGATGAGGTAGGCAAGATCGCCGCGAGCAGCGTGGGGGCGAGGGACCTAACACTGTACCAGTATACGGTCTTACCCTTCGGGCTTAATGGAGCCCCAGCAACCTTTAAGAGGTTAATGAACAAACTGCCAACACCTCACTCCAGGTATGCTTCAGCATACTTAGATGATGTTGTCATGATCTTGAGCAGGTCAGATAGGAGACTTATGCCAGGGTTGACTTCGGGTTCTTTATTAGGGATTTTAGACATATTATGAAACTTGAGTGAAAACAGAATTTAGGCAATATGCCACAAAACAGGATACTTGCCACAGAACAGGTTACTTGCAAATAATAAAGAATGTCTGTAATTTCCAGGTAGGGTTGTAACAAAGGCAGGTTGGTATCAAAGGCAGGCTGGTAATAGTGGAAGGCTGGTAGCAGAGGCAGGCTGGTTACAGAGGTAGGCTGGTTTGAAGTACAGGTAAGGGTGGAGCAGGTTATTGTTAGGAGCAGGTTCACAGGAGCCAGGATATGGTATTCTCGGGTGTGCCCTTTTGTAGGATTTGTAATTAGGTGAGGACTGAGGTGACTAGTGGCTAGGGAAGCCACTAGTGGAGGAGTGCTGTAACTTCTTTTAACCCCTCAAGGACCAACCTTCGGGAATTAAAAGGGAATCATGACCTGTCACACATGTCATGTGTCCTCAAGGGGTTAAAGGAACATAAATAAATGAAGATAAAACATAGCTGTCAGGATACGATCCTGACAGATGTCATCTATAGCCAAGACTGGGACTCTCATTTGGAAAAGGTAGAAGCAGTATTAAACAGTGTAAGGAAGCTGGTCTTACTGCTATTCCCTCCAAATGCCCCATTGGTTGTATGGAAGCCAAATATCTTGGCTATACTGTATGGAGGGCAGGGGTGTATTAGCCGCGAGGCAAACAAGGCATTTGCCTTGGGCGGCATTTTCCAGGGGGCGGCAAAAAAAGCCGCCCCCAAACGCCCAGGGCAAATGTCTTGTTAGCCTTGCGGCTAACAGACATGCTGGATGGGCTGGCTGTTAGGCGCGGGCAGCACTGGCGAGGGAGCACTTTCCCCTGAGCTCTCTGATCAGCTCCCTCGCGCGCCGCCCGCAGAGTGAGGCTGGGAGCCGGAATATGACGTCATATTCTGGCTCCGCCTCCCAGCCTCACTCTGCGGGCGGCGCGCGAGGGAGCTGATCAGAGAGCTCAGGGGAAAGTGCTCCCTCGCCAGTGCTGCCCGCGCCTAATAGCCAGCCCAGCAGCCCGACCGACAGCCCCAGGAAGAGGGAGAACCCCCCTCCCCCCAGCATTCCTAAAGGTAAGGAGGCTGGGGGGGTTGTTAAATAAATAAAATAAAAAAAGTGAGTGTTAATGTGAGTGAGTGTGTTTGTCTGCTAGTGTGTGTGTCTGTCTCTTAGTGTGTGTCTCTTAGTGTCTGTCTCTTAGTGTCTGTCTCTTAGTGTCTGTCTCTTAGTGTCTGTCTCTTAGTGTGTGTGTTAGTGTGTGTCTGTCTCTTAGTGTCTGTCTCTGTCTGTTAGTGTGTGTGTCTGTCAGTGTGTGCCTGTCTGTTAGTGTGTGTCTGTTAGTGAGTGTGAGTGTGTTTGCCTGTTAGTGAATGAGTGTCTGTTAGTGAATATGTGTTTCTGTCAGTGCATGTGTGTGTGTGTATTTAGAATGCGGGGCAGGGTGGAAGGGTTGGGTGGGGGTGGCGCGTGGAAGGGATGGGGGGGGGGGGGGGGGCGCCTGAGTTTTGTCCTGCCTAGGGCAGCACAAAACCAGGATACACCACTGATGGAGGGGACTAGTAAAGTTGCAAATCACTAAGCTTGAGGCAATTGAAAATTGGCCACGCCCTCTATGAAAGAAGCAGGTCAAAGCTTTGGACTAGTTGGCTATTATAAATGCTTCATTCTCCACTTTGCAACACAAGCTGCCCATCTCACTGATTTGATTAAAACAAAGGCACCGGATACCGTGAAATGGAATGATAATGCAGAAACCGCGTTTACAGACTTGCGTATAGCTTTATGCATGTACCCCATTTTGGTAGCCCCAGAGTTTAAGAAGCATTTCTTTTTACAAACCGATGCTTTTGATGTAGGCCTGGGGGCGGTACTCTCTCAGATGGCTGGGGATGAATAACACCTAGTTTCTAAGCCACAAGTTACTTCCATGAGAGCAATGCTATGCAACAGTATAAAAGGAGTGCTTGTCCATTAAATGGGCGACCGAAACGCTGAAATACTATCTGTTGGGCAGATCTTTCACCCTTATTACTGACCATGCTTAAAGGACACTCGTTTTCCTGGCACTATAGTGCCCTGAGGGTGCCCCCACCCTCAGGGACCCCCTCCCGCCGGGCTGGATGGAGAGTAAAGAGTTAAAACTTACCTTTATTCCAGCGCCGGGCGGGGAGCTCTCCTCCTCCGATCCTCCTCCTCTCCTCCCATTCGGCTGAATGCACACGCGCAGCAAGAGCTGCGCGCGCATTCAGCCGGTCTCATAGGAAAGCATTATCAATGCTTTCCTATGGACGCTTGCGTGCTCTCACTGTGATTTTCACAGTGAGAATCACGCAAGCGCCTCTAGCGGCTGTCAGTGAGACAGCCACTAGAGGATTTGGAGGCTGGATTAACCCATTTATAAACATAGTTTATCTGAAACTGCTATGTTTATAAAAAAAAATGGGTTAACCCTAGCTGGACCTGGCACCCAGATCACTTCATCAAGCTGAAGTGGTCTGGGTGCCTAGAGTGGTCCTTTAACAACGGTGGATGCAGAACAAGAATACTAAGGTCACCCACTGGTTCCTCTCTTTGCAACCATTTAAATTCTTTGTAAAGCACAGGGCTGGTCTACTACATGCTAATGCGGATGCATTAGGGTGCATTACTTTTCGGCGAAGGCCGCTTCACATACCAGTGTAAAGCTGGGGAGAGAGGATATGTGCCAGGGTCAGAGAGGCTTTCTGTGTAAGTAACAGATTGGAGCGCTCTCTATTCCCAGCATGATAGAGTTAATTGGTGTAAGTCAGTCCTTTCAAGTGAATGTAATTAACCTGCACTAGTGTTTTAAATGGTCAGCCTCCAAACGCATCAGTGAGTCTTACAGCTGTGAGAGAGGAGTCAGTTAAGATGTACTGTGTAAAAGCCTGTATGTTTAAAGTGCTGTGTTTAAACTGTTTAAAACTGGGAACTGGATTAGCTGGCCAGTTGGATAGTTGGAAATACTATTGTATAGTAAGTCTCCAAGATGGAGTAGGATTTATTTTCTTTTTTTTTTCTTTTTTATATCTGTGAAGCACAGCATTGTATACCCTGTGGAAAGTGCAAATAAACTGCAATACTATTTTATCCTGATGCTTGCATTTGAAGTTTATTGTCAAGAGCCTGGCCATCCTGCCACACTATATACATCTTAAGTTAGTCTCATGATTCAGCCGAACAGATATTACAGCCCTTTAATGTTTAATACTCCCCTTTATTGCTTAAAAGTCTTTCAATGGAGAGTCTGGATAGAATTGTAAGACCATGGCAGGTAGACATGTGCAATTAGTTTCATTCCAAATGTGAATTCGGACAAATTTTGGATTTGGAATTTGGACTTTCGGATACGTCTGAATGACCAAATAGCTGAATTGCCGAATTTCAGAATGCCAAACCAAACTGCCAAAGTCCTGAAGCGCCAAATGTCCGAATAGCCAAAGTGCAGAATTTTTAAATAAAAAGTATACACACAAAGCCAGGATTCAGCTGAAAGCATTTGCAACACTTGGGAATGAGTAAGTAGAAAACTCCCTAATTCCCACGGTACCAAAAGGCTGAAAGACCTAAATTGGTCTTTCAGACAAATTTACTAATAATAACTTAGTAAAAATTACTTAGTATTAATAAATTCTGCCCCTACTCGCTATACCGCTGACAGGTAAGTCTCTACATTTACCTGTCACAGTACTCTGATTGGTTGGCTTGAAATCTAACCAGCCAGAGTGCTCTGTGTCATTTTACACAGCGTGGGAAAGTTCTTTGGAATTTTCCCACGCTGTGTAATTTGACTCATTACAACACTAGGATTGGTTGATTGAAAGCAGCCAATCAGAGAGTTATGAGTCAAATTACACAGCGTGGGAAAATTCCAAAGAACTTTCCCACGCTGTTTAAAATGACACAGAGCACTCTGGTTGGTTGGATTTCAAGCCAAGCAATCAGAGTGCTGTGACAGGTAAATGTAGAGACTCACCTGTCAGTCTCTTCATTTACCTGTCAGAGCACTCTCATTGGTTAGCTTAAACCAACCAGAGTGCTCTGAGCCTAATTGCAGGGCGGGGCAAGGCTTTATAAGCAGAGCTCAGTCTGCGCGGTGCCCTCCATGGGTGAAGATGGATTACTTTTTCAGCGTCGGGGGATTTTTTTTTGTCTGATTTTTTTTTTTTGACGCTCTGATTTTTTTTGTTTTTTTTTCAAAGTGCGATGGATATTATGGTTATTTATATGCCCTTTTTTGCTGAAACAAGAAGATTTTAGAAAAAAAGAAGACATCAAATGGTAAGTTTTATTTTGTTTTTTTTACAGGTACTTAGTTATTGTTTCCCCCTCACTATTTTTAGGGTGAGGGGGGTAGGTAGGGGTTTTATAATTTTTTTATAATTTAGGGCCCCCACCCGCCGCTCAGGGGTGGGGGCCAGGGGAAGGACAATAGGGCCCAAACCCGCAGCTCAGGGGTGGGGGCCAGAGGGGAGGACAATAGGCCCCCCTATTCTAATTTAGGGCACCCATCCGCCGCTAAGGGGGGGTTCGGGAGGGCGGGACACTTGGGTTTGTTTTTTTAAAACAGTGAGCAGCCACAGGCTGCTCACTGTTTACTACACATACCCCTACTCGCGGTACAGCATTACATACATTGCACCCTTCACACACACACTGCACCCTACACACACACAGCTCCCTTCACACACACTGCCCCCTCATGCACACTACACCCTTCAAACACACTGCACCCCTCACACAAACCCAGCACCACTCACACACAGCACCTTTCACACACACATGCACACACTGCCCCCCTTTACACACACACAGCACCTGTCACACAATGCACCCTTCACACACAATGCACCCTTCACACACAATGCACCCTCGCATACACTACACCCTTCAAAACCTTCAATCGTCAGTGAGACAGCCACTAGAGGCTGGATTAACCCTCAGTGAAACATAGCAGTTTCTCTGAAACTGCTATGTTTTCAGCTGCAGGGTTAAAACTAGAGGGACCTGACACCCAGACCACTTCATTGAGCTGATGTGATCTGGGTGTCTGTAGTGGTCCTTTAAGTGTGTGTGCATCTGCATGCACTGGCGTACATACCACGGTCGCAGGGTTCGCAGCCCTGCAACCCCTGTGACCAGGTGCCCGCCGCAATGTGTTGCGGCCCTGGCCCGCCAGAGTAAGCGCGGGGGGTTGGGGGGGGCCCACGGATCAATTTTCGCACCGGGGCCCCATGGGTCATGTGTACGCCACTGATTAAAAGGTTGATTACCTCTGATGTAAATCATCTCTTCTGTATAATGAACCTTTTGTTTTGTATTTAAGATAAAGTTCTCAATTCCTAATTTAGGATAAGCTGTTCATTAAAATGTTTAATTCAAAATCTAGTTGTGCAAGCCAATCAAGATTAACTAAATAGCTTGAAACTTGATCAACTTACTCATAGGCGTGCGCACGGGGTGTGCCGGGTGTGCCTGGGCACACCCTAATCCCCGCGGCACGCACTATGGATTGAGTCCTGCAGGAACAGCGTTCCTGCACTTTTCTTTTAGCAGGAACGCTGTTCCTGCAGGCACTCAGCGCCCCAAATGCCCCCTTCCTCCCCGTGTTCCCCCGTCATCCCCCCTCTCTCCATATCAGCCGCGGCGAGGGAGCGGTGTGCTCTCTGCTCCCTCTCGCTGCGCGGGCTGTCTGCAGATGCCGGGAGCCGGAATATGACGTCATATTCCGGCTCCCAGCTACAGCAGACAGCCCGCGCGGCGAGAGGGAGCAGAGAGCACACAGCTCCCTCGCCGCGGCTGATATGGAGAGAGGCACCCTCCCCACTGCACCCAAGGGACAAGTCCACACCAGCTCTCCAGGTAAGGAGGCTGGGTGGACATTTTTTTATAAAAAAATAATAATTTGTGAGTGTGTGTGTGTGAATGTGTGTGTGTGTATGTGAATGTGTGTGTGTGTATGTGAATGTGTGTGTGTGAATGTGTGTGTGTGTGTGTGTGTGTGTGTATGTGAATGTGTGTGTATGTGAGTGTGTGTGTGTCTGTGAGTGTGTGTGAATGTGTGTGTGTCTGTGAATGTGTGTCTGTCTGTGTGTGTATGTGAGTGTGTGTGTGTGTCTGTGAATGTGTGTGTCTGTCTGTGTGTGTATGTGTGTCTGAATGTATGAGTGTGCGTCTGTGAATGTGTCTGTGAGTGTGCGTGTGTGTGTACGCATGTATGTATATATATGTATGTGTGTATATATATATGTGTGTGTGTGTATATATATATATATATATATATATATATATATATATATATATATATATATATATATATATATATATATATATACACACAAGTGTATATTATTTTTTTGGGGGGGTGGGAATCTTGGGAGAGTTCCCACACATTATTCCACAGCACTTGTACCCTTCTGATCTCCCCTGTCGGCTCACACAGAGCCGGCGCTATCTGAGTGCCGGCTCTGCTCTAAGCCTCCATGGGCCGGCAGGGAGATCAAAGAGGGCCCACAGCAGCATGGAGGGAGGCAGAAGAGGACCCAGGGAGCTCTAGACAGCAGCTCCGCTAGGTTCCTCTCGCGATATCTGAGCGTTGCCGCAGCAACGCTCAGATCTTGCGAGAGTTAACTCTAGCCCCGCAGGCTAGAGTTCACTCGCCACTGGACCACCAGGGATGGCACATGGCAGCAAGGATCCCCCCTCCCTACATAAGGTCAGAAGGGAGGGGGGATATTTACTAATCTGCCCCCACCTCCACAATCCCTCCAAACATACAGCGCACACACACACACATACAGCACCCTCACACACAGCACACTCACACATACAGTACACATACAGCACCCTCACACACACAGCACACTAACAGCACCCTCACAAACACACACACAAACCGCACCCTCACAAATACACGACACTCACACAAACAGCACCCTCACAAACACACACACACAAACACCCTCACCCACACATTACACTAACAGCACCCTCACACACACATTACACTAACAGCACCCTCACACACACATCACACTAACAGCACCCTCACACACACATCACACTAACAGCAGTGTGTGTGTGTGTGTGTGTGTGTGTGTATATATATATATATATATATATATATATATACACACACACACACATATACATATACATGCGGCGTGTGTTTGTGCTTTAGGGTGCACACCCTAATGCAATAGGCTGCGCACGCCTATGAACTTACTCCACCTGAGGAAAAGAAACACTGATACTTATCAGCTGTTCATTTTAAAGGGACATTCCAGACATCTAATGTTATGAAACGAGTCTGAAAGCTCATTAGGTAAAAAATAAAAAAAAATATCGCCCTGACTTTTCTACATGATAGATGCATCATTTTGCAGACCATGTACAAACCTGTTATTACTCATTAGAAAGTTGAATTGTTGACGCAGCTAAACAAAAAATGCAGGTCGACCATTACACTGAAATTACCAGTGCAGGAGTTTATAGAATGTACTCAGCTCTTTCATAGCTTGCTGAGAGAGTGTTATGCGTATCAAACAAATATATTGGTAAGGAACACAACTGCAGATAGAATGAGTTAGATGACTGTACCTTTGAGGAATCTCCACAGGAATTGGAAAAATCAGAGCACCTTTAAATAAGAAAAAGTAAAAGCAGGAGTTCTACTCTCCCTTAGAACGATATATAACAAAATTTTCAACAGGTTCCCAGTAGCAGTAGTGTAGTACTTGCAAGGCTTGGAAAATATGCAGTGAAGGATAAAGGAAAACTATAGCCAGCTAGTACAAAATTGTAGCAAGTTGTAACAATAATGTTATTATGATAGCCAAATTGCAGAATGTAGCATTAGATGAAAGTAGCTAAAGTATAAGCAGAGCAGAAATTTGAAACTGATCCTTAATCAGGTAAGGAATCCTGTAACTTAAAGAGAGGTCCTTTAACAGTCTAGTTCTACAGGGCAGGAGATTTCAGCAACGTCAAAAAGGCAAATCCGGGTCGAGGGTTGGAGAGATCAGCGTAGATGGTATACAATTCCTGGTCTGGTATTGGAGAAGTCAGCAAGGTAAGTAGGAGGTCAGGTTCGATATTCAGTAGACGATCAGGTAGGAGCTTAGCAGGGGAAGTTTTCCTCGTTGGAGCAATAGCAAAAACAAAAAGATGGGGCTGCGCCACAGTACAGAAGTAAATAAATATAAGTGCTAGCTTAAATAAATTCCTGTGTGTACAGAGTCCAGAAGATAGGAACTGTGATCTTATGCTGGTCTCCTGGGCTGCGGGGTTCCGCTTCTTGTAGTGATCAGGTATATAGGAGAGGGCGATAAGAGATGAGAGGAGATAATGGTGCAGTACGTTCCAAGTGGTGACAATATAGAGAAAATGATAGAATTCGTACTCACATTCAATAGAGCTTAATCCAGCTCTGGTGTGTATGGCTTGCAGCGGTATAATCCCTGCTTATGGGATATGCAGTGAGTGTCCTCTTGATGCCGTACAGTAGGGGGGGAGGTGATAAGAATGGAGACAATAATGGTGCAGTATGTTCCACAGTAGATACAATATAATAAAATATAGCTTTAACACTCACAATTGGTATAGCTTAAACTAGCTTTAGTGTGGTAGGCATACAGCGGTACAATCCCCGCCTCTGGGATATGGTGAGTGTTCTTTAAATATGGTGGTATTGGGAGCCCTAAAGGAATATAATAAAAACAGCAATAGTGCTCTCAGTAAAATATTACTGGTATATAAAATAGAATAACATATACTCACAATATGTAGAGCAGGCTGACTGCTCTATGATACCAGCATAGGTGGTATGATCCCCACCTATACTTCTTTGGAGTAATTTTCAAGTATTTCTATGTCAGTCGACAACTTCTGTAGGTTATCTTTTTTGAAATCTATAATAATCTCCATCAGGGTTAAGGAGCATTTTTCTAGAGCAGAATCCAATTTATGGGCGTGGTACGAATATTCTAAACCATTAGCAGGATCTTTGAGGCGTAAACCTTTTTGGAATGCAATTTTATTTTATATAAGTCTCTAGGAACGAGATCTCCCACCACTTTCTAGTTTCTTTAATGGCTATTTTTTTTCCAATTTACGAAAATAATCATCAGTGCTAACATTATTACTAGGTAAATTACCCTTTTCTTGTGTGGAAAACAAGGAATTAAATCTTGCTTCTCTGGTTAGTTGTAGCTCTGAAAACATGCTCCGTTTTTGGGCCATAGTAAAAACCAGGGTAAAACGAATGAGGAATATACAGTATAACAGGTAAAGGACAACATTATTACCCCTATGGCATGCAACGCCAGTGGTGAAATTGGGGAAATAAACAATAATAAATTACCCCTTAAAAAGGTAGTGTGAAGACTCCTCTGGATCTTCAGAAATATAAACATGGGTTAAAAATGCACAACCTATGCTAAGGGGTACGACGATAACTGATACCATTAGGGAGGCTATATCTGCTTATCAACGAAAACGTCACCCCGGACGTGACCATTAGCACGGTTTGGGCGGCACATAAAGCTGTGATACGTGGGGACCTGATCAAATTGGCTTCACGGAAGAAGAAACGAAAGCATCGCCAATTGGAAATGTTAATGAAACGACTACGGAATCTTGAGCAGAAACACCAAGCAGCCCCGGACGATGATTTACTCGACCGCCTACAGGCAGTTCGGAGGGAGGTTCGCACCCTTTTGTTAGATGGCACGGCCCGGGCCATGACGTGGTCCAAACGTATGTATTTTGATAAGGCCAACAAAATGGATACGCTGTTGGCCAGGGCGTTGCGACCCAGGCTGAATAGGCCTCACATCACAGCAGTCAGACACCCCGATGGCTCGATAAAAACGAAGCCGACGGATATCGCGCAGGTCTTTGAGGATTTCTATAAAAACCTGTACAATCACACACCGGACGGACAGGCCCGGGAGGGGCAAGAGGAAAACTATGTTTTGCGTTACTTAGATGATTTGGGCTTGAACAAACTGACGGGGGAAGCAGCAGAAAGCCTTGCCGCGGAAATCAGTGAAGAAGAGGTCGGTAGTGCAATCTCTAATCTAAAAGGTAACAAAGCACCAGGCCCGGACGGATTGGACGGGATGTACTACAAGACTTTCAGAGAGGAGCTCACGCCCCACCTGGTGGCACTCTTCAACTACTTGAGGCAAGGGGGACGCCTGGGCCCCGAGATGGCATTGGCTACAATCGTACTGTTGCCAAAACCGGATAAGGATCTGCTCACCCTGAGAACTACAGGCCCATATCGTTAATTAACCATGACTTAAAGATCCTGGCTAAGATACAGGCGGCTAGGCTAAACCCAATTTTGCCTTCGCTCATTCACCCTGACCAAGTTGGGTTCATACAGGGGCGACAATTATTCGAGAATACCAGACGGAATGTGGACCTCATATGGAAACAAGCTACGACTAGAATTCCATCCTTAGTGATCTCCATCGACGCGGAGAAGGCCTTCGATAGGGTTCGGTGGCAATTTTTGTTCTCGGTGTTAAAACACCTCGGCATTCCGGAAAGCTTCATTCAGGTCACGAGGGCGATGTATCATGATGTGAAGGCGCAGATACGGATTGCAGGGGCTCCGATGACTCCTTTCGGTCTACACAATGGAACCAGGCAGGGATGCCCTCTCTCCCCACTCCTCTTCATAATGGCCATGGAACCTTTCCTACAGGCGATCCGCAAGCATCTGGGCATACGGGGGTGAAGGTTGGTGGGGAGGAATTCACTGTCTCGGCATATGCGGATGATGTCCTCCTCACTGTCACGAGCCCGATGGAATCGATGGCCGCGTTGCAATAAGTTATTCGAGAATACGGGGGCCTGTCCGGTTATAAGGCGAATATCCAGAAATCTAGCGCGATGCCTGTGGGCTTACGGGCGGCTGAGGTATCCCTGATAAAGGACACGTACCGTATACGTCTGGAATCAGACTCCTTAAAATATTTGGGGGTCCATCTGACGGCAGACCCAGGTCGTTTGTTCTCGAGCAATTACGAGCCTATGATAAGGACCCTGACCGGTGATATGGAAAAATGGTTGGACAAACCTATCTCTTGGCTTGGACGCATTCACTCGGTGAAAATGAATATCCTCCCGCGCATATTATTTCTTTTCCAGGCTCTCCCGGCCAGGGTCACGAAATCTCAATTGATGCCTCTTCAGAGAGCGATATGTGACTTTGTGTGGCACAACAAGAGACATAGAATAGCCAGACAAATCCTATATAGACGCAAGGATAGAGGGGGGCTGGGCCTACCGCACCTGTATTATTATTATTTAGCGGCCCAACTGTCACAGGTGACTGTGGCATTCCCCTGTCGGGGAAAGGAGATGGGTGGAACTTGAATCTTTGCTGGCGGGCCTCGACGTCCCTCAATTCGCATTATGGGTGCCGAAAGCGCACAGGCCCATTATAAGGGCGACTTGCCCAGCTATCCTTAACTCCCTACGAATATGGGATGCGAACTGTGTCAATTTTGGTCTGGCTTCCTCTCCTTCCCCTATGGCTCAGATTCTTAGAAACAGAGTTTCCACCGGGTATGGCACCTAGAGACTTCCGTAACATTGAACGGGCTGGGCTGCAACGTATCTACCAACTGTATAGAAATGGGGAGATCTTACCGTTTGAAGACCTTCAGCAACATAACCACATGACTCCTGCTGATTTTTTCAGATAAGTTCAGATCAGGGACTTCGCCAGGAAACCCTGTATTAAAGCAGCGGTGCAGGGACAGTTCACTTTCTTTGAGAGATTATGTAGGGATGTTTCTGCCCCTAAAGGTATGATAACGCTCCTATATGCCCATATCAGCACCGAAACTAAGGAATGGGGTAAACTGAAGTATACTGATAGATGGGAATCGGATTTGGGAGAGGAACTGGAAGGTATTGAGTGGCAGGAGATCTGGGAGGCAACCAGGAGCGCTTCCATATGCGTCACACAACAGGAACAGGAGTGGAAGACCTTACTCAGGTGGTATACTACTCCAGTAACCTTATATCACATGCGTAAGATAGATTCGGACGATTGCTGGAGGGGCTGTGGATCGCGAGGCACTTACCTCCATATGTGGTGGGACTGCCCGAAAATCTGAGGATTTTGGAAATCTGTTGAAGGCCTCCTGACGCAGACGTTCGGGAGGTCCCTGGCATTAGACCCATGGATCTACCTGTTAAATAGAACTATTGAAGGATGGACGAGGAGAGAGCAGAAACTAGTGCGGGTGATTACTGTGGCGAAACCGACCTCGCCACGTGTCCTTGGAGGGGGCTGATTGCCTGCCTCTTGCCTTTGGACTATGGACCAGACTTTATGGGAATGTGATACCCCAGATAGCCATACCATGGAGCCTATTCATATAATGAAAGACTATGGGAAAGACTTTAGCTCCATGGCAATTGTACTGTGTGAGTAGGATCTGCGCGCTATTCGGTAGTTTTGTGCGCGCAGATCCCAGCTATCTGGGGATAGGTGAAATGTCTGTGTGTTATGTATAAATGTGACTTTATGTATTTTAAAGTGTTTTATGTCGTTTTGCAACCATGTGGTTAATGGAGTCTGCCTCTAGTCCTGGATAATTGGATTACTTCTCCAATTAACTCCAGGGCAGAAGGGAGGAAACCAGGGTGCATTGTGGGGATGTTTTTCTGCCAGACAGGAGGGACAAAAGATACTTTTAGTAACTTTTGAACCCCTGGTCGGATTCATGCCATTTTTTTATATGTTGTTCCCCTGAATGGATTGATTGTGGATATGTATTATGTGAATGTGATGTATGGTTTTAAAGTTATGAAAGTTGTGTAAAAGTATATTTTACACTGTATGCATAATGGGATTATGTGTCACACTAAGGGGAGGGGATGTGTGGGAGGTAACATCTATGTCATTGGTTCTTTTATGCCTCCCCCTGGGTGTGGCCTGTATGTGTGAGTTGGAAATAAAAGCCAGGCTGGATGAGCCAGTCCAGAGTTCCTGTTTTACCCTCAAAGTGATGTGTCGTCTCATTATTGGGGGGAAGGATTTATTGCATGCTGTTCCAGTTGACTGCTAGGAGTACAAGCCTATTCGTATGGTTCCTATTCAATGGTCTACAGCATTCATATGCTTGGGAGAATTCAAAAGGTTTCTCGGATTCAGTGTTCGTGTGTCTCCAGTCGGGAGAATGGTGTTTGCAGTAGCTGCCGGTGCATCTGTAAAGGGGATTATCGCCTAAACTGGGTTTTATCCTCTTGTAAGTGAAACGGTCCGTTACAATTACCTTAAGCGCGCGCAGGACGGTAGCAGCAGCGTGGCTCTCTCCTGAGGGCCCTGAGTTCGGGGGAGTGCTCTCCACAGTGAGGGAGGGTAGAATCATGGAAGACCTGACAGCAAGAATAAGGGGAACAATAGCTAATTTCGAGAAGGTTTGGGAACCATGGGATTTGAGTGTAGGGGGCTCCGGTAGCGGCTGAGGAGCCGGGTCTCTGGTCTGGTCGGTGTAATGGCTCTGTGCGGTGTGGTTTCCGGGTGGAATCCGTTCGCTTCGCCCGCCCCTGCCCCCCCCACCCTTCCCCCTTCGCCCGTTTGTCTCGCCTTATCTTCTTGCATCCCGTCTCTTTTTTCTCTCCTCTCTCTTTTCCCTGCTTTGTCTATCTTCTTTTACGTCCTACTTGCTATGCCCTCAGTATCCGGGGGTCTTATATACTGACATCCAGGTACCTTGGATGTCTCCGGTTCTCTCTCTTATTTTTATTTTGGTTTTCTTTATTCTCTCTCTCATTCTTTCCTTACTCTCTCAGGCCTGATCATATTGGAGGAGAATTGGGGGAGCCTAAAATATAAGCTTATAGGTCAGCGTCTGGGCCCCCTCTAAGGTCACACGGCCTGGTCATAAAAAACAAAATCCTCGATAGGAGGCAAGCGATACAGGATCTAGTAAGTGGCTTGTCATGGGGGCTGATGTCAATTATTATGTATACACAATTGTTTTTTGGTACTTTGGCTTCTGCGCAAGCCTCACAGCTGTACTTTTCTTGCCCTACCTATGGTGCGCAAAAATACAGAATTTAAAAATCCTCGGTGGGAGGCAAGTGATGTAGAATTTATAGCGAGGCTTGGCAAGTGGGCCGCTGTCACATTTTGTGTTTACGAAACGGGTCTTCTGCATTTTGGCTTCTGCGCAAGCCTCACAGTTATATTACTCTTGCTATGCCTATCGTGTGTTCAGCATAGCATTTAAAAAAAAACTAAATCCTCGATGGGGGGAGAGTAGTATAGTATTCATAAAGAGGCTTGTGATGTCGGCTACTGTCAATTATTGTGTTTACTAGACTGATTTTTTTGTAAGTTGGCTTCTGCGCAAGCCTCCAAGTTGTGCTATTCTTGCCTTACCTATCGTGTGCAAAAATAAAGAATTGAAAAAAAATAAAAAAAATGCACAACCTAAATAAAGAAGAGCAAATAGGGACCACAAATGGTGTAGATAAAACTTAAAGGACCACTCTAGTGCCAGGAAAACATACTCGTTTTCCTGGCACTAGAGTGCCCTGAGGGTGCCCCCACCCTCAGGGACCCACTCCCGCCGGGCTCTGGGGGGAGGAAGGGGTTAAACTTACCTCTTTCTCCAGCGCCGGGCGGGGAGCTCTACTCCTCCTCCTCTTCTTCCTCGCGACGTCATCGGCTGAATGCGCATGCGCGGCAGGAGCCGCGCTCGCATTCAGCCGGTCGCATAGGAAAGCATTCATAATGCTTTCCTATGGACGCTTGCGTGCTCTCACTGTGATTTTCAGTGAGAAGCACGCAAGCGCCTCTAGCGGCTGTCAGTGAGACAGCCACTAGAGGATTTGGAGGCTGGCTTAACCCTCAGAATAAACATAGCAGTTTCTCTGAAACTGCTATGTTTATAAAAAAAAGGGTAAAAGCTAGCTGGACCTGGCACCCAGACCACTTCATTAAGCTGAAGTGGTCTGGGTGCCTAGAGTGGTCCTTTAATACCATAAGTTGGGAAAAGAGAAGACTAGGATCCCGATTTGATTCATATATTCCACCTTTTTTTTTTATCATACCTTTGTGAGTGCATCTTAGTTTCACTTTTTTATGGTATTACGTTTTATATATATTCAGATATAGTGCTTGGTCGAAGGTACAAGCCTCATCTTGCTTCTGCTTCTGCATCTCAAAGATCATATACCCTGAGTTGCCCATTTTTAGTATTGTGTGTACACTTGCTTCTGGAATTTAGATGACAGTAGTAGGTAGGAGGGGGAGAACATCGCTCAGATCTGGCATCCGCAAGGAATGGATGGCACCCATGTGATATATAAGGGGTGGTGGTAATGTGGGGGTATTGTAAACTGGGAAAGGAGGGTTGTAGGTTGTGTGTTACATTAGACAGATACTTTTATGTACATCAGTGGTCATCCGGTGCCTAAAATGCTGAAATCAGATGGGTGTGAGTTGCCTGCTCAGTTTAATCCCAACAACGTTGTGTATGGCTGAGGATTCCCCCTATCATAGTAGGATATGTCCCGTCCGGTATATCCACCGCACCCATAACTCTTGTCTTATAGCCTAAGTCACCTTCACCCGGTGGTATTGCCCATGTTGTATGTGTGTGGAACTAGGTTGCTAGGAGTGCGTGTGGTTGCCCGTTAATTCTAGCCATGGGCCCCATATCGTCTTCAGCAGTTTGGCTTTTTTGTACGAGTCAGTGGATAGTTTTTCATATAGTATTGTTGAATTTTCGCATTGAGTTCAGCTTCGGAAGGGTAGTGCATTTGTTTCCACTTTAATGCGATTAGATTTCTAGCAGCTAGAATGATAATTATTGCTACTCTTTTAGCGGCTAGAGATCATGTGTTGGGGAACAATAGTAGCAACCCCGTGGTGGGGAGTATAGGATGTTCAGTAATTTTGAGTTTTCGGAGTATTGTGAATACCATTTCCCAAAGGTGCTGTATACCTGGGCAGTTCCACCATAAATGCATCATGTAGTGATGTCGCAAACATAAAATTTTCGATTCGCAAATGGCGAATGCAAATGTTCACGAACGGGCGAACCTGGCGAACCGCCATAGACTTCAATAGGCAGGCACATTTTAAAACCCACAGGGACTCTTTCTGGCCACAATAGTGATGGAAAAGTTGTTTCAAGGGGACTAACACCTGGACTGTGGCATGTATCTCTATATTACACACAGTATCTCTATATTACACACAGTATCTATATTACACACAGTATCTGTATTACACACAGTATCCCTGTATTACACTCAGTATCTCTATATTACACACTGTATCTCTATATTACACACTGTATCTCTGTATTACACACAGTATATCTGTATTACACTCAGTATCTCTATATTACACACTGTATCCCTGTATTACACACTGTATCTATATTACACACTGTATCCCTGTATTACACTCAGTATCTCTATATTAAACACTGTATCCCTGTATTACACTCAGTATCTCTATATTACACACAGTATCCCTGTATTGCACACTGTATCCCTGTATTACTCAGTATCTCTATATTACACACTGTATCCCTGTATTACACTCAGTATCTCTATATTACACACAGTATCCCTGTATTACACACAGTATCCCTGTATTACACTCAGTATCTCTATATTACACACAGTATCTCTATATTACACACAGTATCCCTGTATTACACTCAGTATCTCTATATTATAAGGGGAGAACCTAATGTCCTCCCCTCTGGCCCCCACCCCTGAGCGGCGGGTGGGGGCCCTAAATACTAAAAAGGGGGGGGACCTAAAGTCCTCCCCCCTGGCCCCCACCCCTGAGCGGTGGTTGGGGGCCCTAAATACTAATAAGGGGCGGGGAATTAATGTCCTCCCCCCTGGCCCCCACCCCTGAGCAGCGGGTGGGGGCACTAAATACTAATAAGGGGGGGACCTAAGGTCCTCCCCCCTGGCCCCCACCCCTGAGCGGTGGGTGGGGGCCCTAAATACTAATAAGGGGGGACCTAATGTCCTCACCTCTGGCCCCCACCCCTGAGCGGCGGGTGGGGGCCCTAAATACTAAAAAGGGGGGAGATCTAAGGTCCTCCCCCTGGCCCCCACCCCTGAGCGGTGGGTGGGGGCCCAAAATACTAACAAGGGGGGGGCCTAATGTCCTCCCCCCTGGCCCCCACCCCTGAGCGGCAGGTGGGGGCCCTAAATACCAATAGGGGGGGACCTATTGTCCTCCCCCCTGACCCCCACCCCTGAGCGGCGGGTGGGGGCACTAAATACTAAAAAGGGGGAGACCTAATCTCCTCCCCCCTGGCCCCCACCCCTGAGCGGCGGGTGGGGGCCCTTAATACTAAAATGGGGGGGGACCTAAGGTCCTCCCCCTGGCCCCCACCCCTTAGCGGTGGGTGGGGGCCCAAAATACTAACAGGGGGGGGGACCTAATGTCCTCCCCCCTGGCCCCCACCCCTGAGCGGCGGGTCGGGGCCCTAAATACCAATAGGGGGGGACCTATTGTCCTCCCCCCGGCCCCCATCCCTGAGCGGGGATGTATAATAAACACAGGTTACTGGCTGTGGGGATAATGTATAATAAACACAGGTTACTGCTATGGAGGATAATGTATAATAAAGACAAAAAAAAATAATATAAAAAAAAAATATATATATATTATGCAGCTTCTGAATTAATCTAAATTGTATGCTGTCTAGGAGGTGGGAGGGTCTGGGAGGGAGGGTCTGCTGCTGATTGGCTGGGATGTGTCTGCTGACTGTGAGGTACAGGGTCAAAGTTTACTCAATGATGATGAATAGGGGGCGGACCGAACATCGCATTTGTTCGCCATCAGTGGCGAACAAGCTATGTTCGCCAGGAACTATTCGCCAGCGAACTATTCGGGACATCACTAGCATCATGTTACCAACGTGTAATCCACATCTCCAGCATTATGGTGATACGTTGGGTTATATTTTGTTTAATCGGTATGGTGTGAGATACCAGCAAAACACCATTTTTTTTATGGGCTTCTATGTGTGAGTAGCATGTTGTGAACCCTTTAAGCACATTCAAGGATTGCAACCATTGTTCCGTGGTAATGTCTGTCAGACCCTCTTTCCCATAGACCCATGTAAGGCAAAGAGTGTACTTGAGAGTCCAATAAAATGGTCTTGTAGCATTAAAAGGTTTTTTAAGGTAGTTATTCCTTCTGGATGATTTGTTTGGTGAATATGCTGCTGCTAAATGTTGGTTTTAACCCTGATCTTTATCATAAAGTTAAGGAATTTACTATAATTCGATATTGAAGTTTTTTTTTTTTTTTTATAAGTTTTATTTTGCTGGTATATGTTTGTAATTAGTACAATTGCTTAGTAGCCTTTTGGTGACCATGGCTTCCTCTTCCTAGACCTCTAGAATCAGATATAGAAGTACAAGGTGAGCTTTTTATCTAGATTATAAAAGAGTGCCTAATAGCTATACCTGTGTATAGGTAGCCTATATATAACATATATATGTGTATATATATATGTGTATATATATATATATATATATATATATATATATACACACACACACACACACACACAATCCTACCGATATATATATTGCAGCCTGGTACAGCCAGAGAGATAAAGTTCCCATTATAACAGAAAATCTAGGAAATGTCTTGTCTGCCCATCTGATGCAATTGAAGGGAAAATGTATGCAGAGACTGCTTTTAATCATAGCAGATAAAGGAGCATCTATATCTGCAGACACCATTAACCCAAATCTGGCAATTTCTAAGGCTGTGGCTGCTGGGATTAAAGAGGCAACTTGCAAGAGTCATTCCACTAAAAATCATAAAAGAGCAAGAGAAGATTCTGCAAGCTCTATGAAAGAGGATCAGATCTCAGATGACTAACTCCTAAGAGGATGAAGAGAGCATGGATTAACCTTCTAACCTAGATGGTTAAGTGGTTGATTCACTAAATTATCTAATTAGGCATTTTAAGAATCCCAGAGGACTGTGCAGAAGCTAAGGACTCAGATATATACTTTGAGGACCTGTACAGAAGAATAGACAGTGCAGTATCTTTGAGGAAACCAATGGAAAAGCGATTAGATGCTAACCTGGTCAAGACTCTTTAGGGGCAGCAATGCAACCTGCAGTGGCTTTAACATCATTGTCAAGGCCTCTAAAGGTCTGAACCACTACACATAGTAAAGACATATCTAAAGGCACTAACAGAGATACATTACTGGAAATGTAAAATGATTTAAAATTCACTTTAGATTTTAGCACAGAAGCATTGGTAGTCCTTACCAAGTTTATATCCAAAGCTATGGGCCAATCAGTTTCAGCCAAGAGAGCCCTTCGGTTGAGAACATGGGGTGCAGGTAATTAATCAAAACTTACCTATGCCTACTTCCTTTTCAGGGAAACCTTCTATTTTGAAAACCCTTCTACGATGCTACCTAAGGTGGCTGAAGGGAAAAAAGTTCTCCTGCCACAGGTCAGAAGAATAAAGCAATATCCAAGTGGTTGGAGCAGAGGATACAAAGAACACAATTCCTTTTGAGACTCCAGATTTTATAGCCTGGGAGAGAATATTCTATAGTGCCATGATCCAAGGAGATATCTGACTGCCATTTTGGGATCAAGAATTATTTTGTTACTAGTTTATTGCAAAATTGGAAGTGCTTCAAGTGCTTCAGGTTTTTTGCCTTCCTTTGGATCAACAGAAAAACATATGTCAGAGGCTGAACTTGATGGCTCACTTACCTGATCTGTAGGCTGCCCCCCGTGCCTCATTTACCTGATCTGTAGGCTGCCCCCCATGTCTCACTTACCTGATCTGTAGACTGCCCCCCATGTTTCACTTACCTGATCTGTAGGCTGCCCCCCATGCCTCACTTACCTGATCTGTAGGCTGCCCACCTATCTCTCACATACCGGATCTGTAGTCAGCCCCCCATCTCTCACATACCTGATCTGTAGGCTTCCCCCACATCCCTCACTTACCTGATCTGTAGGTTGCCCCCCACCCTCACTTACCTGATCTGTAGGTTGCCCCCCACCCTCACTTACCTGATCTGTAGGCTGCCCCCCCCCACCCCCTTGCCTCACTTACCTGATCTGTAGGCTGTCTCTGCAGTCTGGGAGTTGCTGGCTGCACTCTGTGCTGCTCCCCTGCAGATTCAGTCAGGAGAGAGAAGCAGGGATAAGCTGTAGCTTCCTATCCCAGCCTTTGTCCATTCACAGCGCCACCTACTGGCTGGCACCGGTATTGCAGTGTATTCTCACACTGAAATGAAAAATAGCAGCACAAGCTGAAAAATCCAGGGGACGCCCATGCTTCCAGTATTGTGCCTATTAGTGTATCACAGAGCTCCCCAACTATAAAATAGAGTAAAATGCATTTGCATGTCAGAGCTCCGCTGTAATAAATTTCATAATAATATGAAGTAATGTGTGTGTGTGTGAGATGTATGCTATATGTTGGCTGTGTGTCATATTTGTGCTGGGTATTTAACTCAGATGTAAAATATGCATGTAGGCCCATGTGTGAATGCAGGTGTATATTTTTGCACAGAGTACCAAAGTTAGATGCACATAGTAATACATATACACTGTCAAATACAGTCACATGCGAACAGTCCCAGGCATATTGTCACACACAGGTACAGGCAGCCACACACACACAGTAAAACGCATACACAGGTACATGCAGACATTCATATACAGTGACAGACAGTTACACACAAAACGCTATAGGCACAGTCACACACACACTCATACAGGCAGATACACAAACAGTTATAGGGGGATAGTCTCTCACACACACACACTCTGCAGGCTTTCACAAACATACACATTACAGACTGTTACAGGCAGACAGACACACAGTTAGAGGCAGGCAGTGACACACACACACACACACACACACAGTTACAGGTAGTCACACACACAGTTACACAAACACAGTAACAGGAACTAACACACAGTTACAGACTGTCACAAACCCACACAGGCACACACACACATAGTTACAGTCAGTCACACAAAGACAGTCACAAACACCCAGTTAAAGGAAGTCACACAAACAGTTACAGACAGACAGTCTCACACACACATACACAATTACAGGCAGATTGTCTGTAACTGTATGTGTGTGTGTGTGTGTGTGTGTGTGCGCCAGTTACAGGCAGTCACAAGCAGACCGTTACCTCTTTCTATTATGGGTTGGCGTGAGGAGTGGAGGCAGTGCAGTTACTGGAGCCTGTTAGTGGGTAAAGCTGGGACTCCACCCCGGCTACCTTGTTAGGCTCTTTCATAGTCCCGTATGTAGAATAATGAAATACTCGTCCCGGCTGGCTGGAACTGATTTACACCCCTGTATTCTGTGCCCCCCCCCCCTCACACCTGTAACCTGGGACATGTGCAAGCTTTGTCAACAGCATGGCGCCCCCTTATGGCATGGCGCATTGTGCGTGTGCACAACTCACACACCTCTAAGGCCTGCCCTGGTACCAACTTATTTCCTATCTGGTTACCTCTGCCCCAATTATACAAACGTATAAAGTTGGCCTCCAACCTCAACATCCCGTCCTGGTGTGGTCCAATAACAATGTCAAGATACTTACCTTTTCTCATGGCCGTCTTTAACAAGGGGCAAACGGGGCAGCTGCCCCGGGCCCTGTTGCTCCTGGGGGGCCCAAAGCAGCTGCCCTGTGGGCCCCCTGCCTGCAGCCAGGTCTGAACAGCCCACCAGGATACTGAGAAATATCCCGGTGGGCTGCAGCAGGTGAGGTAATCGGGGCCCCCCTGCCCTTTTAGAGAGCTCCAGACCGGGCCTCTGTCTTCCTGCCTGCTGGGAGGAAGTGTTGTGAGGTCACTTCCTCCCAATTAACTGAGTGCCGCTGGGGAGGAGGAGGCATACATGGAGAAAAGGAGCAGGTACAGACCAAGAAGAAGAAGACTAACATCAATCTCAGCCATCCAGCTCCCACTGGACTCCAGGGAAGCCACACTTCTGTAAAGGTAAGGAGGGTGGCTAAACTATGTAAATTGATATGTGTGTGTGTGTGTGTGTATCTGACTGTGTGTGTGTGTGTGTGTGTATCTGACTGTGTGTGTGTGTGTGTGTGTGTGTGTGTGTGTGTATCTGACTGTGTGTGTGTGTGTGTGTGTGTGTGTATCTGACTGTGTGTGTGTGTGTGCGTATCTGACTGTGTGTGTATCTGACTGTGTGTGTGTGTATCTGACTGTGTGTGTGTGTATCTGACTGTGTGTGTGTGTGTGTATCTGACTGTGTGTGTGTGTGTGTATCTGACTGTGTGTGTGTGTATCCGACTGTGTGTGTGTGTGTATCTGACTGTGTGTGTGTGTGTGTATCCGACTACGTGTGTGTGTGTGTGTATCCGACTGTGTGTGTGTGTGTGTATCCGACTGTGTGTGTGTGTGTATCCGACTGTGTGTGTGTGTGTATCCGACTGTGTGTGTGTGTGTATCCGACTGTGTGTGTGTGTGTATCCGACTGTGTGTGTGTGTGTATCCGACTGTGTGTGTGTGTGTATCCGACTGTGTGTGTGTGTGTATCCGACTGTGTGTGTGTGTGTATCCGACTGTGTGTGTGTGTGTATCCGACTGTGTGTGTGTGTGTATCCGACTGTGTGTGTGTGTGTATCCGACTGTGTGTGTGTGTGTGTGTATCCGACTGTGTGTGTGTGTATCCGACTGTGTGTGTGTATCCGACTGTGTGTGTGTGTATCCGACTGTGTGTGTGTGTATCCGACTGTGTGTGTGTGTGTGTCCGACTGTGTGTGTGTATCCGACTGTGTGTGTGTATCCGACTGTGTGTGTATCTGAGTGTGTGTGTGTGTGTATCTGACTGTGTGTGTATCTGACTGTGTGTGTATCTGACTGTGTGTGTGTGTATCTGACTGTGTGTGTGTGTGTGTGTGTGTGTATCTGACTGTGTGTGTGTGTGTGTATCTGACTGTGTGTGTGTATCTGACTGTGTGTGTGTGTGTGTGTGTGTGTGTATCTGAATCTGAGTGTGTGTGTGTGTGTATCTGAGTGTGTGTGTGTGTGTGTGTATCTGAGTGTGTGTGTGTGTGTATCTGAGTGTGTGTGTGTGTGTATCTGAGTGTGTGTGTGTGTGTGTATCTGAGTGTGTGTGTGTGTGTATCTGAGTGTGTGTGTGTGTGTATCTGAGTGTGTGTGTGTGTGTGTATCTGAGTGTGTGTGTGTGTATCTGAGTGTGTGTGTGTGTGTGTGTGTGTGTGTGTGTGTGTGTATCTGAGTGTGTGTGTGTGTGTATATATCTCACTGTGTTTGTGTCAGTGTTTGTGTGTATATGCGTGTGGAAATGCATACATCCCATCTAACATTGCACACAAATACACCCCTGCATTCCAACATTAACAATGCACACAAATACACCACTGCATGTGTATCTCAGTGTTTGTGTAAATGTGCATCTGTGTGACAATGCATACATTCCAGCATTCCTACGCCAACACTGCACACACATACACCCCTGCATGTGTACCTGTGTTTGTGTGTGTACATATCTGTGTCCGTGTGTGTAAGTGTGTATCTGTGTGTGGATGTGCCAGTGTTTTTATCTCTGTGTGTGCAAGTGTGTTTATGTATGTGTCTGTGTGTGTATATGCCAGTCTTTGTCAGTGTGTGCATGTGTCCAGATGTGTGCATGTATCAGTGTGCTAATGTGTATGTATATCTGTGTCATACATCACGGCAATCAAACACAACATGCAAACATTACATACAAACACACCCCTGAATTTAAACTCAAAAAGTATATAGAAACACATCCCTACACTTAAACACCAATACTACACCCTACATGCACACACATACTGTATACAACAACATACTCACATTCAAATGCACAAACACTGCTCACAAATACAGCTCTGCAAGAATGGCCAAATGGTAGATCCCCAGCTTGCATAGCATCGTGGGAATTGTACAACAGATAAGGATCTATCTTTTCTCTGCTCTTGCGCTAGAGGGGAGGCTCAAAACAATGTCTTGCACCTTGTAGGCCCTGTCTACATTAGTTCTGCCACTGTGTTGGGGTGGAGGGCGTGATTGCATGCCAGAGAGTGAAAGTGTGTGGGGTGGGGTGGGGTGGGGGGGGGTCGTCATGTGGACCATTGTCTGCACGGCCTGATTCCCCACAGGCATATGGAGGTGAAGGAGTTTAATGCCTGTCAGATTGAGCAGGTCAAATGCACTGTTTAGCCACAAACTTCCTATATGTATTTGGACGCTGTCCGCTGAAATATATATATATATATATATATATATATATATATATATATTGTGATCCTTGTCTGCAGGTAGCACGGTCCTCTAGGGTAAACAACACAGTCCTTTGGTTTTCATATAATCCAGGCAATTTTATTGGCAAACCCCACCACAGATACAGCAGCAAATGAAAAAAAACAGTAACACAAATCCCTATAAACAAAAACCTAGCTCGGTCTGAGCACTTACTAACATCAAGTTCCCTATCTCTCAAGGGTTTAAACTATAACAGAACAAGAATTGGTTTCACCAACCTAGTGCCTTTGTCAGATCTCTGCACTCCACACTCAGTTAGCATGTGGCTTCCATTCCTTCTAGAAAGAAACACAATTCTCTCTCCTTTTCGCACTCCAGTGCGCTCAGCTAGCCTGCTGCTTTCCTTTCTGCACTCCCAGTGCTCCAAGCCAGCCTTGACTGCTTCCTTCTGCACTCCCAGTGCTCCAAGCCAGCCTTAACTGTTTGACCTTCTGCACTCCCAGTGCTCCAAGCCAGCCTTAACTGCTTTCCTTCTGCACACCCAGTGCTCAGTCTCCTTGACTCTCTCACAGGAGAAAACCGCGTCTCTGCTACCTGCTTCCAGGGAGGAAGCCAGCATTCCCCCTTTACCTGCCTAGCAGGGAGGGGTTTATTCCCACTGCTGCAGGTGATTATCTGCAGCTGAGCAGTGGGTTGGAGACCCATCAAAACTCTGTCCTGGAACTTATTTCTCCCAGTTGTATGCAAACTGCGGAGTGGAGCATTGACTCACCCTGCTCTCCAAATGCTCCACCTCAGGGGCCCATAACTAAACTTTGGTTTGTGTTGCCTACAACACATACTACACATACTCCCTCTGGGGTTAAATGTTATAGTGAAGTGGAGAGTTCTGGTATACCTATTGTGTACACAGAGGAGAGGGAGTCGAACTAACACTAAGTCGCTCACACTGGAAAAATAGGGATTCACAAAAACCTATAGACAATAGCAGAAAAACAACACTCTAGAGGATAGTGCTTGGGTACCAGGAGCTGACTCGTGATAATGGCTTAAAACAGAATAATAAAATGACTTATAAGATATGAATGTGATCTGTAAGAGCTTAAAGCTATGTGTATCTAAAAAGGAATAAATGAAAAAATATTTTAAAATATTTTGAAAAATTTGGTACTGTGCCTTTAAAAATGTAAAGCAAAAAGGTAGAGTTTTAAAAACTAAATGACATAAAAATACAGTTAATAAATGTCAAAATCAAAATAGAAATAGAGATGCAGTAAGATATGCCCATAAAGGATGAAAAATATAAAATATGAAAAATATAAGAGATATAAAAAATATATGCATAAAATGGAGGGAGAGAGGAGTTGGGTTGGTGTCTCTATCCCTGAGAGATGCAGGGTAAATGACACTTTCACTGAATAATATACTTTGTATCAACTAAGGTTAACAGTATAAAAAATAGAAAAATAGCAACACAGTATGTGGAACTGTTTGTAGCAATAACTATATCGCTGTAGACTGAAGTAGAAATAAAAAAAACTGGATCAAGTAAAAGAAGCCAGTTTATTGAATATAAAAAATTAAACATGTATAAAAACAAAAAAATACAGGTCAGGAACAGTTAGTAGTGATGTTACCAGTCTTATGAAAGTCAGATGGTAATATGGACCCTCGGACCAGCTAAGGATGGATGTGGATTGTGTTCAGCCGGTTCGTCTCCTGAGTGCAACTGCCGGTGAGGACGGTGTGCGCCTGGATGTGCGTCCCAGCAGGACCTCCCTCCGAGGGACGGACAGAGCAGACGATTTTGGTAGACGTTTTTCCAAGGGATCCTTGTGCAAAGTGATCTTTCTGCTGGACCTCAACTTTCTATGCACAACAAGTCAAAAATGACTCTGAGCTCTATTTTAGGCTGGGATCCTCTGTATTAGCACAGTGACTGTGTTCTCCCTCATTAGTCTTAAATGTTATAGGCCTATCTTCCTTCACTTTATCACTATATATATACTATATATATATATATATAGAGAGAGAGAGAGAGATTTAAATCGTAAAACGGCACATTAAGTATTAAAGTCCACATGACACCTAGGCGACCCCATTCTCTGACTTTTTGGAGTCGCAGAGATCACATGGACCAATCAGAAGTTATGTAAACCTATATAAAGCTAGTTAAAGCTTATGTTCAGTGACCTTTTGTGGTTTCTACCTTGATACCCACATAGTGTTTCAAGTAAGTCTCTCTTGAATTTCTGATATTGACCATGTGTTATATATTGACTCTGACTATTTTTGGTTTCATGCACAGGCTTGTTTATTTGTATATCCGTATTTCTATCATCCTGACCTTTGCTATTTCTGACTTTATGTCTATCTTTATATCACGTTAAGTCCAGCCACTCTAAGGACCTGTAATATGTCTATATTTGACCCATTATTCCCCACCTTGTTCTGACAACTGACTATCTGAATGGTTTTACATGTTCCTTCTCACTCACCACACTACAATTTATATCCAACTACAAAAGCTAAATTATAAAGTTTTAATGAGATGGTATTGCACACGTGTAACACTTAAAAATATATTTCCATTTTAATGGGATCCATGGCACATATCTGGTGGTTGTGTCCTGCTTTATAGTTTAATGAGAGCATGTAGGAGTAACCCATTTAATGTACAGCTTATAATAACCACTCCCGCAAGTGGCTTACATAGAAATCATAAATCAAAAACTACCCACACTCCCATATATAATGCAAATCAGATTTTATTAAATAATCAAAATTTATAAATGTTCATAGTTCATATGTTCATATATACCATTTTAGGAACAAATATAAAATAGTTAATATACAAGTTAATATTATATGAATCAATCCTCATAAAATAGTTCATATGTATATAAAACAACAAAAGAGAGCAACATTCAATTCATCCACTAAAACAAAAGTTCAAATCATAAAATCATAAAAAATAAACACATGAACTGCTGTACAATATATTTACCTGATCAGTCTAAAGAGGGCAGACAAATCTGCACAGATGGTGTAACGGAACTCCCCGTACTCCGACCGAGTACCTTCCTTTGATGGACGCTTCCTAGCGTGCGCCGAGGACCACAAGCACCGCACTGGACACCACAACCACCGCAGACTCCACAACCGCCGTAGCTTAACTGGAGTCTCGCCGTCTTCTGTCCACCCTTGATCGGCTTCTGTCCTCCAGGACCGTGTGGGGAAGACCTCTTCTCCAGGAGAGCGTATCAGGAACAAGCTCTTAAAAGAGCTGAGTGACTAAAGCTCAGGGGAGTATGCAGAGCATAGCAATCCCCAGTGTTATATAGCAGTTCCCTCCAATCACGAGACTAGACTACGTATTGAGTGTCATGAAGATCTGACTGTACTGGCACATACAGCCTCTTTTATTCACATTCTACAAACATAGTACTGCCCACAGGGTTTTGAAAAACAACCAATCAACACATTACAACACAGCTAACACTCCCATTCATTACATCAGAAATCCTCCCCTCTGCCTGTGATACAATTATCTCAACACAATAGACTAATTTAATTATCACAGGCAGGAAAATACAGTATTATAAAACATATCACAGGGACCCCAAAACATGCAATAACCCCATAAGAAATATACCGGGGGATCTGGATGAACGACATATCCAAAATTCACCCAGATCCGTTCAGTAGTTTGGAGGATACGGTTTAATGCAGATGCCGCAGAACATATACAGACTATATGAAAAATAATTACTGTTAAATGTGACCCCTGTTCTGTAGTTTAAAACTACTGAACGATGTATTTGTGCACCAAATACCGGCGAGATGGCACCATGTAGAAAAGTCACAACAGTGTCTGTGAGTTAAAATGGCCGCCATCCATTGTTCTCACCATGTGCCTCTGATACATCAAATGGTGGCCACCCAGTAACTCCACAGTATGTCCCCAGATGGTTCTTAAAGGGCAGCATAATAAAATACAGTATGCCCAAATCAGTTCCTTAAAGGGCAACACATCCCAGGGCCATAGTCGCAGGGCAGGAGGCTGGCAAGCAGGCCCCTCCAAAAACCAGTGGCGAGGTCCCTTTCACCACAGATGGCCTTTATCAAGGTTCACACTTTAAACTGAAAGCATCCCATGTCACATATTTGACACCATTTTCCTTTTGCAATTGGCAATTTGTTTTGCTTTTTTTTTTGTCTTGGGACTGGTTCCTTACAACTAGAGTGTATATTTTTTTTTACAATTCAATTTCTGTGTTGTAATACACCTTTTTTGAATACCCTTATGTAAAAAAACAGCTTTATAAGAATTTGTATTCCTATCAAAAAGTTTACAGCATACATTGATTGTAGAGCTTCCAAACCACACACAGAAGAGAAAATAGCACAGTCAGTAAAAAAGGGGACAAAACATTTTTTAGATACATAAATGAGAAAAGGAAAGTAAAACAAGGATTAGTTAGATTAAAAGCAAAAGAAGGAATGTATGTAGAAGAGAATAACTTGTGATTGGATAACTCAAGACAAGGTGCTACAGCTGTTGTTGAGATCATTTTACATTACATTCCATGCACCTCACTTTTGGACCAAACGTTTGGGGATAGCCTTTCAGTGATACACAGACAACATGTTTCAATTTGGGCTACTACCAATGTAATAAGAGTCAGGCAAACATATTTATAGACAGAAGTTACAGCAAAAGTAACATGACAAGATTACATCAGCTAAACACAAAATTGCTTATTCAGCAACCAACATGTATTTCTGAAACCAGAGGTTAAAAGGTTATTTCTTTGATGGTCTGCAACAGGTTTTACTTTTCAACTGAGATTTAACAATTGTTATTTCTAATAATATAGTCTTGTCCATTTAAAGTAGTCACGTACTTCATTTTTAATCCTTTCAGCTGTTAAAGAAAATTAATGTAAATAAAGCTCCGGGGCCTGACAGTATTCACCCACAAGTACTTAAGGAGCTAAGTGGGGAAATAAATGAACCGCTGTATTTAATTTTTCAAGATTCTTTTGTTTCAGGTATTGTACCAGAGGATTGGAGGAAGGCAGATGTCGTTCCTATATTTAAAAAGGGTTCAAAATCCTTGCCTGGAAATTATAGACCTGTGAGCTTAACTACTGTGACTGGGAACATATTTGAAAGGTTGTTAAGGGATAATATTTAAGAATTCCTTGAGAAGAACATGGTTATCAGCAATAATCACATTGGTTTTATGAAAGATAGGTCATGCCAAACTAATTGCATTCTACGAAGAAGTAAATAGAAGTATAGCTCAGGGTGTTGCAGTGGATGTGAGCTACTTGGATTTTGCCAAGGCATTTGATACGGTTCCTCACAATAGGTTAGTCTTCAAACTAAAAGAAATTGGTCTAGATGAATATTCTTGTTCTTGGGTAGAACACTGGCTTAAGGATAGAGTACAACGAGTTGTCATTAATGGTACATTTTCAGGCTGGACAAAAGTGGTAAGTGGTGTCCCTCAGGGTTCTGTTTTGGGACGGCTTCTATTTAACATATTTATAAATGATCTTGAAATAGGCATTGAAAGCTACGTTTCAGTGTTTGCAGATGACACAAAACTTTGTAAAGTAATAAAATGTGAGCAAGATATTGATTTGCTGCAGAGGGTTTGGATATATTGGGGGACTGGGCACTGAAATGGCAGATTAAATTTAACGTAGAGAAATGCAAAGTTATGCACTTCGGGGTCAACTTACACCCTCGATTGTAGTGAATTAGGGATAACCACAAAAACGAGAAGGATTTGGGAATTGTTATAGACAACAAATTAGGCAGCAATATGTAATGTCAATCTGCAGTTGCTAAGGTCAGTGAGGTTTTGTCAAGTATAAATAGGGGCATAAATATAATTTTGCCTCTTTATAAATCGCTGGTAAGACCTCACCTTAAATATGCAGTGTAATTTTGGGCACCTGTTCTAAAGAAGGATATCATGGCACTAGAAAAAGTGCAGAGACGAGCTACAAAATTGATAAAAGGAATGGAGCATTTTAATTACGAAGAAAGGTTAAAAACATTTAAATCCCTTTATCTGGAAATCTATTCATAAACAGGGCTATACATAGGACACGAGGTAACACATTTAGGCTGGAAGAAAGGAGATTTCATCTAAGGCAAATAAAAGGTTTTTTTACAGTTAGAGCAACGAGGATATAGAATTCTCTGCCTAAAGAGATCTGTAGCGGTTACCCCGATGAGTAGAGGGGTTCCCACCGCTAGAGGGTGTCCTTCTCCCGAGTGTGAGGGGTATTTACAGCATTCCAGCAGGCATCCAAGTAAAGAAGCTCTAACAAGAGCTAGTGTGATAGCTGTATAGCAGTTTCCCCCAATAAGAGACAAGACTCTAGATTGAGGGTAAAATAAGAACCGAAGGTTTAATGGTACAGCTGGTCTTTTATACACTTTTTGTGAATTTCATGTCCTGTGCCCCACAAGGTCCACCTGGGCGGTGACCTTGTGGGGCACAGGACATGAAATTCACAATCCAATAAAAACAGAGTTTTACACTTGAACACTCCCAGTTACTGTATGTAACGGATCACCTGGCACCCCGACTGGAACCTCCGTTGATGGATGCTCCTAGAGCTTCTTGAGGATTCCAAGCACTCTAGCCGACACCACAACCACCATAGGCCGAACCTCTCCTTCTTCAGAGCGAAGCAGGAACGAGCTCTTAAAAGAGCTTAGGAGTGATTATAGCAAGGGAATATGCAGAGCATAGCAATCCCTTGTAGCAGATTCCCCAATAAGAGACAGGACTCCAAATTGAGGGTGAAGTAGAACTGACTAAAATTTTATTTTACTTTGGACTAGCCCATATGGTCATTACATTGCTGTGAAAACTCAATAAAATTACAAACAGTCAAATCATAGCAGGCAAGATACAGTGACTTATTATAACATAATTATATATTTATAAATGGGTGGGGAAGACCATAATTAACACAAAATGTCTCTTCTGCATGCAGAATTAGCGATATGCAAATCTACCCGAATATGCAAATTACCAGTCTTGCTATTCAGGTAGTGCATATTACTGTTGCTACCAACAGAGTGCACTACACAAGCTCCATAGCCAAATCCACCTAGTTGGTAGCAATCCTCAGCAGTACAGGAGAGCAGGCAATACATCCCAGGGGCCATAGTCAGATGGCAGGAGGCTGGCAATCAGACTTCTCCAATGCCCAGTTGCAAGGCTGGTTCCGCCACACTGTACACAGGCCCTCCCCTCTGTTTGGGAGATAATTGAGTTAATTACTGTATCAACTCAATTATCTCCAAACGAAAAATACAAGTTTTTACTCAATTTTGCAAACACCCCGAAAACATATGGGAAACACAGAAAATATATATCTCCTGGTAGCCCTGATCTGGGGGAATAACATAGTGAAAAATCACCCAGATCGGTTCAGGGGTTTGAAAGTTAGGTGGAAGTCTCTTTTGACCGACCGCACGCATGTTTTCATGCCCAAAATAGCTCCAGAGGATTCGGCTGTGCAGTCGGTCTCTTTCGTATAATCAAAATCCATTAAAAGAGTCGAATGGGGCTGTTAGTGCACAGTAGCATTCAATATAACTAGTTCGGTACATTGTATCTAACGAACGGCGCTCTGTTTGTGCATTAACTCTCAGCGATGTTCGTGCCATCGAGTGTCCGATTTTAGTTCCATACACTCGACAACAAAACACAGCTGGCCGCATTCGTATTCCAAGATGGCCGCCACCACGTGTTCGTGCATACGAACGCCGACCACCCAGTTGATCATTTAGAATGTTAGGGGTGTTTGTGGTTTTGGAGGTGTTAATAAGGGCAGTGAGGTTAACAAGCACCACACTCCCGTTCTGGGTGGTCGGTCGTTCAGTAGAAAATGTGTTATTCAAACAGCCATTAGTACAATAAAGGTGAATCTGTTATAGACGAATGGTTTAGATGAACAAGAGTTTAAAAGTTTAAAATTCAGGGACAGAGGGTCTGTCACAAGATGGTTTTATCAGAGTCCATACAGATGTTTAAACTGCAATTGGATAAATACTTGCAAAAACATAACATACAGGGATATAATTTCTAATTAGTGGGGTAATAGCTGCTTGATCCAAAGAGACATCTGACTGCTATTTTGAGGTCAAGAAGACATTTTTCCTAGTTTGTTGCAAAATTGGAAGTGCTTCAGACTAGGTTTTTTTGCCTTCTTTTGGATCAACAGCAAAAACATATGTGAGGAAGGCTGAACTTGATGGACGCAAGTCTCTTTTCAGCTATGTAACTATATAATAAAGGTCGAGCTGACTGCTTCAATTAATATTTTTGTTCAGTATTTACAGATGAAAATAAAGGAAAGGGGCCTCAGTTAGGAAAAAAGACAAATTAGTAATTTGTTACATTTGAGTTTACAGAGGAAGAGGGTCTATTTCAACTGTCAGTAGTAAAGACAAATAAGGGACCTGATGGACCTGATAATATGGGACCTGATGGAATACACCCGAAGTTATTAAAAGAGCTTAGTGGTGTACTAGCAAAACCATTAACAGATTTTTTTAATTTGACAATTTTTATTGAGTCAATAGAGTGGCAGTTGGGTACAGAAAAGGAAGAGGGTATTCATAGTCAAACAATGAGTATACTTCATTTAGGTACACATAATTACATCACATGGCAAATTTTACATACATGGATTATGAACAATGCACCAAACTTTTGAGGGAGACTAGGTATCATCATGGGTTGATTTGTCGGGGGTTAGATAAAATGGCAATATACAAGGTACGTTTACCAGGTTTTGACATAATTTTCAGTCATAGCAGCATTTCCATGCCCGCACCAAGTTTTTACTAGGAGATTCTATACCTCCAGGTTGCTATTGGAAAGTCAAACAGATGACAAGCTAAATTAGCTCCTGGTGGGGGTAGCTTATCCCAAAAGTAAACTGGCTCTTGTCAGTGCAGGCTGTCTAGACTACTAGGTAGTACAATCTTGTTGTTTTGTTAGCGTATCTATGTGTCCCGTTTAGTAGTTAACATGATGGTGATTCTAGGTTACACTTTCTAGCTCCGTGCGACTGCCAATTGGAGTGGATATAGTTTTGGGCCTGTTATGTGGATATGAGGTGACATATCTGTAAAGGAGAGCTTTAAGAGCTTGGTCTCAACCCTAGCAACCTTTTATATGTCTGTGCTATACCGTGCCTAGGAGGTCTACCCTCATCAGGTGACTACGTGATGTGAAGAAGTTGACTAGCTAACCAGACATCTTATCTTGAAAATAAGATGGCTTTGATCAGTACTAGATGTCCAGACTGCTAAGTAATCCGATAGTGCCCTGTAGTCCGATACTGCCCGTTCGGTAGGTAGTGTTCTAAGTTACCCTCGCCAGTAAGACTGCCAAACCTCTATGCTCTATTTTGTTTTGAAGAAGGGAACGGGTAAAGGGGGAGGGGAGTGGAGGAGGAGGGAAACATAAATGAATAGGGGGGTGAACTATTTACAATGTGGGCTTGCTTTACCTGTCTCTAGTCAGGATGGACTCATCATTTAGGGCGAAGGCCCCGTACTTGGAAGCTTCATAGCACCCAGTATCTCCTGTGTTTGCCATTGCTGAGCTCGTAGAGCTGCTAGTTATTAACTTTGGGTTGAGAAAATGGAGCCCAGTCCAGATGCCGGTCTTCTCCATCCTCCCACTGCACCATCTCACTTACCCCACTATCTCTGATGGTGAAACCACTATGCAAGGTAACTTGCCTTAAGTTAAGTTGTGTCTGTGTGGTATCTTTCATTCCCCCTCCTCCCCAGTCAGTCATGTGCTCAAGGGGTGTGGGTGTTATCCATGTTCGTATGGGCCGTAATGTAGGTGTCCCATATGGCTCCAACTCCCTGTACATGTTTTTTGGGGCTAATATGCTAATGGGCCATTGATTAGTAGTCCAGATTTAAGAAGATCTGCGCTACGAGAGCAGAATGAACCAGTACTTCTGTAGATTCCCATGCTCTGACTATCATCAAATTTGTGGCAATAAGGACGTGGAAAAGTAATGTAGAGGCCAGTCGTGGAAGGTTGTCCAATGATATAATAGTAAGCATAATTCAGGTATGAGATTGATGTCTATCCCCAAAGTGTCGGATATTATGTCTCCCACTGTGCGCCAGTATCCCTCAATCTTGGGACACGTCCACCAGATGTGGTACATCGTCCCTGTGCCATCGTCCCATGTGTTAGATGTGTTCGGGTATATTTGCGCTAATATTACCAGTACTATATTCCATCTGTCATAGGCCTGGGCACACCCTAATCCCCGCGGCACGCCTATGTATTGAGACCGGCAGGGGAGATCTCAGGATCCCCCCTGTCGGCTCATGCAGAGCCGGCGCTATCCGAGCGCCGGCGCTGCTCTCAGCCTCTCTCCCCACCGGCCCACATGCAGGGAGGGAGGCAGGAGAGGACCCGGGGAGCTATTGCCAGCAGCTCCGCCGAGTTCCTCTCGCGAGATCTGAGCGTTGCCGCGGCAACGCTCAGATCTCGCGTGAGTGAACTCTAGCCCTGCGGGGCTAGAGTTCACTCTCCACTGGACCACCAGGGATGGATGGCAGCAGCAGGATCCCCCCTCCCAGGCATAAGGTAAGAAGGGAGGGGGGATAACTGATCTGCCCCCACCTCCACTGGACCACCAGGGAAGGCAGCAAGGAAGGATCCCCCCTCCCTACATAAAGTAAGAAGGGAGGGGGGATATTAAGTAATGTACCCCCACCTCCACCCCCCACAATCACCCACACACATACACAGCACCCACAGACATACACAGCACCCACAGACATACACAGCACCCACAGACATACACAGCACCCACACACATACACAGCACCAACACAGATACAGCACCCACACACACACACAGCACCCCCACACACAGCACCCTCACACACATTACACAAACAGCACCCTCACACAGCACACTAACAGTACCCTCACAAACACAAACAGGACCCTAACAAACACACACACACAGCACAGCACACTACCAGTACCCTCACACACAAACAGCACCCTCACACACAGTACATTTACAGCACCCTCACAAGTGCACACACACACACAAACAGCACCCTGACACACAGTACATTCACAGCACCCTCACAAGCACCCCCACCCAAACACCCCCACCCACATAGTACACTACCAGCTTTGTGTGTGTGTATATATGTGTATATGTATACATACATACATAAATATATATATATATATATATATATATATATATATATATATATATATATATATATAGTGGTGAAGGTAGACAGCACTCCACAGACTCCAATCTTCAAATAAAATATAACTTTTATTGCTCCAAGTTTAAAAGAATCAACGTTTCAGTCTGGATAACCAGACTTTCATCAGGACGTTATCCAGACTGAAACGTTGACTCTTTTAAACTTGGAGCAATAAAAGTTATATTTTATTTGAAGATTGGAGTCCGTGGAGTGCTGTCTACCTTCACCACTATACATGGGCGTAGGAACCAGGGGGGATGGGGGGGACGCATCCCCCCAGCAAATCATGCGGGGGGGACAGGTAATGGGGAAATCCCCCCAGCTCCACCGGCCCCCCTTTTGCTGCAGCCGCCCGAGCGCTCCGTAGAGAGCCTCAGGCGGCTGCAGCTCTGCCCGGGCTGGTGCGTCCATGAGGGCGCACCGCCCGGGCGCAGCCAGAGGAGAGGGTTGCTGACAGGAGGGAAGCGCTCAGCGCTCCCTCCTGTCACTCCCTCAATGTAGCGTGGCCGAGCGCGATATAGTCCGCCGGTACAGGGAGCATCTGTCTCCTGTACCCGGCCGGACTAAAAGGAAGTGAACACTGAGTGTGCACTTCCTGTTAGTCCGCCGGATACAGGAAACAAAAGCTCCCTGTACCCGCGGACAGTACAGAGCTCGGCCACGCTACAACACAGGTAGGGGAGGGGGGGAAGAAAGAAACAGGGAGGGGGGGGGATAAAGAAACAGGGAGGGGGGGGGGATAAAGAAACAGGGAGGGGGGGGTAAAGAAACAGGGAGGGGGAGGGATAAAGAAACAGGGAGGGAGGGGAGAGGATAAAGAAACAGGGAGGGAGGGGGGGATAAAGAAACAGGGAGGGAGGGGGGGATAAAGAAACAGGGAGGGAGGGGGGGGATAAAGAAACAGGGAGGAGGGGGTAAAGAATCACACACTCACACAATCATGCCACCATTACACACACAGAAACACACAATTCATCCTTACACACACTCAATGCACCCCGTGCACACACACACACAATCACACAATCATGCAATCCTTACACACACAGAAACACACAATGCATTCCTTACACACACTCAATGCACCCCGTACACACACTCAATGCACCCCTTACAGACGCACACACTGCATCCCGTACATACACAGAATTACACCTTGCAGCCCTTACACATACAAACACAGATTCACACAATGCATTCCTTACACACATATCAGGACATCCCCTACACACTCCACCCCCGGTGAACAAACTCATTGGTGGAACGTGAAGGTGGACCCTGGGACCCAGACCTTGAGCTGTGTAAAGGGCCCCCCAAAAATGGAGCTGCTTCCCGTTCTCACAGAACATTGATTTTTGGGACCAGTTACAAACAGCCTCCAGAGAGCCTGTTCTACACCAGACCAGTGGAGCCAGACTGCAGCTAGAGCCCATCATCATCCTCATCTGGTTGTAAGTAGGCAATCTAGCATATTATTCGTGGCACTAATCTCTAATTTACCTCACATTAAAGAAACACTATAGTCCCCAGAAGCACTGCAGCTTAATGTAGTGGTTCTGGTGTCTTTAGCCTGTCCCTGCAGGCCTTTTAATGTAAACACGGCGGCACTCCAGCACTGGCGTTAGTTAACATGGCAGAAAAATAATTGGAAAGGGTTAGGGGGGCTACTAATAAGGATAGGGGGAGAGGGGTAGGTAGAAAAATAATTGGAAGGGTTTAGGGGGGCTACTAATATGGATGGGAGGAGGGGGGAGGTAGAAACATTATTGGAAGGGGTTAGGGGAGTACTAATATGAAAGGAAGAGGTAGGGTGGGTTCTAATATGCATGGAAGGGGTTAGGGGGTACTAATATGCATGGAAGTGGTTAGGGGGGTACTAATATGCATGGAAGGGGTAGGGGGTTAATATGCGTGGAAGGGGTAGGTGGGGTTCTTTTGTGCATGGAAGCAGGGGCGTATTAGCCGCGAGGCAAACAAGGCATTTGCCTTGGGCGGCATTTTCCAGGGGGCGGCAAAAAACGCCGCCCCCAAATGCCCAAGGCAAATGTCTTGTTAGCCTTGCGGCTAACAGACATGCTGGGCTGGTTGCTGGTTGCTGGTTGCTGGGCGGCCGGCGAGGGAGCTCTTCCCCTGAGCTCTCTGCTCAGCTCCCTCGCGCGCCGCCCGCAGAGTGAGACTGGGAGCCGGAATATGATGTCATATTCCGGCTCCGCCTCCCAGCCTCACTCTGCGGGCGGCGCGCGAGGGAGCTGAGCAGAGAGCTCACGGGAAGAGCTCCCTCGCCGCCCGCCCAGCCTGCCCGCCAGTGCCGTCCTGCAGCCACTGGACCACCAGGGAATGGGAGAACCCCCCCACCCCCAGCATTCCCAAAGGTAGGGAGGCGGGGGGGGGGGAGTAAATAAAAAAAAAATGTGTTAATGTGAGTGTATGTCTCTGACTGTGTGTGTCTGATAGTGTGTGTGTGTCTGTTAGTGTGTGTGTGTCTGTTAGTGTGTGTGTGTGTGTGTGTGTGTGTCTGTTAGTTTGTGTGTGTGTGTGTTAGTGTGTATGTGTGTCTGTTTGTGTGTGTGTGTGTGTCTGTTTGTGTGTGTCTGTTAGTGTGTGTGTCTGACTGTGTGTCCGACAGTGTGTGTCTGTTAGTGTGTGTGTCTGTTAGTGTGTGTGTGTCCGACTGTGTGTGTTTGTTAGTGTGTGTGTCTCACTGTGTGTGTCTGTTAGTGTGTGTGTGTGTGTCCGACTGTGTGTGTTTGTTAGTGTGTGTCTGTCCGACTGTGTGTGTTTGTTAGTGTGTGTCTGACTGTGTGTGTTTGTTAGTGTGTGTGTCTGTTAGTGTGTGTGTCCGACTGTGCGTGTTTGTTAGTGTGTGTGTGTCCGACTGTGTGTGTTTGTTAGTGTGTGTGTCCGACTGTGTGTGTGTCTCACTGTGTGTGTCTGTTAGTGTGTGTTTGTCCGACTGTGTGTGTGTGTCCGACTGTGTGTGTCTGACTGTGTGTGTGTTAGCTAGTGTATGCGTATCTCTCAGTGAATGTGTGTGTATTTAGAAGGCGGGGCAGGGGAGAAGGGTTGGGTGGGGGTGGCGCGCGCGAGCGCGGGGGGAGGGGAGGTGTCTGAGTTTTGTCCTGCCTAGGGCAGCACAAAACCAAGATACACCACTGCATGGAAGGGGTAGGGGTGGTTCTAATATTTATGGGAAGGGTAGGGGTGGTTCTAATCAGGAGGATCCCGGCGCTATATCTGGGTAAGTAAAACCCCTTCCTTGTAGTGACCCTTTAATGTTATTATTTAATCATTTATATAGCGACTGCAAATTCCGTAGCGCTGTACAATGGGATAAACAACTCCTAGTTTACGGAATAAGAATATACCCGGCGAGTAAAAATGCTATCCCCCCCAGATTTTTTGGGGTTCCTACGCCCATGCCACTATATTCTCGCTAGATAAGCACCCGGCATTGAATATTTTCTTCAGTGAGTGCAACACCACTTGGAATTTTTATATATATATATATATATATATATATATATATATATATACCGCGTGTGCTTGTGCTTTAGGGTGCACACCCTAATGAAATAGGCTGCGCACGCCTATGCCATCTGTACTGAATTTTTCTCATAAGTTCTATGTGTGATGCACAACTCGACCTTCCCTTGTGGGCTCTCTTGCTTTTTTCCAGTCGTTAATGTCAAATGTCTGGTCTAAGCCGCTTTGCCAGTCCAGCATAAATTTGTCATAAGTGTGTGCTGCCGGTACTGTCAGTACTCGGTATATTGAGGCTAGTACTTTTTTTGGTGTGACAGGGGCTAGGAATGCTTTTTCGAAAAAGGTCATGGTCGGTGAATGTGAAAATGGGGGGTTATGCGTGAGTAATGCTTTCAGTTGGAGGTATGAGAACAATGCCCTCGTCGGTAATTTGATTTTATGTTGAAGGTCTGAGAATTGCATCAGACCGTTTCCCCCATATAGCTGGCCAATGGAGGCGCAGCCTCCTTCCTGCGAAGGCCTGTAGTCAAAGGATGGGTTGACAGCATGTAAGCAAGATATGGGAGTAGCGTGGTAGTATGTTCCCCACCCATTCGTTTTTTTAGTCTGTAACATGTGTGGAGGAGTAGATCAGTAGTGCGTAACATATTTGGCATGGTCGGGCATTTATGTTTGGGTATCCAAAAAAGATGTTTCAGGACCTTGGGGCAAGACCATTGCAACTCAAGTTCAATCCATTGCTGGGGGAGAGTCGCAGCATGAGAGACTATCACTGAGGACAGTAGTGCGACCTTGTAGCACTCTTTAACGTTAGGCAGTCCAAGTCCACCATGGTCTAGGGGTTTGTGTAGGAGTTTCGTGGATACACGAATCCTACGGTTGTCCCAGATAAACCGAGCTAGCATGGTCTTAAGCTTTTCTAAGTTTTGGGGAGAAATATCTGCAGCGTTCTGAGCAGGTATTGGAATTTTGGGAGGACAGACATTTTCACTGCCGCTATTCTGCCAAGCCAGGTTAAGAATTTATTTTCCCACCCCTTTAGGGTTTCGGCTATGTCGCATAGAAGTTTCTCATGGTTGTATTTCATTAGTTCGGCCAGGTTTTTCGTAAGGTTGAGTCCTAAAAAAGTGATGTAATCAGATCTCCAATCGAAGGAGAAAGATGCCCGTTGCATGTGCAGCACTTTGTCTGGAATCCCGATGCCTAGGGCCTGAGTCTTGGCCACACTGAGTTTATAGTAGGATTGAGTACCATAGTCTTTTATTACCTTCAGGAGATTTGGGAAGGAAACCTGTGGCTGTGCGAGGGTGAGCAGAATATCATCTGCGAATAGATTTGCCTTGTATTCCCTTCGACCTACTGTCTTGCCATGTATAGAGGCATGGACTGCGCCAGGGGTTCTAGTGCCAAAACATACAATAGGGGGGAGAGTGGGCAACCTTGCCTCATCCCGTATGTGATCATGAAGGGGTCAGACAAGAATCCTGCATTGAGCACATGCGCAGTGGGAGTGCTATAAAGGGCCTTCACCACCAACAAGAACCTGACAGGTATTCTGAGAATCCCCATTGCCTCTAAGAATCCCCATTGTAGGCGGTCAGAGGCCTTTTCCGCATCTAGTGATTTCAGCAAGCCTCCCTTCCGTGTCGTCTTGTAGCTGTGCATTATACTCAGTACTTTTCTCGTATTTTCCGATCCCTGTCTGCCTGCCACGAATCCCACCTGATCTGTGTAAATGATGTGGGGTAGTATGTTGCTTAAACGGATTGCATGCAGTTTTGCGAAAATTTTTGGTGTCCGTGTTAAAAAAATTAGATAGGTCTAAAATTTGGGGGGAGTGTTTGCCAGTTTTGATAATGTGACAATGTGCGTCAAAAACACGTCTTTGGATAACGATTTATGGGCAATTGCATCTTTGAACATGCGTACTAGGTATGGGGCTAATGTTCTACTAAATGTTATAGTAGAGGTTGTCCAGACCATCAAGTGATTTGCCAGAAGGCAAAACTTTTATAGTCAAAATAACTTTGCGTTCCGTTACTGGTTGGGCAAGTTTGGTCTGTTGTGTATGGGTCAAATGTGGTAGGTGGAGGCCTTCTAGGTACCTATTAATGTCTGTACTCTGGGGTTGGTGTACTAGCCTGTCATATTGAAGATTATAGAGCTTGGTTTAATACCGCGCAAATTTGTTGCTAATATCCCTTGGCGTTGTTAGATATGCTATTTTTTGGGATGTTTAGCACAATTTTAATCTGTTTGCAAGCAATTTGCTTGCTTTATTACTCTGTGTATAGTAGGTAGCTATAAGAAATTTAAGCTGATACCCTATTGATTGTAAGGCCTGCTGATGTATGCATCTGTTTAGGGATATTATGTGGTCTCTTAGAGATGCAGATGGTGACATTTGGTTTTGCACGTTTAAGGAGTACAGCTCCTCTTACCACTTCTGCAGTTGAGCTTGGGAGCTTTTACTCAGTGTGGCTGCCCTCTGAATAAGAAGCCCCTGCATATATGATTTTAAAAACCAAAGCTCTTGGAGAATCAGCGACTCACTTTTACAAAATCCTGCCTTCACTGAGACGGCCCTCCAACATTATTTTACAGATAATTCCACTACAGGTATGTCCCCAACCATGATATGGCACATAAATCAGTCCGGCCGGTCAGTCCGGACGGGTACCGCGCGTTACAGGAGATTCAGTTTCCTGTTCCCGGCCGGACTGAAAGTGAGCACTCCTGTTATGCCAGTCCGGCCGGGAACAGGAAACTGAATCTCCTGTTCAGGAGAAACTGAATCTCCTGTACTACGCGGTACCCGGCCGGACTGACAGCCAGGAGGAAGAGGAGCTCGGCCACACTACAGGGAAGGGGAGGTGATGAGAGAGGAGTGCTGCAGCCGCCTGAGGCTCTCTATAGAGCGCTCAGGTGGCTGCAGCCTTATTGGAAGCACCGGCTCTGCTTGGGGCCCAGGGCCAGCACGGGGCCCCAAGCAATTGCTTGGTTTGCCTGCCTGGTAGCGACGGGCCTGCGTGGTTGATACACCAATTAGCCGTCGAGGCAGGGGTCTAGCTATCGACCACTGTATCTTATACCTATACAATCGTTGTCTATTAATAAAATAAAGGAATGATTGAAATATACATAAAAAAGGAAAAAAACGACCCCTTTTTTTCGTTTTGTTTTGTTTTTGTTTGTTTGTTTTTTTATCTTTGTTTTGTTTGTTTTCCTGTTTTGTTCTCTCTCTTTTCCTGTTATGCCTCTCTCTTTTCCTGTTATGCCTTGCCTAGTGTTGTTTACATAAGTCTAATTTTGTTACCCTATGGCTCTTCCCGCCTCCCCTCTCAAAGCATAACCCCAACTGCTTGGCGCCCAAGAGTTATGTTTGAGGGTCTACCAAACCCGTTAACCCGAAGGATGACCTTAAGAGGGTACACTAGCGGAAGAACAATGCTATAAATTGGTTGTGCATATTATTAAATATCTCTTATGCAGGGACAAGAATACTTGCTGTGACACAAGGTGGCAGGGATTATCACAGTCTCGGCTGCTCTTGCTGTTCCAGTCCCCATTCACTTAAGATGCAGTTCCGTCTTCCGGAGTGAGTAGCATGGTGGTCTTCCTGTCACGTTGTACCAGGAGTTTCACGGGGTATCCCCAGCGATAAATGATATGGTGTGCTCGTAGACAGGGCCGGACTGGGAAAAAAATTAGGCCCGGGCATTTTTCAATCAGAGCGGCCCCCTAGGAAGGGGGCAGGGCCAGCGAGGGTGTGTTTTGTCATCACTAATGACAAGCACGCCCCCTCTCAAAGTGAGCATGTTAGTTCAATGCGCAGAGCCCCGCTGAAGAGCTCTGGCATTAGAAAAAGGCCCTGAATTTGTTCTGCGCAGCGCAAGCAAATTTAATAACATGCTTGCGCTGTGTTTGCTTTTAAATTGTCTCTGGTGTCTCCACAAGTGGGATACCAGAGGACAAAAGGGCCAGGAAAGTGCATGGTGCATATATTTGGAGCCTGCTTGTGGGATTGCGTGTGTGTAGAGTGTGGTGTGGTATTGTGCAAATAGGTCAATTTAATTTGTGTTTGTGGTGTAATATGTGTGGCTAGGCGCTGTAGAGAGTGTGTGTATAGGGGGCATAGTGTTATAGGGGATGTAGCGAGTGTGTGCATACGGGTTGTAGTGTGTGTGTGTATAGGTGTCGTAGTGTGTGTAGGGGTTGTAGAGAGGGTGTGTTTAGAGAATGTTGTATCTGTTTGCTGACAAGGAATGTAGTGTGTGTAGGTGGTGCAGTGTGTGCGTGTGTAGGAGATCTACTGTGTATAGGACCCAGAGTGTGTATAGGAGATTGTGTGTGTGTGTGTGTGTGTGTAGAGGATTACGAGTGCATATAGGGTAAGGGATCTAGCGTTTATCTGGAGCGTAATGTGTGTAGTGGTGCAGTTTGAGGGGTGCTGTAGTGTGTGTGTGTGTGTGTGTATATAATATATATATATTTGGACGTATTGTATGTCTGAGGGGCGCAGTGTGTGTATGTAAGAGAGGTGCTGTGTGTGAGGGTGTTTTCATGTGCCGTGACATTCTAGGTTTCTAATTTTCTTTGTCTGTTAACTCACTGAGGGTTATTATATATATATATATATATATATATATATGTATGTATGTGTGGGAGTGTGCTGTATATGTGTGAGCGAGGGTGCTGTGTGTGTGTCTTAGGGTGCTGTGTGTGTTTGGGTGCTGTGTGTGTCTGAGGGTGCTGTGTGTGTCTGAGGGTGCTGTGTGTGTCTGAGGGTGCTGTGTGTGTCTGAGGATGCTGTGTGTGTGTCTGAGGATGCTGTGTGTGTCTGAGGGTGCTGTGTGTGTCTGAGGATGCTGTGTGTGTCTGGGTGCTGTGTGTGTCTGGGTGCTGTGTGTGTCTGAGGGTGCTGTGTGTGTCTGAGGGTGCTGTGTGTGTCTGGGTGCTGTGTGTGTCTGGGTGCTGTGTGTGTATGGGGGTGCTGTGTGTGTCTGATGATGCTGTGTGTGTATGGGGGTGCTGTGTGTGTTTGGGTGCTGTGTGTGTCTGGGTGCTGTGTGTGTCTGGGTGCTGTGTGTGTCTGGGTGCTGTGTGTGTCTGAGGATGCTGTTTGTGTATGGGGGTGCTGTGTGTGTCTGAGGGTGCTGTGTGTGTTTGGGTGCTGTGTGTGTTTGGGTGCTGTGTGTGTTTGGGTGCTGTGTGTGTTTGGGTGCTTTGTGTGTTTGGGCGCTGTGTGTGTCTTAGGGTGCTGTGTGTGTCTGAGGGTGCTTTGTGTGTCTGGGTGCTGTGTTTGTCTGAGGGTGATGTGTGTGTCTGGGTGCTGTGTGTGTCTGAGGATGCTGTGTGTGTCTGAGGATGCTGTGTGTGTCTGAGGGTGCTGTGTGTGTCTGAGGATGCTGTGTGTGTTTGGGTGCTGTGTGTGTCTGAGGGTGCTGTGTGTGTCTGAGGGTGCTGTGTGTGTTTGGGGGTGCTGTGTGTGTCTGAGGGTGCTGTGTGTGTCTGAGGGTGCTGTGTTTGTCTGGGTGCTGTGTGTGTCTGGGTGCTGTGTGTGTCTGAGGGTGCTGTGTGTGTTTGGGGGTGCTTTGTGTTTGGGGGTGCTGTGTGTGTCTGGGTGCTATGTGTGCTTGGGGGTGCTGTGTGTGTCTGGGTGCTGTGTGTGTCTGGGGGTGCTGTGTGTGTGAGTGTGAATGTATATTTTATGTAAATTTACATATATTTTTTTAGTAATAAAAAAAAAGTTATATCCCCCCTCCTCCATTCTTACCTTTAGCCTGGGAGGAGGGGGGGGATCCGTTCTGCCTGGGGGGAGGGGGATCCGTTCTGCCTGGGGGGTGGGGGTGTTCCGTGCTGCCATCCTTCCCTGGTGGTCCAGTGGTGAGAGTGAACTTTAGCCTGTAGGCTAGAGTTCACTCTCGCGAGATCTGAGCGTTGCCGCGGTAACGCTCAGACCTCGCGAGAGGACCCGGCGGAGCTGCTGGATAGAGCTCCGCCGGTCCTCTCTCCTGCCTCCCTCCCTCACACCCTCTCCTGCCGGAGGCCGCCTATAACTGCCTCTGGGCCGGTAAGGGAGATCTTTGATCTCCCCACCGGCCCATGGATGGAGGCACTATGCAGGGCCGGTGCTCAGGTAGCGCTGGCCCTGCAGGAGCCGGCCGGGGAGATCCTGTGATCTCCCCTGCCGGCCTCGGCCCCACAGCCATTGCGGCCCACCGGGCATTTGCCCGGTATGCCCGATGGCCAGTCCGGGCCTGCTCGTAGACGTTCCGTGAGCGTTTGGAAGGCTCTGCAGCGCTTGAGGTGGGAGAGTGGAATCTCTCTGCAGCGCTTGACGGTTACGGTCTGGAATCTCTCTGGCCATACGGGACCGGCTTCGCTTAAGGATTCCTCCTTAGCCTGATGGTAATGGATGCGAAGCAGGACATCCCTTGGTGTGCTTGGAGGTAGGAACTTCGGCCTGGCAGTCCTGTGCACACGGTCCAGGAGCAATAAGTCCCTAGACAGCTCAAACAGAGAGGTCAGCCATGCTCACTGTTTCAGCTATGCCCCTAAGTTGAAGGTTATTCCGACGGCCTCTGTCTTCCACATCGGCCAGCTTAAGGTCATAGCCCTCCATACGGGAGGCCTTCCATTTGTGTAGCCAGGGTATTGTGGGCTTCCTCGAAGTCCGTCATTTTATATTCCACGTGAGAAAAACCCTGCAAACCCTTCCTCAGGTCCCTGAAGGAAGACTGTATGGAAAGCAGGATCAGTTCAGACATACCGTCTAGTTTACTCTGCAGCATGTTTTGAGTCAGTGGGGGGTCGGGGAGTGGAGAGGTCTGCAAGCTTTTCAGTATCTCCTTTGCGCCAACTTGGGCCATCTCTGGGAGTTTTACTTTGTCCCACTTGCGGCAAAAAGAATTGCAACTTTTCCAGTCTCTCAGTGATCCTCTTAGATTTGGGCTGTGACATGATATGCCTGTGCTTGAGTGAGATTTTTTTTTTGGTCCCAATTTCTCCGATTTAGGCTTAGTCGCGCGGAACACTCACAGCATGTGTCTGCTTGCGGCAAGGTCCAGGACACGCCCCTAATAGATTTATTTAACCCATCATTTTTAACAGGAGTAGTCCCAGAAGTTTGGAAGTTAGCGAATGTTGTGCCCATTCACAAGAAAGGTAGTAGGGAGGAGTTGGGCAACGAAGGCCAGTAAGTCTTACTTCAGTAGTGGGGAAAGTAATGGAAATCATGTTAAAGGATAGGATTATTGAACATCTAAAATCACATGGATTTCAAGATCAGAGACAACATGGGTTTACTTCAGGGAGATCATGCCAAACTAATCTCATTGATTTTTTTGATTGGGCAACTAAAATAATAGGGTGGTGCAGTAGATATTGCTTACCTAGATTTGAGTAAGGCTTTTGACACTGTTGCACATAGAAGGCTTATCAATAAACAGCAATTTTTAAGTTTGGATTCCAATATTGTTGAATGGGTAAGGCAGTGGCTGAGTGAAAGGCAACAGAGGGTTGTAGTCAATGGAGTATATTCAAAGCATGGACTTTTCACTAGTGAGGTACCTCAGAGATCTGTACTTGGACCTGTTCTCTTTAATATTTTTATTAGTGATATTGTAGAAGGTCTTGAGGGTAAGGTATGTCTTTTTGCTGATGATACTAAGATATGTAACAGCGTTGATGTTCCAGGAGGGATAAGCCAAATGGAAAATGATTTAGGCAAACTAGAAAAATTGTCAGAGTTGTGGCAGCTGACATTTAATGTGGATAAGTGCAAGATAATGCATCTTGGACGTAAAAACCCAAGGGCAGAGTACAGAATATTTGATAGAGTCCTAACCTCAACATTTGAGGAAAGGGATTTAGGGGTGATTATTTCTGATGACTTACTGGTAGGCAGACAATGCAATAGAGCAGCAGGAAATGCTAGCAGAATGCTTGGTTGTATAGGGAGAGGTAGTAGCAGTAGAAAGAGAGAAGTGCTCATGCCATTGTACAGAACACTGGTGAGACCTCACTTGGAGTAATGTACACAGTACTGGAGACCGTATATCGAGAAGGATATTGATACTTTAGAGAGAGTTCAGAGAAGGGCTACTTAACTGGTTCATGGATTGCAGGATAAAACTTACAAGGAAAGGTTAAAGGAACTACCATGTATAGCTTGGAGGAAAGACGAGACGGGGGGATATGATAGAAACATTTAAATACATAAAGGGAATCAACACAGTAAAGGAGGAGACTATATTTAAAAGAAGAAAAACTACCAAAACATTATTATTATTATTATTATTATTACCATTTATACAGTGCCAACAGATTCCATAGCGCTTTACAATATTATGAGAGGGGGGATATAACTTTAAATAGGACAATTACAAAAAACTTACAGGAACGATAGGGTCGAGAGGACCCTGCTCAAACAAGCTTACATTGTATAGGAGGTGGGGTGTACAACACAATAGGACAGGATATATCAATCAAATAGGGTGGGAGTGAAGCAGAGTTGGAGGAGAGAGTAGGAACAGGTATGTGAGGTAGAGGTTAGTCTGGGAGGCCATAAGCTTTCCTAAAGAGATGGGTTTTAAGGCACTTCTTAAAAGATGCAAGACTAGGGGAGAGTCTGATGGCGGTAGGCAGGCTATTCCATAGGAAGGGAGCCGCCCGCAAGAAGTCCTGCAAGCGCGTGTTGGCCGTACGGGCGCGAACAACGGACAGGAGGTGGTCACGGTCAGAACGGAAAGACCGAGAAAGGACATACCTATGGATCTGTGAAGAGTTGTTCAGTGCTTTATAGGTGTGAATTAGTACCTTGAATTGACTCCTATAGCATACAGGAAGCCAATGTAAGGCCTGACAGAGGGGTGAGGTGTGAGAGAACTGATTAGAGAGGAAACTCAGTCTGGTGGCAGCGTTCATTATGTACTGTAGCGGTGCAGTATGGCTTTTGGGAAGACCAATCAGGAGAGGGTTACAATAATCCATGCGGGAAATTACTAGAGCATGGACAATCTCCTTGGTAGCATCTTGCGTAAGAAAGGGCCGGATGCAGGCTATGTTTTTAAGATGGAATCTACAGGATTTGGCAACATACTGGATGTGAGGCTCAAAGGTGAGGCCAGAATCAAGTATGACAACAAGACAGCATGCTTGCAAGGATGGACTTATGTGGGTACCACTAACTTGAAGGGAGAGCGAAAGAGGAGGATCAGTATTAGAAGGAGGAAAGACAAGGAGCTCAGTTTTAGAGATATTGAGTTTCAGAAAGCAGGAGGACATCCAGTCAGAGATGGAAGAAAGGCAAGCAGTGACATGTTGAAGGATGGCAGGAGAGAGGTCCGGGGAGGAGAGATATATCTGGGTGTCATCAGCATACAGGTGGTAGTGGAAACCAAAAGAGGTAATAAGTTTGCCAAAAAAGGCAATATAAAGAGAAAATAGAAGGGGACCAAGTACAGAGCCTTGGGGGACTCCAACCGAGACAGGATGAGGGGAGGAGGTGTCATTAGAAAAGAAGACACTGAATGAGCGTTGGGAGAGATACGAGGAAAACCACGATAGGACAGTCACAGAGACCGAGTGATTGAAGAGTTTGAAGAAGGAGAGCATGATCAACTGTGTCAAAGGCAAAGAGAGGTCAAGAAGAATTAGTATGGAGTAGTGGCCTTTGTATTTAGCTGTGATTAGGTTGTGAGTAACTTTGTTAAGCGCAGTCTCAGTAGAGTGGAGAGGGCGGAAGCCAGATTGAAGAGGGTCAAGAAAAGAGTTGGAATTGAGGAAATGAGACACATGGGTAAAGAAAAGGGGAGGACGGGTCAAGAGATGTTTTTTTCAGGATAGGTACTACAGTGGCATGTGGTCAGCAGGGACAATGCCAGAATAGAGAGAGCAGATGTGTGTTAAGGAAGGCACGAGACAAGTGGAGAGAGATCTGATCAGGTGAGGTGGGACAGGATCTAGCGGGCAAGTGGTGGGGCGAGAGGAAAGGAGAAGAGCAGCCACCTCTTGGTCAGTAGCCGGGGAGAACGTCTGAAGAGTAGGAAAGGCATGAACTATGTGTGGTTGAGAAAGAGAACGGCAAGGAGGAGAGAATTCTTTCCTTAGCTGTTCGATCTCGTCAGTGAAGTAACATGCAAAGCTATCAGCAGTAAGGTTAGTTTGGGGGTGGCCATGGCAGGGCAAAGAAGATAATTAGAGGTGTCAAAGAGATGCCTGGGATTGCGGGAGCATGAACTAATGAGAGAGGAAAAGTAGGACTGTTTGGCGAGGGCAAGGGCTGCACTGTATGAACACAATATGAATCTATAATGGAGAAAGTCTGACTGGGTGCGAGACTTCCTTCAGGAGCGTTCAGCACAACGGAGCATCTTTGCAGGTAGCATGTTGATTTAGTATGCCACGGTTGGGGGCATGTCCTCCTTGAGGTGCTTGTTTGGAGCAGTGCTGCAGCGTTCAAGGCAGAGGTGAGGGTAGTGTTATATGTGGAGATGGCCAGTGAAGGACAGGAGAGGGATGGGATGGATTACATTTGTGAATCAATATCAGCTGACAGCTGCTGGAGATCAAGAGAATTAAGGTTCCTCCTGAGTTGAGGGGGGTTAGGCTGAGGTTGTTGGGTGAGGGGGTACATGAGAGCAAATTATAAGAGGTTGTGATCAGAGAGAGGAAATGGAGTGTTGCAGATATTAGATACTGTACATGCATAAGAGAAGATTAGTGTGACAGATCCATCTGTATCATCTGAGACTGCTGGTTCGTCTGTTTGCCCCTTTTCGTTTATTTGCCTGTCCGTATGCCCCTGTTCGTTTGTTCCAGGAGATACCGATTAAAACTACCGAACGGACGGCCACCCAGGAGAGAAGTGTGCTGCTGGTTAACCTCTTGGCCCCAATTAGAACGTTGTGGTTAACCGCAGACACCTCTCCATTCTATCCGTATGCAGGGTGGTCGTCGTTCGTTTGCCGACCACGAGGCGGCGGCCATTTTAAACACGCGAAAGACCAGCGGTGTTTGGCGAGGATTCTATGGAACTATAAACGGACACTTTATCTACCGAACACCGCTGAAACTTCCGATCGTCCTTCGTTTTCGTCGAGGCATACGAACACCGGTCCATTCGGGAGTTTGGATCATACGCATAGACTTAACCCAGATAGCCATCCCATGGAGTCAATCGTATACCGAAAGACATGTGAAAGACTTTGACTCCATGGCGATTGAACTGTGCGCATTGGATCTGAGCGCTATTCGGTAGAAATATGCACTCAGATCCAGGCTGGGGATACGTTGCGCGAAGCCCATGCATTCGGTATTTGTATAATTATATATTTTTATGTGTTTTTACAGTTGTATATAAAATGGCGATTTGCCTCTATCCCTGGAGATAATTAGATTCCTTCCCAATTATCTCCAGGATAGAGAGGAGGGATTTACTTGTATAAAGGGGAGTGTTTAAACCTGGACCACTGCGATTGGCTACTGTCCAATATATGTCTCAGTCTTCCATCTGGTCCCCTAGAGGAGTGTCCACCAGGTGGGAGACCTGCATAAATACCGGGCAGGTAGCCCTCATTAAACAGATTCCTGTTTTACCCTCAAGACGGAGCTTGGTCTCGTGTTTGGGGGGATTGCTACTTGGAAGGATTTATTTTGCCTGTTTTAGCCGGGGAAGTTGTTCGGCTGATTTTATGTTTGTGAGTTTACCGCATTCCCTTACACTCGGTTCGGGAGTTTGGCGGTCGGCCGTGCAGAGCCTGCATCTCTGGAAAGAGGGATTATCGTCTAAACGGCGGTTTAATCTATTTAAGCTGTGAGTGTATTAACAATTAGGTCAAGGGTATTGCCAGCTACATGGGTGGGAGAATTAGCCCACTGTGATAGCCTTAAATTAGAGGGACAAAGGTTTACAAATAATATCAGGAAGTATTACCTTTCTGAGAGGGTAGTGGATGCATGGAATAGCCTCCCGGGTAAAGTGGTAGAGGTTAACACAGTAAAGGAGTTTAAGAATGTGTGGGATAGGCATAATGCTATCCTAACTATAAGATAAGGCCAGGGACTAATGAAAGTATTTAGAAAATTGGGCAGACTAGATGGGCCAAATGGTTCTTATCTGCCGTTACATTCCATTTTCTATGATTACTTTCCACAAAATTTTGTTGAACATATGTTTTATTTTGTCTTTTTTAAACCTGTACATTATTTGCCAAATGTTAAAGGGATTCGCATAGGTGTTTGCCGTATAATGGGTGGTGATATTTTCTTTTTGTTTTTATTTAAAAAACACAAGCACACTTAATGCTCCTTCCTATTTTGGTAAATGTCAAGTCTTTATAATCAGAGGCGGCTCTCTAATTAGGCGGTTTAGGCGGCCGCCTAAGGCCTCGCGTTGGCGGGGGCCTCGCGGCCGCCTAAACCGCCTGTTGGCAGAGTGTGTCAGGTCCTCGGTCACTGACCGAGGACCTGACACCAGGAGGGGGCCCGGCGGCTTGCCCGGTATGCCGCCGGGTGCGAGGCCCCTCCTGGCTGCCCGGCCACCATCGCAGACACTGGTCTGCAGCTCCGCAGTGTGCAGAGCTGCAGACCATGTGACTCGCGAGAATTGGCCAATCAGAGCGTTGCCGCGGGTTACCACGGCAACGCTCTGAAATCTCGCGAGACTACACAGTCTGCAGCTCTGCGGAGCTGCAGACCGGGAGCAGTGGCTACCGGACCACCAGGGAGCCCACTGGACCACCAGGGAAATCAAGGTAGGCTCACCATCCCCCCCACAACACTCAGCCTCACCCCCCCAGTCACCATTACCACACTCAGCCTCACCATCCCCCCACCACCTCCACCACCATCAGCCTCACCACCCCTAGCCCCCACCACCCTCACCTTCACCCCCCACCACCCCTAGACCCCACCACCCTCAGCATCACCCCCCTCAGTCTCACCCCCAGCCCCCCTCAGCCTGACCCCTCACCCCCTCAGGCTCACCCCCCACCACCCTCACTACCCCTAACCCCCATCACCCTCAGCATCACCCCCCACCACCCTCAGCCTCACCCCTCACCACCCTCAGCCTCACCACCCCTAGCCCCCACCACCCTCACCACCCCTAGCCCCCACCACGCTCACCACCCCCAGCCTCACTCCCCACCCCCTCAGCCTCACCCCCCACCAGCCTCACCTCCCACCACACTCAGCCTCACTACCCCTAGCCCCCACCACCCTCAGCCTCACCCCCCCACCACCCTCACCATCACTCCCCACCACCCTCAGCCTCACCACCCCTAGCCCCCACCCCCACCACCCTCAGTATCACCCCCCTCAGTCTCACCCCCCACCCCCCTCAGCCTCACCCCCCACCCCCCTCAGCCTCACCACCCCCCACCACCCTCACCCCCCTCAGCATCACCTCTCACCACCCACCACCCTCAGCATCACCTCCCCCACCACCCTCACCATCACCACACACCACCATCAGCCTCATCAGCCCCCACCACCCTCACCATCACCCCCACTACCCTCAGCCTCACCCCCACCACCTTCAGCATCACCCCCCTCACCATCACTACACCTAGCCCCCACCACCTTCAGCCTCACCCCCACCATCACCCCCCACCAACCTCAGCCTCACCACCCCCCACCACCCTCAGCCTCACCCCCCACCACCCTCACCATCACCCCCCCACCACCCTCACCCCCCACCACCCTCACCCCCCCACCACCCTCACCCCCCCCACCACCCTCACCATCACCCCCCCACCACCCTCACCCCCCCACCACCCTCACCCCCCCACCACCCTCACCATCACCCCCCCACCACCCTCACCATCACCCCCCCACCACCCTCACCCCCCCACCACCCTCACCATCACCCCCCACCACCCTCACCATCACCCCCCCACCACCCTCACCATCACCCCCCCACCACCCTCACCATCACCCCCCCACCACCCTCACCATCACCCCCCCACCACCCTCACCATCACCCCCCCACCACCCTCAGCCTCACCACGCCCCACCAGCGTCAGCCTCACCACGCCCCACCAGCCTCAGCCTCACCACGCCCCACCAGCCTCAACACCCCCCACCACCATCATCACCCAACCACCCTCAGCCTCACCCCCACACCATCACCCCCCACCACCCTCAGCCTCACTACCCCTAGCCCCCACCACCATCACCCCCACCACCCTAACCATCACCCCCCACCACCCCCACCACCCTCAGCCTCACCCCCACCACCTTCAGCATCACCCCCCACCACCCTCAGCATCACCCCCCTCACCACCCTCAGCCTCACCTCCCCTCCCCACCCTCAGCCTCACCTCCCCTCCCCACCCTCAGCCTCACCTACCCTCCCCACCCTCAGCCTCACCTCCCCCCACCACCCTACGCCTCAGCACCCCCATCACCCTCAGCATCACCCCCCCACCACCCTCAGCATCATCCCCCCCACCACCCTCAGCATCATCCCCCCCACCACCCTCAGCATCATCCCCCCCACCACCCGCAGCATCATCCCCCCCCACCCTCAGCATAACCCTTCCACCACCCTCAGTCTCACCCCCTCTCACTCTCACATTATCCCCCCCTCACTCTCACATTATCCCCCCCCTCACTCTCACATTATCCCCCCTCTCACTCTCACATTATCCCCCCTCTCACTCTCACATTATCCCCCCTCTCACTCTCACATTATCCCCCCCTCTCACTCTCACATTATCCCCCCTCTCACTCTCACATTACCATTACCCCCCCGCTCCCTCTCACCATGAACCCCCCGCTCCCTCTCACCATCAACCCCCCGCTCCCTCTCACCATCAACCCCCCGCTCCCTCTCACCATCAACCCCCCGTTCCCTCTCACCATCAACCCTCCGCTCCCTCTCACCATCACCCCCCTCCCTCTCACCATCACCCCCCTCCCTCTCACCATCAACCCCCCGTTCCCTCTCACCATCAACCCTCCGCTCCCTCTCACCATCACCCCCCTCCCTCTCACCATCACCCCCCTCCCTCTCACCATCACCCCCCTCCCTCTCACCATCACCCCCCTCCCTCTCACCATCACCCCCCTCCCTCTCACCATCTCACCATCACCCCCCCTCCCTCTCACCATCACCCTCCCTCTCACCATCACCCGCCTCTCTTCCCCCCCCCCCCCCATACACACAACACACTTCAAGCAGCTACCCCATACACATAGGGTCTCAGACAAAAACGCAAACATGTTCAGAGACATACATTCACACACACAAGGATACTGTCAGACACACTGTCAGGCACATACACAGGTAGACAGTGCATCAATGTGTATATGTGACACTTTTTTTGTTAGTGGGGCCTCATGTTTGCGTTTCGCCTAAGGCCTCATAAAGTCTAGAGCCGCCTCTGTTTATAATACAGGGATACCTAGCGAAACTACTTGCAAAATCAATTTTCCTATTGAATGCCAAACTAGCTCAACCTGTTTAAGTACTGTGTGTGGCAATTCTAACCCAAGAATTGTGTTGAGACATGTTAGATGTATCAAGACTTTCTATAGCAGTGAATATGAATTTATGGCACATATGCCACTTGTGACATTCAGATGCCGCAGCCCACAGTTATAATTAGTTTGGTAAAGAGCTACCTGACCTTTTCCCTAGTAGCCTCATCCCCTAGTAATCATGTTTGTAAGTTTATGCTGTCCCACTATTGGGTTACAGGTCCTGATTGGCATACCATAATAACCAAGCCTAGGACTGAGAGTGCACAGAACAGAGGCGTAACTAGAAACCACGGGGCCCCGGTGCGAAAACATCTATCTCCTACCCCACACGTCCCTGCCCCCCCACACATGGCAGACACATACACTCACAGACACACACACACTCACAGACACACATACACTTACAGACACACACTTACAGACACACACACACACACACACACTCTCAGACATACACACTAAGACACACATACACTTACAGACACATACACACACACTAAGACACACATACACTTACAGACACATACACACACACTCAGACACACATACACTTAGACACACACACACTCACAGACAAACACACATACACTTACAGACATATACACATTCAGACACACACATACACTTACAGACACACATACACTTACAGACACACACACATACACACTCACAGACAAATACATACACACTTACAGACACATACACTCACAGACACACACATACACTCACAGACACATACACTAACAGACACACACAAATTATTAATATTAAATGTCCATCCAGCCTCCCTACCTGGAGAGCTGGCGTGGATCTGTCCCTGGGGTCCAGTGGGGCTTCAGTGCGGCAGGTGGCAGAGTTCCTGTCAGATGCGGCGAGGGAGCTGTGTTCTCTTTGCTCTACTCCCTTGTGGGCTGTCTACTGATGCCGGGAGCTGGAATAAGACGTCATCAGCATCAGCAAACGGCAGAGAAAACACTGCTCCTTCGCCACGTCTGACAGGAACTCTGCCGCCCACCGCGGGGGTCTATTAGGTGGCCAGTGGAGCACCTCTTGGGCCCCCCTATGACAGGGGGAACACGGAAGGGATGGCATCTAGCCAGCCCACGGTTGAGGGGCTCCATCGCAGCTGCGAACCCTGTGACCGTGGTAGGTACGCCACTACTTACAGACACATATAAACTTACAGGCACACACACTCATACACTCAGACACACACACACACACACACTGAGACACACACACTTACAGACACACACACTCACAGACAAACACATACACGCAGACACACATACACTTACAGACACATACACATTCAGACACACACATACACTTACAGACACATACACATTCAGACACACACATACACATGCACACAGACAAACATACACTTACATACACATACACATTCAGACACACACACTCACAAACACTTACAGACACACACAAATTATTAATATTAAATGTCAACCCAGCCTACCTGGAGAGCTGGCATGGATCTGTCCCTGGGGTCCAGTGGGGCTTCAGTGCGGCGGGCGTCAGAGTTCCTGTCAGACGCGGCAAGGGAGCTGTGTTCTCTGTACTCTGCTCCCTTGTGGGCTGTCTACTGATGCCAGGAGCCAGAATATGATGTCCACTGCTGCTACTCTCCCTAGGAGTGGCCGTCCTGTAAAGATGACTGCAAGAGCACAGCGCAGACTGCTCAATGAGGTGAAGAAGAATCCTAGAGTGTCAGCTAAAGACTTACAAAAGTCACTGGTAAATGCTTACATCCCTGTTAGCGAATCTACAATATGTAAAACACTAAACAAGAATGGATTTCATGGGAGGATACCACAGAGGAAGCCACTGCTGTCTAAAAAAACATTGCTGCACGTTTACAATTTGCACAAGAGCACCTGGATGTTCCACAGCAGTACTGGCAAAATATTCTGTGGACAGATGAAACTTAAGTTGAGTTGTTTGGAAGAAAAACACTATGTGTGGCAAAAAAGAGGCACAGCACACCAACATCAAAACCTCATCCCAACTGTGAAGTATGGTGGTGGGGCATCGTGGTTTGGGGCTGCTTTGCTGCGTCAGGGCCTGGATGGATTGCTATCATCGAAGGAAAAATGAATTCCCAAGTTTATCAAGACATTTTTCAGGAGAACTTAAGGCCATCTGTCTACCAGATGAAGCTCAACAGAAGATTGATGTTGCAACAGGACAATGACCCAAAGCATAGAAGTAAATCAACAACAGAATGGCTTAAACAGAAGAAAATACGCCTTCTGAAGTGGCCCAGTCAGAGTCCTGACCTCAACCCGATTGAGATGCTGTCGCATGACCTCAAGAAAGCAATTCACACCAGACATCCCAAGAATATTGCTGAAGTGAAACAGTTCTGTAAAGAGGAATGGTCAAGAATTACTCCTGACCGTTGTGCACGTCTGATCTGCAACTACAGGAAACGTTTGGTTGAAGTTATTGCTGCCAAAAGAGGTTCAACCAGTTATTAAATCCAAGGGTTCACATACTTTTTCCACCTGCACTGTGAATGTTTACATGGTGTGTTCAATAAAAACATGGCAAAATTTCATTCTTTGTGTGTTATTAGTTTAAGCAGACTGTGATTGTCTATTGTTGTGACGTAAATGATGATCAGATCTCATTTTATGACCAATTTGTGCAGAAATCCATATCATTCCAAAGGGTTCACATACTTTTTCTTGCAACTGTATATGTGTATGTCGATGAGAGTGTATGTCAAATGTGTGTCCATTCTTTAAGTAGATCCTTGTATAATATTTTTATAAATTAATATTATTATATAAAATATTACAAATACTTTTAGCGAAAGTGAGCCTGGTAACTAAAAAATAAAGATATCAAAATAAAATTAAGGAGGGTGGAGCCTGAACTCTAAGCTGATCGGACGCATGTTGTACGAGCTCCCACTCAGCATACTGATTTTCGGGGGAAAACCCCGGTAATACTAAAGTGACAGACGCCACACCAGGCAAGATAAACCAGGAAAGCAGTGACGAAACGTCAGATACCTCTTCCAGGAGTTCACGGTACCGACAGCTGCGGCAACACATTGAGGCCTGCAGACGGCTAGGCGGAAGAAGGGCGGCTGACTTCCCCGCCGACTTGTACGTCCAGTGAACCCACTCTGCTCCTATCCCCCCCCCCTTAGGATCGGTGGGGGTCATCCTGGTCCCCGCTGGCCTGCAACTCGGAGTCCCTCTGGGTTATACAAGTCTGAGAGGCGACTCTGCTAAAAATAAGATGGCGGACACACATGGGCCTGAAACCCGAGACCTGCCACAGAACCATGCTAATCCTCCTGACCATGGTGGCTGTACACTGACCTCATTAGAGGCAATCTTTGAAAAATTCTGGGACATGATGCAGGAGCCCATGGCAATCCTCACCTCCCTACCTGCGGAGACAGCAAGGATCAAAGGACGGAGCGGGGACAGCACCATCGACCAGCACACTCCTACGTCACCCACAATATGCCCTCCTTGGCAGAGGGCCAACATGGGCTTGCCCCATGAAAAACCATACACGCAAGCGGAGGACCGCCAAACGGAACAGGAAGTCCATCAGGACCTCACGCATTCCCCGTCAGAGCACCCGTGTCCATGGCCTACAGGTGTCAGCCCCTACTAAAGCTGGAGGAGAGCCATCCCTGGAGGCTGCCTTACCGCCATCCCCAGCAAACTTTGCACGTCCACACAGAGCCCGACTGCTACAAGCACCATGGACTGTATGTAGCACGAGGCTAGGGGGATTACAGCTAGTCTAGGCCCACAGTGCATGATACAATAGATGTGGGCTAAATATATGTAGATACCTCAGTTAAGAGGTGCGCGATACATGCTTCACTAAGCAATACATTAACTCCCGGCGGACCATAATCCCTAGTAATAAGCATCCAGTCAATTAATGTAGACTAGTCTGTTTTAATCATACTAAAATATCTCAATCCATACCTGCCAAGTGACCCTATGTAGGGTGAACAGTCCTTATTCTGCTCTGTGTCAGTGTGTATCAAGGTCCCATATCTGCCAAGTGACCCTATGTAGGGGGAACAGTCCCTATTCTGCTCTGTGTCAGTGTGTATCAGGGATCCTTAGGATAGGTGTCAATCCATACCTGCCAAGTGACCCTATGTAGGGTGAACAGTCGCTATTCTGCTCTGTGTCAGTGTGTATCAGGGGCTTTGAGGACAGGTGTCAATCCATATCTGCCAAGTGACCCTATGTAGGGGGCAGTCCCTATTCTGCTCTGTGTCAGTGTGTATCAGGGGCTCTGAGGACAGGTGTCAATCCATATCTGCCAAGTGACCCTATGTAGGGGGAACAGTCTCTATTTTGCTCTGTGTCAGTGTGTATCATGATCTCTGAGGACAGGTGTCAATCCATATCTGCCAAGTGACCCTATGTAGGAGGAACAGTCTCTATTCTGCTCTGTGTCAGTGTGTATCATGGTCTCTGAGGACAGGTGTCAATCCATATCTGCCAAGTGACCCTATATAGGGGGAACAGTCTCTATTCTGCTCTGTGTCAGTGTGTATCATGGTCTCTGAGGACAGGTGTCAATCCATATCTGCCAAGTGACCCTATGTAGGGGGAACAGTCTCTATTCTGCTCTGTGTCAGTGTGTATCATGGTCTCTGAGGACAGGTGTCAATCCATATCTGCCAAGTGACCCTATGTAGGGGGAACAGTCCCTATTCTGCTCTGTGTCAGTGTGTATCAGGGATCCTTAGGATAGGTGTCAATCCACATCTGCCAAGTGACCCTATGTAGGGGGAACAGTCCCTATTCTGCTCTGTGTCAGTGTGTATCAGGGTCTCTGAGGACAGGTGTCAATCCATATGTCAAGGTGTCAATATGTCAGGTGTCAATCCATATCCATTGTGAGTTAGGAATGTTAGGTGATTTCTGCCCTTTATGGATTAAAACCAGACTCTGCATCAACTGTGTAATTTTCCATGGGAGTTTTGCCATGGATTGCCCTCTGGCATGCCACAGTCCAGGTGTTAGTCCCCTTGAAACAACTTTTCCATCACTTTTGTGTCCAGAAACAGTCCCTGTGGGTTTGAAAATTCGCCTGCCCATTGAAGTCTATGGCGGTTCGCCCGGTTCGCGAACGTTTGCGGCGGTTCGCGTTCGCCGTTCGCGAACCGAAAATTTTGAGTTCGCGACATCACTACTGCTAAGATTGGGACATAACCCGGCCCCTTTTTCCTGTCATTCCTTCAGAATTGGGGCAGCCTCTGCAGTCTTTCAGCACAGACACTCCAGTCCATATTATCAAAAGACTGGGCAGATGGAAATCCTTGGTTTACAGCACTTATCTTCCACATCCCTTTACTGAGGGCTACCTGCCCAGTATTTATGCAGGTCTCCCACCTGGTGGACACTCCCGTAGGGGACCAAATTGGAGACTGAAACCACAGACAGACATGTATCATTTTAGTACATACAGCCACGATACTTTCCCACAATGCATCCTGGCTTCCTCCCTGGAGATAATTGGGAAGTAATTCAATTATCTCCCAGGACAGAGGCAAGACTCCATTATGCACGTGGTGACACAAAGACAGTATATCACTTTAAAATATACAATAGGACAAATGGTACAGAAAATATACACATTTAACATATCCCCAGATAGCTCAGGTCTGAGTGCACATTATTAGGTGAATGGCACTCAGACCACACGAATACAGTTTAATTGCCATGGAGCTAAAGTCTTTAATTACACGAACAGGCTCCATGGCATGGCTATCTGGGTTAAAACATTCATCCAACATAAACTACCGATTTTACATGCATACGCTCAATCCGTACGAATAGAACTAGGGGTTGGAGGTTCAGCGGTGCCTGCACGTAAAAGTGTCCGGGTTTGGTGCATGAACGCCGGGCAGAAAAGCGCTGCCTGCCCGGGGAGCTCCAGAACACCGCCATCGTGTGGCGGCTAAGTGTAACCGCGACCACCCAGTAACAATTAATTAAGCTACGGTTAACCGCAGCTACTGGGTGGTCAATTGCCGGCACACGCTTGTTAAGCCGCAGTTAGCCGCGGCTTCAGGGAGGTCGATAGGAGGCACACGCCAGCCTCTGGGTGGCCCATTAACAGCACTGGCCGGCTTCCCACAGCTCTGGGGAGGCTGATAAAAGGCTGTTTGTTCGGTAGATAGAATCTACCGAACGGCTGTGCAGAAAGGGAGAAATAAATCCTTCTGCACAGTAAAATTAACCCTTTAGCTGCTGGTCCATAATGCGGACAGCCAGATGCCCAGGCAGCAGGCGAGCAACCAGGCTTCTCCAGCTCATAGTGGCGAGGTTGGTTTCGCCACACTTCTCCCCTTTACCAACTAGACTAACAGGGTACCTGACCTCCTGCCGGTCAGTGCCCTGGTTAGTCCAGCAACCCACCCACAAAACAGACACAGCAGTACAGCCCACCCACAATAACTGGCTGCTACACCTGGGTAGAGGAGAACTTTGTCCAGGACCAGGTGTCTCACCACGGCTGTGTGGGGGACTGTTAGTCGGCCTTGGTGGGTTGCTGAGTGGGCAGAGACCAGCGGTACTCTGCCCTGGTGCCAGTACTACCGCGGAAGTAGCCTGGTTGGACCCTGGTTGTGGGAGGGAGAGACCGACTGTCTCCACTCTGGATACACCGCTGTGTGGCTGGGGAACAGGACCGACCGTCCCTACCCCTTGTGCTGTAAGTGCAGAGACTACGGTCCCATCTGCACAGTTGTGGGGCTTAACACACGCTTGTTAAGCCGCGGTTAACCGCGGCTTCAGGGAGGTCGATAGGAGGCACACGCCAGCCTCTGGGTGGCCCATTAACAGCGCCGGCCAGCTTCCCACGGCTCTGGGGAGGCGGATAAAAGGCTGTTTGTTCGTAGATAGAATCTACCGAATGGCTGTGCAGAAAGGGAGAAATAAATAATTCTGCACGGTAAAATTAACCCTTTAGCTGCCGGTCCATAATCCAAAGGCAGCAGGCGAGCAACCAGGCTTCTCCAGCTCATAGTGGCGAGGTTGGTTTCGCCACACATACATACTGACATACACACACAGACATACATACATACTGACATATATACATACACACACACATACATAGATACACACATATTTACATAGATATATACACACATACATACTGACAAACAGACATACATACACACATACATAGATATATACATACTAACAACCATACATACATACACACATACATACATAGATATATACACGCATACATACAGTCAGAGAATACATACACATACATACATACATACATACATACATACATACATACATACATACATACATGCAGACACATACATATATACACACATTTTTGGGGATGATGGGAGCGGATGCCTCTCCTCTTCTCTCCTCGGCTGTCTCTCCCCCCGCGCGGAGTAAGCTGGGAGGAAGTGACCAGCCGTCACTTCCTCCCAGCAGCACTTGTGGTGCAGCCGCTATTACACGGCTGCAGCGCTGACCATGCCCCTGAAGATATAGGGCTCATCGGGTGGCCCTAAATGCTTGGGCCACCTGATGGGCCCCCGGTGCAGATGCTGCTCCACTTGGGGGCCGGGCCCCCCCGGGTCTCCATGCCCGTGACAGCCATCATGGTTGTTACCCCCTGATGGCGGCCCTGGGTGAAGGTATGATAATTAGGTTGTTAAATTCTGCTGAGAACCTATTGAAAATTATCAAAGCTCTGTGATAGGTTTTTAGAGTGGAGGTGGGTAAGGCAGCTTGTGATAGTGTTCTACTGTGGGCCAATAATCATGTACATTCAGGATTAGATTGTGGAATGCCAGGATGCAGGCTGGGTATCTATTGGCAGTCGGATGTAGTAGGAAGATTTCCTGTAATTTACAATGAGAGAAAGCATCAGTGGCTGAATTGTTGCACCCTGGGCCAGGCTCACAGACAAGGAAAAACTGGTAGATGGCCGCCAGTAAAGTCAACCTACGAATCAACTTCATAATGGTCAGAGATGACGACCGTGCCTTATTCATTATTTCGCAGCCTGCCATGTTGTCTGTATAACATTTGACAACCATACCTGATAAAAGTGTTCCCCACGTAAAGGCTGCTGCCACTGTGGGGTAAATTTCTAATAAAGCAGACATCTCCTTAAAGGAAGGTAACTGTATCATGAGGTCTATTTAATTACCTGTACCACTGATCATGAGGTCTATTTAATTACCTGTCCCTGCGGGCTCTCCTATGTAGGAAAAATAGACCTTACCCTCCAAGACCGTATGAGAGGACACAGCTATCACCACTGCATTAATGCAGTGTGCATGGGTCAGTGTGTATGTATGTATGGGTCTGTTTGTGTGTACGGGTCTCTGTGTGTATGGTCTCTGTGTGTTTAGGTCAGCGTGTGTCTGCATGGGTCACTATGTGTCTGCATGGGTCAGCGTGTGTCTGCATGAGTCAGTGTGTGTCTGCATTGGTCAGTGTGGGTGTGTGGAGGGGGTTCAGTGTGAGCATATGTGTATGTGTGTGTGTCTGTGTGGGTCAGTGTGTGTCTGCATGGGTCAGCATGTGTCTGCATGAAAGGCCTGATAAAAACAATGCCCCACTGACCTTACCCACAGATCCAGTCACATATAACGAGCAATATGGGTGGGAAAAACATATAAATATAAGCTGATAAAATGTTTTATATCGGGTGGGACAACACTCATCTCTCGTCATGTAATAGCAAAATCATGTAATTTTATTGCAAGACACAGAGGCTCATATTGCAAGTTTAAAGCTGACCAACCACCGCAGAAAACACATGAGTAATAGGTCGGGAAAAAAGTTCACGAAATGTTGATTCCCGTGACCAATCGGCCATCTTTATAAGGTCCTCCAAATGTGTGCCCAAAGCCATAATCAAGGATGCAGAGGCACCCCTAATGGAATGATCTCCAAAAATGTTGATACCAGCTTGGTCCAAAATCCATTTCAACCATCAGGACAACGTAGCGCTCGCTACTGGAGCAAAAGGACGAAAAGACAAGAAAAGTTGGGGTGTAGATGCGAAGCAGTGTGGGCCTGGTACCATCCTCATATTTGCGTAAGCACGCTACTGGACATAAAGCCGGTGTCGAAGGAAATGCCGGATATGACACCGACTAAATAGAAGTCTTAGTACACCTGGAAATATTAAAAAGTCATACCCTCCAAAGCATGGACATCTGACACCCTTTTACAAGAGATGAGGCAAAAGAGACAAACCAATTTAGCCGAAAACTGGCGTAACGAGAGATCATGGTTAGAAGGTCAGGTATTGATAAAAGACAGAAGAACAGAGACATCCCATGTAGATGAATAACGCGGCCTAGGTGGACGAGAGAGGCAGGAACTGTGTAGAAGGTGAGACACTAAAGCATGTTGGCCTGTGGGACAACCATCAAAACCATGGTGGGTCTAGTCGACCTGTACATATTGAATGTCCTGTAAGCCCTGCCAGCTTCAAATGGAGAAGTCAGGAATTCCAGAATCGCTGTCACAAGGGCTGAAATGGGATCCAGGTCTCAGCCAGACCAAGCTCGCCAAGCTGACCCATATGATTGTCTAGTTCCGGGAGCCTATGTGTCTGCCAACAATCATTGAGTAGTCTCCGAAACTTCCTGGACCTCTCAGGGTCCCCTGAAATCCGCCACGCCATGAGAAGGAGGGATCCTTCCACCAATAGAGGGTGACAACCTCCCGCCAGATCGTCAAGCAGGCCCGGGAAAGATAGTAACAGCCTGGGACAGTCCACCGACATTTCCAGAAGTTGAGGGATTTGGAGTCCGACCAATGACCCCCCATCGACACACCTTCACAGTGGGCACCCCAGCCTTGGAGACTCGCGTCCGAGTCTATGGTGAACTCCGGTTGCGAGCCAAAGATCACCCTGCCATTCCATGCAGAGAGATTTAGGATCCACCATTGCAGCTCGTCCCTTGTTTCGCCATCCAGGGTAACCAGATCCGCGTAAGACACGCCCTCTCCCAGATGAGCTATCTGTAATCACTGTAGTGCCCTGTAATGGAGAGGAGCCGGGAACAAACGCCTGGATAGATGAGGCCAGCAGTCCGATCAGCCATGCCAAATGGATGCAGGGTGATCTGCGGACGGAGAATAACCCTGCTCAATGATTCCTCCTCTGAATTCATAAGGAAACCTAGAAATTCCATGCGCCTGGATGAGGTCAAGCAGGATTTTTCCCAGTTGATGATGAACCAAAGTCAGGCGAGTAGGTCTACAGTCCATCGCAGATGTTGCATAAGGATGGAGCGCTCCTGAGCCATGATCAGTATGTCGTCAAGGTAGACAATTAGGCATAGGCCCCAACTGCATAGCCAGGCCATCACCAGGCGCAGCAGCTTTATAGCACCAGGGCACCAAGGAGAGACCAAAAGGAAGACATGTAAAATGCCAAACTCTGTCCTTCCAACAAAAATGAAGGAGATCTCGAGAAGAAATGCATCCTTCAAATCTAGTTTTGCCAACCAATCCCTGCGTAGGAGTAGGTCCCTCAGAAGATGGATGCCCTCCATCTTGAAATAGCGGTAGCGAACCATAGCATTTAGCAGGCATAAGTTGATGACAGGGTGCATCTGGCCATCTTTCTTTTCCACTAGGAATATATTGCTTATGACTCCTTCGGGACCCAGAGGGGCCAATTCGATTATCTCCTTTTCACGGAGGGCTGACAATTCCTCATCAATCAACTTGCGGTCTCGGAGGGAGAAACAGATCAGTCGAGGGGTTGGAATATCGCAAGTTGTGCTCACGAGTTTCATATGAAAACCTCAAAACCATGCGTCTGAGGTAATTGCTGACCAAACTGGGAAAAAATGATGGAGTCTGCCCCCTACACAAACATGCTAAAGAACTCGTAGTGTACATAAACTCACTGTATGGGCCTCTTGAGCCAGTCTGTCCACGGAAACCTCTCGACCGCCATGATCGTTCCTGTGATGGGAAGAAAGTGGACTGGGTCCTTGTCTCCTGGTAATTGGAGCAGTGCTGGAAAGAGCCTTGACCTGAGCCACGGGACTGGAGATAACTGCGGACAGCCAGATGCCCCTTGAATCTGCCGGCCCTGGTAGAGTCCCTGGAACACCTTTTGCATGGAGGATTGGGCCTTATCAAGGGCAGTAAACGCCCCTATGAAGCGTACCAGATCCTTAATATAGGAATCGCCAAATAATAAGCCCTGGGCATTGTGAGCGAAAATGTGGAATGGTTGTTGAAGGAAGATATATCAGGCCTGCTTTGCTAAACAGCAGCCAGAGAATTTTCAGTCAAATGTCCCAGGGAGAGATGTTAAGTTTGCAATATACATTGCTGATGCTATGAAAAACACGGCATGGGTCCCTGGGGTGGAGCATTTGGAGAGCAGGGTGGGCCAGTGCTCCTACAGCACCAGTTGCTCTATAACAGACCAGAACTTGGATTTCACTTAAGAGTTCCAGAGATGTTAACTAATTGACACTCACCTGTAGCTGGTCAATTAGCAGGCAGGCCTTTACAAGAAAAGATCAGCCTGCTGCAGAGTGAGAGAGATAAAGCCAGCTAGGAGAGCTGAAGGAGAGAGAACAAAAACGGTGTTTATTGCAAATCTATTTAATTTTTTTGGGAAAATTGGTAAGTGGGAAAGCCACCCAATTACAGATAGTGATTTCTGTCTAGTAAGAGCTCAAGTAAGGAATTTTGTTTTGTTTATTATTATTTAAAGCCCCTGTTTTTCTTATCAAATAAAAAGGAAAACCGAACTGGATGTGTCCTGGACTTTGATTACCCTAGAAGGCTGTGGTTACTGTAAGATCTGTGACAAAATCGTACCTGTAAAAGAGGTGGTTTGCTGCATCCTTACCAGCTTTAGTGAGGGCGAGATTGTCCAACTTGGGCTCTATTTTAAACAGAATGGTTTTACGCCGTTCCATGGACAGGGAGGCATTAACACTCCTGGCAATACAAATCGCTCTCTTGACCCAACCATGGAGTTCCTCCAGGTCTACCATTCGGTTCTTAGCTCTGGCATCCTCCGCCAAACCAAATAATTTTGCCAGGGGGCCAAAATACATTGAGGTGTTTCTCTTGGCACGATCTAAGAGCCAAGTCCAGCCCTTTGCATGGGTTCCAACCCAATTCAGTCAGAAACTCGGTCATCTTATTGTCTACCTCCGGGGTGTTACACACTTTGTTAGGCACTACAGGCCTGAGACACTCTGCCCTTTGTTTATTTTGGGCCGCCTTGCTGAGTGGGCACCGTACCCAGTTCTCTAGGTATCAGGCCACATGGTCCGCTGGGAGCCAACGGATCCATGAGGGCAGTCCCCGCGTCTGCGGAAGAAGAAGCCCCAAGATTGCCTCCGGACATCTTCGCATGAGCGGAAGAAAAGAGCGGAATCCCTCTCAGACTCCTCACCAGTCTCCTCACTAGACCCGAGTCGGAGTCGCTCTCGCACATTTCCATCACCGCGCCCGTTCTGCCTTGGTCCCCTATTGTTCTCAATCTACATTGCCTACCTTGGTAAACTCATCAGCTCCTTTGGCTTCCAGTACCATTTCTATGCGTATGACATGCAAATATATCTGTCCTCCCCTGATTTCTCACCACCCCTTTTGACTCGTGTCTCTGACTGCCTCTCTGCTATTTCCAACTGGATGGCTGCTCATTTCCTTAAACTGAACCTGTCCAAGACAGAACTTCTGGTCTTCCCTCCCTTGTCTGTGTCCTTCCAAGTCAATGGCGCTACCATCCGCTCTATTTCTAAGGCTCGCTGCATGGTGTCCTCTTTGACTCTGACCTCTCCTTCACCCATCATGTCCAATCAATTGCCAAATCCTGCCACTTCCATCTCAAAAAGATTGCACGCATCCAACCCTATTTAACGCCTGATACGGAAAAGGTGCTTGTGCATACCACTGTCCTCTCTCACCTTGACTACTGTAATCTGCTTCTCGGTGGTCTTACGTGTTCCCAACTTGCCCCGTTACAGTCTATAATGATTGCGGTGGCAAGGCTCACCTTCCTGTCCGCGCGCACCTCCCACGCTTCCCCCCTTTGTCAGTCCCTACATTGGCTTCCCGTAAGATATAGGACTCAATTAAGGATCCTGGTACTTGCTTACAAATGCTACACAATGCTGCTCTGACCTACTTATCCGCACTAATACAATAATATCTCCTATCTAGGACCATATGCTTTTCCAGAGACTTACGTCTAACCTCTGTTCGTACCCCTACCTCTAATTAATGCTCACCTTAAAGACTTCTCTAGGGCTGCACCTATGGAACGCCCTTCCCCTCTCTGTTAGACTTTTACCCAATCTCCACTTAAAACATACTTCTTTAGGAAAGCACCCACACCCTGATTCCGCTCATGCAACTGTCATCAAAACAAAACACTAAGCCCTCAATGAACACTATCCTAGCAACCTACTTTTCTACCCTACCCATACATTTTGTGTCCCTTTACTCCACTCACTCTAGCATGTTATTTCATTGAGTAGGGCACTCAATACCTCTGTTCCTGTGTGTCCAACTCGTCTGGTTACAAATACGTGTCTGTTAGTCCACCCATTGTACAGCGCTACGGAACTTGTTGGCACTTTATAAATAATAATAATATCACAGTTATGGCATACGTTCGGTATTTTATTCGTTTTTGTACTCCCAAAAAAGACTGACATGAGGCAAGCGCCTCATGTGCGGTCGGTCACAACTTTACCCCGGTGGTGATTCAGCTGTATTCGTGGGATCTGAGTGCTTTTTGAATATGTTGTGTGCTCGGATCCAGGCTATCTGGGGATATAAGACTTGAGGGTTGTTATATATCTGTTTTGGGGGGTTATAAAATATTGTAGAGTTTGCTGTACCTGAGAAATAATTGAATTATGTTTTTTTTTCTAACGCAATTATCTCTCCGGCACAGAGGTCCCTGTTAGTGATGTACCGAACTGTCCGCCGGCGGACAGTTCCCGGCGAAATTAGCTTGTTCGCGTTCGCCGCGGCGGGCGGACACATGCGCAGTTCGATCCGCCCCCTATTCGTCATCATTGGGCAAACTTTGACCCTGTGCCTCTCGGTCAGCAGACACATTACAGCCAATCAGCAGCACTCCCTCCCTTCCACACCCTCCAACCTCCCTCCCAGCATCCATTTTCGATTCATTCGGAAGATGCATGCTTAGTGAGAGGAGGGAAAGTTTAGCTGCTGCTGATTACATAGGGAAATTGATAGCTAGGCTAGGGTATTCAGTGTCCACTACAATCCTGAAGGACTCATCTGATCTCTGCTGTAAGGACAGCACCCCAAAAAGCCCTTTTTAGGGCTAGAACATCAGGCTGCTTTTTTTTTTTTTTTCCTGTGTAATGTAATTGCAGGTGCCTGCCTGCCAGCCTGTGTGTCAGGCTCACAGCATATACTGTGCCCACTTGCCCAGTGCCACCACTCATATCTGTTTTAACAATCGGTTAAGCTTTACATTTAAAATAAATATTTTTTTTTCACTGTAATAGAAGAGCAGTTAGTTGTCTGCAAGCATCTGGGTGTCAGGCCTACTTCAGCTTGTGCTCTGCAGACCTGTGCCAGCGTGCTTTGACAGTTGCCAATCATATCTGGTGTCTCTTTAGAAAAAAGGTTTCCAGTGTAAGCTAATAGCAGCCAGTCAGTGTCCTTCAAGCGGCTCTGTCAGGCCTTCCTTCAGCGTGTGCCCTGCACAACCCTGCCAGCGTACTTTGACAGTTGCCAATCATATCTGGTGTCTCTATAGCGTGCTTTTACAAAGAAAAAAGGTTTCCAGTGTAAGCTAATAGCAGCCAGTCAGTGTCCTTCAAGCGGCTCTGTCAGGCCTTCCTTCAGCGTGTGCCCTGCACAACACTGCCAGCGTGCTTTGACAATTGCCAATCATATCTGGTGTCTCTTTAGCGTGCTTTTACAAAGAAAAAAGGTTTCCAGTGTAAGCTAATAGCAGCCAGTCAGTGTCCTTCAAGCGGCTCTGTCAGGCCTTCCTTCAGCGTGTGCCCTGCACAACCCTGCCAGCGTGCTTTGACAGTTGCCAATCATATCTGGTGTCTCTATAGCGTGCTTTTACAAAGAAAAAAGGTTTCCAGTGTAAGCTAATAGCAGCCAGTCAGTGTCCTTCAAGCGGCTCTGTCAGGCCTTCCTTCAGCGTGTGATGTAGAATTATTAAAAAATCTTTATTGTACTTGTATTGAATTATTGCACTAACTCCATTTTAACCTGATGCTGTGACAAATCCTCCATTTTGTCCTCATAACCTGACTTCTCCATATGAAAACCACATTACATGACAGAATTTCTCAGCACATCTAACACAATAGACAAAGACTGTATTCTCCATAAAGATATGACTAACCCAGGAACTGCTGAATTTCCCCTAACTCGCAACATAGTATAATTTAAAGGCCATGAGAACACAGTAGTAATGAAATGTTCTATTCATAAGAGACCTTGCACCTAACCACGAGATCTGACATCACCGACCGAGTAAAATGACGCTCAAGACCCCCTTGTCCCCACCCGTGTCTAGAATAATACCACCTCCTGGTGGGTGGACACGGAACTAACCACTTAGTTTTTGATCCAATTAATTATATTGATAGGTGGACACTAATCCAGACACTTAACAATTAATCCAATTAATGATGTTTATTCACTGATATCTTGATAATCAATGATGACGAAAATGTCTCTTAAAAGGGCCTGCGCGCCCTCTGATTCTTCACTTGCCAATAAATTTCCTCGAAGTTATTTTAACCTGAACTCCGTGTGTCAGACTGAATTACTTCAGCGTATATACGCAATTCAATTCTTTTTAATTTGGACAGGAACAGATAGACATTTTAAACATTTTGGTTTACTGAAAAAGTACCATAACAACTTTGGCGCCCGAACAGGGACTTCGGGCTATGTCTGGCCGGTGAGCCGTCCTAAGGAAGACAAGGGTGGACGGAGGAATCCAGGGGGAAGGAAAGGAGATTGATCACCTCCAGGTACACGGTAGAGACTTCTGCAGAGCCACCGGTATGTTCCGGCCCCTTTGATTGACCCGTCCACGTGTCTGTGACTGCTTCCCGGGAGGACATCAAAGACAGGTAATATCTTGCCCGGAGTCTTATTACCCATTTATTACCTGCATTTAGTCTATCTGTTGCCTGGGTGTGTCTAGTTTGGTTGCCCGGGCTGAATGTTTATTTGTTTCCCCTTTTTGGGATAAAGGGGGGTGGACCCGTGGTAGTTTGCCTGAGGGTCCTGTGTTTGTCTGTTTCCCCTTTTTGGGATAAAGGGGGGTGGACCCGGGGGATTTGCCTGGAGTCCTGTTGCCTGTTTTACTCCTTTTAGGAGCCACGTGTTTGTGGCTGTAGGGAAAAAGGGGGGTTGACCTGGGGGATTTGCCTGGAGTCTTCTTTGCCTGTTTACTTCTTTTAGGAGCCTCGTGGCTGTGGCTGTATGGAAAAAGAAGTTTGTGGAACTGTGGGATCTGTGTAGAATCATAGTTTCCTGTGATCCAATTTTGTGTCACTTTGATAGCCTAGCTAGCTTCACTGTGCGCTTTCGGACCCTCCAGCTCTAGTTGAGTTGGGGGCATCCTGACCCGGACCCTCCAGCTCTAGTTGAGTTGGGGACGTCCTGACCCGGACCCTCCAGCTCTAGTTGAGTTGGGGGTTTCCTGACCCGGACCCTTCGGCTCTAGTTGAGTTGAAGGTTCCCTGATTATTTAATTGTGGTAGGAGACTTAGTCTTGTGGCAGGGGGCTCAGTTTCCTGGGGGGATTCAGGCAGGCATTGCTTGTTTTCCGCATCACGTGGTAGTGAGACTTATAAAGTGGGTTTTATAGGGGCACTACGGGAGTGAGGGTGGCGCGGCCACTTTGAGTGGACTGCTGTAACGAGGGAGGCTAGAAAGGATTTCGGACCGGTGTTAGCTGTTATCCTTGGCCGCTGGTAGTGAGACTTTGTGAAGTCATTCTCCGAGCGGGGACACTACGGGGTTGAGAGAGGTGACTTTGGAGTAAGCACATGATTAAAGGAAAGGGATTACTGTTGATTTCATTTGAACTGTGATGCATGCACTGTATTTCAACTGTATTGTTGTCTTGTTTGTTTTATGAGGAGTCATTCAAACTCCTGTGTCTGTCCCTAAGGATTTTTTCCTTACTCTTTACCTTTTCTACACTTCCTGTTCTATTATACTATCCACTCCCATTCCTCTTAAAAGAGAAGTGATTGGTCACACACTTCTCACCTCGCTCCAATCCGTGTCTACCACCCCGGGTAGGCGGATTCAGTGACTAGTCTACGTTTTGGGAAGACGCACCTGAGAAGGGCCCACGATTCTCGGGTGGCAGTCGAGCATTGTAGACGTTCCTGTTCAATTTTCCTTGTCTTTCCCTATATCTGGGACGCTGGTGTAGGGGAAAAGGGATTATGGGGCAGGATTTAAGTAAGCCCAGTAAGGGCTGGATAGCATGTGATTTAGTTGATGACAGAGGAGATGGTTAAAGGTGTTGAAAAGATTGCAAAAGTATGTAAAATTGCTGTGCCGACATGTGGCAGATTGCAACCAGAAAGTTGGCGTAGACTATTGATGGAGAAGAGAGGCAAGCTTGCAAATAATGATTTATTAAAGACAGCTGAAGCATGGTACAGAGTAGCGAAGGCTATTCAGCAAGAAGAAATGAGGAAGAAATAATTCACAAGGGTGTGAAAATGTTTGTGTACCATAATAATAATTGTGTCACTGGGGCTTGTCCTCAGCCAGCGCCCCAAAATGGCGCCCAGGGGATGTCTCTCCCCAAGGTTCAGTCAGCAATAGGAGATTGCCAGCTGACTATGTATCCCGCTCCCAATCCTCCCAACCCCCATCCCGTCACCTCTCCCGTTTGCCCGGTCCTAAATTCTGATGGATCTTACTTTTCCCCTTCTCCTTCCCTACTATTCCTATCATCCTCATCATCCCTAAACCACCCTCTATGTCTAATGCTAACATCTCATCTGCCATTCCTTCCCCACACTTTGTCTCTGCATCTGCCCTATTCACTAACCCCTCCTCCCCTGCCACTGTTAATCTTGCTGATCCCACCCCGGCTCCTCCCTCTTCACCTGCCTCTACTGATTCTTCTCCATCCTCTCCCTTGCCCGCCCCAACCACGACCCAGGTTCCCACCCCCTTTGCTAACCCCTACCCAACCTTCCTGCCCACTCCAGGTTCCGCCCCAGCCCCCACCCAGATGGCTTGGCCATACCCCTACCCATACCCCATGTCCATGCCCTATCCAAATTATCCATACCCCTTTCCCCAAGCCACTCCCCAGGTTCCGGTCATGCCCAGTCCGATACAGTCTGCCCCGGATGTGCCCACATCCAACATGGCCGCCACTTCTTCCCTTAACCCCAATGCAACTTCCTTCCCCGCCTCCAATATGGCGGCCCCCAGTCATTCAGCACCCCTGATGCCGGTGCTTCCCGGTGATTACCGATCCCATGATTATGACCCAATGGCGACTCCCGCCTCCGGGACTCCCTCTCATCCCCCGGCCCTGTCACCTCAGGTGATCCCCTCACGCAGAAGGGCCCAGATCATAGAATTAGATGAGGACGAGGATGACAGGGATGACAGGCTGTCCCAGGATTCATTAGAGGCTGCAAGAGTCTCGACCCACCGTTCTATTGAAGATCCCTTCAGCCATAAGGGTCGGGGAGAGCGGGCCCCTCCTAAATATGTTGCTTTTAATCCCACACAAGCTAGTGCTTTAATGAAATCTCTCCCTGACCCAGAGAAGCAGCCTATGCCTTTTTACCGAGGGATAGTTCAGATACAAAAGACTTATTCCGCCGCCTGGCGTGACCTACTGAGCATTTGTGCTATTAAAGCAGGGGATGCATATTGGCCCAGCATGGCCCGCCACCTCAGTACAGATCTGCTTACAAGTGATGTTGATTACCCCTCCGGAGTAACCTTTTGCAATCAATTAAGAGATTGGGCTAAGGATAAACTTGCAGATCAAGCTGCGGGCCTTACTGATGTTGTGCAAGACAAAGGAGAATCAGTGGAAAGGTTTCATGCAAGACTATATCAAATGTTTACAGATTTGGGATTTGATCTCACTGACAAAATTCATTCACAAATGCTATCAGGTGCATTTGTCCAAGGTGTTAAAGATTCCATACGAAAGGGAATCATTGCTGCACGCCCTGAATACAAGGTTGTTCCTCTGGATACGTTACTCCTAGTTGCTAGAGGTTTGGAATCTGCTCAGACCCCCAGAAGACCCAATCCAGCTCCCCTCATGGTGGCCCGCGCCACCCCCATCACCCCTGGCACCAAGGGTGTCAAGTTAGAGGATGTAACTTGTTTTAATTGTGGGGCTAAGGGACACTACAGAAGTGACTGTCCAGAACCCAAAAGGGAACCAGGGGAGCCCAAAAAGTTCCCCAAGCCTGCCCCGGCCCCTAAGGCCGAGAAAACGGTTCCAATTGTTGAGGAACCAGATGATTAGGATATTGGCAAATCTGTGTCATTAACCCCTGTCATGGCAGTGTCTACAGGGGATAAAGGGGGGGGGCACTTGCCACAGTGACTTTACCCATTGAAGGCCAACCTACCACATTTCTTATTGACACAGGCGCAGCCCGAAGTGTTCTCAGAGAACAAGACCTGCCAGACCCATCTTTCTTGTCAAGTATTGATGTCTCCTGTGTTGGAGTGGATGGCCAACCGAGACACAGTCCTCTAACAACCCCTGTGCGGGTTGGCACAAGCTTACTTGCTCGTTTTGTAGTTTCCTCCACATGCCCAATTAACCTGTTAGGCGCTGATGTCCTCTCACGCCTGCAGTCATCTATAACCTTCACTCCAGATGGACAGGTAGAAATGTTTACACCTCTATCTGTTTCAGACACTTCAGCCCTGTGCTCCTTACCTCTGATGCTGCAATTAGAAGAACCCCATAGAGAAGCAGCAGAGCCTAGGTCCAATTTCCCAGATGAATTAAAAACACAGGTGCCTGCTAAGTTATGGTCCTCGGGCCCAGAGGATATAGGTCACCTAAATGTCCCACCTGTGGTGGTTAAGCTTATTCCAGGAGCTAAGTTACCAAGGAAACCACAATATCCTCTAAAACCAGCACAGGCTGCAGCCATTTCTATTCACATCAAAGCACTCCTGGAAAAGGGTGCTCTAGTGAAGTGTAAATCAGAATGTAACACTCCATTATTTCCTGTAAAGAAGAAGACTCTAAAAGGTGAGCCAGTAAAGTACAGAATGGTTCTGGATCTACGGGCTGTTAATGAAGCCACTGTCCTGGACACCCCTCTTGTACCAAACCCCCACACTCTGCTCTCTGGCGTCCCACCTTCTGCAAAGTACTTTACAGTCATTGACCTGGCTAATGCCTTTTTCAGTGTTCCACTGGATCCATCCTGTCAATACCTGTTTGCTTTCACCCATGAAATGCAACAGTATACATGGACTGTCATGCCCCAGGGGGCACAAAATTCTCCAAGTCAATTTGCGAAGGCCATGTGTACCATCCTTGACCCATGGCAAGCTGAACACCCAGAAGTTGTTTTACTTCAGTATGTGGATGATTTGCTGCTCTGTGGAGATGATATACCCACTACTGAAAAGAGTTCAATTAGTCTGCTTTGCTATTTGGCAGAACAAGGATGCAAAGCTTCACTTCTCAAACTGCAGTTCTGTCAACCTTCAGTGATTTTCCTTGGACATTGCCTATCTCAAGGTACCAGACATCTCACTCGGGACCGAGTCAGAGCAATTCTGGACATTCCACCCCCAAGGACTTCAAAATCTCTTCACGCCTTCTTAGGCCTCATTTCCTATTGCAGAGCATGGATCCCAGAGGCCTCTCTGCTTATGCAACCTCTCTATGATGCACTCAAGTCAGACCCATTCGGCCTGACCAACGAAGCTCTGGACAATTTCAAATCTCTTAAACGTGCCATTGTCTCTGCTCCTGCCTTGGGCCTACCAGACTACACCAAGCCCTTCAAATTATTTGTCTCTGAAAGACTAGGCCATGCTACAGGAGTTCTTACCCAAACTAATGACTTAAAAGGCCGCCAGAGGCCTATTGGATATTTTTCATGCCAACTGGACATCGTGGCTAGAGGGACCCCTTCCTGCCTTAGGGCTGTTTTTGCTGCAAGAGAACTCATTGAAAGAACCTCAGACCTGGTCCTTGGCCACCCTTTGGTTGTTTTGGCCCCTCATGACATCTCTGCCATCATCAACCAAGTCCAGCTCAAGCACGTGTCTCCTGCTAGACACCTGCGTCTGCAATGTCATCTTCTTCTGCCTGACAACATTTCTATACAAAGATGTCAAGTTCTTAAACCATCCACTCTTCTTCCACTCCCTGAGGGGGGTATCTACTATGGGTTTGTCACAGATGAAACCTACATCTACCTTCTCTGTGGATGTATCAAGAAAATGCATCCAAATTTAACTTTTCACAAAGACAAGACACCTCTCTGTGAAGGTCCGGATTATGCCTTCTGTACCATGTGGTACAAGCCGGACATTACTCCTGAACCTTGCTATGAAGATGAGCTCTACCACTGGTTTGAAGTAAAGCTCACTGCCCAAGATTTCTATTGTGACTCGGAAGGCAACAGCGTGGTCCTGATCCAACTGCCCCCAGAACTCAATTACCTATACCGCCATTGGGATACTGCTATTCCACATATTCCTGTTACCAAGTTGAAGACAAGATCATGGAATGACCTTGGGCCCATGGCAAAATTATGGGCCACCATGGATGAATCACAACTACAGGAAAATGGCATTGCCAAATACCCAGCAACTGACCTTCTTGAAGCATGGCCACGCCATTTCCTGGAAAAGGAATTTAAAGACCTAGTTATAGCAAATGACTATGACCCAGAAACTCCTCATGACTGTTTCGAACAGATGAAAATGGAAACAGTGCACTTACCAACTGTGCATGAGAATCCATTACCGGATCCGGATTTTACTCTGTTTGTGGATGGTTCAAGGTATGCTGATGAAGAAGGAAAATACCACACAGGATGTGCCGTAACCACAACAGAGGAAGTTCTCAAGTCATCACCTCTACCGCCAGCAATGTCTGCGCAAGAAGCTGAATTGCAAGCCCTGACTTCAGCATGCAAGATTTCCGAGGGAAAGCGTGCCAACATCTATACAGATTCAAGATATGCTCTGAGTGTGGCACATGACTTCGGCCTCATTTGGAAGACAAGAGGATTTCTTACCACTGCCGGTACACCAGTCAAACACAGCTCTGCAATCAAGGAACTAATGGATGCCCTCCTACTCCCTGAAGAAGTGGTCGTTTTGAGAGTAAAGGCACATGGGAAATTGGATTCGGATGAAGCTAAGGGCAACCATTTAGCTGATCAGGCTGCTAAGCAAGCGGACAGAGATTTGCAGGAAGTGGATGAAGAAGTGTCCGGTCAAGAAGAAGAAGTTCCTATCTTTACCTTGCAAACTCTTCCTACTGACCTAAGAATTTTGCGAGAACAACAAGCTGCAATTACCCCTGAAGAAATCCAGAAATGGAAAAAGAAAGGAGCTATCCTAAAAGACGGAATTTACTATAACAACTCTAAATTTTGCCTTCCGAAGAATTTATTTCCAGCAGTTGTCCAATGGGCACATGGGCCTGCACATCTGTCAAAAGACCTAATGGCCGCCCTCATTCAAAAGTATTATGAAGCACCTGGAATCACAACTTTGATCAGCAATTTCTGTAAGGCCTGTGTCATTTGTGCAAAATGCAATCCAGGAAGACCAATCAGGGTACCTGCAAAGCACCTAGCGAAACCCATGTACCCATTCCAGAGAATTCAAATTGACCACATTCAAATGCCCAAGAGTGGGCCTCATGAATATGCACTAGTAATAGTGGACATGTTCTCAGGCTGGCCAGAAGCCTACCCAGTGGCCAATATCACTGCAAAATTAACCGCAAAACGTCTACTGACAGACATTGTATGTAGATTTGGACTTCCAGAAGTCATTGAAAGTGATCAGGGCCCAGCCTTTACTGCAACAGTAACTAAAGAAATTTGGACTGCTCTGGGGGTGACCCTAGCCTTTCATACCCCTTACCGCCCACAAAGTAGTGGTAAAGTAGAACGCATGAATGGCACTCTAAAAGCCAGAATGTTAAAAATGTCACAAGAAACAAAGATGCCCTGGCCAGAAAGCCTGCCAATAGCTTTATTCAGCGTTAGACACACACCTAGAGGGAAGCACTCGTTATCCCCATATGAAATTCTATTTGGGACAGCACCCAGACTAGGTTGTTATTATCCGCAACAGTTACAGCTCCAATCTGATGTTTTAGTAGACTATGTAACTGAACTTGCAAGTGTCTTGAACAAAATACATGCCCAAGATTTCTCTTCAATTCCAGATCCCGATTTGGACACAGGTACCCATAACCTGCTTCCCGGAGATTGGGTTCTGGTCAAGAAGTTTGTGCGGAAAAGTACCCTGGAACCAAGATTTGACGGGCCATTCCAAGTTCTCCTGATCACCGCAACCTCCGTCAAAGTGGCCGGTAGGCCACATTGGATCCACGCTTCCCACTGCAAAAAGTCTCCTGCCCCAGAGGAAGCAGATACCGCACAACCATGTACTTCTGGTACATTGTCTCCTTAATTAGTTTAATTAAGGCCCAGCAAGTAGCCATCACAAAAGATGTTAGTGGGTACACCTTCTGGTATAATTCATCATGTACCCGTGTGGCTACCTATACCTTTGATTATTGTGACATTGTAGAATGCCCATTCTCTACAGCACAAATCCAGAATATCTATAGAGATATCCCCCATGCAAAATACCCATATGTTTGTGTAGTTGACAAACAATGGGGGCACAATTGTGGCCGTTGGGGGGCGGCGGGATGGAATGCCGGGCCTTCCTGGGGTTACAAGCCAAAAAGTGCCTTATCTAAAGTAGATGATCATGGTAGGTCCCTCCTTCAAAGAATGACTCTAAGAAAGCCTGGAGGAGGCACACCAATGAAATTAATTCTTAATATTGAGCATCCAAGCCCAACAGATGCAGACCGATATGTAATGGGAATGTATTGGAAAAAGGGTTCCTACACTAAATTAGGGCATTTCTACCTTAAAGATATGTGTAATTCCCCTGAGTGGCGAGGAGCTACTCACATGGTCATAAATCCATTAAAACCACGCATCCAGTCCTTTAAGGACATGATGGCCATTGCTAACCCTACCTTTGAAGATACCATGGCCGCTGAAACAGGTTTTAATGATGTTAACCTATGGTTAGAATGGATGAAATATAATGCCAACAAGCATAACAGAACCGCATGCTATGTGTGTGGTGGTGCCCGGCCTCATCTGGGCACTGTACCTTTAACCCTGCCAGTAGATGCAGAAAATTGTGTTTTAAGTCTTTTTGCCTACCAATATGATTTCAACAGGTCTCTATGTCAAGCATGGACAGCGGAGTATCCTCTTCTAGCCAAAAATGTCAGACCTCCTAATGGTATTACAATATATAAAGGTAATTACACTTGCTATGCCATGCACGATGGGATTGGTAAATTTGTGGGCAACTTTCCCGAAGGATATTGTACTACATATAGAACTGTTCCTGTACGTTTACTGCAGCATCACACTAGGTCATTAGGAGATATTTACTGGTTGTGTGGGGACTTACAGTTAAGATCCAGAATGGACACAGAGTGGTGGGGGGAGTGTACTTTGACTAAGGCCATTATGCCTATACACATTATCTCTGACACACACCTCAACACCCATGAGCCCAGCCACACTAAGGTTAAGCGTGAAGCCCCAGTAAAAGGAAGTTTTGACCCTCACATTTACATTGATGCCATTGGGGTGCCTAGGGGGGTACCCAATGAGTTTAAAGCAAGAGATGAGGTTGCTGCAGGATTTGAATCAATTTTTACCATAGTTACCGCAAACAAGAATTTAAACTGGATAAATTATATTTATTACAATCAACAGCGTTTTGTTAATTACACCAGAGACGCCCTCCAGGGATTAGCCGAACAGTTACAGACCACATCCCAAATGGCCTTCCAGAATAGAATAGCCCTAGATATGATCCTAGCCGAAAAAGGAGGGGTATGTAAAATTTTGCCCGACACCATGACATGTTGTACCTACATCCCAGAAAACACAGGCCCTAATGGTAAAGTTACTTTAGCCATAGAAAAATTAAATGACCTCTCTGAAGAGTTAAAAAGAAATTCTGGGATAAAAGATCCCTGGGACAGATGGTTTGGTTGGATGACGGGTTGGCAAAAGGCTTTAATGCATATTGGTATGGCAATTCTAATTTTCCTTTTTATCTTTGCTCTTCTCTTTTGTTGTGTCTTCCCTTGTCTGAGAAAAGCCCTCACGAAGACTGTTGACCAAGTGGCACCCACTTTCACACATCTTGAAGTTGATGACCAAGATTTCCAGGATCTCAACTCACCCTGTTTGCCGCTGCAATCTATCTCTTTTGATGATAAAGTGCGAGAGTTCTAGGAAGGGACCACCTTAGGGACAGCATCTGTCAGTGAATGGTAAAGGCCCCGTGTGGAGAAGTGGTGGGTTAGCCGCCATGGGCCACCCATGGGTGTGAAGTGTTCGAGAGCCATACTGACAGATGAGTTAGCCTATTAGGGTCAGAATTAGGGACAGACTTGCACTTTGCATTAACACCTAGCTAGCGGCCACGGGGTTTCTGTGCCTTTGGGCTAACACGTCTTCTGATATTAACAAATAAAGTTTTTATCTCTTAGAATTTAACACTTCATAGGGGGGACTGATGTAGAATTATTAAAAAATCTTTATTGTACTTGTATTGAATTATTGCACTAACTCCATTTTAACCTGATGCTGTGACAAATGCTCCATTTTGTCCTCATAACCTGACTTCTCCATATGAAAACCACATTACATGACAGAATTTCTCAGCACATCTAACACAATAGACAAAGACTGTATTCTCCATAAAGATATGACTAACCCAGGAACTGTTGAATTTCCCCTAACTCGCAACATAGTATAATTTAAAGGCCATGAGAACACAGTAGTAATGAAATGTTCTATTCATAAGAGACCTTGCACCTAACCACGAGATCTGACATCACCGACCGAGTAAAATGACGCTCAAGACCCCCTTGTCCCCACCCATGTCTAGAATAATACCACCTCCTGGTGGGTGGACACGGAACTAACCACTTAGTTTTTGATCCAATTAATTATATTGATAGGTGGACACTAATCCAGACACTTAACAATTAATCCAATTAATGATGTTTATTCACTGATATCTTGATAATCAATGATGACGAAAATGTCTCTTAAAAGGGCCTGCGCGCCCTCTGATTCTTCACTTGCCAATAAATTTCCTCGAAGTTATTTTAACCTGAACTCCGTGTGTCAGACTGAATTACTTCAGCGTATATACGCAATTCAATTCTTTTTAATTTGGACAGGAACAGATAGACATTTTAAACATTTTGGTTTACTGAAAAAGTACCATAACACGTGTGCCCTGCACAACACTGCCAGCGTGCTTTGACAGTTGCCAATCATATCTGGTGTCTCTTTAGCGTGCTTTTACAAAGAAAAAAGGTTTCCAGTGTAAGCTAATAGCAGCCAGTCAGTGTCCTTCAAGCGGCTCTGTCAGGCCTTCCTTCAGCGTGTGCACTGCACAACACTGCCAGCGTGCTTTGACAGTTGCCAATCATATCTGGTGTCTCTTTAGCGTGCTTTTACAAAGAAAAAAGGTTTCCAGTGTAAGCTAATAGCAGCCAGTCAGTGTCCTTCAAGCGGCTCTGTCAGGCCTTCCTTCAGCGTGTGCCCTGCACAACCCTGCCAGCGTGCTTTGACAGTTGCCAATCATATCTGGTGTCTCTTTAGCGTGCTTTTACAAAGAAAAAAGGTTTCCAGTGTAAGCTAATAGCAGCCAGTCAGTGTCCTTCAAGCGGCTCTGTCAGGCCTTCCTTCAGCGTGTGCCCTGCACAACCCTGCCAGCGTGCTTTGACAGTTGCCAATCATATCTGCTGTCTCTTTAGCGTGCTTTTACAAAGAAAAAAGGTTTCCAGTGTAAGCTAATAGCAGCCAGTCAGTGTCCTTCAAGCGGCTCTGTCAGGCCTTCCTTCAGCGTGTGCCCTGCACAACCCTGCCAGCGTACTTTGACAGTTGCCAATCATATCTGGTGTCTCTATAGCGTGCTTTTACAAAGAAAAAAGGTTTCCAGTGTAAGCTAATAGCAGCCAGTCAGTGTCCTTCAAGCGGCTCTGTCAGGCCTTCCTTCAGCGTGTGCCCTGCACAACACTGCCAGCGTGCTTTGACAGTTGCCAATCATATCTGGTGTCTCTTTAGCGTGCTTTTACAAAGAAAAAAGGTTTCCAGTGTAAGCTAATAGCAGCCAGTCAGTGTCCTTCAAGCGGCTCTGTCAGGCCTTCCATCAGCGTGTGCCCTGCACAACCCTGCCAGCATGCTTTGACAGTTGCCAATCATATCTGGTGTCTCTTTAGCGTGCTTTTACAAAGAAAAAAGGTTTCCAGTGTAAGCTAATAGCAGCCAGTCAGTGTCCTTCAAGCGGCTCTGTCAGGCCTTCCTTCAGCGTGTGCCCTGCACAACCCTGCCAGCGTGCTTTGACAGTTGCCAATCATATCTGGTGTCTCTTTAGCGTGCTTTTACAAAGAAAAAAGGTTTCCAGTGTAAGCTAATAGCAGCCAGTCAGTGTCCTTCAAGCGGCTCTGTCAGGCCTTCCTTCAGCGTGTGCCCTGCACAACCCTGCCAGCGTGCTTTGACAGTTGCCAATCATATCTGCTGTCTCTTTAGCGTGCTTTTACAAAGAAAAAAGGTTTCCAGTGTAAGCTAAGAGCAGCCAGTCAGTGTCCTTCAAGCGGCTCTGTCAGGCCTTCCTTCAGCGTGTGCCCTGCACAACACTGCCAGCGTGCTTTGACAGTTGCCAATCATATCTGGTGTCTCTTTAGCGTGCTTTTACAAAGAAAAAAGGTTTCCAGTGTAAGCTAATAGCAGCCAGTCAGTGTCCTTCAAGCGGCTCTGTCAGGCCTTCCATCAGCGTGTGCCCTGCACAACCCTGCCAGCGTGCTTTGACAGTTGCCAATCATATCTGGTGTCTCTATAGCGTGCTTTTACAAAGAAAAAAGGTTTCCAGTGTAAGTTAATAGCAGCCAGTCAGTGTCCTTCAAGCGGCTCTGTCAGGCCTTCCTTCAGCGTGTGCCCTGCTGTAACGAGTATATACCCCTACACGCAGGATCCAGCCAAACAGAAGACAGCACAGAGGAGAGATACGTCTACCGGACCTTAGAGTGGCCGGACTCGACGTAAAGGAGAAGTACAGAGTCAGGAGAGATCCGAGGTCAAGGGCACAAAGAGACAGCGTAAACGAGAACTAGCCGGGGTCTGGTACACAGGAATCAGCAAGCCGGCAAACAGTACAGACAAGGATAAAGCGAAAACGAAGTCAGAATACAAAGCCAAGGTCAAGTACGGAGAAACACAACTGAATACAACAAGCACTAAAGGGAACTGTAGCAGAAACCACGATAGGGCAAGGAACTAAGGGAAAAGGGTAAGTATAAGTAGCCTTCAAACTAATGTGATTGGCTCCTGTCACTTCCACTCCCCCAACAGGTAAGTGTATGGGGTGATTGGCATGACAGGAGCCAATGGGAGCCTTTTTGCAATTTAGGCTCCCACTGTCTCTTTAAGAGCGCGCCCGAGATTCGCGGCGCGCTCTTAGCTGCAGGCGGGACACGTGACCGCTTCTCGCGGTCACTGCCCGCCTTCCTGTTTGAGCAGTCGGATGAGCCGCGCGCGGCTCGTGCAGCCGCAGGACCGCGCGCGGCTTGAAGAGAGGACCGCGGCCGGCCCCCGGATAAGGTAAGTACCGCTACAGTACCCCCCCCTGAGGACACGCCCTCCGGGCGGGCAGGACCAGGCCTGGCAGGAAAACGCGAATGGAAAGAATGTACAAGGCGGGGAGCATGAACAGCATCCGCAGAAATCCAACTGCGTTCCTCAGGCCCATAACCCTTCCAATGTACCAAGTACTGAAGCCGACCCCTGAGGAAACGAGAGTCAATAACAGCAGACACTTCGAACTCCTCATGACCCTCCACAGAGACAGGACCCCGGGAATAGCGGTTGCGTACGTAAGGCTTCAACAACGAGGTGTGAAATACATTGGGTATACGCAGATTCTTAGGCAGACCCAAGGCATAAGAAACGGGATTAACCTTATGTATAATGCGATAAGGACCAATGAAGCGGGGAGCCAATTTCATATAAGGCACCCGGAGGCGAATATTCCGTGTGGAAAGCAAAACCCTGTCCCCCACAACATAGGAAGGAGCCGCTCTGCGATGCTTGTCAGCCTGAGCCTTCTGGCGGGCAGCAGAGTCCACCAAAGAATGCTGAACCTGCTCCCAAGTATTACGCAAACCAGCCAAATTCTCATCCAGAACTGGCATGCCCTGTGAGGAGAATGCAGCCGGAAGAACAACGGGATGCTGGCCATAGACAACGTAAAAAGGGCTTTTGACGGAAGAATCATGAGTGGCATTATTCCGAGCAAATTCAGCCCAAGGAAGCAGGTCAGACCAATTGTCCTGATGGTGAGACACAAAACAACGGAGGTACTGCTCCAGAGACTGGTTGGCACGTTCAGCAGCTCCATTAGACTGGGGATGGTAAGCGGAAGAAAATGAGAGGGAAATACCCATCTCTGAACAAAAGGCTTTCCAGAACCTGGAAATAAATTGGCTACCCCTATCGGATACAATAGATAAGGGAATACCATGTAATCGAAACACTTCTTTAGCGAAGATAAGAGCCAGTTCCTTGGAAGTGGGCAACTTGCGAAGAGACACAAAGTGAGCCATTTTGGAAAACCGATCTACTATCATTAGGATGACTGTGTTACCATTCGAAGGGGGTAATTCAACAATAAAATCCATTGATAGATTAGACCAAGGTCTCTCGGGAACGGGTAACGGATGCAACAGCCCACAAGGAACTCTACGAGAGGTTTTCATACATGCACAAGTAGTACAAGCACTTATATAGTCAGTAACATCCTTACGTAAGGTATCCCACCAGAAATACCGAGAAACGGCTGACACTGTTTTGGAAATACCAGGATGTCCAGCAGTCTTAGTATCGTGATACAGTGACAAAATATCCCGTCTCTCGGGAACGTCAACGAACAATTTATCATTAGGCCTCTCGCTAGGTGCCATGCTTTGTTTCGCTTGTATGGCCTGCAAGATGGACGAGGAAATAGACAATATAGTAGTTGCTATTATCCTGTCTGGGGGAATGACAGGAGTGACATCAATCTCCTGTTTGTCAATAGTCTCGAATTGTCTGGACAGAGCGTCCGCTTTAGTGTTCCGGTCACCTGGCCTATAGGTGATTATATAATTAAAATGAGACAAGAACAGTGACCACCTAGCCTGCCTTGAAGACAATCTTTTAGCTTCGCTAAGGTAGGATAGGTTCTTATGATCCGTAAATATGAGGATAGGATCCTTAGTGCCCTCTAACAAATGTCTCCATTCTTTGAGTGCTAAAATGATAGCAAGGAGTTCGCGATTACCCACATCATAATTCCTTTCTGCTTTGGACATTTGTTTAGAAAAGAAGCCACAAGGATGCAATGGCTTGTCAGGAGACTCTCTTTGGGATTAGACAGCACCTACCCCTATATCGGAAGCATCAACCTCAAGTATATATGGCAATGAGGGGACAGGATGCTGTAAAATAGGGGCAGAGGCGAACGTAGTCTTAAGAAAGTCAAAAGCCTGAAGTGCCTCAGTAGACCAGACACGTGTATTGCCATCCTTTTTAGTCATACGAGTAATAGGCGCTACTATAGACGAAAAACCTTTGATAAAACGTCTATAATAATTAGAGAAACCCAGAAAACGCTGGATGGCTTTCAGACCTTGCGGCAGAGGCCATTCTATGACCGCAGCGAGCTTCTGGGGATCCATCCGAAAACCCTCAGCGGAAATCAAATACCCTAAAAACTGGACCTCGGATTGGTCGAATAGACATTTTTCTAATTTGCAATAAAGACCATTAGCAAGAAGGGTCTTCAGAACTGTCATAACATGTCTGTGATGAGTGTGTAAGTCTGTAGAATATATCAAAATGTCATCCAAGTACAAAATAACAAATGAGTGAATAAAGTCCCTTAAGACATCATTAATAAATTCTTGGAACACTGCTGGGGCATTGCAAAGCCCAAATGGCATGACGGTATACTCATAATGACCTGACCGAGTGTTAAAGGCTGTCTTCCATTCGTGGTCCTTTTTTATACGTATCAAATTGTATGCTCCTCTAAGATCTAATTTGGTGAATACCGTAGCATGTTTGAGCCTGTCAAACAATTCTGTTATTAATGGTATAGGGTAAGCATTTTTGATGGTGATTTTATTAAGACCTCTATAATCAATGCAAGGTCTTAAATCACCTTCTTTCTTAGATACAAAGAAGAACCCCGCTCCAGCCGGAGAAGAGGATCTCCTAATAAATCCCTTTTCTAATGATTCTTTAATGTACTCCTCCATGACACGGTTTTCTTGAACCGATAGGGGGTACACCCTGCCCTTGGGAGGTATAGTACCAGGCAACAAATCAATAGCACAATCGTAGTGTCTGTGAGGCGGTAATTTGTCAGCCTCTCTTTTATCAAAGACAGTCTTTAGAGATAAATACTGAGAGGGTATAGTCGTAGACAAAGGAGGAACAGTAGGAACGTTAATAGAATTCACAGGCGTGACTTCAATAGTACATGACTCATGGCAGGCTTCACTCCATGATTTTATCTGCCCTGTCTCCCAGTCAAAAATGGGATTGTGGGCACGTAACCATGGATACCCTAACACCAACTGTGAAGAGGGAGAGGTGATGACCTGGAACCGAATGGTTTCATAGTGTAGAACCCCTGTGTACATGTGTAGCGGTGCAGTCTCGTGAGTAACAACAGGAGATATCAATGGTCTACCATCTATGGCCTCAACGGCCAAGGGTATCTCCTTCTCCCTGATGGGAATATTGTTTTTCTTAACAAAACCAGAGTCTATAAAATTCTCAGCTGCCCCAGAGTCAACCAGGGCGTATATGTTTTCAACTATACAACTCTCTCCCATATGTAAAGAAACAGGGAGAAGCAGTCGGTTAGGAGGCAATGTAGGAGACTTAGAAATCACACCCAAGGCCAGTCCCCTATAAGGTCTTAGGTGCGAGAGTTTTCCGGGAGCAGAGGACACTCCTTTACCATATGTTCTCTCCTACCACAATATAGGCAGAGTCCCTCCCTTCTCCTATGTAATTTTTCAGTATCAGAGAGTTTGGCAACCCCTAATTGCATGGGCTCCTTTTCAGATACTTTTACACTCTCCGGTGTATTAACTCTGGGGTGAATAGGCGTAACAAAACGTCTATTCCTGTTCTTGGTATAGAGCCTGTCCCGAATCCTATTATCTATATCGATGAGGTAGTCAATAAGGTCCTCTAAGGCAACAGGAAGTTCCTTAGCCGCTACCTCATCCAATATAGAATCTGATAAGCCTTCCATGAAGGCAGTAGTTAACCCATTATTGGTCCAATCGACCTGTGAGGCAAGGGTACGAAACTGTATAGCGTAATCAGCCACAGACCTAGAACCCTGTTTAACCCTCATTAATGCTCTAGCGGCATTCTTAGACCTTTTCATAGTGTCAAAAGTTCTGCGAAAAGCTGTTAGGAAACTGTGAAAGTTATGCACCATAGGTCCATTAGCCTCCCAAATAGGGTTTGCCCATTCAAGTGCTTTGTCGGTAAGTTGGTGCATAAAGAACCCAACTTTAGACCTCTCTGTGGGAAATGAACGTGGATACATTTCAAAATGAAACTCTATTTGGTTAATGAACCCTCTGCATGTCTTAGAATCCCCTCCATACCTAGGAGGAGGCGTTAAATGTGCTGTAGCATTAGGCATAGTCGATACTTCAGGAAGCAGGGGTGTAGGAGGGTTAGGTGCGGTTGCTGGAATGGTTCTAGCTAAGAGCGTCTGGAGAGCCTGAGCTATTTGATCCATACGGTGATCCTGCTCTACAAATCTAGCCTCATGGGTCGCCATCTGTTGAGCTAAATCTGCGGGGTCCATGGCCCTATCGTAATGTAACGAGTATATACCCCTACACGCAGGATCCAGCCAAACAGAAGACAGCACAGAGGAGAGATACGTCTACCGGACCTTAGAGTGGCCGGACTCGACGTAAAGGAGAAGTACAGAGTCAGGAGAGATCCGAGGTCAAGGGCACAAAGAGACAGCGTAAACGAGAACTAGCCGGGGTCTGGTACACAGGAATCAGCAAGCCGGCAAACAGTACAGACAAGGATAAAGCGAAAACGAAGTCAGAATACAAAGCCAAGGTCAAGTACGGAGAAACACAACTGAATACAACAAGCACTAAAGGGAACTGTAGCAGAAACCACGATAGGGCAAGGAACTAAGGGAAAAGGGTAAGTATAAGTAGCCTTCAAACTAATGTGATTGGCTCCTGTCACTTCCACTCCCCCAACAGGTAAGTGTATGGGGTGATTGGCATGACAGGAGCCAATGGGAGCCTTTTTGCAATTTAGGCTCCCACTGTCTCTTTAAGAGCGCGCCCGAGATTCGCGGCGCGCTCTTAGCTGCAGGCGGGACACGTGACCGCTTCTCGCGGTCACTGCTCGCCTTCCTGTTTGAGCAGTCGGATGAGCCGCGCGCGGCTCGTGCAGCCGCAGGACCGCGCGCGGCTTAAAGAGAGGACCTGCACAACCCTGCCAGCGTACTTTGACAGTTGCCACTCATATCTGGTGTCTCTATAGCGTGCTTTTAAAACCAAAACTTTGTTTCCACTGTAATAGAAGAGCAGTTGCCTGCCTGCCAGCTTCTGTGTGAGTTTCACAGTGGATACTGTGCCCTCTTGCCCAGTGCCACCACTCATATCTGTTTTTACAATAGCTTAAGCTTTAGATTTAAAATAAATAATTTTTTTCACTGTAATAGAAGAGCAGTTAGTTGTCTGCAAGCGTCTGGGTGTCAGGCCTACTTCAGCGTGTGCTCTGCAGACCTGTGCCAGTGTGCTTTGACAGTTGCCACTCATATCTTGTGTCTCTATAGCGTGCTTTTACAACCAAAATTTGTTTTTCCCTGTTATAGATTGAATAGCAGTTACTTGTCTTCAAGCGGGTGTCTCAGGCCTACTTCAGCGTGTGCTCTGCAGCACTGTTCCAGTGCACATTGCCAATCATATCTGGTGTCTCTATAGCGTGCTTTTAAAAACAAAACTTTGTTTCCACTGTAATAGAAGAGCAGTTGCCTGCCTGCCAGCTTCTGTTTGAGGTTCACAGTGGATACTGTGCCCTCTTGCCCAGTGCCACCACTCATATCTGTTTTTACAATAGCTTAAGCTTTAGATTTAAAATAAATAATTTTTTTCACTGTAATAGAAGAGCAGTTAGTTGTCTGCAAGCGTCTGGGTGTCAGGCCTACTTCAGCGTGTGCTCTGCAGATCTGTGCCAGTGTGCTTTGACAGTTGCCACTCATATCTTGTGTCTCTATAGCGTGCTTTTACAACCAAAATTTGTTTTTCACTGTTATAGATTGAATAGCAGTTACTTGTCTTCAAGCGGGTGTCTCAGGCCTACTTCAGCGTGTGCTCTGCAGACCTGTGCCAGTGTGCTTTGACAGTTGCCACTCATATCTTGTGTCTCTATAGCGTGCTTTTACAACCAAAATTTGTTTTTCACTGTTATAGATTGAATAGCAGTTACTTGTCTTCAAGCGGGTGTCTCAGGCCTACAGTGTGTGCTCTGCAGAACTGTTACAGTTCACATTGCCAATCATATCTGGTCTCACAGTAGCTTGCACGCATAGTACCACTAATCCCCCAAAAAATGACAGGCAGAGGCAGGCCACCCCGCAGGGGCCGTCGTGGTCGTGGTGCTGTGATTCCCTTTTGCCCTAGAATAATGCCCAGTTTTCAGAAGCCACGTACCCTGAACTTGAAAAGTTCTGAGGACATAGTTGACTGGCTAACACAGGACACCCAATCTTGTACAGCCTCCGCTCGGAACCTTGACGCACCATCCTCCTCCAGCTTAGCTTCAGGCACCTCTCAAGATAGCACTCACCCGCCTGCCGCCACCACCAAAACTAGCACCACAGCCGCTTTACTTGGTATGTCAGAGGAGTTATTCACACACCCGTTTGAAGAAATGAGTGATGCGCAACCATTATTTCTAGAGGATGTAGATAACAGGGAGGCAGCATTAAACACATGGAGGTACGGTGTGATGATGATGATGTTGTACCCGCTGCTGCTTCCTTTTCTGAATTGTCAGATACAAGCGAAGCGGTTGATGATGACGATGCGTCCATGGATGTCACGTGGGTGCCCGCTAGAAGAGAAGAAGAACAGGGCGAAAGTTCAGATGGGGAGACAGAGAGGAGGAGGAGGAGACCAGTTGGAAGCAGGGGGGGGTCGTCGCAAGGAGCTAGTGGCACAGTCAGACAGCATGCATCAGCCCGACTACGCCAATCAACGCATGCTGTGTCCACCACCAGAATGCCGTCATTGCAGAGCTCAGCAGTGTGGCATTTTTTTTGTGTGTCTGCCTCTGACAACAGCGATGCCATTTGCAACCTGTGCCAAAGGAAACTGAGTCGTGGGAGGTCCAACACCCACCTAGGTACAACTGCTTTGCGTAGGCACATGATCTCACATCACAAATGCCTATGGGATCAACACATGAGTACAAGCAGTATGCCTACTCTAAGCCGCCATCCTCCTCCTGGTCCAGCATCTTCAGCCACGTCAACCACTGCTGTCCTTCTTGCCCCCTCTCAACCATCCGCCACTCCGTCTCCCGCCTTGAGCAGTTCCCGCTCATCTGCCCACAGTCATGTGTCTGTCAAGGACATGTTTGAGCGTAAGAAGCAAATGTCACCAAGTCACCCCCTTGCCCAGCGTCTGACAGCTGGCTTGTCCGAACTATTAGCCCGCCAGCTTTTACCATACAATCTGGTTGAGTCTGAGGCGTTCAAAAAATTTGTAGCTATTGGGACACCGCAGTGGAAGGTACCCGGCCGGAATTTCTTTTCACAAAAGGCAATCCCCAACTTGTACTCGATTGTGCAAAAGGAAGTCATGGCATGTCTGACACACAGTGTTGGGGCAAGGGTCCATCTGACCACTGATACCTGGTCTGCAAAGCATGGTCAGGGCAGGTATATCACCTACACTGCGCATTGGGTAAACCTGCTGACGGCTGACAAGCAAGGAATGCGTGGCATTGCAGAGGAGTTGGTGACACCGCCACGAATTGCAGGCAGTCCTGCTGCCACCTCCTCTACTCCTCCTACTCCATCCTCTTCCATAACCTCCTCGGCTGAGTCCTCTTGTGCCGCTGCTTCTTGCTCCACATCAACGGCACCCCCCCAGCTCCCCAGGTACTATTCCACATCCCGGATACGGCAGTGTCACGCCGTCTTGGGTTTGACTTGCTTGAAAGCAGAGTCACACCGGACAAGCACTCCTGTCTGCCCTGAACGCACAGGTGGAAAAGTGGCTGACTCCGCAGCAACTGGATATCGGCAAAGTGGTGTGTGACAACGGAAAAAATTTGATAGCGGCATTGAAGTTGGGCAAGTTGACACATGTGCCGTGCATGGCACATGTGTGTAATCTGATCGTACAACGCTTTGTGCATAAGTACACAGGCTTACAGGACGTCCTGAAGCAGGCCAGGAAGGTGTGTGGCCATTTCAGGCGTTTCTACACGGCCATGGCTCACTTTGCCGATATCCAGCGGCGAAACAACATGCCAGTGAGGCGCTTGATTTGCGACAGCCCTACACGTTGGGCTGTCGCTCCAACAAGAAAAAGCTGTTAATGAATATTTGTATGACCGGGGTGCTAGGACAGCCTCTGGGGAGCTGGGAATTTTTTTGCCACGTTACTGGACGCTCATGCGCAATGCCTGTAGGCTCATGCGTCCTTTTGAGGAGGTGACAAACCTAGTCAGTCGCACCGAAGGCACCATCAGCGACATCATACCATTTGTTTTCTTCATGGAGCGTGCCCTGCGAAGAGTGCTGGATCAGGTTGTAGATGAGCGTGAAGAGGAAGAGGAAGAGTTGTGGTCACCATCACCACCAGAAACAGCCTTATCAGCATCGCTTGCTGGACCTGCGGCAACGCTGGAAGAGGATTGTGAGGAAGAGGAGTCAGAGGAGGATTGTAGCTTTGAGGAGGAGGAGGAGGAGCAAGACCAAACACAACAGGCATCAGATAGGGTACCACAACGGGTACCAGATAGGTGCTCGTTGTCACCTATCTGGTACCCGTGGTGTTGTACGTGGCTGGGGGGAAGAACATACCTTCAATGACATCAGTGAGGAGGAGGAACGGGAAATGAGTAGCTCGGCATCCAACCTTGTGCAAATGGGGTCTTTCATGCTGTCCTGCCTGTTGAGGGACCCTCGTATAAAAAGGCTGAAGGAGAACGACCTGTACTGGGTGTCCACGCTACTAGACCCCCGGTATAAGCAGAAAGTGGCGGAAATGTTACCCAATTACAACAAGTCGGAAAGGATGCAGCATTTGCAAAATAAATTAAAAAGTATGCTTTACACAGCGTATAAGGGTGATGTCACAGCAGAACGGGAATCTAACAGGGGGAGAGGTGGAAGTCATCCTCCTCCTCCCACGACCACGCCGGCAAGGACAGGACGCTTTAAAGACGTGTTGTTGATGGAGGACATGCGGACCTTTTTAAGTCCTATGCATCGCCACAGCCCTTCGGGATCCACCCTCAGAGAGCGACTCGACCGACAGGTAGCAGACTACCTCGCCTTAACTGCAGATATCGACACTCTGAGGAGCGATGAACCACTTGACTACTGGGTGTGCAGGATTGACCTGTGGCCTGAGCTATCCCAATTTGCGATAGAACTTCTGGCCTGCCCCGCTTCAAGTGTCCTGTCAGAAAGGACCTTCAGTGCAGCAGGAGGTATTGTCACTGAGTCCTGTATTGTTATTTGTCGTCACTACCTTCCCGCGTCGTGAAGATTTCTTGCACAGGGCGCCCAAAGGCCTAAGGCTGGCCCTGCGCATGGGTCAGTGGCTCTGCACCAGACTTCCCTCCAATTGATCAAAGTTAAAGGATTTCAAGTGGACTGATTACAATCACAGGGCCTCTAAAGAGTACTGTATTGTTATTTGTCGTCACTACCTTCCCGCGCCGGGAAGATTTCTTGCACAGGGCGCCCAAAGGCCTAAGGCTGGCCCTGTGCATGGGTCAGTGGCTCTGCACCAGACTTCCCTCCAATTGATCAAAGTTAAAGGATTTCAAGTGGACTGATTACAATCACAGGGCCTCTAAAGAGTCCTGTATTGTTATTTGTCATCACTACCTTCCCGCGTCGGGAGTGGGTCATTTGCGCCCCTGCTGCCTTCCTTGCATGTGGTAGCTGTTTGTCAGGGATTTGTCAATCCATATCTGCCAAGTGACCCTATGTAGGGGGAACAGTCCCTATTCTGCTCTGTGTCAGTGTGTATCAGGGGTTTTGAGGACAGGTGTCAATCCATATCTGCCAAGTGACCCTATGTAGGGGGAACAGTCTCTATTCTGCTCTGTGTCAGTGTGTATCAGGGATCATTAGGACAGGTGTCAATCCATATCTGCCAAGTGACCCTATGTAGGAGGAACAGTCTCTATTCTGCTCTGTGTCAGTGTGTATCAGGGATCATTAGGACAGGTGTCAATCCAGGGCTCGAGTCCTGCAGGAACGCGTGGGAACGGCGTTCCTGCACTTTTTCCACAGCAGGAACGCCGTTCCCATTACTAGTCCTGCAGGACCCAGGGCTGGCACAAGCGGCTGCCAGAGCAGGGGGAGCACAAATCCGAATCCCCTGCCTCTGACTGGGGACTCGGATTTTAAACTCACCTCTCCCCCTGCAGTCAGTGGAGTCGTCCGGCCTCTCCTGATGATGTCAGTAGGAGGGGGCGTGACTTTCTCTGCTCTTCTCACAGGACCGCTGGGGAGCAGAGGAAGCCACGCCCCCTCCTCCTGACATCATCAGGAGAGGCCGGCTTACTCCACTGACTGCAGGCTGCAGGTTCCAGATCCTGTCCCACCCCTCCTGGCCCAAGGTAAGCCTCAGGGAGGGGGGAAGGCACTTTGGGTTTTTTTTTTTGTCCCTTTCCCCAGTCCCTGTCTCCCTCCTCAGGCCCTGTCCCCCTCATCAGTCCATGTCCCCCCTCCTCAGTCCATGTCCCCCCTCCTCAGTCCCTGTCCCCCCTCCTAAGTCCCTGTCCCCCTATTTAAGGCCCTGTCCCCCCTCCTCAGTCCCTGTCCTCCCTCCTCAGTCCCTGTCCTCCCACCTCAGTCCCTGTCTCCCACCTCAGTCCCTGTCTCCCACCTCAGTCCCTGTCTCCCACCTCAGTCCCTGTCTCCCACCTCAGTCCCTGTCCCCCTATTTAAGGCCCTGTCCCCCCTCCCCAATCCCTGTCTCCCTCCTTAGTCCATTTCCCCAGTCCCTGTCCCCCTCCTCAAGCCCTATCCCCTTACTCAGTCCCTGTCCTCCTCCTCCTCAGTCCCTGTCCCCCTATTTAAGGTCCTGTCCCCCCTCCTCAGTCCCTGTCTCCCTCCTCAGTCCCTGTCCCCCTATTTAAGGCCCTGCTCCCCCCTCCTCAGTCCCTGTCCCCCTTCTCAGTCCCTGTCCCCCTCCTCCAGCCCCTGCTCCCTTCATCAGCCCCTGCCCCCCTCCTCAGCCTCTGTCCCCCTCCTCAGCCCCTGTCCCTTTCCTCAGCCTATGGCCCCTTCCTCAGCCCATGCCCCCCCCTCCTCCTCAGCCCCTGTCCCTTTCCTCCGCCCTGCCACCTTACTCAGCCCATGGCCCCTTCCTCAACCCATGTCCCCCCCTCCTCCTAAGCTCCTGTCCCTTTTTCCACAGCACTGTCACCTTACTTAGTCCCTGTCTCCCACCTCAGTCCCTGTCTCCCACCTCAGTCCCTGTCTCCCACCTCAGTCCCTGTCCCCCTATTTAAGGCCCTGTCCCCCCCCCGCAATTCCTGTCTCCCTCCTTAGTCCCTTTCCCCAGCCCCTGTCCACCTTACTCAGCCCCTGTCCACCTTACTCAGCCCCGTGCTCTTACTCAGCCCCTGCATACGAGCATCAGCCCCTGTCCCCCTCCTCAGCCCCTGTCCCCCTCCTCAGTCCATGTCCCCCCTCCTCAGTCCCTGTCCCCCCTCCTAAGTCCCTGTCCCCCTATTTAAGGCCCTCTCCCCCCTCCTCAGTCCCTGTCCTCCCTCCTCAGTCCCTGTCCTCCCACCTCAGTCCCTGTCTCCCACCTCAGTCCCTGTCCTCCCACCTCAGTCCCTGTCTCCCACCTCAGTCCCTGTCTCCCACCTCAGTCCCTGTCTCCCACCTCAGTCCCTGTCTCCCACCTCAGTCCCTGTCATCCTATTTAAGGCCCTGTCCCCCCTACCCAATCCCTGTCTCCCTCCTTAGTCCCTTTCCCCAGTCCCTGTCCCCCTCCTCAAGCCCTATCCTCTTACTCAGTCCCTGTCCTCCTCCTCAGTCCCTGTCCCCCTATTTAAGGTCCTGTCCCCCCTCCTCAGTCCCTGTCCCCCTCCTCAGTCCCTGTCCCCCTTCTCAGTCCCTGTCCCCCTCCTCCAGCCCCTGCTACCTTCATCAGCCCCTGCCCCCCTCCTCAGCCTCTGTCCCCCTCCTCAGCCCCTGTCCCTTTCCTCAGCCCATGGCCCCTTCCTCAGCCCATGCCCCCCCTCCTCCTAAGCTCCTGTCCCTCTTCCTCAGCCCTGCCACCTTACTCAGCCCATGGCCCCTTCCTCAACCCATGTCCCCCCCTCCTCCTAAGCTCCTGTCCCTTTTTCCACAGCACTGTCACCTTACTTAGTCCCTGTCTCCCACCTCAGTCCCTGTCTCCCACCTCAGTCCCTGTCCCCCTATTTAAGGCCCTGTCCCCCCTCCCCAATCCCTGTCTCCCTCCTTAGTCCCTTTCCCCAGCCCCTGTCCACCTTACTCAGCCCCTGTCCACCTTACTCAGCCCCGTGCTCTTACTCAGCCCCTGCATACGAGCATCAGCCCCTGTCCCCCTCCTCAGCCCCTGTCCCCTTCCTCAGCCCCTGTCCCTCTTCCTCAGCCCCTGTCCCTCTTCATCAGCCCCTGTCCCTCTTCCTCAGCCCCTGTCCCTCTTCCTCAGCCCCTGTCCCTCTTCCTCAGCCCCTGTCCCCCTTCCTCAGCCCCTGTCCCCCTTCCTCAGCCCCTGTCCCCCTTCCTCAGCCCCTGCCCCCCTTCCTCAGCCCCTGTCCCCTTCGTCAGCCCCTGTCCCCCTCCTCCCCCTCCTCAGCCCCTCAGTTCCTGTCCCTTTCCTCCGCCCCTCAGTTCCTGTCCCTTTCCTCCGCCCCTCAGTTCCTGTCCCTTTCCTCCGCCCCTGTCCCTTTCCTCCGCCCCTGTCCCTTTCCTCCGCTCCTGTCCCTTACTTCCGCTCCTGTCCCTTACCTCAGCCCCTATCCCTTACCTCAGCCCCTATCCCTTACCTCAGCCCCTATCCCTTACCTCAGCCCATGTCCCCTTCCTCAGCCCATGCCCCCCCTCCTAAGCTCCTGTCCCTCTTCCTCAGCTCCTGTCCCCCTCTTCAGCCCCGTGCCCTTACTCAGCCCCTGCATACAAGCGTATCATTTTTTTGAGGGTGAGGGGGGGCAGGGAGTGGATCTTGGGTGAGTTCCTGCACTTTTTTACCCAGGACTTGACCCCTGTGTCAATCCATATCTGCCAAGTGACCCTATGTAGGAGGAACAGTCTCTATTCTGCTCTGTGTCAGTGTGTATCAGGGATCATTAGGACAGGTGTCAATCCATATCTGCCAAGTGACCCTATGTAGGAGGAACAGTCCCTATTCTGCTCTGTGTCAGTGTGTATCAGGGATCATTAGGACAGGTGTCAATCCATATCTGCCAAGTGACCCTATGTAGGAGGAACAGTCCCTATTCTGCTCTGTGTCAGTGTGTATCAGGGATCATTAGGATAGGTGTCAATCCATATCTGCCAAGTGACCCTATGTAGGGGGAACAGTCTCTATTCTGCTCTGTGTCAGTGTGTATCAGGGATCATTAGGACAGGTGTCAATCCATATCTGCCAAGTGACCCTATGTAGGAGGAACAGTCTCTATTCTGCTCTGTGTCCGTGTGTATCAGGGATCATTAGGATAGGTGTCAATCCATATCTGCCAAGTGACCCTATGTAGGAGGAACAGTCCATATTCTGCTCTGTGTCAGTGTGTATCAGGGATCATTAGGACAGGTGTCAATCCATATCTGCCAAGTGACCCTATGTAGGAGGAACAGTCCCTATTCTGCTCTGTGTCAGTGTGTATCAGGGATCATTAGGATAGGTGTCAATCCATATCTGCCAAGTGACCCTATGTAGGGGGAACAGTCTCTATTCTGCTCTGTGTCAGTGTGTTTCAGGGATCATTAGGATAGGTGTCAATCCATATCTGCCAAGTGACCCTATGTAGGAGGAACAGTCCCTATTCTGCTCTGTGTCAGTGTGTATCAGGGATCATTAGGATAGGTGTCAATCCATATCTGCCAAGTGACCCTATGTAGGGGGAACAGTCTCTATTCTGCTCTGTGTCAGTGTGTATCAGGGATCATTAGGATAGGTGTCAATCCATATCTGCCAAGTGACCCTATGTAGGGGGAACAGTCCCTATTCTGCTCTGTGTCAGTGTGTATCATGGTCTCTGTGGACAAGGAACAGTCTCTATTCTGCTCTGTGTCAGTGTGTATCAGGGGTTTTGAGGACAGGTGTCAATCCATATCTGCCAAGTGACCCTATATAGGGGGAACAGTCTCTATTCTGCTCTGTGTCAGTGTGTATCAGGGCTGGGCTTTGAGGACAGGTGTCAATGTTAGGTGATGTCTGCCCTTTATGGATTAAAAGCAGACTCTGCATCAACTGTGTAATTTTCCATGGGAGTTTTGCCATGGATCCCCCTCTGGCATGCCACAGTCCAGGTGTTAGTCCCCTTGAAACAACTTTTCCATCACTATTGTGGCCAGAAAGAGTCCCTGTTGTTTTTAAAATTCGCCTGCCCATTGAAGTCAATGGCGGTTCGCGCGGTTCGCCGGTTCGCGAACATTTGCGGAAGTTCGCATTCGCGAACCGAAAATTCCGGGTTCGCGACAACACTAGTCCCTGTATTTATGTATGAGAAACCCCATGTAGGGGGTCTATGCATAAAAGGTTGCGTTGTGGCCCCTAATAAAGTCAGTTCACTCCCAGCATTAAGTCTCGACTAATGTCTGTGGGGGAAAGCTATACCTGCTCTCGATTTATACTTATTGGGAAGCTATACTTTTCAACAGTGCTACTACCGGATTTGCTGCAGCAGAGTTCCTGAGAGGGGGAAAAATACGTCCTTGTTGGCGAAACCTGTGTGTCTACCCGGGTGGCCACCACTTCACTATCCCCCACTTCTCCGCATAGACAACATGTCAGCCATCCACTACACAAACCGATTAGGCGGATCCCGTCCTGTCGGATCTCATGAGGGAACTTTACAGTTTTGTCTGGATAAGAACTTGTCACTCATGGTGCAGTACCACCCAAGCCAGGACAATCACGTGGCGGACTGGTTTTCCAGGCACTGGAGGGACGCCAGAAATTGCCAACTTCCTCCTCCTGAGATACACATGTTGGACTTCCATTTGGACCTCTTCGCATACAGGGTGAATGATCAGATGGACTCAGGACCGGCCTTAGGCCTTTAGGCGCCCTGTGCGAAAAATCTTCACAGCGCCCCCCCTTCCCCCACTCCTTCCCCCCTCCTTCCCCCTTCCCACACACCCTGACAGACGCGCACACACAAACACATGCAGGCAGTCACACACAGACAGCCACACACAAACACACAGACATAGAATGTGACGGCAAGTAAGAACCTATTCGGCCCATCTAGTCTGCCCAGTCAGTCACATACACAGGCAGACAGCCACACACACACACAGGCAGACAGCCACACACACAAACACACACAGGTAGGCAGCCACACACACAGGCAGGCAGTCACACACAGACAGCTACACACAAACACACATGCAGACAGCCAAACACACAGAAGCAGACAGCCACACACACACACACAGGCAGTGACACACACACTGGCAGACAGCCATGCACACACACACACACACGCACAGGCAGACAGCCACACACACACAGTCACACACACAGACAGGCAGACAGTCACACACACACACAGACAGTCACACACACAGGCATACAGTCACACACACAGGCAGTCACACACACACACAGGCAGTCACACACACAGTCACACACAGGCAGACAGTCACACACACACACACACAGTCACACACACACACACACAGGCAGACAGTCAAACACACAGGCAGTCACACACACACACAGTCACACACAGGCAGACAGTCACACACACACACACACACACACACACACAGTCACACACAAAGACAGTCACACAGACAGTCACACACACACACAGACAGTCACAAACACAGGCAGACAGTCACACACAGACCGTCACAAACACAGGCAGGCAGTCACACACACACAGGCAGACAGTATCACACACACACACAGTCACACACAGGCAGACAGTCACACACACATACACACACACAGTCACAAACACAGGCAGACAGTCACACACACAGACAGTCACACAGACAGTCACACACACACAGTCACAAACACAGGCAGACAGTCACACACACAGACAGACACACACAGTCACAAACACAGACAATCACACACACACAGTCACAAACACAGGCAGACAGTCACACACACAGACAGACACACACAGTCACAAACACAGGCAGACAGTCACACACACAGACAGACACACACACACACAGTCACAAACACAGGCAGACAGACACACACATAGGCAGACAGTCAAACAAACACACAGACACACACAAGCAGACAATCACATAGTTACCTCTGTTCCTTGTGGAGGCAGACAGGCAGTCCTGGATTCTGGTCGTGGGGGGAAACAGGGACTCCTTCCTGCTTCCCCTGAAGCAATAAGACGGCATTTTAGCTCCGCCCCCGCCGCACGCTAAGCCCCGCCTCCGCCGGCCGTTAAGCTCTGCCCCTGCCGCAAATTTTATTTATTTTTATTTTATTTATTTTTTCTGCCATGTGTGAGCTGTGCTGCCGCAGGGCGCCCACTGCTCCATGGCGCCCTGTGCGGCCGCACAGCTCGCACACCCCTAAGGCCGGCCCTGGATGGACTTGCTCTTCAGCTGGCCACTCAGCACGGCGGTTGATTGTGTTCCTCCACAACTAGCTGCTCACAGTGGAGTATGTGCTCCTGCCTTTCTCCCTGATACTCCGGACTTTGCATTGGAGGAAGCTTCTGGGAGTGTTGATTTTATTTGGAGGAGTCAGCTGTGGTTCCCTCTGTGACGGACCGCTGGGACTCCAACCGAGTACCTCCGCCAATCGATGCTCCTAGTGCTTGCCGAGGACTCCAAGTACTCCACCAGACACCATAAGCACTGCAGACCCCACTTCAAGCGATGCAGCTGCGCCGGGGTCTCGCCGTCCTCCATCCACCCTGGACCCAAGACCAGGATCCAGCTTCCAGTGGGTAGACCTCTCCTACTTCATAGAGCGTATGAAGGGGAGTATTGTGATTATAGCAATCCCCAAGAGTGTAGTTATCCCATCCCTCAAACATGAGCCAAGGCTTCAAGAAGGGGTCAAGCAGGTCTGTTTAATGTAAGCCAGTACTCACAATTTATACAATTCCTCAGGTCAGTGGCACACCCCCTGGGCCTGATGGAACACAGGCACACAAACCAATCAGAACAATACAACAATGTCCGACACTCCCACATACAGCACACAAGCCCTCCCCTCTGCCTGTGATACAATTAACTAAGACAATGGACTAACTTAATTAACTCTAAGCAGAGAAAAACATACATTTTTACAAACCCCAAAAAGTACCCCAAAATACAACATATCCCCACAAAGTCACATCCCCTGATAGCCCCGATCTGGGTGCATGGTGGGGCCTCTCCAAGTACAAGTGGCGAGGTGACTTTTGCCACATTACTTCCCTTTCCGGGGCAGACTAACCAGGTACCTGACTTTCTGCCAGTCAGTACCTGAGTTAGTCGAGTAGCCCACCCACAATAAACAATTACTGCACCTGGTGATTTCTGGTGTCCAGCTCTGGCCTGTATGTCCCAGGTTGCTGAGTGGTTGTTCAGCACCCTTGATCTCCCTGGTGTTCCTAGGCAGGGAGCTGTGGGGACTTGGTGGGCAGAGGCAAGCTGCAAGTTAGGCAATGGACTAACTCAATTAACTCCAAGCATAAAAAAACATACATTTTTACAAACCCCAAAAAGTATCCCAAAATACAACATATCCCTTGATAGCCCCGATCTGGGTGAACAACATATCCAAAAATCACCCAGAACGGTTCAGGAATTACATGGAAGTCTTATTTTTGCCCCACCATGCACATGGTCTCATGCCCAAAACAGTTCCATACACTCGACGGCAAAACCCTGCTGGACAATTTAAGATGGCTGCCGCCACATGTTTGAATCTGGTCCAGTTAAAAGTCCAAGGGGCAGAAACAGTGCCTTTAAAATCCAATATGCCCAAATAGTGCTTTTAAAGGGCACTATATCCCAGGGGCCATAGTCACAGGGCAAGAGGCTGGCAAGCAGGCCTCTCCAAGTACAAGTGGTTACTTTGGACACACCCTCTACTTCTGAAGTTGTAATGCGAAGACCCTCTACTACTTCCTGTTTTCAGGTTTCTCCTTTGGGATCTATACGGAAACCCACATCCGTTTATATTGGATTGTCGTCTCTCATTGATAGACAATACTGTTTCCAGGGTTCCTGGGATGTGTTTTTGGATCCCTTTACAGACCCTGTCATGGCCATCCTGAACTTCCTGGCTGAGTTATCCTCTAAGGGTATTGTCTTGTGCTCTGCCATATTGGCGGCTAATGTCCCTTCTCAGGGTTCTTGCATTGGGAAGCACTCCTCAGTCTGCAGCCTGCTCCCAGGCCCAATGATTCTCGCTATTCCTCCTTCTGGGACGTCTTGGTCATCCTTCGTTACATTGATGAGTGGCCTGATAATGGGGATTTGTCCCTCCACCAGCTTTTAGCTAAGCTGGCTCTTCTCCTCAGTTTTGTTTTGTTCCAGTGCTTTTCAGATGAACGCCTTTTGATGTGGAGTCTTTCTTTTTCTCCCCTGATGCTGTCTCTTTTTCTGCCTCATGCAGTACGAAGTCTAACTCTTTTTCTGTCATATACCTATTTCACGGATCAGCAGCTTCTTTGTGTGGCTCGCTGTCTGCGGATTTATATCTCTGTATATCACTTTGTCCCTCGAATCATGTGGTCCAGTTGTTGATTTCTTACATGTGACTGTTTTGGGGAGTGTCCACCCTACGATCGCTCGGTGGCTCCAACTTCCGCTGGAGTGGAGAGATCGTTCGGTTTGGGGCTCCGTGATGTTGGCAGCTCTGGATCATATATATAATATATAATATGATCTAAGTATATAAATACACTTACACATACACTGTCTAAGTGTATTATAATATTAATATATATAATTATATATATATATATATATATACATATATTAATATCAAAATGCACGTAGAATGATATTAATTAAATATATAATATAAAATAAATATGTAAATATGTAAATACGTTAAAAATAAAACTAAATCATTTAAAAATATATATATATGTGTGTAATTTCGTTCTAACTGTACTATATATATATGTAAAAGGCCATAGGCCTGAATTTGTGGGAGGAGTTTTCCCTATAAAAGCTCTACCCCCTGCTTACCTATGCTGGTTCCTGTAAGAGTGACTGTTGCCACGACAACTAGGACTTCCAATTTCTTCGGCCCTTCATTTGCTCCAGAAGCAGCCAAGGACTTGTCTTCAGCCTCTGACCCGGCTTACAGCTCTCCAAACCTGGCTTGCAGCTTTATTTGGGGCTCTATCCACCTGTAGGGCTTCCTACCCGGTCCTCGTTCTCTGTAACTGGCTTCCTGCCGCATGCTCACGTATGTACACGTGGGAATCCGTTCACGATGTTCCCACGTTCGGGCCTAACAAATGCTGGGATTGGCTCCCTCTGTTTAGCTTTATTATACCGTTTGTCTCCTATGCCGTTTGTCTAATTCCTATGCCATTCGTCTAATTATGTTTGTTTACTTTGCATTCACTTTGCATTCATGAAATCACTTTCCTTTAAATGCAGCCATGTAATCACTTTAGTTTAAATGCATTCGTTTAAATCCATTCACATGAATAATTTCGTTTATATCATTTCGTTAAAGCATTCGTCTAAAACTCTTCATTTAAAACCATTCATGTAATCACTTTCGTTTAAATGCATTCGTTTAAATACATTAGTTTAAATTCATTTAGTTTAAATCCATTCATTTAAATACTGTTCATTATATATTTCATTTAAACCAGGGGTATCCGTTCCTCTGTCATACAGCATTCGGTTATTAAGCTGCACTATATCATTCATACGTTAGCTCTACCATATGCCCACTAAAACCCTAAATATATATAAAGACTACCACTGTTATTGGTTTTCTACTATTTGTTGGAATTTGTTGAGTAATTCAGTTATTTGTACAAATTCATGTGAAATCCATTCACATGAATAATTTCGTTTATATCATTTCGTTAAAGCATTCGTCTAAAACTCTTCATTTAAAACCATTCATGTAATCACTTTCGTTTAAATGCATTCGTTTAAATACATTAGTTTAAATTCATTTAGTTTAAATCCATTAATTTAAATACTGTTCATTATATATTTCATTTATTATTATTATTATTATTATTATTATTATTATTGCCATTTATATAGCGCCAACAGATTCCGTAGCGCTTTACAATATTTTGAGAGGGGGGATGTAACAATAAATAAGACAATGACAAGAATACTTACAGGAATAATAGGTTGAAGAGGACCCTGCTCAAATGAGCTTACAGCCTATAGGACGTGGGGTATTAGAAACATTAGGATAGGAAATATCAAGTAGGAGTGAAGCAGAGCTGGAGGAGAGAGCAAAGCACTATCCCATAGGAGAGAGCAAGAGACAGGTATGTAAGGGAGAGATTACTCTGGGAGGCCATACGCTTTCCTGAAGAGAAGGGTTTTAAGGCCCTTCTTAAATGATTGAAGACTAGGGGAGAGTCTGATGGCAGTAGGCAAGTTATTCCAAAGGAGAGGAGCCGCCCGTGAGAGGTCCTGCAAGCGCGAGTTGGCCGTACGGGTGCGAGCAGCGGTCAGGAGGTGGTCGCGGGCAGAGCGGAGGGTACGAGGAGGGGCATACCTCTGGATCAGTGAAGAGATATAAGAGGGGCTGGAATTGTTCAGTGCTTTAAATGTATGGGTTAGCACTTTGAATTGACTCCTATAGGATACAGGGAGCCAATGTAAGGACTGGCAGAGGGGCGAGGTGTGAGAGGACAGACTGGATAGGAAAATCAGTCTAGCTGCAGCATTCATTACAGACTGTAGCGGGGCAGTACGGCTTTTGGGGAGACCAATCAGGAGAGGGTTACAGTAATCCATGTGGGAAATTACTAGAGCATGGACAAGCTCCTTGGTAGCATCTTGCGTAAGAAAGGGGCGGATGCGGGCTATGTTTTTGAGTTGGAACCTACAGGACTTGGCAGGACTTATGTGGATATCACTGACTAAACCACGAGTATCCGTTCCTCTGTCATACGGCATTCGGTTATTAAGCTGCACTATATCATTCATACGTTAGCTCTACCATATGCCCACTAAAACCCTAAATAGTGTTGTCGCGAACCGCCATTGACTTCAATGGGCAGGCGAATTTTAAAACCAACAGGGACTCTTTCTGGCCACAAAAGTGATGGAAAAGTTGTTTCAAGGGGACTAACACCCGGACTGTGGCATGCCGGAGGGGGATCCATGGCAAAACTCCCATGGAAAATTACACAGTTGATGCAGAGTCTGCTTTTAATCCATAAAGGGCAGAAATCACCTAACATTGACACCTGTCCTCAAAGCCCCTGATACACACTGACACAGAGCAGAATAGAGACTGTTCCCCGTCCTCAGAGACCATGATACACACTGACACAGAGCAGAATAGAGACTGTTACCCCTACATAGGGTCACTTGGCAGATATGGCGGGGTCGTGGGAGGGGGAGGATGACTTTCACCTCTTCCCCTGTTAGATTCCCGTTGTGCTGTGACATCACCCGTATACGCTGTGTAAAGCATACTATTTAATTTGATCAGCATGGCCACTTGAGTTTTTATAGTTTTCACGCTGCTTGTAGTTTATATATGGTTCACAAAAATCAAACAAACGATAAAGTAAACATGTAAGGATTCAGAATATTCTTTCAAACCCTTACACATTGTGTGTACGTATTTTTTGTCTTAAGTTTGTGGCTTTAAAGAGGTTCACGTTGTTTCTATGATGTGCATAACATGTTCTTGTAAATGTTTGTTAAATTTTTCCTGGAATTGTAATTTTTGAATCTGAATAAAGATAGTCAAATCCCTGATACAAACTGACACAGAGCAGAATAGGGACTGTTCCCCCTACATAGGGTCACTTGGCAGATATGGATTGACACCTGTCCTCAAAACCCCTGATACACACTGACACATAGCAGAATAGGGACTGTTCCCCCTACATAGGGTCACTTGGCAGATATGGATTGACACCTGTCCTCAAAACCCCTGATACACACTGACACAGAGCAGAATAGGGAATGTTCCTCCTACATAGGGTCACTTGGCAGATATGGATTGACACCTGTCCTCAAAACCCCTGATACACACTGACACAGAGCAGAATAGGGAATGTTCCTCCTACATAGGGTCACTTGGCAGATATGGATTGACACCTGTCCTCAAAACCCCTGATACACACTGACACAGAGCAGAATAGAGACCGGGGGTCTAATAGCGTGGACACCCAGCACAGGTTGTTCTCCTTCAGCCTTTTTATACGAGGGTCCCTCAACAGGCACGACAGTATGAAAGACCCCATTTGCACAAGGTTGGATGCCGAGCTACTCATTTCCCGTTCCTCCTCCTCACACAGAGCAGAATAGGGACTGTTCCCCCTACATAGGGTCACTTGGCAGATATGGATTGACAGAGTACATCAAACATCCAAACATCCAAAGTGTGCGCAGAAACCCCTTTTCTTTTGTCAAAAAATTTCATATGTAAGTGTTTTTAGGTGACTAAAACACGGGTTTGGTTTTTAGACGCACTGGGATTTTATGTGCATATTGCCTAGCGCCATTTCACCTTAAAAGTTTGTGTGTGTAGATATGGATTGACACCTATCCTAATGATCCCTGATACACACTGACACAGAGCATAATAGGGACTGTTCCCCCTACATAGGGTCACTTGGCAGATATGGATTGACACCTGTCCTCAAAACCCCTGATACACACTGACACAGAGCAGAATAGGAACTGTTCCTCCTACATAGGGTCACTTGGCAGATATGGATTGACACCTGTCCTCAAAACCCCTGATACACACTGACACAGAGCAGAATAGGGACTGTTCCCCCTACATAGGGTCACTTGGCAGATATGGATTGACACCTGTCCTCAAAGCCCCTGATACACACTGACACAGAGCAGAATATAGACTGTTCCCTGTCCACAGAGACCATGATACACACTGACACAGAGCAGAATAGGGACTGTTCCCCGTCCACAGAGACCATGATACACACTGACACAGAGCAGAATAGAGACTGTTCCCCCTACATAGGGTCACTTGGCAGGTATGGATTGACACCTGTCCTCAAAACCCCTGATACACACTGACACATAGCAGAATAGGGACAAAATGGAATAACCATTATTCCATTTTGATAAAACCCTTGAGGTGAAACACGTTAATGGATTTTATTGTATACTTTTAATAATAAATTACGTTTGGCTTTATCTCTGTGCCATTCATATTTTTATTATATATATTTTTATCACTCCAATTTTATATTATCCTTTCCTGGCATTTTATATATCCTAAGGTGGGGATTATACCACCCACGCCATATCTCAAGTGCAGTGTCATCTGCACTGTATACTGTGAGTATATTTATTTTGTTTTGTATATACCACATCTTATCTTCAGAGAGCACTATCTGTTATATATTTTTCTCCCTTCTCCTGAGAATTGGACAGCACCAGTGGATCAGAATTTCCTGATATCCTACTAGCAGGGATTATACTGCAGAACGCCCATTCCACCTGAGCTGGTTATAGCTCATACAAATGTGAGTTTATTACATCTTTATTCTTCATTTTCCACGTACCCCACAATCTGCACCATTGGTCCTTTTCCCTTTTATATTTTACATATCACGGGAGGATCCAAAGCATCATAAGAAGAGAGAACACCAGCGCAACATAGACATTTATCCTCCTTTTTGGACTGTTCCCCCTACATAGGGTCACTTGGCAGGTATGGATTGACACCTGTCCTCAAAGCCCATGATACACACTGGGGGGAGCTACTGTCCTCCCCAACCCCTGCGCGGTGGGTGGGGGCCATAAATCACAATGGGGGGACCTACTGTCCTCCCCCCCTCGGCCCCCACCCCTGCGCGGTGGGTGGGGGCCATAAATCACAATGGGGGGGCCTACTTTCCTCCCCCCCGGCCCCCATCCCTGCGCGGTGGGTGGGGGGCATAAATCACAATGGGACGGACCTACTGATAGGAGTGGAGTATTGTTCATATCAGTTTAATACCTTCCGCGTCTCCTATCAGTGGACGTGTATATGGCAGCCATTTTAGGAACCGCACACCTGGGACCCGAGCAAGGTCACCTCGTTCAAGCTGCTCTGGTTCCTTGATGAGCCAGCTGCCCGTGAGTTAACATGTCCCGTGGAGAAGCACTCTGTCCTGTAAAGCCTCACCACAAAAAAATTAAATAAATAACAGCACTCGGAGTGGTGAGTTTAGTAAATGTTCATATCAGTTTAATACCTTCCGCGTCTCCTATCACTGGACATGTATATGGCAGCCATTTTAGGAACCGCACACCTGGGACCCGAGCAAGGTCACCTCTTCAACAGGCGACATGATTTGGCCCTGTAAAACTATCCTGGATATTCTCTACAATTTCTATGGATATGGCATTGATTTCTGTAACAGGGAGATGGAAGAAGATGCTTGGTCGGTCCTCTTACTTGAAATTTGGGGCACTGCGCGGGCAAGCTAATGTGCCACCAGATAGGAGTGGTGAGTTTAGTATTGTTCATATCAGTTTAATACCTTCCGCGTCTCCTATCAGTGGACGTCTATATGGCAGCCATTTTAGGAACCGCACACCTGGGACCCGAGCAAGGTCACCTCTTTCAACAGGCGACAAGATTTGGCCCTGTAAAACTCTCCTGGATATTATGTACAATTTCTATGGATATGGCATTGATTTATGTAACAGGGAGATGGAAGAAGATGCTTGGTCGGTCCTCTTACTTGAAATTTGGGGCACTGCGCGGGCAAGCTAATGTGCCACCAGATAGGAGTGGTGAGTTTAGTATTGTTCATAACAGTTTAATACCTTCCGCGTCTCCTATCAGTGGACGTGTAAATGGCAGCGATTTTTAATTGTTGAATCACCTCCCCTTTTTAGGCCAAGGTGGGAAGATGCTTAGACCACTGGTATATTGGTGCCATCTTGGAGGATTTTTTTTTGGTTTGGTTTTTGAAGCCACAGTGCTGCACCAGTGGGCCTAAAAATTAGGCATGTACACATGCCTGAAAAATTTGGTATTGTTGGCCAGAAAAATTGATGTTTGTTTCACAGGCAGAAAGTGCCCTAAAACATGGCGGCTTGAACCCTAGTTGGTGGCGGATAAGTCACGCAAGTCAAACGTCATTCAGAGCTAAAATACAGCAGCGTGGGGGGGCGGAGCTTAACCAGCGAGCTAAACGGACGCCATCTCGACAAGCTCCCCAGTAAACGGGCACAATCTATTAAAAATCCCAACACCCTCAGCCGATCCAACCTCCTCCAGCCCCCAGCTGGACTCCCTACCTACTCCCGAGCCGATCGATGCCTTTCTTTGCGTCTTCCACCCAGCAGAAGCGGAGACGGAAGGTTGGGGCCTACCCCACGCTCATTATCCCAGACCTGGAGAAACTACTCGGCGGCTACGGAGCGCGACAAGCGCGGGACGAAGCCTCCCTCCAAAGGTCAGACCATCCGGCACACACACCAGCCATGGGCCGCCGCTCACAGCGCCCACAAGCCATAGAACAAAACCGGGACATAGGGACCATGCTTCAAAGGCCTGCTCCGGCTAAAACTACTCCCGCGGACACGCCGCGTACGGCGCCCCACTACCAACACACGGATCAACCGGAGGCAGAAACAACCTCAGAAGCCCACATAGGGCCACAACACCAACTAGACCCTCCAGCAGACATGACCCCAACATCCAGGCATGATTTAAAAATCCTATTTTCGGATTTCCATAAAATCCTTGCGGCAGAACTGGCCCCCATCAAAAAGGACATCACTGCCACTATAAACAGGGTACACACTAATGAAAAACACATTACAGACATGCAAACTCACCTAGCTGAGCTGCAAGAATCAATGCACCACCTTCAGGCGCAACAAAGAGCCATAATGGCACAGCAGACAACCATGGAGGAACGCCATCGGCGCACTAATATAAAAATTAGAGGCATCCCGGCAGCCATCTTGCCAGATGAACTACCGCACTACACAAGGCGCCTTCTGGCCACTATTCTGCCTCAAACCATGGTCAAGAAGATGGTCACTGAGGAGATCTACCGCCTGCCTACGTCCTCAAAGGTACGCTCAAACACACCCAGAGATGTGATACTCAGGTGCCCAAATGTACACGACAAGATTCAGGTCATGTCTGCATTAAAAGGTAAAACACCCCTGATATTTGAGGGCGCTAGCCTAACCTTTTTCCAGGATCTTACAAAGTCTACCCTCATGTGGCGCAAAACCTTCAGCTCCCTCACCAACAGACTGAGGGCAGCAGACATCACCTATCGATGGAGGGCACACGGATCCCTGGTGATACCACAGAACGGATCCCAACTCACACTTGCCTCCATGGAAGAGGCACCCACAATAATACAGGCCTTGGGACTGGACCCACCGACCGCCAACTCACCCTCAAGACCCTCTACTACCAATTGGGACCCAGAGCGCACCGCAACGTTTGTACCGCGGAACAGAAGCCCTAGGTCCTCGGACCCAAGACAGCCTCAAGGGACTGGCTGACAACGAGGCACAGTAGGGACACCTTCCCAGCGCTCACCTTTACCTCAGGTCTAAAGACTGCAAAGTTATTTTCATTGAACGTTTAACATTTCTTATAGTACCCCATTGTTCTTGGGGGCAACAATATATATATATATATATTTTTTTTTTTTTGTGAGCCCAATTTTGGTAACCAAGTGCCGTTTTGGAAACGTTACCATAATTCCTACAGTTCGTACACTCAATGCGAAAATCACAATTGTTTATTACCTTGTTCTTTCTCCTGAACCCTGTTTTTGAGCCGGTGGCTGTCAGTTTGTAAGGTCTCCAAACATCTGATAGAGGTTAAAGCCAAGCTCAGTGTCCCATGACTAGGGGACATTACCCTCCTAAGGCTGAATAGGGGCACTAAAATTTAATAAACACACCTCACTACTTTCAAGCTACAAAAGCAAGATTAAATGGTCTGACAAAATGTATATATTGCTAAAGCCCATTAAATGCTGACCTTATATAGATGACTAATCTAGAATACTGAACAGTAGCCAGCCTTTAAGAGGGCTGCATAGTAAAGGTACAGGTTGTATACGACCCATTACCTACCGTCAAAGTGTCCATATGGCAACGTACATTATTCTGCAAAGATTAGGGTTTGTCCTGCACTCTTAGTGGGTGTAGAGCTTTAAGCTCGAGGGTTTGTGTAGTCTAAAACTAGTCAAGAATTGCATACAAAAGCATAGGTCAGGAGAAACCTATCTAACTTCACACCATACCTGAGTTACAAAAGGACGTTTAAACGGTTTATTGTTTATGTTGTTGCGATCCCTACTAGAAGACTGACACACGTACAACAATCGACAGGCCTAACCCTGACATGGACCGTACTTGACTGACACCACAGGCTCAACGGGACACACTCTCGCACGACTGGTACACCTAAGACGGGGACATACCACAAACGCTTAATGGAGTGACTGCTACACTCTTACCACGACCACCCCCCCCCCCCCCTGCGACTCCCTAGGTTAGGAGTTTCGATCACGTGAGGCAGAGACAACACTCATGGCAGGAGGCTGCACACGCTTCAGAAGTCACTCACTAGTACACACCCATCAATATGCCCACGGGACACCATACCGACACATACAGGCACACCCAAGTGTCATAACCATGGAGGCACCACATACTCCATAACTACTTCACACACGGAACGCGGATACCAGCACCGAATATACGACTCAAACACACAAATAACACAGGTTAAGCGGTTAATGACCCGGATCCAAGTTATTGCTTGTATTTTATAAAATTATATAATTGGTGCAGTCTCACAAGATGCAAGATAAATATGTTGATGCTATATACTGGAAATTCTGACTTGCAATGTACTGTTTTACTGTCATGCAAAGCACCGCAAAAATAAAGAATTAAAAAATAAATAAAAAATACAGCAGCGTGTGGACCATTTTTAGCCCAAGGCAGCTCATCTCATCAGGCCTTTTTTAATCGAATGTATCGCCCAGTGTCAGTCCCTTCGGGATCCATCCCTCATTCATCTTAATAAAGGTGAGGTAATCTAGACTTTTTTGACCTAGGCGACTTCTCTTCTCAGTGACAATACCTCCTGCTGCACTGAAGGTCCTTTCTGACAGGACACTTGAAGCGGGGCAGGCCAGAAGTTCTATCGCAAATTGGGATAGCTTAGGCCACAGGTCAATCCTGCACACCCAGTAGTCAAGGGGTTCATCGCTCCTCAGAGTGTCGATATCTGCAGTTAAGGCGAGGTAGTCTGCTACCTGTCGGTCGAGTCGCTCTCTGAGGGTGGATCCCGAAGGGCTGTGGCGATGCGTAGGACTTAAAAAGGTCCGCATGTCCTCCATCAACAACACATCTTTAAAGCGTCCTGTCCTTGCTGGCGTGGTCGTGGGAGGAGGAGGATGACTTCCACCTCTCCCCCTGTTAGATTCCCGTTGTGCTGTGACATCACCCTTATACGCTGTGTAAAGCATACTTTTTAATTTATTTTGCAAATGCTGCATCCTTTCCGACTTGTTGTAATTCGGTAACATTTCCGCCACTTTCTGCTTATACCGGGGGTCTAGTAGCGTGGACACCCAGTACAGGTCGTTCTCCTTCAGCCTTTTTATACGAGGGTCCCTCAACAGGCAGGACAGCATGAAAGACCCCATTTGCACAAGGTTGGATGCCGAGCTACTCATTTCCCGTTCCTCCTCCTCACTGATGTCATTGAAGGTATGTTCTTCCCCCCAGCCACGTACAACACCACGGGTACCAGATAGGTGACAACGAGCACCCTGGGATGCCTGTTGTGTTTGGTCTTGCTCCTCCTCCTCCTCCTCAAAGCTACATTCCTCCTCTGACTCCCTCATAATCCTCTTCCAGCGTTGCCGCAGGTCCAGCAAGCGATGCTGATAAGGCTGTTTCTGGTGGTGATGGTGACCACAACTCTTCCTCTTCCTCTTCATGCTCATCTACAGCCTGATCCAGCACTCTTCGCAGGGCACGCTCCAGGAAGAAAACAAATGGTATGATGTCGCTGATGGTGCCTTCGTTGCGACTGACTAGGTTTGTCACCTCCTCAAAAGGACGCATGAGCCTACAGGCATTGCGCATGAGCATCCAGTAACGTGGCAAAAAAAATTCCAGCTCCCCAGAGGCTGTCCTAGCACCCCTGTCATACAAATATTCATTAACAGCTTTTTCTTTTTGGAGCAGGCGGTCGAACATTAGGAGTGTTGAATTCCAACATGTAGGGCTGTCGCAAATCAAGCGCCTCACTGGCATGTTGTTTCGCCGCTGGATATCGGCAAAGTGAGCCATGGCCGTGTAGGAACGCCTGAAATGGCCACACACCTTCCTGGCCTGCTTCAGGACGTCCTGTAAGCCTGTGTACTTATGCACAAAGCGTTGTACGATCAGATTACACACATGTGCCATGCACGGCACATGTGTCAACTTGCCCAACTTCAATGCCGCTATAATTTTTTTTCCGTTGTCACACACCACTTTGCCGATATCCAGTTGCTGCGGAGTCAGCCACTTTTCCACCTGTGCATTCAGGGCGGACAGGAGTGCTTGTCCGGTGTGACTCTCTGCTTTCAAGCAAGTCAAACCCAAGACGGCGTGACACTGCCGTATCCGGGATGTGGAATAGTACCTGGGGAGCTGGGGGGGTGCCGTTGATGTGAAGCAAGACGCAGCAGCACAAGAGGACTCAGCCGAGGAGGTTATGGAAGAGGATGGAGTAGGAGGAGTAGAGGAGGTGGCAGCAGGACTGCCTGCAATTCGTGGCGGTGTCACCAACTCCTCTGCAATGCCACGCATTCCTTGATTGTCAGCCGTCAGCAGGTTTACCCAATGCGCAGTGTAGGTGATATACCTGCCCTGACAATGCTTTGCAGACCAGGTATCAGTGGTCAGATGGACCCTTGCCCCAACACTGTGTGCCAGACATGCCATGACTTCCTTTTGCACAATCGAGTACAAGTTGGGGATTGCCTTTTGTCAAAAGAAATTCCGGCCGGGTACCTTCCACTGCGGTGTCCCAATAGCTACAAATTTTTTGAACGCCTCAGACTCAACCAGATTGTATGGTAAAAGCTGGCGGGCTAATAGTTCGGACAAGCCAGCTGTTAGACGCTGGGCAAGGGGGTGACTTGGTGACATTGGCTTCTTACGCTCAAACATGTCCTTAACAGACACGACTGTGGGCAGATGAGCGTGAACTGCTCAAGGCGGGAGACGGAGTGGCGGATGGTTGAGAGGGGGCAAGGAGGAGAGCAGTGGTTGACGTGGCTGAAGATGCTGGACCAGGAGGAGGATGGCGGCTTAGAGTAGGTGTGCTGCTTGTACTCATGTGTTGATCCCATAGGCGTTTGTGATGTGAGATCATGTGCCTACGCAAAGCAGTTGTACCTAGGTGGGTGTTGGACCTCCCACGACTCAGTTTCCTTTGGCACAGGTTGCAAATGGCATCGCTGTTGTCAGAGGCAGACATACAAAAAAAATGCCACACTGCTGAGCTCTGCAATGACGGCATTCTGGTGGTGGACACAGCATGCGTTGATTGGCGTGCTGTCGGGCTGACCCCGGGTGCCGATGCATGCTGTCTGACTGTGCCACTAGCACTAGCACTAGAGCACACGCTGAAGGAAGGACTGACAGAGCCGCTTGAAGGACACTGACTGGCTGCTATTAGCTTACACTAGAAACCTTTTTTCTTTGTAAAAGCACGCTATAGAGACACCAGATATGATTGGCAATGTGCACTTGAACAGTTCTGCAGAGCACACACTGTAGGCCTGACACACCCGCTTGAAGACAAGTAACTGCTATTCAATCTATAACAGTGAAAAACAAATTTTGGTTTTAAAAGCACGCTATAGAGACACCAGATATGATTGGCAATGTGCACTGGAACAGTTCTGAAGAGCACACGCTGAAGGAAGGACTGACAGAGCCACTTGAAGGACACTGACTGGCTGCTATTAGCTTACACTAGAAACCTTTTTTCTTTGTAAAAGCACGCTATAGAGACACCAGATATGATTGGCAATGTGCACTGGAACAGTTCTGGAGAGCACACGCTGAAGGAAGGACTGACAGAGCCGCTTGAAGGACACTGACTGGCTGCTATTAGCTTACACTAGAAACCTTTTTTCTTTGTAAAAGCACGCTATAGAGACACCAGATATGATTGCCAATGTGCACTTGAACAGTTCTGCAGAGCACACACTGTAGGCCTGACACACCCGCTTGAAGACAAGTAACTGCTATTCAATCTATAACAGTGAAAAACAAATTTTGGTTTCAAAAGCACGCTATAGAGACACCAGATATGATTGGCAATGTGCACTGGAACAGTTCTGGAGAGCACACGCTGAAGGAAGGACTGACAGAGCCGCTTGAAGGACACTGACTGGCTGCTATTAGCTTACACTAGAAACCTTTTTTCTTTGTAAAAGCACGCTATAGAGACACCAGCTATGATTGGCAATTTGCACTTGAACAGTTCTGCAGAGCACGCACTGTAGGCCTGACACACCCGCTTGAAGACAAGTAACTGCTATTCAATCTATAACAGTGAAAAACAAATTTTGGTTTTAAAAGCACGCTATAGAGACACCAGATATGATTGGCAATGTGCACTGGAACAGTTCTGGAGAGCACACGCGGAAGGAAGGACTGACAGAGCCGCTTGAAGGACACTGACTGGCTGCTATTAGCTTACACTAGAAACCTTTTTTCTTTGTAAGAGCACGCTATAGAGACACCAGATATGATTGGCAATGTGCACTGGAACAGTTCTGGAGAGCACACGCTGAAGGAAGGACTGACAGAGCCGCTTGAAGGACACTGACTGGCTGCTATTAGCTTACACTAGAAACCTTTTTTCTTTGTAAAAGCACGCTATAGAGACACCAGATATGATTGGCAATGTGCACTTGAACACTTCTGCAGAGCACACACTGTAGGCCTGACACACCCGCTTGAAGACAAGTAACTGCTATTCAATCTATAACAGTGAAAAACTAATTTTGGTTTTAAAAGCACGCTATAGAGACACCAGATATGATTGGCAATGTGCACTGGAACAGTTCTGGAGAGCACACGCTGAAGGAAGGACTGACAGAGCCGCTTGAAGGACACTGACTGGCTGCTATTAGCTTACACTAGAAACCTTTTTTCTTTGTAAAAGCACGCTATAGAGACACCAGATATGATTGGCAATGTGCACTGGAACAGTTCTGGAGAGCACACGCTGAAGGAAGGACTGACAGAGCCGCTTGAAGGACACTGACTGGCTGCTATTAGCTTACACTGGAAACCTTTTTTCTTTGTAAAAGCACACTAAAGAGACACCAGATATGATTGGCAACTGTCAAAGCATGCTGGCAGTGTTGTGCAGGGCACACGCTGAAGGAAGGCCTGACAGAGCCGCTTGAAGGACACTGACTGGCTGCTATTAGCTTACACTGGAAACCTTTTTTCTTTGTAAAAGCACGCTAAAGAGACACCAGATATGATTGGCAACTGTCAAAGCACACTGGCACAGGTCTGCAGAGCACACGCTGAAGTAGGCCTGACACCCAGACGCTTGCAGACAACTAACTGCTCTTCTATTACAGTGAAAAAAAATTATTTATTTTAAATCTAAAGCTTAAGCTATTGTAAAAACAGATATGAGTGGTGGCACTGGGCAAGAGGGCACAGTATCCACTGTGAACCTCAAACAGAAGCTGGCAGGCAGGCAACTGCTCTTCTATTACAGTGGAAACAAAGTTTTGGTTTTAAAAGCACGCTATAGAGACACCAGATATGAGTGGCAACTGTCAAAGTACGCTGGCAGGGTTGTGCAGGGCACACGCTGAAGGAAGGCCTGACAGAGACGCTTGAAGGACACTGACTGGCTGCTATTAGCTTACACTGGAAACCTTTTTTCTTTGTAAAAGCACGCTATAGAGACACCAGATAGGATTGGCAACTGTCAAAGTACGCTGGCAGGGTTGTGCAGGGCACACGCTGAAGGAAGGCCTGACAGAGCCGCTTGAAGGACACTGACTGGCTGCTATTAGCTTACACTGGAAACCTTTTTTCTTTGTAAAAGCACGCTAAAGAGACAGCAGATATGATTGGCAACTGTCAAAGCACGCTGGCAGGGTTGTGCAGGGCACACGCTGAAGGAAGGCCTGACAGAGCCGCTTGAAGGACACTGACTGGCTGCTATTAGCTTACACTGGAAACCTTTTTTCTTTGTAAAAGCACGCTAAAGAGACACCAGATATGATTGGCAACTGTCAAAGCACGCTGGCAGTGTTGTGCAGGGCACACGCTGAAGGAAGGCCTGACAGAGCCGCTTGAAGGACACTGACTGGCTGCTATTAGCTTACACTGGAAACCTTTTTTCTTTGTAAAAGCACGCTAAAGAGACACCAGATATGATTGGCAACTGTCAAAGCACGCTGGCACAGGTCTGCAGAGCACACGCTGAAGTAGGCCTGACACCCAGACGCTTGCAGACAACTAACTGCTCTTCTATTACAGTGAAAAAAAATTATTTATTTTAAATCTAAAGCTTAAGCTATTGTAAAAACAGATATGAGTGGTGGCACTGGGCAAGAGGGCACAGTATCCACTGTGAACCTCAAACAGAAGCTGGCAGGCAGGCAACTGCTCTTCTATTACAGTGGAAACAAAATTTTGGTTTTAAAAGCACGCTATAGAGACACCAGATATGAGTGGCAACTGTCAAAGTACGCTGGCAGGGTTGTGCAGGGCACACGCTGAAGGAAGGCCTGACAGAGCCGCTTGAAGGACACTGACTAGCTGCTATTAGCTTACACTGGAAACCTTTTTTCTTTGTAAAAGCACGCTAAAGAGACACCAGATATGATTGGCAACTGTCAAAGCACGTTGGCAATGTTGTGCAGGGCACACGCTGAAGGAAGGCCTGACAGAGCCGCTTGAAGGACACTGACTGGCTGCTATTAGCTTACACTGGAAACCTTTTTTCTTTGTAAAAGCACGCTAAAGAGACACCAGATATGATTGGCAACTGTCAAAGCACGCTGGCACAGGTCTGCAGAGCACACGCTGAAGTAGGCCTGACACCCAGACGCTTGTAGACAACTAACTGCTTTTCTATTACAGTGAAAAAAAATTATTTATTTTAAATCTACAGCTTAAGCTATTGTAAAAAACAGATATGAGTGGTGGCACTGGGCAAGAGGGCACAGTATCCACTGTGAAACTCACACAGAAGCTGGCAGGCAGGCAACTGCTCTTCTATTACAGTGAAAAAAATGTATTTATTTTAAATCTAAAGCTTAAGCTATTGTAAAAACAGATATGAGTGGTGGCACTGACTGTGCAAATGGGCAAGGCGTCCAGCCTGACACAGAAGCTGGCAGGCAGGCAACTGCTCTTCTATTACAGTGAAAAAAAATTATTTCTTTTAAATCTAAAGCTTAAGCTATTGTAAAAACAGATATGAGTGGTGGCACTGACTGTGCAAATGGGCAAGGCATCCAACCTGACACAGAAGCTGGCAGGCAGGCAACTGCTCTTCTATTACAGTGAAAAAAATATATTTCTTTTAAATCTAAAGCTTAACCTATTGTAAAAACAGATATGAGTGGTGGCACTGACTGTGCAAATGGGCAAGGCATCCAACCTGACACAGACGAATAGGGGGCGGATCGAACTGCGCATGTGTCCGCCCGCCGCGGCGAACGCGAACACGCTAAGTTCCCCGGGAACTGTTCGCCGGCGGACAGTTCGGTACATCACTAACCCTAAATATATATAAAGACTACCACTGTTATTGGTTTTCTACTATTTGTTGGAATTTGTTGAGTAATTCAGTAATTTGTACAAATTAAACTAATTCGGGCTAAGCAGTTCCTAGACATTATTTAAAGGACCACTCTAGTGCCAGGAAAACATACTCGTTTTCCTGGCACTAGAGTGCCCTGAGGGTGCCCCCACCCTCAGGGACCCATTCCCGCCGGGCTCTGGGGGGAGGAAGGGGTTAAACTTACCTCTTTCTCCAGCGCCGGGCGGGGAGCTCTACTCCTCCTCCTCTTCTTCCTCGCGACGTCATCGGCTGAATGCGCATGCGCGGCAGGAGCCGCGCTCGCATTCAGCCGGTCGCATAGGAAAGCATTCATAATGCTTTCCTATGGACGCTTGCGTGCTCTCACTGTGATTTTCACAGTGAGAAGCACGCAAGCGCCTCTAGCGGCTGTCAGTGAGACAGCCACTAGAGGCTCTGGAGGCTGGCTTAACCCTCAGAATAAACATAGCAGTTTCTCTGAAACTGCTATGTTTATAAAAAAAAGGGTAAAAGCTAGCTGGACCTGGCACCCAGACCACTTCATTAAGCTGAAGTGGTCTGGGTGCCTAGAGTGGTCCTTTAAAATATCATAGACACTTCAGTACGTTATTGCACATATCTGCAGGTTAATTCCCTGGATCCTGAGGGCCAGTCACATTACTTCCCTCACCATCCCCTGCTACATGGTTATTTAACTTGGAATATGTATATATATATATAAAACGGTTTATTACATAATCAGTTAATGCAAGGGTCTGGGGTTTTAACTCACGGGATACTATTTTGAATACGTCTGTCACTATATCTAACATCGGTTAAATAGCCCATACGTAATTACATACTAATCTGTATATACGGAGTTCCTTTGCACGGTACTCATATTGTCCTCATATCATATGTTTATCTGAGGTACCTATTTCTAGGATTAGTAAGTTTTCTGCTTAAACTGGGACAGAATTTTTCTTCCGGCCAATTGTGTTCCAGGTATTTCCATTTCCATACGCTCATTTCTTACGCTCATATTCTATCATAACCGGTAAATCAAGGTCTTGTATTGCCTTGTACGTTTACACGTTTATGCTCAGTTTATCATTCTACGTTCATGAACCTCTATACACGATCTTACTAATCTCCTGTTGCGCTATCCGTTTCCAACCTAGGCTAGCAATACCATTGACAAACTTTAGACACATAGAATTTCTACACACCAAAAAATTTTTTTTTTTTAAATCTCTCTTATTTTGTTCCGTTTTACTATCATACATTTTACTTATTACACATATCCCCTATTTTCACATTTCTGCGGTGTTTAGTGTTTAGCTGTAATTTTCCTCTTCCTCATTTACTGTACCCACACATATTATATACTGTCAGAACAATTATAAAATATGATGAAATTTTTTTTTTTTTAAACACTTTTTTAAACTTTGACACCCAAAATCTGTTACGCATCTACAACCGCCAAAAAACACCCATGCTAAATAGTTTCTAAATTTTGTCCTGAGTTTAGAAATACCCAATGTGAACATGTTCTTATTTTTTTTTGGAAAGTTATAGGGCAATAAATACAAGTAGCACTTTGCTATTTCCAAACCACTTTTTTTCAAAATTAACAAGTTACATTGTAACACTGATATCTGTCAGGAATTGCTGAATAACCCTTCACATGTATATATTTTTTTAAAGAAAACAACCTAAGGTATTAAACTTGGGGTATTTTGACTCTTTTCATGCAACCATTTTACCACCAATCTATACCAAATTTAAGAAAATAATAATAATTGGTTATTTTTTTTTACACACCTAGCAATTTAAGAATACATTTACGGAGAACTTTAAGGGTTACTGTAATGGAACCGCTGTCACCCCGACAGGGTACCTTCCGCTGACGGATGCTCCTAGTGCTTCCCGAGGACTCCAAGCACTCTGCCCGACACCATAACCACTGCAGACCCCACGAACCGCCGCAGCTTGGTTGGGGTCTCGCCGTCTCCACCCACTCTGGACCCAAGACCAGGGTCCAGCTTCGAGTAGGTCGACCTCTCCGAATTCCAGAGAGCAGAAACAGGAACAAGCTCTTAGCCGAGCTTAGTGATTATACCCTGGGGAGTATAGTGATTATAGCAATCCCCAGAGTGTAGTTCTCCAATCACCCAAACATGAGCCGAAACTTCATGAAGGTACAAGATGATCTGAACTTTTAATGACCACACACTGGCTTTTATGCAAGTCCCCATGCAAGGGCACATCCCACAGGGTGGGACACAGTACAACCAATCATTTACAGGAAAACCATAAAACACACCCAGCACCAACATACAATCCCTCCCCTCTGCCTGTGATATAATTACTGAACACAATGGGTTAATGTAATTTATCACAAACAGGAAAAATACACTTTTTATACACACACTGTAACTTTAAAAATATGCATATACATACATATTCAGAATCAGCATACTTTAAATATAAACATAACCAAAAATCAGACAAATCCCTCCAGTACATAAAAAGTTAGGTGGAAGTCCGTTATGACCGACCGCCAGCACATTTTCCTGCCCAAAACAGTTCTATAGATTTGGGCTGTGCGGCCGGTCAATTTTATGCAGAAAAATGACTAAGTCCCATTCGAACGTGCGTTCGAATTGCTGAACGGGACTTAGTCTCTGCAGCTGAAAATTAAATGTAGGAGAAGGAAAGGATCAGCGATGTTCGGTGAAATGTGTAGCCGATTTCAGTTCCATGAATTTGGCTACACATACCGCTGACCTCGTTCGAATGAACAAAGATGGCCGCCGCCACGTGTTCGTTTGCACGAACTGCGGCCACCCAGCGGTCGGCAATTTACCTACAGCAGGCTCCCAGCCTGGTAGGTAAATTGCCTGCACACTTCCACTTCTGGGTGGTCCGCCTGTGTGGTACTTGGTTCAGTAAGCCCCATTTACTGAACCAAGTGGAAAATAGCAATGAACAAAATATTTTAACTGAGTCTGGGGACAGTGGGGACACCGTCTTAAACACACAAAGTCTCAATATGTCCCCAGACGGTTCTTAAAGGGCCAGCATGGTCCAATACAAGTCTATAAGCCACAATGCAGTTCAGCAGCCAGCAGCAGCACAATATAAATCCATTAGCCCAAATAATGTTTGTAAAGGGCCATACAACCCAGGGCCATAGTCATGAGGCAGGAGGCTGGCAATCAGGCTCCTCCAACAGCCAGGGGAAAAGGGCAGCTTGTCACCTAATCATCCAGTGACAAAAGGCGTTTTGTCACAGTTACTGACAAAAAGCACCCCAATATGTGTTCAGCAAGATCTCCTGAGTACAGTGATACCCCGGTGTTGTCGGGTTCTCTGTGGACCAAAAGACCTTATTTGGGGGGTGCGCATTCCAGTTATCCAACTTGGAATTTTTGCAGCTGGTCATCATGCACCCATGTCCTATTGGGGACATTTTTGAAGCCGGCCAATGTAATTTACCCAGGGGCGGACTGACCGGTCGGGCACTTCGGACATGGTCCGAGGGCCTGGCCGGGAGGGGGGCCCGCCATCAGGGGGCCCAGCCACCCCTTTAAATGCTGCAGCCGCCTGAGCGCTCTCTTAAGAGCCTCAGGCGGCTGCAGCTTCTCACCTCCCCTCCCCTGTAGCGTGGCCGAGCTGCTCTCCAGTCCGCGGTGCCCGGCCGGAGTGATAGGAAGGTGCACACTGAGTGTGCACCTTCCTGTCAGTCCGGCCGGGTACAGGAAACAGAAACTCCTGTTCCGTGCGGAACAGGAGTTTCTGTTTCCTGTACCCGGCCGGACTGACAGGAAGGTGCACACTCAGTGTGCACCTTCCTATCACTCCGGCCGGGCACCGCGGACCGGAGAGCAGCTCGGCCACGCTACAGGGGAGGGGGTAAAAAGAGAGAGGGAGGGGGGGTTAAAAGAGAGAGGGAGAGGGGGGTTAAAAGAGAGAGGGAGGGGGGTGGGCTAAAAGAGAGAGGGAGGGGGGTTGGAAGAGAGAGGAGGGGGGTTAAAAGAGAGAGGGAGGGGGGTTAAAAGAGAGAGGGAGGGGGGTTAAAAGAGAGAGGGGGTTAAAAGAGAGAGAGGGGGGTTAAAAGAGAGAGGGGGGGGTTAAAAGAGGGAGGGGGTAAAAAGAGAGAGGGAGGGGGTAAAAAGAGAGAGGGAGGGGGGGTAAAAAGAGAGAGGGAGGGGGGTAAAAAGAGAGAGGGGGGTAAGAAGAGAGAGGGGGGGTGAGAAGAGGGAGGGGGGTAAGAAGAGAGGGAGGGGGGTAAGAAGAGAGGGTGGGGGTAAAAAGAGGGGGAGGGGGAGTAAGAAGAGAGAGGGGGTAAGAAGAGAGGAGGGGGGAGTAAGAAGGGAGGGGGGAGTAAGAAGGGGGTAAGAAGAGGGGGAGGGGGGAGTAAGAAGAGGGGAAGGGGGGAGTAAGAAGAGGGGAAGGGGGAGTAAGAAGAGGGGGAGGGGGAGTAAGAAGAGGGGGGAGGGAAGAGTAAGAAGAGGGGGAGGGGGTAATAAGAGGGGGAGGAGGGAGTAAGAAGAGGGGGGAGGGGGGTAAGAAGAGGGGAGAGTAAGAAGAGAGGGGGGAGTAAGAAGGGGGTAAGAAGAGGGGGAGGGGGGAGTAAAAAGAGGAAGGGGGAGTAAGAAGAGGGGGGAGGGGGGGTAAGAAGAGGGGGGAGGGGGGAAGAAGAGGGGGGAGTAAGAAGAGGGAGGAGTAAGAAGAGGTGGGAGTAAGAAGAGGGGGAGGGGGGACTAAGAAGAGGGGGAGAGTAAGAAGGGGGAGTAAGAAGAGGGGGAGGGGGGAGTAAGAAGAGGGGGAGAGTAATAAGGGGGGTAAGAAGAGAGTGAGGGGGGAGTAAGAAGAGGGTGGGAGTAAGAAGGGGGTAAGAAGATGGGGAGGGGGGTAAGAAGAGGGGGAGGGGGGAGTAAGAGGAGGGCAATTGCCCCCTCCCCTGTCTGCAGGCACCGTGCGGGCAGCCGGCAGGGGAGGGAGGAAGAGAGGACCCGGGAGCTCAACCTGCAGCTCCTCTGGGTCCTACTTGCGCGAGCACAGATCGCAACGTTACGGCTCTTGCAAGAGTAAACTCTAGCCTTGGAGCTACGGGCTAGAGTTCACTCTCAACACTGCGACCACCAGGTATTCCTGGTGGTCGCAGTGGTGAGAGTGAACTCTAGCCCCATAAACACACTGCCCCCACACACCATACACATTCACACACTGCCCCCCATACACACACACTGCCCCCACACACACCATACACATTTACACACATTGCCTCACACACACACACACACATACACTGCCCACCAATACACACACAGCCCCCCATACTAACATTGCCACACACATACACAGCCCCCTCGTACACACATTGCCCCACACACCCTACACATTCACACACTACACCCCCTCACACACACTGAACCTCTCACACACACTGCACCCCAGTGGCGTACACATGACCTATGGGGCCCCGGTGCGAAAATTGATCCGTGGTCCCCCCCCCGCACACTTACTCTGCGCAGGCCGGGGCCGCATCACATGGCGGCGGGCACCTGGTCGCAGGGGTTGCAGGTATGTACACCAGTGCATGCAGATGCACACACACTTAAAGGACCACTACAGACACCCAGATCACATCAGCTCAATGAAGTGGTCTGGGTGTCAGGTCCCTCTAGTTTTAACCCTGCAGCTGAAAGCATAGCAGTTTCAGAGAAACTGCTATGTTTCACTGAGGGTTAATCCAGCCTCTAGTGGCTGTCTCACTGACAGCCGCTAGAGGAGCTTCCGCGATTTTCAGACACTGAACGTCCATAGGAAAGCATTGAGTAATGCTTTCCTATGGGCGGTTTAAATGCGCGCATGGCTCTTGCCGTGCAGGCGCATTCGAAGCTGAGCGGCGGAAGGATCCCCAGCGCCAAGGGAGTCCGGCGCTGGAGAAAGGTAAGTGCTGAAGACACACACACACTCTCACGAACAGATGCATACACACTAGCTAACAGACACACACATTTACTGACAGAGACACACTCAGCGACAGACATACATACACACTCACTTACAAAACATACACTCTCACTGACAAACACACACTCACTAACAGACATCAAACAGACTCACTAACACAAACACACTCAGTAACAGACACACACAGTAACACACTCACTGACACACACTCAACAGTCACACTAACTGACACTAGCACTAGCATACACAGTAAGAGTAACACACACAGTAACACACACACACTAACACTCACAGTTACACTAACACACACAGTAACACTAACACCAACACTCACAGTAACACTAACACACACACACACTAACACTCACACTCACAGTAACACTAATACACACACACTAACTCACAGTAACACTAACACCAACACTCACAGTAACACTAACACACACTAACACTCACACTCACAGTAACACTAACACACACTAACACTCACACTCACAGTAACACTAACACACACACACTAACACTCACAGTAACACTAACACTCACAGTAACACTAATACACACACACACTAACTCACAGTAACACTAACACCAACACTCACAGTAACACTAACACACACACTAACACTCACACTCACAGTAACACTAACACACACACACACTAACACTCACACTCACAGTAACACTAACACACAAACACTAACACTCACAGTAACACTAACACTCACAGTAACACTAATACACACACACACTAACTCACAGTAACACTAACACCAACACTCACAGTAACACTAACACACACACTAACACTCACACTCACAGTAACACTAACACACACACACACTCACACTCACAGTAACACTAACACACACACACTAACACTCACAGTAACACTAACACTCACAGTAACACTAATACACACACACACTAACTCACAGTAACACTAACACTCACAGTAACACTAACACACACACACTAACACTCACAGTAACACTAATACACACACACACTAACACTAATACACACACACACACTAACAGTAACACTAATACACACACACACACTAACACTCACACACACTAGCACTAATACACACACACACTAACGCATTTTTTTAAAAAAATTTAATCCTCCCAGCCTCCTTACCTTTTGGAGTGCTGAGGGGATTCCCTGGGGTCCAGTGGTGCTGCTGGGCTCCTGGGAGGCCGGTCACCCGGCGGGCAGGCAGGCTGGCCGGTGCGCGAGGGAGCACTCTCCCCTGAGTGCTTCCTCTTCAGCTCCCTCGCGCACCGCGTACTGATACCGGAGCCGGAAGATGACGTCATCTTCCGGCTCCGGTATCAGTACGCGGTGCGCGAGGGAGCTGAAGAGGAAGCACTCAGGGGAGAGTGCTCCCTCGCGCACCGGCCAGCCTGCCTGCCCGCCGGGTGTAAGCAGGGCCAGCCTCGGGGGGCCCGGAGGTGGCCGGCTCCTGGGCCCCCCAGGAGAAGAGGCTGGCCCAGAGCGTAAATACCGGGTCACAGGGGAGGCCGGGCCCCCTGGTGGGCCGGGCCCGGTCGCAGCCGCGACCCCTGCGACCCTGGTATGTACGCCACTGCTGCACCCCTTACACATTGCACCACTGCTCCTATACCCTACTACAGCCTCATATCCCAGCAGACCCCAGGTAAGTTGTCAAACTGTTCTTAAACGGTTTGACTACTTACTCTGGGAGGGGGGCCCGGCCCTCCTGGCACCATAACGACTACACAGAGCAGTAGTGGTTATTGTGCATGGATTATTTCTTTAAATAATCTACGAGTGCCCCAGTAGCCAGCAAGCCAGCCAGCCCACAGGCCGGTCAGCCAGCCAGCCCACAGGCTGGCCAGCCAGCCCACAGGCTGGCCAGTAGCCAGCCAGCCAGCCCACAGGCCACCAGTTAGGCTTAAAGCCAGCAAACCCACAGCCTGCCAACCGCAGCCAGCAAGCCACCGCCTGCCAGCCGCAGCCAGCAAGCCAACAGCCTGCCCGCCGCAGCCAGCAAGCCCACAGCCTGCCGGCAGTAGCCAGCAAGCCCACAGCCTGCCAGCCGCAGCCAGTAAGCCCACAGCCTTCCAGCAAGCCCACAGACTGCCAGCCAGCAACAGTAATTAAGTTAAGAGGAGCCAACTTGACCTAGGTATCAGCGAGCTATGTTGTGTTGCTATATTGTGAATAGGAACCAGAGTGTTGGAGAGACCCCCCTCCAGGCCCCATTAGACTCCATTGTAGTCTCTAATGGGACCTGGAGGAAATTCTTTCTAACACACTCTCTAAAGGACACTGAGATAGCCTCTGCTAGAAAGACCCCCCTCCATGGCCCATTAGCCCTCAATTGTAGTCTCTACTGGGGCCTTGAAGGGATTATTGCACTTTTGTTCCTTGTGTCTAAAGATTGTGTAGGGTGTGGCTGGAGGCGGTGCATGGAGGCGGGACATGGGTGGCGCTTGCTGCGGAGTATGGGTGGGGCCTGTAAGGGGGCCCTTGATTTATTTTGCCCGGGGGCCCTGAGGGTTCTCAGTCCACCCCTGAATTTACCCCCATAAAACCCATATACTTTTAAAAAGTAGACTGTCAGTATAACAATATCCTTCTCTTCTCTTCTTTTTTTTTTTGTATATATTTAATCAACCTGTGTTGTGTTGTGTGACTTATTGCTTAATTAGTACGACTTGGTAGTGTATCACTTTCTCCTACGCAGAGGAGTAAACATTAGTATTGCGTCACTGTGTGCATCTGTTGTTTGTAATTGACTCTTACCTCTTTGAATTGTACGAGAGGAGCATTAATTCCATTCACAAGAAAAAGCACAAGATTGGGTTATTTAGAAACATAGTATGTGACGGCAGATAAGAACCATTCGGCCCATCTAGTCTGTGCTCCCTCGCTGTGTTAACTTCTACTACTTCAGCTGGAAGGCTATTCCATGCATCCACTACCCTCTCAGTAAAGTAATACTTCCTAATATTATTTTTAAACTTTTGCCCCTCTAAGTTAAGTCCTCTTGTTGTGGTAGTTTGTCTTTTAAATATAGTCTCTCAGATTCTCCCGTCTCATCTTTACTCCAAACTATACATGTTAAGATCCTTTAACCTCTCCTGGTAAGTTTTATCCTGCCATCTATGAACCAGTTTAGTAGCCCTTCTCTGAATACTCTCTAAAGTATCAATATCCTTCTGAAGATACGGTCTCCAGTACTGCGTACAATACTCCAAGTGAGGTCTCACCAGTGTTCTGTACAATGGCATGAGCACTTCCCTCTTTATACTGCTAATACCTCTCCCTATACAACCAAGCATTCTGCCGCTCTATTACACTGTCTGCCTACCTTTAAGTCATCTGAAAGTATTACCCCTAAATCCCTTTCCTCAGTTGTTGAGGTTAGGTCATTTGAAAATGATGTCTTTGTGGTGGTCATAAAACTTCATATTCCTCTACCGAACCAGCATTTTTTGTTTTACAGTTTCAGGACAATAATAATATAAGCTAAACCTTACCAAATAAAATTACTTCCAAATGAATTATTCATGACTGAAATTTATCTTTTTTGGGTGTGTATCTCTCTAAAGGGTTACCCCAAGCACTCTGTCCACTTCACTTATTTCAAGTGATCATGGTGCCTGAAGTCTGCATGTGCACGGTTTTGCTATGAATTACTGCCCATATGGAGATAAACCCCTATGCTACTAGACATGTAACTTCACTTCACATAGGCATCAATAGCCTGCCCAGAACAAGAGCTTTGGGTGGCTAATGTGAATCTTGTGCATAGCACAGCATGCTGCCCTGAGCTCGCTCTCTTTGACCTCCCTCCCCCTAGGGTGAGGAAGATCGATGTCAGCTGTGGACGATTGTTCTGAACTCGGCCTCCAATTAGGATCAAGGTATGTTTTAGTTTTTTGGGGGTTTTTTGCATGGGAGGGACAGCATAGCAAGAGTTAAATTGACCAAAACCAAGGTTTTATGAAAATAGTTTTTTTGTTTGAGTATCCCTTTAATGTAACTGGGCAGAGATATAATCATATTTATGACCCATGCTTTAGGCTCCGCCTTTAAGTTAGAATACCAGCTACCACTCTTTAAGATATTCCCATCAACTATCTTTAAATGTCTTTCTATGATCTATCCTACATCCTTGTAGTGCCTACTGCTTTGATCTGCACATGCTGTAAATCCCCGGAACTCACAATCCTAAAGTCCACACTTCAAAAATCATAACCACTACAGCAGTTGCGGAACTACATTAAAGCACTTAGGTAGGGCCTTGGTGCAAGAATTGTTTTTTGGGGGAGCCCCTCTCCAAGGGTGGCCAAAAGGTAGATTCCTGATCTGTCGTACAACTCCCACAATGCTTTGAAAGCTGGGTCCCTACCATTTTCCCACGCCTGCAGGGTTGTAGTTAGCACTGAGCAGTGTTTGTGTGTTTGAATGTAAGCATGTTATTATTATTATTTTATTATTTATATAGCGCCATTAGATTCCGTAGCGTTGTACAATGGTTGCTTGCTTCATGTTTTTGTATTGAGTATGTTTGTGTGAATGTGTGGGTTGCTCTAGTGCTGGTGTTTGAATGCAAGTATGCATTAACCCCTTAAGACCGGAGGGCGTACTATTACGTCCTTTTTAAAGCGTCTCTAAACGCCGCAGGGCGTAATAGTAGGCCCTCCGGTTTTTAGTAACTTACCCGGTCGCCGGCGGTCCCACGCCGGCGATCGCGGTTGGGGGGACTCCCAGGGAGCCCCCCCCGCGGCACATCTTCCTCCTCCGGTCCCTCCCGGTCATGTGAGAGTGAGGTCCTTGCGAGGACCTCACAATCACATGGCCGGTATAGCTGGCTGCAGCAATGCCAGCAGGTGGACCAACTGTAATGACAGTTGGTCCCCCTGCTGGCTGAAATCAAATAAAATAAATGTTAAATAAGTGTAAAAAAAAAAAATTATACTTAGATCATATATATATATTATATATATATGATCTAAGTATATATATACACATATACATACACACACATACACCGTCTAGGTGTATTTTAATATTAATATATATATATAATTATATATATATTAATATCAAATTACACGTAGACTGATACTGATTAAATATATATATATAATTATTGTTATATATATATTTATAAATAATATAAAAAAAATATGTAAATACGTAAAAAAATAAAATAAAAAAAATAATTAAAAATAAAATATAAAAAAATATATAGATGTGTTTTATTTCGTTCTAACTGTATTGTGATATTAATATATATATTTATATCAAAATACACGTAGAACGAAATAATATATATATCTATATACATAAATATATACGTATATATCACTATATATATACCTATATATAAATAAAAATATTAAAAGAAAAAAAAATATATATATATACGTATATATACACATATGTATATATATACATATATTAATTCTACACATATATTTATGTAATAATTTTACATAATTAGGTATCCTAATTAATTACAATTAGCGGGACCTGCCTGACCACCCATGCCGAAAGTATAGGGAATTTAATTTGCTAGCACTATATTTAACCCTATAACTTTCCAAGACACCATAAAACCTGTACATGGGGGGTACTGTTTTACTCGGGAGACTTCGCTGAACACAAATATTAGTGTTTCAAAACAGTAAAATGTATTACAACCATGATATCGCCAGTAAAAGTGACGTTTTTTGCATTTTTCACGCACAAACAGCACTTACAGGGACAATATTATTGCTGCAATACTTTTTACTGTTTTGAAACACAAATATTTGTGTTCAGCGAAGTCTCCTGAGTACAACAGTACCCCTCATGTACAGGTTTTATGGTGTTTTCAAAAATTACAGCGTCAAATATAAGGCTTGTGTTTAATTTTTTTCACATTAAAATTCGCCAGATTGCTTACGTTGCCTTTATGACCCTATGGTAGCCCAAGAATGAAAATTACCCCTATGATGGCATACCATTTGCAATAGTAGACAACCAAAGGTATTGCAAATGGGGTATGTCCAGTCTTTTTTAGTAGCCACTTAGTCACAAACACTGGCCAAAATTGGCGTTTTTTGCATTTTTCACACACAAACAAATACGAACGCTAACTTTGGCCAGTGTTTGTGACCAAATGGCTACTAAAAAAGACTGGACATCGCTTATTTGCAATACCTGGGGTCGTCTACTATTGCAAATGGCATGCCATTATGGGTGTAAATTTATTTCCTGGGCTACTATACAGTCTCAAAGGCAACGTAACCAATCTGGCGAATTTCAATTTCAAATGTAACACGCTATATTTGACCCTGTAACTTCCCAAAACACCATAAAACCTGTACATAGGGGGTACTGTTTTACACGTGAGACTTTGCTGAATACAAATATGTGTATTTTAATGCAGTAAAAGCAAACAGTATTATGACATTGACAGTTAAAATGTCATGTAGAACGAAAAAAATCAAAAAAAATCTTATTTTCTCCCATTTTTTTCATATTAAATTATGTTTCATAGCTAAATATTTGATATTAAATGAAAGCCCTGTTTCCCCTGAATAAAATGATATATAATAAGGGGGGGTGCATTTAATATGAAAGAGGTGAATTACGGTTGGACAGACATATAGCGCAAATGCCAGGTTTTGTTTACGTTTTGTTTCGTTCACAACTTGTACATTTGGCTGCGGTGTTAAGGGGTTAATATGTAGTGTTGACGTTTGAATGCGGGGGTTGTATTTGTTTATAGTGTTTGGATGTCCATCATCAGGGAAAACCCCTATTGGCAATGCTTTCCTATTTTATAGATTGCAGTTACAAAATAATACACACAATTTTGTGCATATTATAAAATACACATGTGAGTACACATTCATTGCTTCAATAAAAATAGAATACATGGCAGGACAGGGGGTATAGCATAGATGTTTTGTATAATTATTTGTTCACTAAGAAAAAATAAGAAAAAATATAGTCTGTTTTGATCTAATAAAGAGAAATGTCTTTATTCGAAAAGCAGGTCATTGTGGCACTGAAGGTGTTAAGGGATAATGCTGCACCTATTGACAGGGCAGGGCTGTTTGGGGCGGCGTGAGAGGTGTGTCTGAATACAGAATCCCTTTTTGATAACAGCTGGTAGCTGGAAGCACCTGTTCTGCACTGTATTTTTACGTTTCCACACTACTGTTCCACAGGCAGGTGCAATGAGGTTAAGCCACATCATGCCTAAGCCGACTTACTTTCTCAGACTCCATGAAGTTCCCTTATTCTTCATTATCTACATACTACTGGTACTGAACACCAGCAACAATCAGGGACAGCAACTGCATGCTTGCAAAGAGGTAAGCAATTTTGGGAGATGACAAATTATTTGAGAAAAGTGGACACATTTGCAGTTTGCAACATTTGCCTGGATTGTGACTGGGCAGAAACCCTTAGGTAAAGTTTGCAATCTAGATTGAAATTTTTTGAGGTTCTTGTTCTTATATTGTGCATGTACAAACTTACTGTAACTAAGAAACTCCAGATTCAGGTACACGTGTCGTGATCTGGTGACTTTTTGTAAAATAGTCCTTGAGATTGTGCCTATCTCTTGTAAACTGGCAGCTGTTGAGGTTCACATTGATGTATGATGGTCACTGTGAGGATGGATTATATTTTCACAGGTCACTGCTGGCACACATTTAAGTTGAAACATATGCTGCTTAACTGCAGCAGATCTCGAACAGGCTGCTCGTGTAGAGCTATTGTAGCATAACGTCATTTGGAAGTTACTCAAAATATAGACCTTAAAAATGAAATGCAATCTATTTAAAAATATGCTTACATCCAGTAACATGACAGGTCGAAACGCCTAAATTTGAAACGAGCTATTGAAAAGTCCAATTAAAAAAAACAAGTATAATTATATTTCACCTTGTCGAATCATTTCAAAATATTGAGCAATATAATAATGAGCAACTAGCGTTCCCACGATGAAAATCTATAAAATTATGTAATTTCCCAGGTGCCAAGGGACAAAAACTCTCAGTAGTGAAAATATAAACTTGGCTACCCTTAGTGAAGTTACCATTTTTTCCAGTGAAACCCTTGATAGCAACCCTCCTTATTAAAAAAGAGAGGGAGAGAGAGATATATTTTACTATGAAATTATTGCTGATATGCTGTAGAAACTATTTTGTTTGCTTTAACTGCAGATTGTGATTGCAGACGGCATTTCTTTGTATATTGTGGTTAGGCTTAATATTATGCAGCAATGTTATCAATCACTGAAATGTATCCAAGTGGGTATCCGCTCTGTAAAGTAGTGATTTCTAACATTTGCTTTTCCACAATTGCACAAACTTTACCTATATAAATATCAGATGTTTATTTTAGCTTTAAATTTGAAATCCACGTTAAATTCCTAGAAATCTTTATTTCAGCGAAAAACCCAATCTGATTGGACACAGGAAATGCCCAGTTTCATTGTCCAATCACCTTTCACTCATGAATAATCAGTGATTAGGGGTTCACTTTGCTACATGAGCACATCACTGCACTAGCTGCCCATCGTTGAATATGAGGACTTTGCCTGAGCAGACACACTGCCCACACTATAAGACTGAACATCCTGCACTTTACCCCATACCACCTGCCATTTGCCATTATGAGCACAGATCTATAGCAAATATGAGAGTTAAGTGAATCCAAGAGAATGGAGTGGAACTGTAATTTGTTTGCTATAGCAGTGAGTTTGTGTGAGGTTGCCAGATGTAGTGCTCATAAAAGAAGAGCATCTGTGAGGGGGGTATTGGTATATGTTTTTGCTAAATGAGACTTTATCTATATGCTGTCTGAGGGAAATTGATATCTCTTATCTTTCATTGGAGATACATTATTTTATTGGAGTGTATATCTTTGGTGGCTGACTGATTTGACTGAATGTGCTATATCTGTTTAGGGAGAGTAAAAATTTGATGTTTGTCCAGAGTCTAACATTGTCATCTGAGTAAGGAGTACCAATCTTGGGTGCCCTGGGTGGAATTGTGAGAAAAGTCAATGTTGTGTTCCTGTATTGCCTATGATGATTGAATTTGTGATGTATGTATAAAATGTGTGTGGTAATCTAGTAAAATATTAATTTCTTCTAAAGTGTACATTTTCTTAATTACCATTATTCAGCTGAGTTGAATATGTTGATGCTTAATAAATACAAATAATAGTAAAAATGTGCTGACATGACTATTTCTGGCACTTCTGCATGTTTATTCAACGATATCTGGCCCACCACAACAAACAAGTTGGACAACACTATTTAACCTACTGTAGAGTACATTAACAATGTAAAAAGTGTTCTAGTTTCAATGTTCTCTGACAGCATTTTTAACCAAAAAATACTTGTCAAACAGGAACCAAGTTTAAGTTAACTAGGTTATATGGAGGTGAATGGCTTGTTGGAGCAGGATCTACGTCTTGTTAAAGAACACTCTATAATCATAAATAAATATTTTTATTGGTAACTGCAAATTGATAGGAGGTTTCCCAACCCCCACCACCCCACCTCCCACCTCAGGACATATTTAAAAGCAAGAGACTATACCTTATCTGACAATATATTTTTTTTTAATTAATGGAGCAGAACCAAAACATTGTATGTGTACCATATGTTGTTCTTCTTAAACTTCCTGTGGGTACTTCCTTGCCTGTTTAATTTTGGAAATAGAAGATTTTAATAGGAAATACAGTTTTTTTGTGACTTGGTGAAGGAAACAGGTGCGCTTAGCTAGACCAATTGTTTGCTGGTGGTTATTAATTAGACAGGGATGGGACTCAGATAAGGTACTATGTATGCAGGCATATAAACTACTTTGTATAAAGTATTTTGACACCTCTTCTAATTAGTACATCTGGTTCTCGCATCAATACACATTGCTGGCAGGTGTAAAAATTGAGGCAAGCAGTCTCCTACCTTGTTAATACCTCTGCCTAGATAAATATCAACAATCTGCTTGTACATTGTCATAAATATCTACAATGGCAGATCAGGTGTCCATACTGATCTGCCTTCACAGAAATCTCATTCATGTGATATTTTATTGGTATATAATAGTATTATATAGTAGTAAAACAAATGATCATCTATAAGCGTTCCCAACCCAGTCCTCAAGTACCCCCTAACAGTCCAGGATTTAAGGATTACTCAATTGTGTCAAAGGTGTTTTTTGAAAAGAAAAAAAAAAACTTTAGACACAACAGGGTAATCCTTAAATCCTGGACTGGTAGGGGGTACTTGAGGACTGGGTTGGGGACCCCTAGTCTATATCAACCTAGTTGTCTGTCAAGAAGAGCTAGTAATTAATCATCCTGGTGAGCAAGTACAAATTGATGGCCTTTTTTTGTGCAAAGAACTCAGATCTCAGCGTGGATGATCTGACTCACACTCACACATGCTAAATATGGATGTAATGTGTAGAGTTGTGATGTGTGTCATCATATATCCCTGCAACTACATTAGTATAACCAACACAGCCTCATGGATCATTCACACAGAACTTTTGCATATTCCATTGCTACCATTGACAACCAGCATGTCTGATGAATTTCATGAGCACTGTCTCATTAAAATCTGGCAGCCGAGTTGATTACTGGAGTCAACCAGGATATATCCTAAAGAACATGGCCACTGGCCCAAGCACAAATCCATCCTAAGGCTAGGTTAGCAAAAGCCCTACTCCTGAGGTGCTGTCCAGCAGATATTACAGAGCATCTCACGCTAATTTAATCCACAAAAGTATGGCAACAACCCATTAATGCTAGCAGCTTGGGGACTTGTTCTTCTTGCTGCTAGCGTCCTTTCTATGTAAAAACACCCATAATCAACCTCACTGCTACCTTCTGCATCATTTGTTAAACTGCAGCTACAAGAGACAGATGGTTGTTTTTTTTTTAAATGTTTATCATTAAACAATGGTAGAATATAAAAAGTAACGGCATGCAATATTAGTCATAATAGAACAAATATCCTAAAAAAGAAAAAATGTTAAGGCTGCATGATGTCTACGGGGCAGACAGCAAGGACTCCTTGCTTCCCCTCCATGTGCAGCAGAAACAGCAGTGGCTGGGGGCCGTGTTAAGCTCCCCTTCGGGTTTGGCTTTGCCCCGACACCCGATTGGTTCCGCCCCACTTTCCTTTCGTGCTGCCAGTTGTGAAGTGGCTGCATTGCTGGTCTCTGCTTGTGTGAGCTGTGTCGGCCACCTGGCGCCCCAGCTGTCATGGCAACATGTGCGGCCACACAGCTCACACATGCCTGGCCCCGGTCGTGACAACCGCTACCTGGTGGCACCTGTGGCGGACCACCCCCAGCCCCTGCTCTCTCCTTAGTACGCCACTGCTTGCATCCATTAAGTTCAGTCTTTTTTCATATCTGTTTCTGCTGTTGATCCAAAAGAAGGCAAAAACTAAACCCCAACATTTTTAAGTGCTTTCAAATTTTACAACAAACTTGGAATAAATTCCTGCTCTACCACAGAATGGCAGTCAATATCTCCTTGGTTCAAAGATGTTATCCAAAGTATAAAAAAAAATATTCCTGAACATTGTTTTTGCACAAATTCATCCAGTCACTGTTTTAATCACAGAATCTAAAACCACAACAATTATAAGTGTGGGAAAAGGCACTTATAACTATATAACCTTTTTAGATTAGTGAAGTAAAAAACGGGTCCCTTTAAAGTGCAAAGCAAACAATGTCATGTGACACACAAAATGTCTTTTGTGCACCAACATTTGGGTTGTGATTTATACAGACTCTGATAAAACCACCTCTTTCGGCAGTGCATTTATTGTTTTTACTGTAAAAAAAGAACAATAGACTAAATCTCTCTACTTCTAAATGGTGGCCTTGTGTCCTATGTTTATGTACTCTAAATGAATACATTTGCAGACAATGGTTTGTATTGCCACGAATATACTTGTAGAATGTCATCATATTCCCACATTTCCGAACAAAACCAGATTTAAAATTGTTAGCCTTTCTTCAGAACTAAAATACTCCATTACCCTTGTTCATTTTATAGCTCGCCTTTGCACTTTTTCTAGTTCCATAAAATTCTTCTTGGGAATAGGTTCCCAAAATTGCAAGGCGTATGGAAGGTGTAGTCATACCATTGATTAATAAAAAAGCAAAAATATATTTTCATCCCAAAAATTAATGCTGCTTTTTGTACATGACAATACCTTACAGCAGAGGTGTAACTATTAATCACCGGGCCCGGTGAAAAATTTGCCCTGGGACCCCCCCCCTCCCATGTGTCTTATCCCCCCCAGCACCTCCATGTGTCTCATTCCATGCCAGCCCCTCCATGTTTCTCATGTGTCCCCCCAGACGCTTCATGTGCCCCGCCCACACTACTCCCCTCCATGTGTATGATTCCCTCCAGCCCATAAATGTGAGTCATTCTCCACCCTCCCCCCCCCCTTAGTCCCTCCATGTGTCTCCTTCCTCCCCCAGCTCCCCCATGTGTCTCATCCAAAACTATACCCTCCATATGTCTCATTCATTATTTTTTTCTACATAGATGGCATTTTATAAGTTGGTTAAGCGGTCTAGAATGTGATGGAATATTCAGCTGGGAACCAGATTCATACGTTTTATTTTTAGTACTATGGTTTTCAATATTTCTCCTTTGGTGATGGGCCCATGCAATATTTTTGTTTTGTGAGGTTTATGTCCAACTAGACCAGTTCACAAAAAAAAAACAATAAAAAAAACCTAGAAAACAAGTATAAACATAGCGAATGGAAATATTGTTTATTTTAATACATTGAAGGATCTAACTGGTAATAAGATCAGTGACTAGTGCACAAATAAACATTCAAAAGGGATTCAAACACAAAATGCAATTTATCAAATTAGGAAAATATCTGATAACAGCATGTCCTCCTACTGATACCGGAGAAACTGACGGAAGCCAAGCACAGAGAGATGGACACAGGTTTCTTCAGGAAGGAAGAGATTCTTTATTGGATCACCGATCGGGACTCAGAGGGACTAGCGTCACCAAAATACAGCAAAGTCTGAGTACTGAATACATAGAGTACATTCCTTATATAGCACTGTAGCTCCTCCCACAATTAACTACACCCACACATACCCTTAACCTATTTAATAAATAGAGTCTAAACTCATCCATCCGGTCTAACCACGTGGCTCATCTGATACAAAGGAGAGGGACGCGTAATTCCAGTTCTTACATTCCTGCACCTGGTCAGTACAGTGATAACAGTATCTTAGCTACGTGTAATTAACTAACTGATACTACAAACACATATACATACATATGCCTTGTGGCAATCTTAGCCTGCTAAACTTGTATTTTACTGGAATTACATCACATTCCCCCCTTTGATGCCTCTGATATTTCACAATTACTTGAGGCATCACTTAACCTTGGTTTGCATATACCTCAGGTTACCATGAACCAGACCAGACTTATCTTATGATGTGAATCTTTTAACACTCATCTTCCTGCATTGGTTCTCCTTGATCTAGAGCCTTATACTTATATATCGCCATTATCTGTGCAGCAGCCTTCCTCTCTGCTATACTTCCTATCAGGCTTTGCACAGACCTAACTACTAAAGGAATAAGACACGGTAGGAGTAGACACAACAGTAAAATCAGTAGGACTCCACCTACCACTGCCTTAAGCCCTCCAAACCACTCATACCAGCTACCAAACCAACTACTTGGATTGTACCCTTTCCATACCTGAGTAGGCACATGCGCTAGTTTAACCATATGGCTAGTAAGCTCAGCTATTGCTTGCCCTTCGTCATCTATTTGAAGACAGCAATTACTTAGGTTAAACTTCCCACATACACCTCCCTCTACTGCCAAAAGGTAATCCAAGGCTAATCTATTTTGGTACACTGCTGTCCTCATCCTGGTATTATGCTTCGCTAGAAGATTGAGTGCTTGTGAGGTCTCATTAGTAATAATCTCAACCACCGCCTGTAATCTTATAATACGGTTGAGCATATAAATTGGGGTTCTATAACCAAAGGTACCATCTTCTGCCCACGTGGCTGGCCCATAATAATCTATGATACGCTGGGGAGGCCATTCATTATCTTCCCAGGTGCCTATCTCTAAGGGTCCCCTTTTCTTCCTATGATTCACATCATACACTTTAACACCTAAAGTCTCACCTGTTTCAATCGGTAACAAGAAGAAGGATGGTTTGAGCATACCCAACACACATGCCCCTTCCCAGTCCTGTGGCAACTCCGAATAGGCTTTCTTACCACAGATCCAGTACAAATTTGCTGGGGCTCTCCAGGTAGATGTGATGGATAAATCAAACCACACATCCTTTAAACTGGCATATCTAGCAAACGGGTTAGATGGTTCTGAGACATTTGAAGCCGACCACCAAGTTGTATTTTTAGTATCATCATCATAAGCTTTTTGCCCTAGACAAGTTAATTCTCCTACAGAAGTATTATACATTATTCCTTTCCTTGCTATGCAAACATAACCTATGATGGAGGTCTTTAATCTCCACTCAGATTTACCTCTAACACTCAAATGATAATCGGCTTGTGTAGATATTAGTTGGTCAACTGCCTCAGAACCGGACATTACCTCCTTTGCTTCCCAAGGCCATTGGTCTCCCATGTTAGTACCTCCACACACATAGCAGTTGGTAACATTAAGACTACCGGCAATACTTTCAGCTAGGTCAATGAACAGGTTTTTAGCGTTATGGGGGATCTTATTATCTATACTCATCTCTTCATAAAAGGAATGGTATACTTGATGAGTCTGGGAGGATACCGTATCAGTCTCTATTCCTATAAACAATAATGTCCCAGGATCTAAACCCGTCCCGTATATCTGAAACCCAAATAAATTTCCATACTTATCTAGGAACTTGTCGGGGTTATTAATAAGTATATGGACTGGGTTGCATTCCATAGACTTACAATAAGGGCTAGTCGGCAACTTAGTCACTATCATGTCTTTATCTACTGTCTGTCCCCAAGTTGCCCACCCCACACAAGACCAATATGGGCAAAAGTTATAATCTCTATTTGGGCATCTAGGACTCACATATTTATTTTTGCTACTGGGACAAATATATTTATCGTTAGACCCATACGTCCTCTCCCATCTAAGATCCCCACATACATTCCACGGCTTTCTACCACTCGATATCGCTTTACACGCATCAAATAGCAGAACACCCGAAGAATGTACGGATTCTAACACCGTTTTATTAATTAGGGTCCCCTGAGGATCTCCATTCCTGAGAGTCAACCAAATTGTACGAGGTTGATACTCTGGACTGAAGCACTTAGGTTCTCCTACTCCTAAATGGCACACACTATAGTCTATATTTAGGTATCTACATCTTGATACCTCTCCTTTACATTCGTATTGCGAATGCCAAATTAGGGTTTGGGAAATATGGTTACCTGTTCTCGTAGTCTTAATGCATACCTCACAGCTAGGAGTGTCGGTACCTCTACCTTCCTGAATATAAAAACACATATAAATAAACACAATCAAAAGCACATCTTTCGCCGTCATCCTCAGTCTTCGTCCGTGCGATGGAACCTCAGCTTCCAGGATGTGAGGGCTGCAGGGAATGGAGTTCTGCTCGTCTTCACAGGTGTCCCTTCGAGACTTTCCTGGCTTATACACTATGTGTTGGTAAGCGGACAGGCTTTATTATGGCCTTCTCACTCACACCTGTAACAATAAAATTTGTAATCCACAATAATTCCTCGTTACTCCGACTGAGTAGTGCGTTTCAACCGGATCTTGCAGGGATTCTCTGGATCTGCTGTAATTTGCCAAGAATCGACTGCTGCTGGTTTAACCCTGGAGTGATGTATCCACGGAGTCACTTCTGCTACTTTTATTGCGTATGAACTTATCCAGATAGGATTGGATGTTCTTCTTAGCCTTCTGCGGAATGTGATATTGTCTTAGGCTCACTGGATAAACCCCATGTTTCAGTTCAATTTTTATTGGTGGAATATTGCGGGCCAGTCCTGGTGGGTTGTTCTCTGCCCAAACTCCTGGTATGTTAAACAATGTCTCATCACTCCTAGGGTTTTGGCTAGTCAACACTGTATAAAGTCGCCACTCTTCTTCCTTTGGTACGGATAAAGTCATAATACCTGAAGGTCCATTAAACTTTAAAGATGTTGTTCCATCTGGTAGGAACGTAATCTGCGCTTGTAATTTGGATAGCATATCACGTCCCAGCAATTGGACTGGACATTCAGGCATATAAAGGAATTGGTGTTTTACTACGTGGCCTCCCAATGTACAGAGTCGACTTTTAAGAACCGGTTTTTCAGCACTTCTTCCAGTTGCTCCTATCACAGTAATAGTCCTTCCAGATGGAGGAGCAACTAGATTAGTCACCACTGAATGTTCAGCACCAGTGTCGATCATGAACGCACTCCTTTTCCCCCCTATTGATACATCGACCATAGGCTCCGCTCGACCAAGGGGGATGGAGCCCGGTCGGTATCAATAGTCCTCCATGACAGTGTCAGCCAATCCTACAAAGTCCCTACCTTCTCTATCGCGGGACCTTTGCGCTGCTGGAATATACCTGTCTTCCCTAACACTTCCTCTGTTCCCATTACTCCCTCTATAACCATTACTCCCTCCGGGGCCTCCTCTACCTCTCGCTCTACCTCTAAAGTTTCCGTAGCCTGCCCTGGGTTGGTCTCTCTCGTACTGCTCTCTTTGCGGACATTCGTTCCTCCAATGCCCTTCTTCCTTGCAATACGCGCATTGATCCCTACTCAAAGGCTCCCTACTCCATCTATTATTGCCTCTATCTGGGCCCCGTTTATCTACGCCTGCGATCGCTACCGCTAGCATATCAGCCTTTTTACGCATCTTGCGCTCTTCCTCTTTCTTACTTTCTGTATCCCTGTTCATATAGACCTTATTTGCTACCTCCATTAGTTGGGTGATGGACATACCTGCAAACCCTTCTAACTTTTGTAGCTTGCGCTTAATATCTCCGTATGCTTGGCTGACAAAGGCGGAGTTAACCATTCGGGAATTGTCTGCGTCTTCCGGATTAAAGGGGGTATACAAGCGGTATGCCTCCAATAATCGGTCATAAAAGACACTGGGCGCTTCATCGCTTTTCTGGATCACCTCAACTGTCTTCGACATGTTAATGGCTTTCTTTCCTCCGGCTTTCATGCCAGCAATTATAGCGTCTCTATAGGCTCTGAGTTGAACCATATCAGCACCATTTACGTTCCAATCGGGATCGGTGTTGGGATAGTGTGTCGCGGCCCATGCTGCTGGATTGGCTTGGTTCAAAGCACGGGCTCTATCCTCTAATGCTTTAATGGCTGCTTGATTTATTCTTGTCCTTTCCTCATTGTTAAATAAAGTCATTAGTAACTGCTGGCAATCAGCCCATGTCGGATTATGCGTCTGTACTATTGAGGTGAACAGATCAGTCATAGCTTGTGGTTTCTCAGTATACGAGGAATTATGGGTCTTCCAGTTTAAAAGATCGGTTGTGGTAAATGGGACATATACGAAGACTGGGTCAGCGTGTGCCATTTGACCTGCGGCATCGATATAAGCTGACCCGGGATTCAGACGAAGAGACATCTGATAGTGCTTTAATTGTTGGGCACCAGTCAACTGTCGGGTTTGGATGGGGCTACGTAGAGAGGCGTCAGTCATGGGTTCCGGTCGGGGAGAGATAGGGTATGGGGATGTGGGAGGTCGGTTTTGGGAAAAGGTCGTAAATAAAACACTTCGAGCCGAGCTAGATGAAGCTTGACCGGAAGTCTGAAGTGGCGCCAAATCAGGATATTCGTTTCTAATGGGGGTGGATTCTGGTTCCGGAAGGGGAGATTTAGTACGAGGGGGGGTGGATCCTGTACTGGAGGAGGAAGCGGAAGTGGATGAGGGTAATGAGGGGAGGGGTGCAGGACTTCCTGCGTTTGCGTCACTTCTTCTTAACGGAAAGTAAGGGGGCGGCAAAGGGATCTCGGACTCAGGGGGCGTGTCCAAAATGGGCCTAACACCAGTCCTAGTGGACGAGCAAGTCCTAGCTACCATGAGGCGACACTGCTCCTCGTGGCATGTCTGGAGCCATTTTGGCGAGTCATTTACGGCCTGTCTCCAACAGTCAATATAAGGAAACTGGCCGTAAAGTTCAGGCCTACCCGATACAGCCACGTGTAAGCGCTGTACCAGAGTTGGATCCAAACTGCCACGTGGCGGCCATGCCGCAACCAAAGTAGGCCACTCCCTAGTACACAAAGTGACCAAACGTACAGGAGACATCTTTACCCCAAAATCACAAACTTTGAATCCCTTTTTAAAATTCTTAACCATACATCCTAAGGGATCCGGAATCGTTGACTGCGACGCACCCATACTTAACAATGGAACGTCGTCGACAACGAATACTATACACGCGTACTATTCATCAGTCACACCCGTTTCCTCTGGCAACAGCACCACGTGGTACGGTTACCAAGTGAAACGTACACAATAACAATAAACACTCAGGGAATTCCCGTACACACACAGCTGTTACACCAGTCACTATATAATCAATATTATGCCCTTTGGCGTAACTATACAGTCACCCACGCTATAATTCTCTATATACGAATTACCCGTCTATAACACACCCCAGTAACATCGTCTTTTACAAATAGCGGTTACAGTACGGTTAGCATAGGTCAAAGCACAAGTTAAGGTCACAATACAATTATTAGTGGTTATGGTGTTAAACATGCAATGGACGACAATGATTAGTACTTATTATATAATGTCAGTAAATATACAGGGTTATGGTACCGTGCACTATAATACAGCAACACACTATTAACACTCTCGCTAGACGGCTGAGCTCGCGCTATCTAACAAGATATACACTTTACTAAAACAATCGTTAACACATTTACAATTCCCAACTAAACTATTGGCCAGTACCTTGAATGGACTACCTAAAACTATATACACCCGTTTTGGTTAGCCACACTGCCCAATCACCACATATACATAGCGAGCTAGAGAACCGAATTTACACAGACGCCTCTTAGTCGCACTATACAACGAGCTAGAGAACCGAATTTACACAGGCGCCTCTTAGTCGTACTATCAAAAGTCTAGTGGGTTCCAAATTTACACGCCTTCCCACTTAGCCCAGATAGGATGAGAACTAGCGAACCGAATTTACACAGGCGCCGCTTAGTCTCCCGGTCCCTCCGACCTAGCGAACGTAATATACACCCTAGAACGCTAGTCTAGACAAGACACCGGTGTCCGGCTAGGGCTATTTACACCAGGACCCCGCCTGACTAACCAAATCAAACGGTCTGACTAAAGAGCGTTCGATCGAGCGGTGCGCCTTCGCTCCTTCCCTCCGACAGAGGGGGCAGATACACAGATTCAAAACCCCTTTGGGCCTACCGCACAATCGGTATACCCCTAGTGGGTCCTGCCGTCTAAAACAGCAGTTGTCTTACCTCCTCGTTCCTGAACCTGAGTTCACACTCATCGACGGGGACACCCCAGCACTTCTCACGTAGAGGCCGATGATCTCCTGGACAACAGACCAGTGGCGCCGAGACGAAGGGAGGTCCACGCAGAAGTTCAGGGGTGCAGCCGTAGAGAACGTGGGCAAAGATAGACCGTCTCACGCCTCTGCCTCTCAGCTACCGTTGAACGATGAGCTTCCCGGCCAATGCACCAAATGATACCGGAGAAACTGACGGAAGCCAAGCACAGAGAGATGGACACAGGTTTCTTCAGGAAGGAAGAGATTCTTTATTGGATCACCGATCGGGACTCAGAGGGACTAGCGTCACCAAAATACAGCAAAGTCTGAGTACTGAATACATAGAGTACATTCCTTATATAGCACTGTAGCTCCTCCCACAATTAACTACACCCACACATACCCTTAACCTATTTAATAAATAGAGTCTAAACTCATCCATCCGGTCTAACCACGTGGCTCATCTGATACAAAGGAGAGGGACGCGTAATTCCAGTTCTTACATTCCTGCACCTGGTCAGTACAGTGATAACAGTATCTTAGCTACGTGTAATTAACTAACTGATACTACAAACACATATACATACATATGCCTTGTGGCAATCTTAGCCTGCTAAACTTGTATTTTACTGGAATTACATCACACTACTTTGTTTTCATCTCCCTGCCATTGTCACCATCTGTTACCTACTTCTTATGAAAGTTCCCTTTTAATATGAAGCTTCCAATCTCAATATCTTTTGCATCACACAAGGACACGTAAAAAAATGAACCTCATGCAAACTATTGTAAATTACATATTTAATACAAAAAAAACACATTACGTTTATAATGACATTTACTGACCTGAAAATCAGTTTGTTTTTTTTTAAAGAATACATTTTGTTATTCATAAAATATTTAGCATTTTGGTTATTAAAGCTTATGTAGTGGTTTTTGTGTCTATAGCTTGTCTCTACAGGCTTTTCATTGTAAACGCTGACTTTTCACATTGGTACCCAGTAACACCTATAGTGGCCACTAGACACCTCAGATGGTGCTTGATAGTCCAGTGTTCAGTGGTGAACTGGTAAACTGGTGTTCAGTGTTTCCACACTCTGCATGGGGACGCTAAATGCTCCCCATAGAGCTGCATTGATTCAATGCATCTCTATGAGAAGATGTTGATTGGCGCAGCGTGATTTTTTGCCATGCATGCATTAACAAACTTTCCTTAATATGTCAAGGTAGTTGGACTGAAACATTGGTTATATGCAAATGCAGTCTCCCTAAAATAAGCCCAACGAACGTGACGAGGTCCAGTGTCAGGCGCTTTTGTTTATGCTGTACTTTTCTAAATAAACCTAAGTTTCTATTAAAACTGAAGTTTTTGTTTTTTTGCGGCGACATAAACGTAAATCTTGTTTATTTGGCCCGTGCTAGCATTTCAGTTTGACATGCTTGATCTATGAGGTCTCCAGCTGGCCCTGGCCCTGATCGTCTGATAACCTAAACCTGCATTAAATCCCACCCGGTCAACGTTCTACTCTATAAACTTTGTGGGGATATAATGTGTTTGGGGGTTTTGAGGTTAAACTAATGTTTTGGGCATGTTTTGTGTTATGCAGCTCTGTGTCTGGGAGATAATGTTGCAATCCTCTCCAAGACACAGAAACACCTGGGTGTGGTCACCTATGCCTATTCGGGAGAACCCATGCTAGGGGTTGTTGTTTCCACAAAAGTTTGTTGTTCTCCCCTTCACTATGTATCGTCTGGTGTTTGGGAAATTGGACTATAAACACTAAAATGGCTCTTCTTCCAGCTAGAGGGAATTCAGCGGAGATATCCAGTTGGGATATCATAACTCTGCTACAACATAAAACCTTGGATGCTGTTTAACTACACCTAGTACAATGCTTGTCAGACTTAAACGGAGTCTGTCATTTTTATTATTATTTAAAATTAAAAAAGTTTACATGTAGCATTATTTCTATGTGTATTATTTTGTAGTATGTACATTTAATTTAATATAACTTTTCAGTGCGTCTTCTGGCATAGCCGTGCTCTATGGGTGCATCCATCTTCCATCTTTAAACCCTCTTTGGTAAGATGGACAGCTTATGAGACAAAAACTGGTGATGATTATTATGCGTTCAAAAATCCTGTGATCGTGTGCAGGACATCTCATAAAACACAGTCTGGGATATATTCAGCCCTTCAAATTGTGCATGATCTTAACAAAAAGGAGGTGTTTCTGGTAAAGAGTGCTAAATATGGCCATCCCAACAGAGCAAGCATAAGCCTGAAGGTGCGCTACAAATAGTTATTTACTATATATTCAATACATAGTGCACAACTTTGTGATATTATATATAATAGTTCATAACCTTCTCAAACGAAATTTAGATAGACCGATCATTTTGTACACACCCCTCCGTGCGGCAAAATATTGTGCAAGAGTTTGTAACGCATTATGTCTCATTTAATATGCAGAATTTGTCAATTTGTTTATAGTGAGTGTTTCAAATCAGTGAGAGTGTGTGTTGGTCAATGTGTGTCATTGTGTGTGTTTCAAATCAGTAAGTGTGTCTGTCGGTGAGAGTGTGTGTCTATCAGTTAATTTGTGACTGTCAGTGCTTGTGTCTGTCAAAAAAAAAAATTCTGCACCTAAACGTCTGTGAGCCTAGGAACAGTCCTGGGCACATAATTTTACTATTTATCGCTACACCATTTATTATCCCACGGACATCTAAATAATTTCCTTTTTGGGCTCTGTTTCCTTCCCTAGGCTGCCAGAACAACAAATGCAGCCTTTATTGACCACATTTACAGTAGAAAAAGTAACAAACGCAATAGCAGAAGTACCTAAACACAAAGAACCATGACTGGATCATCATTTCTCAAAATTGTTTGTAAGCCTATTAGCCCTCCATTTTCCAAATTTATTTAATCACGTTAATAAATCTGTTAGCATTCGCAGTGGGGTCTTAAAAGTAACCACCATCATCTTACTAAAGCCGGGAAAACTATTAACCGTGTTTTTCACGCTATATCCGAATTAAATGCTGACATAAAATCATGTGCAAGGATTCTTGCCATCTGAGCACTCTTTTGAAACAATTTTTTTTCATCACGGTTTATTATATTATCAGCTTCCTATACCTGATACAGTTGGAAACTCATCTCATAACACTGTACTTGTTTTGGCCACCAAAAAACGCAATTGATCACTTATTTTGGAAGAATATGAGAGCTGCCCAAGACAAACTCAGCTTTCCAGCTCTATTCCTGCAATGTATTATGGCCTTTTATTGTTCCCATTCTGTTAACATTATGAATGTGGGTTTTGTATCTCAATCCATATGTATCACTGTCATGCCAGGGGTCCCTCATCTCCCCCTGTCACATGTTCATCCTCACCTTGTGGCATCTCTGGGGATAACTACCTTCCGGGCATTGGTGGAGATGCTGGTCGGCAGCCCTGTGCCAGTGTGTCTGACTCCTGCGGCATATTGAAAGACGCCGACCGCCGCGCACCCATACCAATTTATAACCCCATGTTCACCCACGGTATTGACGATGTCAACGTGCGTGTGATGTCACGCAAAGGACGCGCACGCACATTTCGGGGTCAGAGGCCAGTTACGGCCCATCAGATTTAAAGGAGTCTTATTTAAACTCCTTTCTTGCCTTTCCTCATTGCCCTGTCGTGGTTTCCCTTAGTGGTTGTCTGAGAGTGTGTTCCTGAGTGTTTATTTCTGGTTATTGACTTTGGCTTCGTTTTGGCTTCCCTGTTTTCTGGTATCCTTGACCATTGGCTTTCCCTCATCATTTTCTCATTCTGTGTCCCCGACCTCGTCAAGTATACTGACTATTCTCTGGTACGCCATTCTGAGGCCTGTTAAGACGTTACTGTAGCGGAGAGCTGGTTTTTCACAGGTTAACTCCACTAAAGATCCCAGTAAGGCTCAGGAACAAGCAATAAAATACCATAGAGTAATAATCCCAGCAAGCAAGGTAATCCACAAATATTCCCATACAGATCCCAATGACTGGATGACACACAGCATCAGAACTGACTTTTAATCCACACAACCTCCTTTTAAAGCATTCTCCCATGCAAGAGAGGAATTCAACATAATTAGTCCAGTAGCCAATAATGTAACAGTTGCCTCCCACACATCTCCTCCCCTCAGTGTGACACATAATCCTATTAAACATACTGTACTTTTCCCTGAATTCTAGATGTACCCCAAAACAAGCAGTGAGAATAATAATTTGGGTATCCCCTGGCAGCCCTGATCTGGGTGACTAACATATCCAAAATTCACCCAGATCGGACCAGGGGTTCGGGAGTTAGGTGGAGGGTGTAATTTGACCGACCGCACACGAGGTGGTATCCGAAAAAGGCTCCATGTGTTTTGGCCTTGCGGTCGGTCTCTGTTCAGGAGTTAAAACACATATAAATACCTGCCATCCACAGCTAATCTTCCATTCGTATTAATTCCCTTGTTCGGTACATTGATTTTACCGAACGAGGGGCTGCCTAGTCTCTCCGTTCATGAGTTATGGAGCTCTGGAGGTCTCAGCGGTGTTCGGTTGTTTGAGTGTCCGATTTGAGTTCCAGACACTCGACGACCAAACACCGCTGAGATTTTCATGAGTAAGATGGCCGCCGCACGTGGTTCGTATGCCGAACGTCGACCACACAGGCACATACAATTAATCAATTAAGCTGCGGTTGGCAGAGTGTGAACGCTTAATGAGGCACATACTTCTCACTGGGATGGTCTGATGGTTCGGTAGCTTCATTCATATGAAACTACCGAACAATCATATGAATACTACATACACTTTACAGATATACAGGGAAACAATTATACGAATACATTTTCTATACGAATTTCTATGGACAGCATCAATACAATCCGCTACAGTTACCTATAGTCGTAGGTGTGGTATAGTTCTGCGTGCTAGATCAACTAGTTTCCTGACACCCCCTTACTATTCATCTTGGCATTGGAGCCTTTAGTACAACATATTATAATAAACACCTCAATTAGTGGGCTTCACACTGCTCATGGTGAACACAAGTTAGTGCTTTATACAAACAACATTTTATAGTTTTTTATTTTTATTTAATTTCTTTTTATTGAAGAAAATCAGTCACATGGAAACACATCCATTTGACAAATGCACACACGAGCATGTATGATCAGGCATAACCCTTTGCAGAGGGTGAACATTGTTAACACCGTACAATAGCATTACATGTTCTGATTGTATGAAAACATTCCTTATAGCTAAACGTAGACATAATTCACAAGATTCTACTTCCTCTTAACTAGGAGGCTAAAATCATTGAAGGCAGCATTTAAAGTAAGAGAGAATGATAGGCAGTATATAGTTTTAACCTGCTACTTTCCGTTTGCAATAAATCTCGTTGAATAACGGAGGGAATCGTGTGGGTGTGCCCCAGGGTTCTCGTGTTCCCTCATGGTATGTCACCTCTCTCCCATTGCCTGTGCGGGTGAACCGAACCGCTTGACCAAGTTATTGCATAGCCAATCATGGATAAGTAATATAGGAAAAGGAAAGAAAAAGTGAACCGAAAAACATACATAATTAAAAAAACAATAGTAAACAGTTGTAAACATCTTTGAGCAGACACTTCCATACATCGGTTTACACTCTATCTCCACATTTGTGGGTGAGCACTTCGTGGGCTGTATCAGGGGAAATATTAGTTGCAGTTGCAGTCTACTCGTTTCTTTCTTGGGTTTCTATCCAAGTCCCATGATAGAGGCATGGGTGTCCCTCAGGAACGGTGTCTTGCACTACAGTTACACAGGGTCCCTTCCCTATTAGTTGCAGGTAGAGAGCGTAGCATAGAGTATAGGGAGGCTCCCCCCCTAGCTGGCTCAACCCAAGTTCCTGTTTTGTGTACCTATCGACCCCTCCCCCATATGAACTCATGAACTCAGGTGGTCGGGGGCTTTAGTCGTTTTCCACAAGCATGCTACCACAGACTTAGCTGCCATATGCAGAAAATACACCAATGAATTCTCAATTTTTTGGAAGGACATATCCAAGTGTAGGAGTAGCAGAGTGTCCATTTCAAACCCATGATAATCTGCACTGAGTCCCTCACTTGAACCCAGAAGGGTGTTATCCCCTTACAGTTCTACCAAACATGACACAAGTTACCTGTCAGCTCTCTGCATCTCCAGCAGAGGGGGGATTTAGTTGGTTGAAATCTATTAATTTCTATTGGTGTGAGATACCATCCCGATGTTAACTTGTAGTCTATTTCTTGCAACTGGACACTCGAGTGTGCATAGAACAACCCCCCTAAAAATCGACTCCCATTCCTTCTCTTCCATGGAGAAACCTAGGTTGTTCTCCCTCTTCCTAGTAAAATATGGGAACCCTTGATGGAAATGGGGTTGTATTATTTTAAGGCAGCGTGAGGTTGACTTGGCAACTGCTGATGAGCCTGAGCATAGCCTCTCAAACTCTGTATGATCCCTGAGTGCCCCTTCTGGGATGTACAGGATTTTGAGGAAATGGGAAGTGTGGAAGAATTGGAAAGCCTGTGCCAGAGGCGGCGGTGCCTCACCCGTCACATCTGATAGGGGTCTATGCCCTCCCGGTCCCCATAAGCTGTCTAGTGGTATATACGGTGTGATGTCTAAGTGTGTCTGCAGGGGTATTAAAAGACCTTTCAAACCTACTAAGAACAAGGTGTTGTGAGAAATAGGATACTTCAGTGAGACTGTGGGAGGCATCTCAGGTAAGTGAGCTATTTTGGACCACAGTGAGAGCGTTGCTGAAATGGTGGGGTGTCGTGGGATTGGGTACTTCCGTGACCCAGACACCGCCCAATGTAGGGCCTGTAGAGGAGTGTGTGAGGCGCCTTGATCAATATGGACCCAGAGTTTGGAGGGAGGTTGTATGGACCAGTCCAAGATTCTGCTTATATGCATTGCATATGCACTGCAAGATTCTGCTCATATGCACTGCATAGAATGTTGGCTAGTCCCAAGCCTCCCCTACATTTAGGGCGAGTGATGATGTGATAAGCCAAACATGGTCTTTTCCCTGCCCAAATGAACTGCGTGAACAGAGATTGAATGGTTTTAAAGAAACTTCTAGGAAGGTGTATCGGTATCGTGTTTAAAAGATAAAGGATGCGGAGGAGTACGTTCATCGATATTGCATTAACCCTTCACATCCATCTAAATATGGGTTTAGCCCACCTCTTGAGGTCTGTCTGTATGGTTCTCAGCAGACGGGGAAGTTTCTGTGTGTATAATGCGCTAGGGTTGGCTGGGATGCTGACACCCAGGTATTGGATCGATGTGTGGGCCCATTGGAAACAAAATTCCCTCTGTATTTGTGTCACTTCTCTCTTTTGCCCTGTAAGATTAAGTATTTTGCATTTCTCAGCGTTCATTTTGAAATTTGCTATAGAACTGTATTTAGTAATTTCACGTGTCAGTTCTGGGAGGGTAGTAGCCGGGTGTGAGAGCGTAAAGAGGAGATCATCCACGAAGGCGGAGACTTTATATGCCCGTAGTCCTACGTGTATTCCCCTGACACCCGCATTGTCGCATACTGCTTGAAGCAGTGGTTCTAATACCAAAATGAACAAGAGGGGTGACAGGGGGCATCCCTGTCGTGTTCCATTGGTAATGGACAGTGGAGGGGATAAGATGCCGTTCACTTCAGCTGAGGGTCGAGAATAAATAGCCCTAACCCACTGCATCCAAGTGGGCCGAAAACCCAAAGTCTCTAGTATGAGCATGAGGAATGGCCAGTCCACCCTGTCGAATGCCTTTTCAGCGTCAATCGCCCCTCGCATGTTGTATCAGATCTATTATCTTTGTGGTATTGTCCTTTGCCTCCCTTGCTTGCACAAACCCCGCTTGATCGGGATGTATCAGCCCCTGCAAGTATGGCCTTAAATGTAACGCTTGAATAGTATATGTTGAACTGCACTCACTCCCACAAATCTGAGCCAGGGTGCTTAAATGTAACGCAAACATTTTAGTAAACAATTTCATGTCTACATTTATCAGAGAGATGGCACAGAAGCTGCCACAGGCCTCCAGGTCTCTTCCCGGCTTCGAGATTAGGGTTATGGTAGCTTCCAGACTGGATGGGGGCATAGGGATGGAAGGGGATATGGAATTTAATGAGTCTAAGAAGTGGGCTGCCAATTCCTATGCAAAGGTTTTATAGTATGCGCAGGAAAAAACGTCTGGTCCCGGGGCGTTATTCGAGGTAGTCGTGTTTATTCCCTTCGTCAATTCCTCCAAGGTAAAATGAATTTCCAGTGCTTGCGCTTCTACCTGTTATAATCTAAGATTTAAGTTATGCTGCAGTTAGGCCCTCATATTGTCAGCAGATGGGAGTGGGGGGGGAGGGGGGATTGGCGTCAGTTATAAAGGGAACTATAAAAGTCCCTAAAAGCCTCGACCTGTCTGACTGTTTGATTTTCGGGAATATATGTGTGCTGTTGTTGGGTTTTCAGAGCAGAAGCGAGCAGCTTCCCACATCTGTTGCCCTCTGTGTAAAATCTCTGTTTAGTCCATAGTATTGCTTTTTTGGTATTGTCTCCCATGAGGATCTTAAGTTCCGATCTGAGGGATGTTAATTTGCAATAGTCTGTGTCTGACATCGTGACTTTATATTTGACCTCCAAGTCTTGAATACTTTTGGAGTAGTTTTTTCCTAGTGCTAGATTTTTCCCTCTTTAACTGTGACCCCCATTTCATTAGCTCCCTCCGTATGACACACTTATGTGCTTCCCATTGTACTGTAGGGTGGTGTACTCTGTCTGATTTTCCTGGAAATATTGTGTGATGGATACCGCCAGTGCTTGTTGGACTTTGGGGTTTTGTAATCGATACGGTGTGCTATGTTTTATCTTCCTTTTGTTTCTGTTCCTTTAACCCCTTAAGGACCCAACTTCTGGAATAAAAGGGAATCATGACATGTCACACATGTCATGTGTCCTTAAGGGGTTAAAAACAAGTTCCAGTTCTCAACCACTAGTGGCCTCTCTAGCTACCTCACCTGCAGTCCTCACCTGCCTAGGACTAATTACTTGCTTCGGCTACATAAGGCTACACCCTGCTCACAATAGAGCCTTTACATTGAAGTTGGTGATCTACCTGAAAGACTTCAGTTCCTGGTTCCTGTGAACCTGATTCCGACTTGCCTTCTACCCTGCTCCATACCAACCTGCTCCAGACTTGCCTTCAAACCTGCTCCACGCTCACATATGATTTTGACCTCTGCCTCTATTACCAGCCTTCCTGTGTTACAAACCTGCCTCTATTATCAGCCTTCCTGTGTTACAAACATGCCTCTATTACCAGCCTTCCTGTGTTACAAACCTGCCTCTATTACCAGCCTTCCTGTGTTACAAACCTGCCTCTATTACCAGCCTTCCTGTGTTACAAACCTGCCTCTATTACCAGCCTTCCTGTGTTACAAGCCTGCCTCTATTACCAGCCTTCCTGTGTTACAAACCTGCCTCTATTACCAGCCTTCCTGTGTTACAAACCTGCCTCTATTACCAGCCTTCCTGTGTTACAAACCTGCCTCTATTACCAGCCTTCCTGTGTTACAAACCTGCCTCTATTACCAGCCTTCCTGTGTTACAAACCTGCCTCTATTACCAGCCTTCCTGTGTTACAAACCTGCCTCTATTACCAGCCTTCCTGTGTTACAAACCTGCCTCTATTATCAGCCTTCCTGTGTTACAAACCTGCCTCTATTATCAGCCTTCCTGTGTTACAAACCTGCCTCTATTATCAGCCTTCCTGTGTTACAAACCTGCCTCTATTACCAGCCTTCCTGTGTTACAAACCTGCCTCCGTTAACAGCCTTCCTGTGTTACAAACCTGCTATGTAATAACCTGTGCATCTGGGCCTTAGCCGATGCAAGGTGGGCGGAAGTAGCTGCAGTGCGATCCCTGCGAGCGTTGAGGGAGAGGTTGAAATCCCCACAAATGAGGAGAGTCCCCTCAGCATGGCACCTTATCACAGACAGTATGCTTCTAAATGCAGAGCACTGATTTTTATTTGGGCGTTACATTTACCAATGTGACTGTCGATTTTCCTATCTGACCCCTGAGGAGCATATACCTCCCGGAAGTGTCTGCAACATGGTGTTGATAAGTGAATTGGACTCTGGAATTTATCATTATTGCTATGCCCCTTGATTTGCTAAGGTGGAAATTGTTCGGAAGTGGGTTTCCTGCACAAAGACCACATCTGCTTTCATCTTAAGAAAATCCCTTATTGCCATTTGCTTCTTCTCAGGGGAGTTAAGACCCTTAACATTGTAAGTTTGCATCCTAACCTGACTGTGTTACAATTCTTGACACTATGGAGGCTGTGTCCCACACAATAGTCACTTTCACAGAGATGTAGAATAGTTGTGATGAAGTGCTCAAATTAAAAGTTAACAAACCACAAGTAAACAAATTAAAAGATCACTGCGGGCAGTGAAACGGGAGGGTGTAATTATCCACCCAAAATTTAGACGGTGTCTCTCCCGAGTTATCCCCAGTCGTCCGACCTGAGGTGGTTGTAAGAGTTATATGAATGAAATCAGGTATATATAAAAGGAATGTCTGTCACTCCGCTCGTACTGCGTATAATTGGCTGGGTGTAGTTATACGGATACGTGCATCCAGTGGTTTTCTTCAACCGGAAAACAAAGGTAATCCGTGCACGAGTAAGAAACAGCGGTTAAGCTGTAGATATTTTCCATCTGTATAGACAGAAGGACTATCTAAAGGTTCAGAGGAGATTTATTGCTTCCGAATTTCGAAAACAAATGGAAAGATTGTCTAAATGTAGCCGTTATTGGCGTAACGTGGCACGCATAAACTAAACCTCTAATTTTTTTTTTTATTTATTTAATTTTATTTTTTTTATATATTTTTTTTTCTTTTGTTTGTTTTTCAGGTTGCCCCTTTCCTGTGACCTTCACCACAGCCGCCCACGTGATTAGTCCCCATCATGTGGGATTTCATCCTCCAAATACTATTCACTCTTTTGCTAACCTTACAATGTGCATTGCTGTTACACTGACATATCGTACCTTTCACAGTTGAGTTATACACATTGGAATAGGGGGGTAGTTATACTGAGCTTTCAATCGAATGGCCTAACCAAGGGTGAAAGGGCTCCAGGTATCTATACACGTAGTCTTGTCATGAAAAAGAGAATGGGTGGGCACCTTTTTACGACCTTCGGGTGGATGGGATCTTCCCTCGGAGGGAGGGGACAGAATGGCTGGGGAATTGATCAATGGGGGAGTGGAGTCCTGTGCAAAACCCATCAAACCTTTAGGTCTCTAAAAAGGCACTCCTGAGCTTCTCAAAGTGTATTCGGGGCTGGTTGGTCCACTGTAGACAACCCGCTAGCCATAGATCCAGGTACTCGTATATACAGTTCTTGAGGCAGAGGGCGGAAGGGGGGAAACCAGGGAACAACAACATATATATATATATATATATATACACACACACACACACACAAAGGAGGTCATCCTATGCGGCCCAAGGCTGGGGACATGCCGAGGAAGTATAGTGGAGGGTGTCCTCGGGCAGTATTAGGGGCCATTAGTTAATGTGTGTCCTCCTGACCAAATGAGTCCCTATAGTATGGTTCATATGATCTGATATATCAGTTCATGACAGGGCTGAGTCCCTTCTCGCTCTTGTGCTGGGCTGCTGGGACCTGGACTTGGAAGTGGGTTGCTTTCGCCCCCTCTGCATACCAGTCTTGTACTTCCACCAGAGCTAGGTTAAGATTCCGGAGGAAATCCGAGTTCTGATGCAGTATGTTGTCCCATCTTGCAGGACAGAAAAGGAAAATCGATATTTTATTTGGCGTTCTTGACGGACCTGGGTAATCGGGCGGAGAGCCCTCTGGCCCTGTAGCGTCGTCCAGGCCAGGTCAGGAAATATCTGGATAGTGGTGTTGCCTCTTTGAAGTGCACGAGAGTCTTTTGCCAGGTGCATGATGTCTTCTTTCACTCGGAAGTAGTGGATCCGACAGATTATGTCTCTCGGTGCATCGTGTGGTAGTCCCTTCAGCCTCAATGCCCTGTGGGCCCTATCCATCAACACCGGAGTGTCTGGTGGTCTATTTAAAATGTCGTTGAAGAGTGATTGCAGTGTGACCTGAAGGCCTTCCGCTGCGTCTTGCGGTTCACGTAGGCCTCGGATGCGTAGGTTGTTGCGCCTACTTCTGTTTTCGAGGTCCTCCTGATTCCAAGCCAGGTGTATAATTTATTTTTATTTTTCTCTAGCGTATCTTGTCTCATCTCAACTGCTTTAATAGCCTTGATGTGAGGTTTTCCTCCTCCAGCTCCCCCACTCTTTGTCCAATATGGTGGACGTCCTTAGCTAACGCGGACATCTGGTCCTGCATAGTGGACTACAGCTGGCTCAAGATGGAGGCTAAGTCTGACCTGGATGGTAGACTCCGCAGAATTTTTGGACATCCGTATCCATTAAAACCACAGAGTGTTCGGAGAGCCCCGGGCTCATTAGCATTCGTTTTCTATAAAGGCACCTCTTTTTTTTTTTTTTTTTTTAACCTGGTTAAGTTGAGAAAATCATGATTTACTTAACTTTCCAGTATTTCCAGTAGTTCTATGATTTTCACAGAAAAAGCTTTTATCACGTGTACCATCACATGATGAATCTATCAAGTCATAAAATTGCATGAGTAAGTGTTTTCCCAGTGCTTTTCACCCAGTGGCCGGACTCAATTAACTCAGTGGCTAGGTGACCTTTTTCAAAAAACTAAGTGCCAAAAGCCATTTTTTTTCTAGGAAAAACACAAGGAAAGTTAGGCAACACAAATTAATATTTTCGTTTGATTAAAATTTGAAAAGTGCTTCAATTGCTGGAGCTATTAGCTTAGTCAGCAAGAGAACTATATGCTTCCTTGATTACTACCATACTTTTTAGTTTTTATCCACTTTTTTGAATCTTTCCCACATTTACAGGAAACAACATTAAAACCACTGACAGGTTAAGTGAATAACATTGATTATATCATTCCAATGGCACATGTCAAGGGGGGATATATTTCACAGCCAGTGAACAATCAATTCTTAAGTTTGTTGAAAGCAGAAAGAACTGGGCAAGCGAAAAGATCTGAATGACTTTGACAAGGGCCAAATAGTGAAGACTAGAGCACTGGGTCAATAGTGCAAGGAAGGACAACTTATGAACCATCGTCAGGGTCAGGGGTACCCAAGGCTTTTTGGTGCATGTGAGGAACGAAGTCTATCCATCTATTCTAATCACACAGAAGAGCTACTGTAGGTCAAATTGCTTAAACACTTAATGCTGGACATGATAGAAAGGGGTCAGAACACACAGTGCAGACCCTGCTGTTTGCTGCATATGGGGCTGCATGCTCGCAGACTTATCAGTGCGACCATGATGAACCTTGTCCACTGCCGAAAGCGCCTTTAGTGGCGATGTTAGCATCAGAACTGGCCCATGGAGCCAGGGCCGTCACCAGAAATTTTGGGGCCCCTAACTCATCTCAGGGTCTGAGGCCCGCCTCCAAATACCGCCCACAGGAATACACACAGACACAAACACACACACACACACTGATACAAAAGGACACATACATATTAAACAGACACACATACTGAAACAGACATACACGCATACAGGCATGCATACAGGCATACATACTGACACACACATACTGAGACATACACACAGGCATACATAGTGACAGACAGACACATACTAACACACATACAGACACACATTCATGAGGACATAAAGACACATCCATACATACAGACACCGACATACATACATACATACATACATACACACACACATACATTCATACATACAGACATACTGACAGACATACAGACACTGACATCCATACACACATACATTCATAATGGCATACAGACATACATACATTCAGACTGACATACATGCATATATACAGACATACATGCATACAGACATCATACGTTCATAATGATATGCAGACATACATATATACATACATACATAGACATACATACAGACAGACATGCACACAGACATATACATACATCCATAGACATGCATACAGACAGACATATACATACATACATACACAGACATGCATGCATACAGTCAGACAGACATACATAGACATACACACAGACATACATACAGACATGCATACAGACAGACAGACATGCATACATATAGACATACATACACATGCATACAGACATACATGCATACATATACATACACAGACATCCATACAGACAGACATGCATGCATATACATACACATAGATAGACATACATGCATGCAGACAGACAGACATAGACATGCATGCAGACAGACAGACATACATGCATACAGACACACACACAGCTCATTTTCCAGCCACCCTCCTGTCTCGGCCCTGCATGGAGCAATGGAAGAAGGTTGCCTGGTCTGATGAATAACATTTTCTTTTAGATTAGGTGGATGGATGGGTGTGTGTGCGTAGTTTACCTGGGGAAGAAATGGCAGCAGGATGCACTATGGGAAGAAGGCACCTATAGACTGTTGCAGACCACATACACCCCATCATGGCAATGGTGTTCCATGATGGCAGTGGCTTAATTACCTCACCTGTTGTATGACCTGAATGTACCAACAAACCTGAATGTATGGCATTTACCTTTGGTTAAGGGGAATCAGAAAACAAACATGTGAAGGTCTGTGACACGGTATCCCATGGTACTCACCTGTTCCAGAGCACACAATGCATCCAGAAGATGGATTCTCAGTGGCTCTAGCTTCCCTGTTCCAGCCTGCTGGCTGCCTCCACAGTTCTTACTGTCAACTTGGGAGTCTGTAGTAATTGCACAAATGCAACAAAATGGCAGCCACTAAGCAGACTACACACCATTGGGCAAGGTGCAGGAGGTAGAACAAGGACAATGATGTGCCAAGATGGAGCTGAACCCCTGAGTGCACTATATAGCTGTGATGTGCTCTGCCTACAGGGATCACTCTACTCAGCCTGTGATAGATTTCCCGGTTTCTGACTTCAGCTTGTTTTCCTGACTCCACTGAATGCCAAGCTGGGGACTATTATGTTTATTATGTTTTTGTTACAGTGTTCATGCTGTGGTTTTCTTCACATTAAAATCTCATTTTTGCTCAAAAAAAGAAAACAAAGTTAAAGCTTAATCTATTGCAACATTAGCAATGTCCCCTCTTTTTAAAAAGCAACTTTCTTTTTAGATGTATTATGAGTGTGTACTCGGCCTAACCAAAGAGATTAGTTGGAGCTGAGTTGCTGACATGACTCCAGCATATTGTCAATAACTGTGCATTTGTTATTTCTCTTTCTGCTTAGTATGGTTTTAAAATACTCTGGGGGCAGAGTCAAGTTTGCAGCAAAGCCCACACGGATCTCTAACTGCTTAATCTACACTGCTTGTCTTCCAATCCGGAGGACATTTGGGAAAAAATGGAAGACGTGTCGAAGAAGTTGGAGTTATGCTGCAGAAAACTGCACACATTTTATTGAGCAAAACTCCCAGCCAATGAGCTATGTCTGCATTGCAGGGCTTAGCTCAGGACAGCTAACAGAAGTTTCTCCTGAGAAACTTCCATTCTCTGGTCATGGTAGTAGAGGCAGGGAATGGCAACTGACAGACCCCAGGTATGAAGTCACACTGTTCAAAAACGGTTTGACTTCTAACAATATGGGTGGCAGACCACTCCTGGCAACATAATCACCACAGTGCCTGGATTATTCCGTTACAAAGTTAATTAAAAAAAAAAAATGTTTATTGCTAGTAGGTGAAGAGAAAAGTCATAAGTCTTTGAGGGCAGTTGTTTTGGTTTTTTTTTTGCAGTTTTTCTATGGCAACATGACCCATGGGTCAGCCCATAATATCAGTGTTCTCAAGATGGCATGTTTACTGTATTACATTATCGGCTTTGTACAATCTTATGGAAATTAGCAGCAATATGATACATTCATTGCACAACGACTTTTAAAGCTTTGTTTAAAGAAAACAGGATTACAGAGTATTCCTGAGAAAAGACCATTGGTTTCATATGAAGGTATGAAGGGTGTAACTTGTTTAATGTTGTGTTATAACTTAAAATTCCAAAAAACAAGAGTATGTGCTTAATTTAATGCTCCTAATCTATAAAACAACCGAGGTGCAACAATAACACACAGTGCCAATAACAATATAAAAAGAGTTATCAAAATATTGAAGAATGCTACTTCAAAATAGCATAACAGCAAATGTATACATAGAGCGCTGATCGGTATTTATATCCAAGCAAGAGCGGAGAGCAATGTATATGTCCAAGCAAAGGCTAAGATCGGCATCTCAGCTGTCTCAGGGTTATCCGGTCCCGGTGCCTTGCCGAATCTCAGACTAATATCTTGGCTTCTGTGATAAACAGCACACAGATTCACTGAGAGACTGAATGGAGCAGTAGTAAACACCATGCTGATACTGTATATGCCTGCATCAAGATTATTGTAGACAAGTATCACATTTTAACAATGTAAGAGTTCTTAAACTGAATTGGGATTAAATAAAAAGAAACAGCATTATGCTATGTACATTTTTGCATCCTTAAAGGACCACTATAGCCACCCAGACCATTCCGCTCAATGAAGTGGTCTGGGTGCAAGGTCCCCCAGGTTTTAACCCTTCAGATGTAAACATAGCAGTTTCAGAGAAAAATCGCATTCAGCATGCAGAACGCCCATAGGAAAGCATTGAGAAATGCTTTCCCAAGGGTGTTTTTAATGCGCGCACAGCTCTGGCCGCGCATGTGCATTCCGCTCCACTCAGGAGCTGACGTCGGAGTGGGAGGAGAGTAGCTGAGGGGGTTTTAACCCCTTCAGCCCAGCGGGAGGGGGGCCCTGAGGGTAGGACCTAAGGGTTATATAGTGTCAGGAAAACAAGTTTGTTTTCCTGACACTATAGTGATCTTTTAACCCCTTAAGGACGCAGGACGGTTCAGGACCGTCATCTGCATTTTTCCATTGCCGACCGACGACGGTCCTGAACCGTCCTAAATTTAAGATGTACTTACCCGATCACCGTCGTTCCCCTGAATAAAAAAAATTATTATTATATATGTATATATATATGATATATAGACATATATATATATATATATATAGTGTCATGCTAAGTGTATTTTTATATTGATATGTACATATATTAATATAAAAATACACTTATTAAATTACACAAGTATATATATATAATATATATAATAACTATATATATTGTGTATATATTATAAAATACAAATAATAAGTAATTTAAATTAAATTAAACATGTCAAAATAATAATAAAAATATTATATATCTATACAAAAATTTATTCTAACTGTATTTTGATATTAATATATATATTTATATCAAAATACACTTAGAATGAAATTGTATATATATCTATGTATATATAAATAAATAAAAAGAATACGAACTATTCATATGTCCATATACAAAATTACATAAATAATTATATAAATATACACGTAGACTTCAAATATATAAATATGCATATATATTTAAATTATACGTGCGTATTTATGTAATATTTTTACATAATTAAGTTATTTTGTAACGTTCTACGACACCCTAAAACCTATACATGGGGGGTACTGTTTTACTCGGGAGACTTTGCTGAACACAAATATTAGTGATTCAAAACAGTAAAACATATCACAGTGATGATATTGTCAGTGAAAGTGACTTTTTTTGCATTTTTCACACACAAACAGCACTTTTACTGATGATATAATTGTTGTGATACATTTTCCAGTTTTGAAACACTAATATTTGTGTTCAGCAAAGTCTCCTGAGTATAACAGTACCCCCCATGTACAGGTTTTATAGCGTTTTTGAAAGCTACAGGGTCAAATATATGGGTCAAATATTTTTACATTGAAAATGGCCAGGTTGGTTACGTTGCTTTGAGAGCGTATGGTAGCCCAGGAATGAGAATTACCCCCATGATGGCATACCATTTGCAAAAGAAGACAACCCAATGTATTGCAAATGGGGTATGTCAGGGGTCAAGTCCTGGGGAAAAAGGTGTGGGAACTCACCCAAGATTCCGCCCCCCCCCCCCCCCCCCTAAAAAAAAAAATTACACTCCTATGCATATAGTGCAGTGCAGGGTGTGTATAATGAATGTAGTGTGTTTGTAGTGAATGCAGAGTATGGATAATGAATGTCGTGTGTTTGTAGTGAGTGCAGTGTGTATAAATGAATGTAGTGTGTTTGTAGTGAGTGCAGTGTGTATAATAAATTTAGTGTGTTTGTAGTGAGTGCAGAGTGTGTGTAATGAATGTAGTGTGTTTGCTGTGAGTGCAGTGTGTGTATAATGAATGTAGTGTGTTTGTAGTAAGTGTAGTGTGTATAATGAATGTAGTGTGTTTGTAGTAAGTGTAGTGTGTATAATGAATGTAGTGTGTTTGTAGTAAGTGTAGTGTGTATAATGAATGTAGTGTGTTTGTAGTAAGTGTAGTGTGTATAATGAATGTAGTGTGTTTGTAGTAAGTGTAGAGTGTGTATAATGAATGCAGTGTGTTTGTAGTGAGTGCGGATTGTGTATAATGAAGTGTTTGTAGTGAGTGCAGTGTGTATAATAAATGTAGTGTGTTTGTAGTGAGTGCAGAATGTGTATAATGAATGTAGTGTGTGTGTAGTGAGTGCAGTGTGTATAATGAATATAGTGTGTAGTGAGTGCAAAGTGTGTATAGTGAATGTAGTGTGTTTGTAGTGAGTGCAGAGTGTGTATAATGAATGTAGTGTGTTTGTAGTGAGTGCAGAGTGTGTATAATGAATGCAGAGTCTATATAATGAATGCAGAGTGTGTATAGTGAATGTAGTGTGTTTGTAGTGAGTGCAGAGTGTGTATAATGAATGCAGTGTGTATAATGAATGCAGTGTGTATAATGAATGCAGTGTATGTAGTGTGTGTGTAGTGAATGCAGAGTGTGTATAATGAATGCAGAGTGTGTATAGTGAATGTAGTGTGTGTAGTGAGTGCAGTGTGTACAGTGAATTTAGTGTGTTTGTAATGAGAGCAGAGTGTGTATAATGAATGTAGTGTGTTTGTAGTAAGTGCAGATTGTGTATAATGAATGCTGTGTGTGTGTGTGGGTGCTGGATGATTGTGTGTGGGTGCTGGATGATTGTGTGTGGGTGCTGGATGATTGTGTGTGGGTGCTGGATTATGTGTGTGTGCGTGCTGGATTATGTGTGTGTGTGCTGGATTATGTGTGTGTGTGCTGGATTATGTGTGTGTGTGTGCTGGATTATGTGTGTGTGTGTGCGCTGGATGATGTGTGTGCGCGCTGGATGATGTGTGTGTGTGCTGGATTATGTGTGTGTGCTGGATTATGTGTGTACTGGATTATGTGTGTACTGGATTATGTGTGTGTGTGTACTGGATTATGTGTGTGTGTGTACTGGATTATGTATGTGTGTGTGCTGGAGTATGTGTGTGTGTGCTGGATTATGTGTGTGTGTGCTGGATTATGTGTGTGTGTGCTGGATTATGTGTGTGTGTGCTGGATTATGTGTGTGTGCTGGATTATGTGTGTGTGCTGGATTATGTGTGTGTGTGTGTGCTGGATTATGTGTGTGTGTGTGCTGGATTATGTGTGTGTGTGTGCGCTGGATTATGTGTGTGTGTGTGCTGGATTATGTGTGTGTGTGTGTGTGTGCTGGATTATGTGTGTGTGTGTGTGTGTGCTGGATTATGTGTGTGTGTGTGTGTGCTGGATTATGTGTGTGTGTGTGCTGGATTATGTGTGTGTGTGTGCTGGATTATGTGTGTGTGTGTGCTGGATTATGTGTGTGTGTGTGTGTGTGCTGGATGATAGGGGGGATGCATTTGCTTTTTAACTTTTATGTGTTTGTTTTTTTTTACTTTACTCCCCCCTCCCTGCTTCTTACCTTGTCAGGGAGGGGGGAGATCGCCTGGTGGTCCGGTGGAGGGTGGTGGTCCGGTGCACACAGGGGCCATCACACGCGGCGTTCTTCTCCAGCTCTCTCAGCTTCAACTCTCGCGAGACTCGCCTGTGCGGAGCTTTGCCATGGTAACCCGTGGCAACGCTCTTACAGCTGCGGGTCTCGCGAGAGTTGAAGCTGAGAGAGCTGGAGAAGAACGCCGCGTGTGATGGCCCCTGTGTGCAGTTAGCAGGGCAGGTCCTGCAGGACTGGGAACGGCGTTCCTGCTTTGGAAAAAGTGCAGGAACGCCGTTCCCATGCGTTCCTGCAGGACTCGAGCCCTGGGGTATGTCCAGTCTTTTTTAGTAACCACATAGTCACAAACACTGGCCAAAATTAGCGTTCAATTTAGTTTTTTACTTTTTTCACACACAAACAAATATGAACGCTAACTTTGGCCAGTGTTTGCGACTAAGTGGCTACTAAAAAAGTCTGGACATACCCCATATTGAATACCCTGGGTTGTCTACTTAAAAAAAAATATGTACATGTGGGGTGTTATTCAGCGATTTATGACAGATAATAGTGTTACAATGTCACTATTGATACATTTTAAAAATGTATGTTTTGAAACCGCAATATCCTACTTGTACTTATCGCCCTATAACATGCAAAAAAATAGCAAAAAGCAGGTAAACACTGGGTATTTTTAAACTCAGGACAACATTTTGAATCTATTTAGCAGTTTTTTTCATTCGCTTTTGTAGATGAGTAAAAGATTTTTCACATAAAAGTAAAACATGTTTTTTCAATTTTTCATCATATTTTTTCATTTTTTTTAAAATTAAATTACATGAGATTATATAAATAATGGTATGTAAAGAAAGCCCCTTTTGTCCTGAAAAAAACAATATATAATTTGTATGGGAACAGTAAATGAGAGAGCGGAAAATTACAGCTAAACACAAACACCACAAAAGTGTAAAAAGATGCCTGGTCGCAAATGTACAACATCGCAAAAACAGTCCGGTCCTTAAGGGGTTAAAGGTGCTTAAAAGTATGTATACACTGAATACAAGAGGCAGCACTGGCTATTTATTAGTTGGTTGTAATGCTATTTTGAAGTAGCATTTTTCAATATTTTGAGAACTCTATTTATATTGTTATTGGCATTCTATTGCATTGTGGCACCACTGTTGTATATAGGATCACATCCACTAGCACTTCCACATGGTTTTTAAAAATGGTTAGGTGTATAGCTGCTTAAGTATAAATCAAGTGTTTTATAATTTTCTTTTTATAATGGTTGTGATCAATACTTTTGCACTCTTATGTCACTTTTATTTGAGTTCCCACTTGCCTAAGTCTGGTATTTTATTCATATGCATTCTATGTAAGATGAACCAAGACTAACTTTTTAGTTCTGGGTGAACTAGTTGGCTGCATGGTTTACTTTAGTGGTTCCATCAGCATTACTTGTACTTGAAATAATTCATAAACAGTGCCATTGGCTAAAGTGACAACTGTTTCAAATGAACAGTGAAATCAACAAGAATCAATGTGAATTTTAAATGTAATACCAAAATAGCCAAACTTGTACAATTCTCTACTACATCATCTAGGATTTCTGTTCTCCTGCTTTGGCCTTAAATGTAAAATTCACTTTACAATTACAATTACATTACTGACAATTACATGATTTTGCTATTGCATGACGAAAAGTCATGATTTTAATAAAGACACGGAGGCGAGTATTTGCATATCCCTTTCTTTACTGTCCACAATAGCAGCAAAGAACATTAACAGAATTGAAAAGAAAAGGTAGTACGTGTCTCACACACAGGCCACGCCCCCTTATGGCCAGTATAATACCCTAGTCCGCCTTCCCATTTCCCTCTTTCTGAAGGTGCTACACGAAAATTTTAACAAACGTAAGAATATAACATGTAGGTGACTGTCAACAAAACTTCGGGCTTTCTGTAACCCGCATAACTGAGTCCCATGGAAGCAAGTTCATAAATAGGTGAAGATGAGCCGTTTCCACTGGATGACCAGGGCGTGGCAGCGTGTCTCCGGCTGACTCGTGCAGGTCCAGGTCAGGCTGTGAAAACATTAGCGACAGGAACCCAAAGGTTAAATCGGATCTGTGTACCTATATCAAGACCGGAAGAGGCCGAATATACATAATCTCACCTGAGCGTCATGCTAGTGCAATTGCATCTATAAGACAAAGAACCACATACATAAGTGCAAGAAAATGTCCCACTTAACACCTGTCCGTAGTCGTCCGTATGCAGACGATGTGGGTGGGAAAATTTGCGGAATAAAATCCTCACATACTTACCCAAGTTGGGTGGGACAATACTCGCCTCCGTGTCTTTATTAAAATCATGAAATTTCGTCATGCAATAGCAAAATCATGTAATTTTATTACAAGACATGGAGGCTCGTATTTGCAAGTTTAAAGCTGGTCCACCACTGCCGTAAACAGGTGAGAAGTCGGGCGAAAGTAATATTCTCGGAATGTCGACTCTCTAGACCAATCAGCAATACTCATAAGGTCCTCCAGGCGTTCCCCAGATGTGATAACTGCGGATGCCGAGGCGCTCCTTACTGAATGAGCCCCGAAGATGGAGGTATCGATACCTGCTGAGCCGAGTAGCCACTTCAACCAACGGGATAGGGTAGTGCTTACCAACGGTTTAAAAGGTGGACGGAGTGAGAGGAAGAGCTGGGGTGTAGTCGCCACCCGGTTAGTACGAGTGCGATCCACGTACTCTCTTAAACACGCCACCGGGCACAGTGCTGGTGTAGATGGGAAAGCCGGGTATGAAACCGATCTAATAGATGTTTTGGTTCGTCTATTGATGGTGAACGTTACCCCGTCAGGGGTGTATGATCTAGTGTTGAGGTCCAAGGCCCGGACGTCCGATACTCTCTTGCAAGATATAAGGCAAAGGAGACAAAGTAATTTGGCTGATAATTGGCGTAGGGAGAGATCCGGATTCGGAGGCCAGGCGAGGAGGAAGGACAAAACAGTGGAAACATCCCAAGTGGAGGACTAGCGGGGCCTGGGTGGTCGGGAAAGTCTGGAGCCCCTTAGGAGTCTGCACACTAGTGGGTGTTGACCGGCTGGGTTTCCGTCCAAGCCTTGATGTGTCGAGGAAATAGCCGATCTGTATAAATTGATAGTTCGGTATGCCTTCCCTTCCTCGAAGAGGGATGTGAGGAAATCCAGAATGAGTGTCACAGGTGCTGAAACGGGATCCACGTTCCTAGCCATGCACCAGCTAGCCCAATTTCTCCAGGCTGACCCATATGCTTGTCGAGTGCCTGGAGCCCATGCATCCGCTAAGAGTCGTCGAGTAGAGTCTGAAACACCTCGGATTTCCCAGGGTCCCCTGAAATGCACCAGGCCAGTAGGCTGAGAGAGGCATTCACCAGGAGGGGGTGACAATACCCTGACGGGTTCCTGAGAAGGTCCTGGAAGGTTGGCAGCAATCTGGGGAGATCCACCGCCATCTCCAATAGCTGTGGGAACCATGATTGCGTCCCCCAGAAAGGTGCGGGGGATCATCGAGAATGGGGGAAACGCATATAGTGGGGTTTCTTGCCAGTTCTGCAGGAAGGCGTCCACGGCTTCTGCCGATGGGTCTGGTCTCCAGCTGAAGAAACGCGGGAGCTGGGCGTTGAGTCGGGATGCGAAAAGGTCTATAGAAAAAGGACCCCACAGAGATGATATAGTGGAGAACACCTCCACGTCCAATTTCCAGTCGCTGGCATCCGAGAGATAGCGAGAACTCCAGTCCGCCTGGACATTGTGTAACCCTGGCAAATATTCTGCTTGAACCATCAGGTTCCGTTCCAGACAGAACTCCCAGAAGTCTTTCGCTAATCCGGCTAGGAGCGCCGAATGGGTACCGCCCATGTGATTGATGTACCTCATTGCTGAGACATTGTCCATGCGGAGGCGGATACATCCATGTGCCTGATCTTTCGCAAAGCTGCGGACCGCGAAGGAGCCCGCCAGGAGTTCCAAGGCATTGATGTGTAACCGGGCTTCGGTTTCCGACCAGCGGCCTCCCGTAGACACGTCTGCGCAGTGAGCGCCCCATCCCTATAGGCTCGCATCTGATTCTATGGTGAACTCCGGGAGGGAGCCAAAGATCGCCTTGCCATTCCAAGCGGACAGGTTGAGAATCCACCAGCGGATTTCGTCTTTTGTCTCTCTGTCCAGAGTCACCAGGTCCGCGTAGGACGCACCTTCCCGTAGGTGCGCAATCTAGAGTCGTTGTAGGGCTCTGTAATGTAGAGGGGCGGGAAATACCGCCTGAATGGAGGATGTTAAGAGGCGGTCGGAGGAGTACCCTGCGCAGCTCCTTGCGGATCGCACAAACCTTGCTCGTGGGTAGGCTCAAGGATTCTTGAAGTGAGTCCACCATAAATCCTAGGAATTCTATCCGTGTCGTAGGGGTCAGACGGGATTTCTCCCAGTTGATGATGAACCCTAGATGGGAAAGGAGATCTATTGCCAGTTTGATGTGTCGTAAGAGGACCTGGTGAGCTTGAGCCATGAGTAGGATGTCGTCTAGATAGACGAGAAGTCTTAACCCTCGACTGCGTAGCCAGGCCATCGCCGGGCGGAGGAGCTTGGTGAAGCACCAAGGGGCCGATGAGAGGCCAAAGAGGAGGCAGGTAAAACGCCAGGTCTTGTTGCGCCAATGGAAGCGTAAGAGGTCCTGAGATGTTTCTGCCACTGGGACTGTAAGGTAGGCTTCCTTGAGGTCTAGTTTTGCCAACAAATCTCCGTGCTGGAGTAGGTCTCTCAGGAGGTCTATACCCTCCATCTTGAAATGACGATACTTTACCAAGTTGTTGAGGGGGCGCAGGTTTATAACCGGGTGCATAAGGCCACCTTTTTTCTCCACGAGAAATACATTGCTCAGGACCCCAGCGTTGCCTATGGATGCCTGTTCTATCGCCCTCTTGTCTAGGAGGTCGAGAAGTTCCTCGTTGATCAACATGCAATCGTGCTGAGAGAGGCAAAGTGGTCCGGGGGAGGGGATACTTACCGGATCCCCCACTAGCTCTATGTGAAACCCCCATATTGTGTTGAGCACCCAGGTGTCGGACGTCAGGCCCGACCATGCTGGGAAAAATGTTGGAGCCTGCCCCCTACACAAACATGAGAAAAACATAGATGTGTGCACAGAGTGTGAGAATTGTAAAGACTCACCGTAAGGTCGTCTTGAGCCGGTGTATCCACGTAAACCTCTGAGCGCCATTGCCAGCCGCGGGACGGGAAGAATGGAGATCGGCCCCTTGTGTCGTGATAGGTGGGGCGTTGAGTAATGGAGCCTCGTCCCGCACTTTGGGACTGGAAATAATTCCGGCCGGCCAGACGGCTCCTAGATCTGCCGGCCCTGGTAGAGACCCGTCCCTGGAAAACCTCTCTCACAGAGGTTTGTGCTTTATCAAGGGCAGTGAACATGCCCACGTAACGCCCCAAATCTTTGATAAATGAGTCTCCAAACAGAAGGCCCTGGGCATCTTTGCCGGCTTCCGTGAGGGCCAAGTTGGCTAATTTGGGGTCAATTTTAAAAAGTATGGCTTTACGCCGTTCAATAGATAGGGAGGTATTCACACTCCCAGCAATGCATATTGCTCTTTGGACCCAGCCACGAAGGTCATCGGGGACAACCATGCGGTGTTCCGCTATGGCGTCTTCCGCCAGGTCAAACAGTTTGGCCAAGGGGCCAAATATGTCTAAGTGCTTGTCTTGGCAGGCACGCAGGGCTAAGTCTAAACCCTTGTGTGGGTTCCAGCCCAGTTTGGTTAGGTACTGGGTCATTTTTGGGTCCACTTCTGGGGTGTCACACACTTTATTGGGGACTATTGGTCTGGGGCATTCTATTATCAGAGTATAATAAAAAGGTACTTATCTGACGTGGTAGCAGCAAAGAGAGGGAAATGGAAAGGCGGACTAGGGTATTATACTGGACATAAGGGGGCATGGCCTGTGTGTGAGACACGTACTACCTTTTCTTTTCAATTCTGTTAATGTTCTTTGCTGCTATTGTGGACAGTAAAGAAAGGGATATGCAAATACGATCCTCCGTGTCATGTAATAAAATCCAAAGTTTAGTGAATAACCATGTCTGTATTTAATTACTGTCCATTGGTTTGATTGGAATCCTGATCATCATCAATAGGTGCTGTGGTGTGTGTTAAGAGGGATAGTGACTGCAGTGTCTATATGGGAGGATAGGGCTTTTTTGTGTGTTTGTTGTTGAGTGGGGCTGCATCGAGGTTATAATGTGTGTTTTAGGAAGAAAAATGGGGCCGCAGAGTGTTTGGGAATTGAGGGTTATGTACAGGGATATTGGGGTTGTAGTCAATGAATAGGGGCATCAGGACTGTAGTGGTGTATTTGTGCAGGGAATGAAGTGTGCATTTTGGGGTGATAGGGAATTTTGTGTGTGTGTTGGGGGAGACAGTGGCTAATATGTTTGCGTTGAGGTGGCGTGTTGGGAAAAAATGGGTATAGGTGTTGTAGTGGGGAGATAGTGGCTTTATTAAGCATGTTTGTGATACATGTTCGTTGTCTCATATTTATTGAAAAATTACTTACCAAAAAAAATAAATTTATGTGCATCTGTTGCCTGAAAGAGTTACCTACCTCCCCAACTATAAAAATATTGCCACCCCAAACTGTCCAAGGTGGAGTAACACTTCCAGCAGCAGAGGGTTTAAACTCTGTGTGTGCAAAGTTTCATTGGGTATTGCTGCACATACAGACTCCTTATGTCATCACCAATTCAAATCAAATCATTGAATTGGTCATGGTCCTTGGTGTAACCCTTTAAGTGATTACAATAGAATGAATATTAAGCTTTTAATGCATCTAGACAAGTTTGAGTTAAAACAAACAAAAAATAATTACATTTACTATATAGCTTGTGAAAAAAAAGACCAGGGATTCCAGTTGTTTAAGATGAATACATTTGCTCAGTAGTTTTTACAATTCAGATGCTGCATATAACAAAAAGAAGGAATTGTTCTGTGCCTCAAGCTTCACTTAGTATCCTGGATCCGGCATAGTCTAGTGTTTGTTCTACTTAGTGTTTGCTGCCAAAGTAAACAGCAAGAAACATGCGAGATTACAAAAGCTTTCACATGCTCATGCATAAACTAAAAATACAGAAATATACAAGATTATTATATACTATTAACAATTATGCTTTTTGAACCTAACACATTTATAGATAGCGTTGTATGTTTACATACTTGAAGAAAATACTGGCTGGATAGTCTAAGCAACAAGCACTTCATCTAAAGTAGATTTAGTGCATAGAGCCTGTCTTTCTTTCTTTCTGGTCAATGTTTCTGAGAATTGGCAATTTTATAGCATGACAGGAGGCTTCATATTTGCTTAAGTCTCTCTTTACAAGAACTCCACAGGAGCACATTAACATAGAGATAAAAACACCAGAGACAAAAAAAAATCATGAATCTATAAAAGGCTTCTCCCAACTATTTCCTCTTTCTTTGCTGCTCCGCAGACAGTACAGGCAGAGTACCACTGCCTCCTGTTATATATGGGTGGTTGTGGATATTTTACTGTATTTATATGTTTATTACTGTATTGATTTATTTGTTGAGGGTATTTTTGCATCTACCTACTTAGTGCTGTAGAGATTGATTTATTTAGCTATCTGTATTTTCGACACCTACCTTCTTAGTGCTCTAGTGATTGATTAATTTAGCTATACTGTATTTTCTGCATCTACCTTCTTAGTGCTGTAGGGATTGATTTATTTAGCTATACTGTATTTTCTACACCTACTTGCTTAGTGCTGTAGGGATTGATTTATTTAGCTATCTGTATTTTCTTCACCTACCTGCTTAGTGCTGTAGTGATTGCTTGATTGATTTATTTACTCTGTTCCTCACCTGTACATCTCTGAAGGTCCTGACTTGTCTGTGCCCCAGGACTTGGCCGGCTTTGTCCGTGCCTTACTGATTGGCCTGCTTTGTCTGTGCCCCATTGATCTGGCCCGTGCTGTCTGTGCCAGAATGTCTGCATGCCAAGCCTACTGTCACATACTCACGCTTGTGCATTGCATGCGCTGCCCAACTTGGCTCTGTCACTATATGGGGTGCTGCCCCTATCTCCCTGCCGGTGAATCTTGTCCTCTATACTCCTTGAGGTCGCTTTGCCTGGGACCGCTGCACAGGAGAACCCTTATCCGGGTTAACAGCGCAGACAATGACTACTATGGCAGTGACCGCCTCCGTGGAATTAGGCTTCAGCCAGGGTCCTCCCTTAAGCTTATCAGGAGCGTAACGCTAGAGGGCCCACCTTTAAAACGGCAGGCGACTTGAATGAGTCAGACTCTACTAGAGGAGAGCAGGCAAGGGCACATAAGCGCTACTGGAAGGGTGAAGGCCCTGAACCAGTGACTTGAAGGAGTCAGACTCTCCTTGAGGAGAGCAGGCAAGTGCGCATGAGCGCTACTGGAAGGGTGAATGCCCTGAACCAGGCTCCTGGAAAGATAGGACTCCGAGGAGCGGCTAACCCCTCTGCAATCAGCCAGACGGCCTTGCCTATATGGCGCGGGGGAGGCGATGACCACCGGATGCGGCTGTGACCGCCTTCTTAAAAAGGACTTGGAGGAGTCAGACTCTCCGAGTGGCGCATAAGCACTATGGGTAGGGGGAAGGCCCAGAACCAGACGCCCGGAAAGATTAAACTCCGGAGAAGTGTCTAGCCCTGATATGATCGACCTTGACGGCCAGATGACACTGCCTATGGCCGCCCTAGCTGAATGGCGGGCAGACTGGTTCCCCTCGGAGGGAGAGGACGATGGGGGTGTGGATTATGATGACGGCCCCTAGTGGCACCATGAGATGTAGAACAAAGTCCACTACAAGGGCCCCGACGTCCTTGGAAGAAGAGGTCGTCTCGTGGATCGCCTTAAACGAACCCCTGTTCAACCCTCGATCCATTGCTCACCTGGTTTCTTTGCCTGATCATCTAGCACCATCGGTGCGTTTATGGGCCCGTAGACCGCTGGCTTGAGAAGCCCGCAGGATAATTCGAGCGGTATTCCCAGCCGGGCTCCCGAACAAAGTAGCCGCAAACCCAGACTTAGACCCCGATGGGGCACTGCGGTTTTGCTGGTTAAGCACCTGTCTAATATTCAGGAGATCCTGAGAGCGGCCCACTGCAGTGCCTATACTATGAAGTCCGCACTGGCAAGCCGATTGTTCTCCGCTACACGAGTGAGTTGTGCTAGCAGAACATACAAGGAAGTAGAAGAGGTGTCCTATTTTACATGGAAATACTTGACGGAGGCTTATCTCAGCTCCAACCCGTACCTTTTATAGGGCATTGGACCCTTGACCCGGAATTTCACACTTGCCTCGACTTTCGGATGACATCCCAGACGGGGCCCCGAGTCTGGGGTGGCAGATGACCCTATCCTAAACGCAATTTGAACCGCTGGAGGTGCTTGGGATAAAGGGATCTGAGCCCCTCGGAGTCCCGGCACGAGTCTACGATTGAACGTATATTCATTAGTTGCTTTGAATTAGACGCGGCCCTCAAGAAACTTCTAGGGACCGCGGGGCCCAGTTCTGGTAAGGTGGCCTCTATTTTCTCCCTGGTGAGATAGGTATCTTGTGCATCAGTCATTTGGGTGACAATACAACCTGGTTGGCAGGTTGGGAGGAATTGAGGACATTCAGGAACTATCTGAACAGATCTCTCGTTTTCCACGCGTTGGGACCCGGACGCGACTCTTCATCGATATAGGACATCTTGCTGTACGGTCTACCTGGACGGGCTTGCCGGAACCCCTGCAAGGTACCTCCCAGACCGATAGGTCAGATGCTCCCTGCGTTTTCCCTGGTTAGAGTCCCTGGATTTCGTTTTTTTTCCACCAGGGAAATATCGACCTCCTCTACATCTCAAGGAATGGGGTCCTGGAGGGCGTATTGGACGCAAGGGAGTGCCTCCTTTGCTCTCCACTGCCCGAGTTTCTCGTACGTACGGAATAGTTTTCTCCTCCGTTTGTTTGGCCTCAGGACCTTTCTACACGTGCCTCGGTCTGCAGTTCCTGGACTCCCTGGACCCTTGCTCATTTGATCTCTGGGATTGTGAGACTTTGGTCTGCATGGCGACCCTGACGTAGTTGGGTCTGGTACGGATCTCCTAATTTTGCTACCGCAAATTTACAGGGTTCGGGTATTGTTTGGTCACTTTATTACCGGGGACTGCCATATCAATTAGATTAGGTAGCGCGTACAACTGTTGTCAGCGGGCCTCGCTCTGCTTAGAATTCCCTTTACGGTTCCTGAGGATGGGTATTAATCTCCCCAGGGGGTACACGGATTTTTGTCATGCTCCTATGGTGGTTTCTGTCCGGTTTTGTCCATTCACTGATTCTGGATTTATTTCAGTTAGTATACCTTGTTTTTTCTTTCAGATGTGTTCGGTGGTTCGGATCTTAGTTGTCCATCAGTCTTAGTCGGACCTGAGGGTCATATTATTACTTTTGTAGTGCTCCCACCTTTAGGCGGTGTTCGACGTCACCGTTTGTTTAAATGGTTCTTCCCTTTTTCTCGCCCTTCATGTACCGCTTGGTTGTGGTTGGCATTGGCGGGGCATATAGGTTTTTTTCGGTTCACTTCAGTCCGTAACACTGCGACTTCAGGTACCGACATGGTGGACGTTTTTCTCCAAGACATTGTGCACTTTCCTGCCGGTTACGAGGACCTATCTTCGCAGAGTTTAGGTTGGTACGGCGGATTGTGTTTCTTTGGGCTTTGCTGTCCGAGCGTTAAAACAGCAAATATGAAGCCTCCTGTCATGCTATAAAATTGTAGATTATACTAGCTTTAGTGTAACTATAATCTTAATTTTATTAATGACAGGAGGCGAATATTTCCCTCCCAGTTTCTCCCTCCCTTTGTTGTTTGTTGGTTTGACTGACTTGTTGTTTATTCACCTGGTCTCCTGGGCTAGGTTGGTTATCTGGGGGACTTGGGGTTTATCTGGGATATGGTATCGTCAGTATTTTATGATGGGGATTCAGGTTTTTTTCACTTTCTGGGATATTATACTGTCAGTATTTACGATGGGGATTCATGTTTTCTCAGTACATTTCATTCGCTAATCAGTGTTTTCAACTCTGTTTCTCTCGTTTCAGTTTAATGGTTTGGCTACAGTTCTTAGATCCGACTACTCTACAGGATAAAGGTCAAGGCTTCACCCACTGGTTCCACGGTTTCTAGTTCGCATGGCATTCATCATTATGTTAGGTTTGTTTCTCCTGTTATTGTATTTGTGGTGTATTGTTCATGTACTTTATTTGTCGCAGCATGAAAGAGTAAATAGTTAGTTGGGAGAAGCCTTTTATAGATTCATGATTTTTTGTCTCTGGTGTTTTTATCTCTATGTTAATGTGCTGCTGTGGAGTTCTAGTAAAGAGAGACTTAAGCAAATATGAAGCCTCCTGTCATGCTATAAAATTAAGATTATAGTTACACTAAAGCTAGTATAATCTACAATTTTTACATTTGGCCAGTTCCATGCCTCTAGGGACTGTCAGACTCATTAGAGGCTATTCCAAATAAAGACTTTCGAAATCGAAGGTCTTCACTTTCAGCATCATCACGTCCAGCATTATGACATGAAATGCTCCTAATGCTCTTCATTGCATTGTTCTCATCTGGTGATAACACAAAAAAAGCAATGCAGATGCACTGGTTAAGCAGGAGGCAGCTGTAGTGCCAGACTGGGAATAGAAAAAGTAGCCATGGAGAAACATTTTAGCATGTCTCACAACAGTCCTTCATGTATGACTGTCCAGATTTAGTTTCTGTCATTTGGGGACACCGTGGAACTATCCCTGGGCTTCACAGAAGAAATACCCATGCATGAAATCTCAGCAAAATCTATTGGCAAAGTTAATATTCCTTTTTATTTTGCCATAAGTGCAGATTTTAATAGAAATTGACACTTTTCTAAATTAACCTGGTTACACCCACATGACTTCCAAGCAGACAACAGGTCCTGTTACTTCCTGATTTGGTTAGCTCAGAGGAGCTAAACTCAACAGGCAGCAATTGCCCAGAGCACCTGCCTCATTGACCAGCACTGGAAAGTCTGTGATTGGACCGCTACAAAATGTCTGGGCATAGTTAGAAGGGGATGATTTGCAAAGGCTTCAGACATGAGAACAGCAGGTTTTGTAAGCTGTTTTAAGATATACCCCCAATGGAAAAAAAAAAAAAAAAACATAATTAAATGCATGCAGTGTTTCAATAGCGGTATAACCACTAAACATTGATTTTCCTTTATTGTATATTTGGGCAGTGGAGTGTCCCTTTTAAAGTACTCTGTTCATGTCATGGGTTACAATGACACTATGTAAACTCATTCACATTAAACTTGTAAAAAATTGTGTGCCATCCACAAACTGATGGGTTAGTCAAACATTTCGACAAAACCTTGAAAACTAGGTTACAAAAAGTAATTTGCCAGGATGGGAAAATCTGATTTACTTATTTTTTACCATATTTGATGTTTGCATCTATAAAAGTACCCCAAGTGTCTACTGAATTTTATTAATGACAGGAGGCTTCATATTTGCTTAAGTCTCTCTTTACTAGAACTCCACAGCAGCACATTAACATAGATAAAAACACCAGAGACAAAAAATCAGGAATCCATAAAAGGCTCCTCCCAACCAACTATTTCCTCTTTCACGCTGCGACAAAATAAGGTTCCATTAATAAAATAACGGAAGAAACCTTTATCCTGCAGGATAGTCGGATCTAAAAACTGTAGTGGAACCATTAAACTGAAACGAGATAAACCGAATCGGAAACAGCGATTAGTGGATGAAATGTACTGAGAAAAACATGAATCCCCATCATCAAATACTGACAGTACGATATCCCAGATAAACACCCAACTCCCTTAGGAACTTAACCAACTAACAACCCTAGCCCAGGAGACCAGGCAAATAAACAGTAGATCAGTCAAAACAAACAAACAAAAACAAGGGGAGGGAGAAACTGGAAGGGACATTTTCGCCTCCTGTCATTAATAAAATTAAGATTATAGTTACACTAAAGCTAGTATAATCTACAATTTTACAACATGACAGGAGGCTTCATATTTGCTGTTTTAACGCTCTGACAGCAAAGCAAAAGAAGCATGATATGAAGGTCTAAAATAGAATTGGCAAAACGTATCCTCACGGGACCAATCCGCCGAACGCATAATGTCCTGAAGGGAAGCGCCCGCCATGAAAGCGCCAGAAGATGCAGCGCCTCTAATTGAATGCGTTTCGAAGGTCGAATTAACCCCTACCAACGTCAATACCCACCTTATCCACAGAGCCAGGGTAGGAGACGAGACCGGTTTGTGGGGTCTGACATACGAAATCAACAACTGGCCGGAATGAGAAGACCGAAGCGGAGCGGTAATCGCCACATAACGAGTCAGAGCCTTCGCTACACAGAGTTTTGGCAACTCACAGAAATAAGGGTAAAAACCAGCCGTTGAATCCGACTTGGTCCGTCTAACAACCTTGAAGGTGACTCCCTCTGGAGAAAGGGAAAAAGCATAGACATCGAAGGTCCGGACATCAGAAACACGTCTGAACGAGACAAGACACAGTAAGAGGGCAAATTTGGGCGAAAGCTGATGAAGGGAAAGGTCCTGATTATCAGGCCAATCCCGTAGGAACGATAAAACCACGCGGGGCACCGGGGGTCGTGCCAGCCTCATCCCACGAAGAAGTCTGCAGACTAGTGGGTCCTAGCCGATGGGAAGACCTCCAAGCGGGACATGATATTGACGACCTTGCTACATTAACTGAACATGATCGTCCCAGGTCGAAGAGGTGAGACAATATTCAGCACACTAGTTACAGGGCCTGTAAAGGGATCGGTATCCCGTTCCAGGCACCAACGACACCAGGAACCCCATGCTGAGAGATAGCATCTTCTCGTCCCGGGGCCCAGGAATCCAAGAGGAGGTCTTTAGCTGATTGCGATAACGCCTCAACATTCCAGGTACCCCTGAAAGAGTCCAGGCCACCAAGCATAGGTGGCCGTCCTTCACTAGGGGGTGCAGGTTACCCCGAGAGGAGCAACTGAGGGGACGGCAAGAGTAGAGGATCCCGATGGGAGAGGTCCAAGAGCTCCAGAAACCAGGCTTGACTCTGCCATGGAGGAGTCAGCAACACCAAAGACACACGCTGACGCCGAACTTGCAGCAATACCATGGGAATCATAGCAAACGGAGGAAAAGCACATGCTCCCTGCGAAGGCCACACTTGGAGAAAGGCGTCTACAGCAGAGCACGCTGGGTCCGGGAGCCAGCTGAAGTAAGTCTGTATCTGATAGTTCGTCCTGGAGGTGAATAGATCCACCGTGAACGGGCCCCTCTGATTCGTGAGTTTGAGGAAGATGGCCCAAAGGAGTTTCCAATCGCTGGTGTCCCTCCAATGTCTGGAGAACCAATCCGCCATCAGGTTCGACTCCCCCTGAAGATATTCCGCTTGTAGAGTGATGTTGCGTTGGAAGCAGAAGCTGTAGATTTCCTTCGTCACCTCTGACAGTGTTCGAGACCGAGCACCCCCCAGGCGGTTGCTGTACTGTACCGCCGAGACATTGTCAATCTGGAGGAGGATGCAGCAGTCCGAAAGGTGGTTCACAAACGAACCCGCAATCAGTTCCAAGCAGTTGATGCGGAATTCCGATTCCCTTTCGGACCACGGACCCCCCGTTGACCTGGTCGCGCAGGTGGCACCCCAGCCCCAAAGGCTCGCATCCGATTCCAGCACGAAATCCGGTGTCAGACCGAATATCGCTTTGCCGTTCCAGGCTGACATGTGCAGGAGCCACCAGCATAGTTCGGTCTTCACATTCGGGGACAGAGGGATCATCTGGTCACAGGAGGGTCTCTTGCGTAAAAAATGAGCCTTCAGTCGTTGCATGGCCCTGTAGTGATGCGGACCTGGGTATATTGCCTGTATCTAGGCCGAGAGGAGACCCACCACGCGAGCATTCGTAGAGGGATTCGGTCTTGCCGCAGGATCTTCCTTATCTCCTTCTGAATGGTCACTATCTTGGCCAGAGGTAGACGGAGAACACAGTCCTTCGCATCCACTTCGAAACCCAAGAACTCTGAGAGATAATATACACAGAAAAAAGGAAGTACAAAAGTCTCTGAAAATGCAATGTGGACCTTGGATAGGTATTCTTTGGTTCTTGCTTTGGGTCGTTAATATGAAATACAAAAGCAGAAACAGGAAGGGACCAATAGTGCAAAACCGTTAGGAAATGGTGTCACGGACAACATAGAAATAGGAAATGGTGTCACGGACAATTGGCACTTCTCTAACGGTTTTCCAGCTTTCCAGGGGATATCCAGTTGTTTATGCTGCGCCAAACGGAGGCTGCGCTCCACCCCTTTCTTGGGGTCCCGACCCGTACGGGTCATGTATGTGGCCACCAAGGGGTCAAATTCTGGTGTCGTGGCCACCTTGTCCGGCAGGACGGGTCTGGGGCATTCCGCCCGCAGTTTCTTGCTGACCTCCCCTTCAAGAGGTTTGCTGACCCAGTAGTGCACGAATTGTGCCAAGTGGTCAGGCAGTGACCATTCAGAGTACCTGTGGTGCTGGATGGACCGAGGGTCGAAGAGCGGTTCGCCTGTAGCATCCAGGAAGGTGTCATCCCCCATCACAGCAGTGGAGGCCTCTGTCACTGGTGCGTCTTCATCCTCCCAGCGCCACTTGGGCTCATCCCCACAGTCCTCGTCCCAAGCGTCTTTCTCGTCTGAGGGGGACTGGTCTGCTTGCCACTCATTCAGCACGACCATAGTTGGGGGGTAGGGAGACCTCTTCCCCTGCGCCTGATAAACGGCGGCGCCTGGCCGGAGAGGTCAACAACCTCGAACCTTGACGCTTCGCCGGGGCCTTACCCTTCCGGGAGCGTGGTTCAGGGCCTTCACCCTTCTAATAGCACGTTTGCGCACTTGCCTGTTCTTGCTCCTGAGAGTCAGACTCCGCAGAGTCGTCTGCCAAACGGGGGGTTCCTCTAGTTTCGGTTGTGGTTGAGGGAGGAACGTAGCCAGGGCCTTCTCCACCGAGGCGGCAACTGCCGCATTATTCATGGTCTGCTCCTATGTAGAGGCTTCCATAGTTCAGGAGATGAGGCAACGTAATCCCTAAGGAGATAGAGGACAGGCATCACCAGCAGGCAATAGGGGAAGCACCCCTAGTATTGGCAGAGGCAAGTAGTAAGTGCATGCAGGGCCAAAACGCCAGGGGTCCGGGATACGGAACCGCCAGGGCAGGAGCATGCGTAATATGGCACAGACAGCGCAGGCCAATCATAGGGGCACAGACAAAGCAGGCCCAATCATAGGGGCACAGACAAAGCAGGCCCAATCATAGGGGCACAGACAAAGCAGGCCCAATCATAGGGGCACAGACAAAGCAGGCCCAATCATAGGGGCACAGACAAAGCAGGCCCAATCATAGGGGCACAGACAAAGCAGGCCCAATCATAGGGGCACAGACAAAGCAGGCCAATCATAGGGGCACAGACAAAGCAGGCCAATATATGGGCACAGGCAGCGCAGGCCAAGTAGTAGATGCAGCCAGCAGGGTAAAGCAGTAAACAGTCACATGCATCTTGACTTAGAGGGCATGCAGGACTGAGAGCAATAGGTCCACAGACCAGTCTTAGGTCAGCGACAGGGAAAGTGTACATATGCAGGATCCCATGTAGGTGACATGTAACTGTGGTACACCTTTATAGAGCACAGAAACAACCCCACTCCCTGTAAATAAATATAATATGTGTGTATAGCAGAAGGTATATGATGGAATGTGCATAACTTGCAGGGAGAAAACTGTAACCAAAATTGTATAACTAGGCACTGTGCCTTTAAGGTCAGGATGGCGCCCGCGGCAAACCCGGCATAAAGCCCCCGGCCCGGCCACGCTCCCATGTTGCCAGCAAAAAACTTTCTGCTCCCTACCCACGCTGCTCAGACGGTAGAAGGTATAACGCGAGCGGAGGCGTAGGGAGGGACAGGAGACCAGCAGAGGGTTCCCGCTCGGCGGATGAAGCATACGTGGGACCGCCGGAGTCTTACTCAGCGGTCCCAACGGCCGGCACGGGAGGCGGTCAGACGACTGCTTCTCGGCGACCGTCCACAAACTAAGCAAAAAATACAACGAGCAAACCCAGTAGGGGGGGGGAGAGAAGGGTAGCCAGAGCACCCCCAGGTGAGAAACCCCAGTAGGACAGCCAAGGAACATGCACAAGCCACAGAGAATAAACAGTGATTATAAAACTATAACAGCCTAAGAACCATGCACAAGTAACAGTTAATAAAACAGTAATTATTAAATATAACAGCCTAAGAAAAACATGCACAAGCAACAGTTAATAAAACCGTAACTATAACTGTAATTATAGCAGATAATTAAACTGTAATATATATGTAGAAGCTACAGTAAAACACAAATAAATGAGGTAAATAAACCACAGCCACCCATATATAACATTAGACAGTGGTACTCTGACCTGTACTGACTGCGGAGCAGCAAAGAAAGAGGGAATAGTTGGTTGGGAGGAGCCTTTTATGGATTCCTTACTTTTTTGTGATTGGTGCTGCTGTGGAGTTCTAGTAAAGAGAGACTTAAGGAAATATGAAGCCTCCTGTCATGTTATAAAATTTAAATTTGTTGAAGCACTGGAAAAAAAGAAACAGCCTATATGACGGTTAGGCAACCATAAGCACTCCGAATACTGTGGATTAAATTCCCTGATTCTTTGCCAGCATTATTGCTGTAAGAGCATTATGGGATATGTAGTCCATAAGATCTGGAGTGCCAAATGTTGCATAGCTCTGGCCTAAACTATTGCATAAAAATAGGATCCTGTTAATACTTAAGAAACTTACCCCGTTCATCAGAAAATATGTGAAAGAGTTCCTCAGACTTAATAAAGTGTCTTCCACAGTCTTGAGGAAAACTAATGTCACATGACACTGTAACAAAACCAGGGAAAAGGCTACCCTTGCTTAATGCAGAATACCTGAAGTTCATAGGAAAGCTATTAGAACAGACGTTAATAAAATGCTAGAGCATTGTGCTGATGGCATAACTAGATTCTGTTATAATTATCGGAAATCTTTCTCAAGCTCCATACTTAGATGATGTTTTAATAGAAAATTTAATTTGGGAATCTCACTTTTGAAAAACTACAATCTGTCTTTAATTCTAAACAGAATTCTATACAGAATGCTGGTTTAAAAGTTAACTGTGTGTGTGTATTATTGGCCTAGTAGAGGATAAATGTTTGGGATATTCTATTTGTTAGAGACTGGCTAAACCCCAGCCTGTTAAATGTAAAGCCCTAGCCACAAAGCATTATTCCTGGCACTATAGCTCCCTCTGCCTCCTACTGCTCGTTTTTATTTAAAAACCCTTTTTTCACTTACCTGATCCCACCGCCGATGTCCCTCGGCGATGGGTCGATGCTCAGCTCCCTGTAATGAGCGGGTGCTAATGCGCGGCAAATGCTTTCCTACGGGGATAATCTGACACTGGAGGTCCTCATGCAGAGCGTGAGAATGTCCAGCATCAGATTCCCGAACCAAAGGTCCATTTTGATTTGAGAAGCCCTCTAGTGGTTGTCTGGTAGATAGCCACTGTGGGCAGACTTGAGCTACAATGTAAACATTACAGTTTCTCTGGACCTGCAATGTTTGACCCCTTAAGACCGCAGGGCGTTCTATGCGGTCCCTATTTTGGTTGCTCTAAACGCCGCAGGGCGGCATAGAACTTGTGTACTTACCCGGAGCCCAGGGAGTCCCCCTCCTTCCTCCTCGGCCCCTCTGGGCCATGTGATCGCGAGGACCTCGCGATCACATGGACGGCATAGCCATCCAAGGCATTGCCAGCAGGGGGAGTGCCTGTAATGACAGGTACTCCCCCTGCTGCCTGAAAATGAAATAAAATAAAGTTAAAACCGTGTAAAAATAAATAAATATATATATATATATATATATATATATATATATATATATATATATATATATATACTTAGATCATATATATATGATCTAAGTATATATACACACACACACACACACACACACACTCATACATAGTCTAAGTGTACTTTAATATAAATATATATATATATATATATCAAAATACACGTGCAATGATATTGATTATATATGTGTATATATATATATATATATATATATATAAAATTTTCATTATATAAATTTATATTTAATAAAAAATAAATATGTAAATACGTTAATAAATTAAATATATATATACATGTGTAATTTCGTTCTAACTGTATTTTAAAATTAATATATATTGATATCAATACATGTAGAACAAAATAATATATCTCTATATACATAAGTATATATATATATATATATATATATATATATATACATACACACACACACACACACATAATCCCTTGTGTCTCGCACTCAAATGTTCCCAGTCTTGTCCATGCCTCGGTGCAACCTCCGGCTAATCATATAAAATTACCTTGGCAGAGAGCACTCGTAGGACTTGTCGTGGTAAAAAATATGCTTTTATTCAGCAATCAAAAATCACAGTATATCAGTGTTGACGTTTCAGTCCATCCGGACTTTTATCAAGACTTGATAAAATTCCGGATGGACTGAAACGTCGACACTGATATACTGTGATTTTTGATTGCTGAATAAAAGCATATTTTTTACCACGACAAGTCCTACGAGTGCTCTCTACCAAGGTGTGTGTGTGTGTGTGTATATATATATATATATATATATATATATATATATTTGTGTAAGGGGCAAAGTACTTGTGTAAGAAGTGAGACTTCAGTAAGAACGGGAATAGTATAAAAGAGCAAGTCGGTTGTGGTGTGCCGATACCGACGATACGGTAGGCCTGTAAATAAAGAGGGCCCACCAAGTAGTATGAGAGTAAAGAAAAAGGAAAGAAAAGAAAGAAAAAGGTGTTGAAATGAGGAGTGGGTGGGAGGGGCATTCAGACGCTGACCTTGATCGGTAAGGAGTCAGGTAAGAGGTGTAGCTTATATAGGGGGTTAAGTTGAAAAATGCAAAGTTATGCACTTCGGCGTAAAGAATACACAAGCAACGTATACCCTTAATGGAAGCGAATTAGGGATAACAACACACGAAAAGGACTTGGGAATTGTTATAGACAACAAACTATGCAACAATGTGCAATGTCAATCAGCAGTGGCCAAGGCCAGTAAGGTATTGTCATGCATGAAAAAGGGCATTCATTCTCGGGACGAGAATATCATTTTGCCTCTCTATAAATCACTGGTAAGACCACATATTGAATATGCTGTGCAATTTTGGGCACCTGTTCTAAAGAAGGATATCATGGCACTAGAAAAAGTGCAGAGGCGGGCTACAAAATTAATAAAAGGAATGGAACATATCAGCTATGAAGAAAGGTTAACAAATTTAAACCTATTTAGTTTAGAAAAACGTCGCCTGAGAGGGGATATGATAACATTATACAAATATATTCGGGGCCAATACAAACCATTGTGTGGAAATCTATTCACAAACCGGACTTTACATAGGACACGAGGCCATGCGTTTAGACTGGAAGAAAGAAGATTTCGTCTAAGGCAAAGGAAAGGTTTTTTTACTGTAAGAACAATCAGGATGTGGAATTCTCTGCCTGAAGAAGTGGTTTTATCAGAGTCCATACAGATGTTCAAACAGCTACTAGATGCATACTTGCAAAGACAGAATATTCAAGGATATAATCTTTCAATGTAGGGTAATAACTGCTTGATTCAAGGATAAATCTGACTGCCATTCTGGGGTCAAGAAGGAATTTTTTGTCCTAGCTTGTTGCAAAATTGTGCTTCAAACTGGGTTTTTTTCTTTTCTTTTGGATCAACAGCAAAAAACAGGTGTGAGGAAGGCTGAACTTGATGGACGCAAGTCTCTTTTCAGCTATCTAACTATGTAACTATGTAACTATGTAACTTAAGCCCCTCCCACAAATACAGGCCAAACGGCCTTAATACTTGTGTAAGGGGCAAAGTACTTGTATAAGAAGTGAGACTTCAGTAAGAACGGGAATAGTATAAAAGAGCAAGTCGGTTGTGGTGTGCCGATACCGACGATACGGTAGGCCTGTAAATAAAGAGGGCAAAAAGTGAATAACAAAATATTTATTACAGTCAACAATATATACAATTTATCCAGATATGGCTTTAAAAGCATTTCTTAATTCTTGTGTTGGCTTGGGTATATATGTAGTATAGGCGGATGATTTCCAACGTCCCAATGCCTTGATGACGTGTACTGGTACGTTAGCGCGGGATGCGGTGGAGGCTGCTCCTATACGAAACGAGTGACCAGAGTAGTGGTAAGGTTTGAGACCCAGCATTGTTAGCAGGGATCGTATATATCTCATGAATGCCGTGGTGGTGAGTACTGTGTGTTGTAGTTGGAATAACGGTTGTGATGGTAGTGCTGTGGTGTTAAGAAGATAGGAGTCTAAGGCTGCTACTGGGCACCATTTGTTTAGGATAGGGTAATATGTGATTTCTACTGGGTGCGCATGTTGGCTTGTCTTTGATTGGGGTAAAGAGAGTATGTAGTGGTCGCCATGTTTTATAAGGTGTTTGTGTAGCAGGCACCTATCCTTTTGGTTAGTTGTGACGGTGGTGAACTCCCTTGGCCTGAGGAACCCGTAGAAGGCTGTATACATGGCTGTTTTTATGACTGTGTTTGCGGTAGCGTGAAAAGGTCTGGAATCTAATAGGTCGGATAATGACTGGAAAAGTTTATTGTCTATGGGTAAGCGTTGTGGTGGTCGTGGAGGTACGGATTTTTGGATACCTCTGAGTATAATTTTTACCTGGTATGATGACATGAAGCTATGTGTGTTAGGTTTTATGGTTAGCATGTGGTGTTGTATGCCGGTAAGATATAGTTTAATTGTGTTATATGATAAGTGTAATTTGAGGTGGCAAAAGGAAGCGAAAGCTATGACGGATGTCATGACGAATGGTTGTGATATGTTGTGATCTGCAAGAAATCTATTATATAGTGTGAAGGCTCTGTTGTATGTCGCTTGAGTGTTGTGTGATAGTGCTAATGTGGCTAGATCCCTGCTATGTTCCATTATAATGTCTAGTCCATGATTAGTTGTGAGAACGGGGGTGCTACTGTGGCTGCTTGAGCTGCTGACGGGTGTGCTTGACGAAAGTCCTGAAATTTAAAACGAGACAGGCTGTCAGCTGCTACATTACTAATACCTGGCACATGAAAGCAAACCAAGTAGAAGTTGTGACATGCTGCCAACCACGTGAGTCTTCTAAGAAACCTCATGATTGTAAGGGATGATGAACGGCCTTTGTTTATTATGTGACATGTGGCTTGGTTATCTGAGTGGCAGCGAACAGACAAGCCTGACCATTGATGTCCCCATGCCACCGCAGCTGCCACGATAGGGTAGATCTCAAAGAGGGCTGAGGTTGTGAAAAACCCTTCAACGTCACGGACTTCTTCTGGCCATGCGCCCCAAAGCCATTTGGTACCGAAGATGGCTGAAAAACCCTTGTTGGATGCTGCGTCTGACCATACGGTTGGTGACGTCTCTGATAGTGCGGGGAGGAACAGACTTTTACCGTTCCAGCTGGTCAAGAACCTCCTCCACATTTGTAGGTCTGCTGTGGCTTGTAGGTCCATGGACAGTCTGTGGTTCTCGTGTTGAAAGTGGGGAAAAAGACAAAGTAGTCTGGATATGAAGGCCCTTCCTTGAGGCATGATGCGCATGGCGTAGTTTAATGAACCTATAAGGGACTGGAGTTCCTTGCGGTTGCATGTACCCAGAAAAATGTAGTGGTTTATGCTATTGATAATGTTGTCGATTTTGTCGTGTGGTAAGCTTGCTTGCATGGATGCCGAGTCCAGTTGTATACCCAGAAATGTTATGATGGTGTCAGGACCTTCGGTTTTCTTGAGGGATACCGGGACACCCAAGTGGTTAAATAGATTAAGGGCTTCTTTGAGGCTGCTGGGCGGAAGTGAGTTCCCTTCTATCATCAGGAAATTGTCGAGGTAATGGATGACCATGGGGCATCTTGAAATGTTCAGTAGTAACCAGCAAAGTGTTTCAGCGAAAGTGTCAAAAATCTTTGGGCTGCTTTTTGACCCAAAGGTTAAGCGGGAGAAGAAATAGTATTTGTCTGCCCATTTAATACCATGTAGGTGCCAGAGTGTAGGGTGGATTGGTAGCAGTTTGAAGGCATTCGTAATGTCTGTTTTACTTAACCAAGCTCCAACCCCAGTTTGTGTGATGGCTGTAATGGCGTGATCAATGGTGGCGTATTGAAGGGAAAATTCCTCGGAGGGAATGAGGGAGTTGAGACTTGGGGTAGGGGAGGTATGAGGGGCTGAAAGATCAATAATGAGTCTTTGCTTGAGGGAAGTTTTACCCGTGACAATCCCGATGGGGTTTGTACGCCATGATGTAAATGGTGGGGTTATGAATGGACCGAACACGAACCCTTCTGCCAATTCTTGGGCTATTAGGGTATCTACTGCTGTTGGGTTCTGGTTTGCCGACTGTAAATTGGGGCATTCTAGTTGGCCAGTGGGCATGTGTATGATGCCTGTGTGGAACCCTTCGTTGAATCCTGTAACAAGAAAATCTACCAGGTGTCTGGATGGGTGGTTGGCTAGTAGTGCTGCTAGAACATTAATGTTAACAGACGTTAGGTATGGTTTAGGATACATTTTATTAGGGCACATGGATTTGGCATGTGCCCTGAAACATTGAGAACAAATGTGTAGCAATCTACATGCACTGAAACTACATGTGCCACCATTAAAGTTATTGCAAATTTGTGATTTGCCGAAGAAAATGATAGGACGGCCCAGCTTGTCTCTGGCGTTCCTTCCTGTTTTTCCGGCGTAGCCAGTGTTGGGAGCTTGGCTGTGGTCGTCTGCAGTGCTGGAACAAAAATTTGTGGTGTGTGTAGTAGAAGAACATGATACACAAGCCGGTGTCTTGAGCCCTGCAAAGTGTCTGCAGAAGATTTGTGTCTAGCCTGCTCCAATTGATACGGGTACCATACTGGGAAAACGCGCCAGCCACTTTGGTGGAAAATGACCTGTGATAATCGTAAAAGGCCGACCCGCCATATTTGTTACCAAGGTCCACCAGCTTGTGCATGTAACGGTCGAATTCCTCTCTTCTAGTAGGGTACACTTCACACATAACATCTCTGAAAATACCAAATGCTAATACGAATTCCGGGATGGTCAGTTTACGGTTCAACCTGGAGTCTTTAGATCTGACCACCACCGATACCTCATCATACATGTAGGTTTTGTTTTCTACCACATCCTGGGAGGCAATTAGTAAGGATGCTAAGTTGACATCTTTGCCCTCCAGGATGTCTTTCTTGATGTGGGCTGGGATAGTGTGTGCGGGATCAACGTCATGGGTATCTGAAGAGTTACCGTTTCCCGTGGCCACTGGTACGACTGGTGTCGTTTGAGCGGTGTCGGGAAGGCCTGCCTTGGTAAGGGCTGTGGTCACTGCCTCGAGGTTAGCCAGTCTGTCGTTGACCTTGCCCATGGAGCTCATGAGTGAGGTCAGCATAGCCTGGATGTCTCCCGATCTGGTGGTGCTGGGGCCTTCCCCTGCTTCCATGTTGTTTGTTGTCGTGCTAAGGAGTCGAAATAATTCCGCTTTCCTTGCCGTAGCAGGGTAGGGAATTTGCCGTCTCCTTAACTCGGTGGTAATGCGTGGTATTGTCCAGGATCTGATTGACGCTGGACTGGTCATATCTCCCCTGTGAGAAGGTGTCTCGCCCCTAGCTGGGGAACTAGGGAGCGATAGCTCTTCACCACTGGCATGAGACATGTTTAACTAAAATAAAAAGTGAAATTATTATTTGAACCGGGTGTTTTAGTACTGGCTTGCTAGCTATGCCGTAAGGCGAAACGATTATTCCTAAGTTGGTGGCTGGTGAGGCCCTGCTAGTGCCAAGTGGCTTGAGAGGCTCTATCTATGCGTTGGCGCGATGGAGTTTTTTATGTGGCCACTGATCGTGGTGGCCGATTGATGGCCTCTCGGTGAATTTATTCAGAAAAAGGGGGGAAGGGAGTGACTGGTGAGGCCCTCTCTATGAAACATGCGAGGCGACTAGCTCACGTGTGGCTCGAGGGGTGTATGCCTCCGAGTATGAGGCGGGGTGTTGGCCTCGCGGGACCGCTAATCCGAAGCATAATGCCAAGAGGGAGATATAACGTTATGGCCCCTATGATCCTAACTGCCAGTACTTATCTATTTATGGGGGGTATGGATATTCTGTGAGCAGGTGTACGTACCTGGTGATCTAATTAAAGATTTCTAGGCAATCCGTTTAGGTGTCAGTAGATACCTGTAACTAAATAGATGGAGACCATATGGAAATAAATACAAAGCATAAACCATATTTATATTAATGTTTATCTATTTGCCCCAGGGAGATCTGTGGGGATGGTGTTTGTAGGGTGCCTGAGAGTTCCACTATTGTTATGGGAGTGGGGTATGACTTAATGATTTTAGTTATATATATATGCCTCATTTTATCTGTAATGTAAGGGGTTTCCATGGCCTATAATATGCTGATGTTTGTATGCCGTATATACAGGAACTGATATGATTATATTATATTAGAACCCACTGAAAATCCTATTCCGTTGAACCCAATCATCAAAGTGTATTAATGGTATGATGAACAATCGTGCCATATGGCCCATATGTGGTATATGAGAGATGTTCCTGATGTATGTAAAATCGTCTTTGTGTCAATATATGTATATGAAAATTTGAGTAATTGTATGATCTTTATGTGACTTGTATGTGGCACGCTGCTGTAATGTAAAATAACCTGTAGGTGGCGCTGTGGTTATGTGCAGAATGTATATGTGAAGTAATTCTTATGGAAGCAGAGGTAGTGCATACTTGGGATAAGACCCTTGTACCTATGTGCGTGGTAAATGTGAAAATGTGGTATGGATACCTTTATAGATAGGTTTAAGTATGGGAATTATTTAACATCACGTGGCCGGCGAGTTTGGCGTAAAGCCCCCCGTGTTATGGTAATTGGTGCCGTAATTGCGTGTTCCGGCGTAAGATTTTAACTGTAAATGCAAGGAGGTGTGTGATTGGCGGTTTCTTGTGGGCGCATTATGGGGAATGTAGTTCCGGCGTGAAAGTGATTTATGCCGTAGTGACCGAGTGCTAGGCGGCCTGGTATACTATCTAAACAGGTATGTTTGGAAAATATTTATGTGCCGTGAGTTTTAGGTATTACACAGATATATGTTAAATCGGTCAGTGACAAGAAGAATTCTATCGGTGAGGATACTACTGTCGGCCCATGTCTGTTGTAAAACAGACTTGCATATGTGGGATAACAGTAAAAAAGGACATGTTGCTGTGGTGTTTGATACTGCCCCGTCGGGCAACATGAGTTTGCAAGGACGAGGGTAGCGGCCGTGGTGTCAGGTGTAGTTTAACCGATATGTGGCAACAATTACTGGGTACACCAGTGTATGCTGTGAGCCCGAGAAAAGGAACCGATATGTGTAAGGAACAGGTACGTCTGCGGTAGTTTATTTGTAACCAGTGTTATCCCCGTGAGCCCGAAACAAACGGGGTGTGAAGGACGCATATATATTTAACAGTTTGTATGCCCGGACCGGGGAAGGGGTTTTTAAAATATTCCCGCCGTAAAGTGTGGACCTGGCCCGTTACCGACGCCGTGGGACTGTAGCCTGGCGGAACGGGTAGGTCAACTTACGGAATGCTCGTGCTTAGGATGTAATCCGCGGCGATGAACAGAAGAATTTGAAGCTGGTCGGACGGAAACCTGCTGCTGGTTCCAGGACACAGTTTCGGCGTGGAAAACCTCGTGAGAAGATAGAGGTATCCCAAAATGGCGACTGGATGAACCGGAAGTGCATTCAGACGCTGACCTTGATCGGTAAGGAGTCAGGTAAGAGGTGTAGCTTATATAGGGGGTTAAGTTAACTTAAGCCCCTCCCACAAATACAGGCCAAACGGCCTTAATACATATATATATATATATATATATATATATATACACACACACACACACACATACATATTAATATATATATAAAATAATTCTATGTATATATTTATGTAATAATTTTACGTAATTAGGTCATTTTATTAATTTCAATTTGCATGACCTGCCTCACAACCCAGGCTGAAAGTTCAGGGAATTTAATTTTCTAGCACTAGTTATTTAACCCTGTAACTTTCCAAGACACCATAAAACCTGTATATGGGGGGTACTGTTTTACTCGGAAGACTTCGTTGAACACAAATATTAGTGTTTCAAAAAAGTAAAATGTATTACAACGACGATATCGTCGGTGACTGACATTTTTTGCATTTTTCACACACAAATGGCACTTACACGGACGATATAATTGTTGTGATACGTTTTACTGTTTTGAAACACTATAATTTGTGTTCAGCAAACTCTCCCGAGTATAACAGTACCCCTCATGTACAGGTTTTATGGTGTTTTCAAAAGTTACAGAGTCAAATATAAGGCTTGCGTTTCAGTTTTTTCACATTAAAATTTGCCAGGTTGGTTATGTTGCCTTTGATACCGTACGGTAGCCCAGGAATGAAAATTACCCCCATGATGGCATACCATTTGCAATAGAAGACAACCCAGGGTATTGCAAATAGGGTATGTTCAGTCTTTTTTAATAGCCACTTAGTCACACACACTGGCCAAAATTGACGTTCAAATTAGTTTTTTGCATTTTCAATTATTAGCACTAACTTTGGCCAGTGTTTGTGGCCAAGTGGCTACTAAAAAAGACTGGACTTACCCCATTTGCAATACCTTGGGTTGTCTACTTTTGCAAATGGTATGCCATCATGGGGGTAATTCCTTATTTACAATGAAAAATGTAACACGCTATATTTGACCATGTAACTTCCCAAAACACTATAAAACCTGTACATATGGGGTATTGTTTTACATGTGAGACATTGCTGAATACAACTATGTGTATTTTACTGCAGCAAAAGCAAACTTTATTTTGACATTCTCAGTTAAAATGTCACGTAGAACTAAGAAAATAAAATTAAAAATAACTTATTTTTTCCCTTTTTTTTATATTTTATTCATATTAAATTATGTTCCATACCTAAATATTTGATGTTAAATGAAAGCCCTGTTTCCCCTGAATAAAATGATATATAATAAGTGTGGGTGCGTTTAATATGAAAGAGGTGAATTACGGTTGGACAGACATATAGCGCAAATGCCAGGTTTTGTTTTGATCACAACTTGTACATTTGGCTGCGGTCTTAAGGGGTTAACATTGCAGCAGTAAGTTCAAAAGAGATACTGCTCCCAGCCCACTTCAATTAGCTGAAGTGGTCTGGGTGCCTACAGTGTCTCTTTAAGCAAGAAGCAAGTAAGATTAATTGTCTGCCCTTTCTGTTCTGACAAAGGTTCATGTCATAGCAAAATCTTCTCCAGAAGCTGAACATTCATTCAGGATGTGTAAAGAGACAACACGTAGTTATAACTTTAGATTTTTCCATGTTGTTTATGTTACATACAGGTGCTTCAGATGTAGGATTTAAGGAAGGCATTTCTAAAAAAAAAAAAAAAAAAGAGAGGAGGAAAAGCAAGAAAAGGATTACCGTATATACTCGAGTATAAGCCGACCCGAATATAAGCCGAGGCCCCTAATTTTATCCAAAAAAACTGGGAAAACTTATTGACTCGAGTATAAGACTAGGGTGGGAAATGCAGCAGCTACTGGTAAATTTCTAAATAAAATTAGATCCTAAAAAAAATATATTAATTGAATATTTATTTACAGTGTGTGTATAATGAATGCAGCGTGTGCGTATGAGTGCAGCGTGTGTGTATGAGTGCAGCGTGTGTGTATGAGTGCAGTGTGTGTATGAGTGCAGTGTGTGTATGAGTGCAGTGTGTATGAGTGCAGTGTGTATGAGTGCAGTGTGTATGAGTGCAGTGTGTGTGTATGAGTGCAGTGTGTGTGTGTATGAGTGCAGTGTGTGTGTGTATGAGTGCAGTGTGTGTGTGCATGAGTGCAGTGTGTGTGTGCATGAATGCAGTGTGTGTGTGCATGAATGCAGTGTGTGTGTGCATGAATGCAGTGTGTGAATGCAGTGTGTGCAGGGCCGGTGCAAGGATATTTGCCGCCGTAGGCAAAAAAATTTTTGCCGCCCCCTCCCCCCCCCATATGTCCTGACTTCCCCTCCTCCCTCAGTGGTCCTTACCTCCCCACCCCCGTGTTCCTTCACCCCCCCCCCCAGTGGTCCTGTCTCACCCCTCCCCTAGTGGTCCTTACCCTCCCCTCCCCTAGTGGTCCTTACTTCCCTGGTTCTTATCCCACCCCCTCCCTCTCATAGTGGTCCTTATCCCCCTTCTCCCTCCCATAGTGTTCCTTATCCCCCCCATCCCTCCCATAGTGGTCCATATACCCCCCCCTCCCATAGTGGTCCTTATACCCCCCTCCCTCCCATAGTGGTCCTTATCCCACCCCCTCCCATAGTGGTCCTTATCCCCCCCTCCCTCCCATAGTGGTCCTTATCCCCCCCCTCCCTCCCATAGTGGTCCTTATCCCCCCCCCCTCCCTCCCATAGTGGTCCTTATCCCCCCCCTCCCTCCCATAGTGGTCCTTATCCCTCCCCTCCCTCCCATAGTGGTCCTTACCCCCCCCTCCCTCCCATAGTGGTCCTTATCCCCCCCTCCCTCCCATAGTGGTCCTTATACTCCCCTCCCTCCCATAGTGGTCCTTATACCCCCCCTCCCTCCCATAGTGGTCCTTATACCCCCTCTCCCTCCCATAGTGGTCCTTATACCCCCCCTCCCTCCCATAGTGGTCCTTATACCCCCCCTCCCTCCCATAGTGGTCCTTATACCCCCCCTCCCTCCCATAGTGGTCCTTATACCCCCCTCCCTCCCATAGCGGTCCTTATACCCCCCTCCCTCCCATAGTGGTCCTTAACCCACCCCCTCCCTCCCATAGTGGTCCTTATACCCCCCCCCCCTCCCATAGTGGTCCTTATACCCCTTTTTTTTTTGTATTAATTTTTTTTTATTATTATTATTATTTATTTTTTTATTATTATTTTATTTATATATTTTTTTTTTCGTCCCCCCTCCCTGCTTGATATATGGCAGGGAGGGGGGCTCTCCTTCCCTGGTGGTCCAGTGGCAGTTCAGTGGGGGGGAGAGGGGGGCTGGCAGAGCTGTAACTTACCTGTCCTGCAGCTCCTGTCAGCTCTCTCCTCCTCTGCGCCGTCCGTTCTGCTCTTCTGTCAGCTTACACTGTAAGTCTCGCGAGAGCCTTGGCTCTCGCGAGATTTACACTGGGAGCTGACCGAGGTGCTGACCGGACGGCGCAGAGGAGGAGAGAGCTGACAGGAGCTGCAGAACAGGTAAGTTACAGCTCTGCCAGCCCCCCTCTCCCCCCAGTCTGTATTATGGCAATGCAAATTGCCATAATACAGACCTTGACTCGAGTATAAGCCGAGTTGGGGTTTTTCAGCCCCAAAAATGGGCTGAAAAACTCGGCTTATACTCGAGTATATACGGTAAGTCCCCTCTTGGGCCCAGGCAGATCACTAGTTTGGGACCCCTTTAATTCATGGTTACAGGGCCCCAGGGATTAGTCTGGCTGCCAGCTAAGATTGTTTTATGATCAATCCTCCTCTGAGAAGAGCACTCTGTCTTGTATGTAAGAAAGAAGCTTGAGCCACATGAAAAACAGTATGCGATAATTGAAAAAGATTGTCTAGTGATTAAAGGGACACTATAGTCACCAGAACAACTACAGTTTATTGAATTTGTTCTGGTGAGTAGAATCATTACCTTCAGGCAGGGCCGGACTGGGAAAAAAATTAGGCCCGGGCATTTTTCAATCAGAGCGGCCCCCTAAGAAGGGGGCGGGGCCAGAGAGGGTGTGTTTTGTCATCACTAATGACAATCACGCCCACTCTCAAAGTGAGCATGTTGGTTCAATACACAGAGCCCCGCTGAAGAGCTCTGGCATTAGAAAAAGGCACTGTATTTGTTCTGCGCAGGGCAAGCAAATTTAATAACATGCTTGCGCTGTGTTTGCTTTTAAATTGTCTCTGGTGTCTCCACAGGTGAGATACCAGAGGACAAAAGGGCCAGGAAAGTGTATGGTGCATGTGGGATTGCATGTGTGTAGAGTGTGGTGTGGTATTGTGTAAATAGGTCAATTTAATTTGTGTTTGTGGTGTAATATGTGTGTGTATAGGGGGCATAGTGTTATAGGGGATGTAGAGAGTGTGTGCATACGGGTTGTAGTGTGTGTGTAGGAGACGTAGTGTGTGTAGGGGTTGTAGAGAGGGTGTGTTTAGAGAATGTTGTATGTGTTTGCTGACAAGGAATGTAGTGTGTGTGTAAGTGGTGCAGTGTGCAGGGCCGTCTTTAACATTGATTGGACCCTGGGCATGCATTTGTTTGGGCCCCCTGGATCCTGCCCTTCCCCCCCCCCCTCCCCTCCCCCCCCCCCCACACACTTTCACTCTCTGGCATGCAATCACGCCCTCCACCCCAACACAGTGGCAGAACTAATGTAGACAGGGCCTACAAGGTGCAAGACATTGTTTTGAGCCTCCCCTCTAGCGCAAGAGCAGAGAAAAGATAGATCCTTATCTGTTGTACAATTCCCACGATGCTATGCAAGCTGGGGATCTACCATTTGGCCATTCTTGCAGAGCTGTATTTGTGAGCAGTGTTTGTGCATTTGAATGTGAGTATGTTGTTGTATACAGTATGTGTGTGCATGTAGGGTGTAGTATTGGTGTTTAAGTGTAGGGATGTGTTTCTATATACTTTTTGAGTTTAAATTCAGGGGTGTGTTTGTATGTAATGTTTGCATGTTGTGTTTGATTGCCGTGATGTATGACACAGATATACACACACAGTCAGATAAACATACACAGACACACACACACAGTCAGATACACACACACACACACACAGTCAGATAAACATACACAGACACACACACACAGTCAGATACACACACACACACACACAGTCAGATACACACACAGACACACACACACAGTCAGATACACACACAGACAGTCAGATACACACACAGACACACACACACAGTCAGATACACACACAGACACACACACACAGTCAGATACACATACACAGACACACACAGTCAGATACGCACACACACACACACAGTCAGATACACACACACAGTCGGATACACACACACACAGTCGGATACACACACACACAGTCGGATACACACACAGTCAGATACACACACACACACTCAGATACACACAGTCGGATACACACACACACAGTCGGATACACACACACACAGTCGGATACACACACACACAGTCGGATACACACACACACACACACAGTCGGATACACACACACACACACACAGTCGGATACACACACACGGTCAGATACACACACAGTCAGATACACACACAGTCAGATACACACACAGTCAGATACACACACAGTCAGATACACACACAGTCAGATACACACAGTCAGATACACACACAGTCAGATACACACACAGTCAGATACACACACAGTCAGATACACACACAGTCAGATACACACACAGTCAGATACACACACAGTCAGATACACACACAGTCAGATACGCACACAGTCAGATACGCACACAGTCAGATACGCACACAGTCAGATACGCACACAGTCAGATACGCACACACACAGTCAGATACACACACAGTCAGATACACACACAGTCAGATACACACACAGTCAGATACACACACAGTCAGATACACACACAGTCAGATACACACACACACACACAGTCAGATACACACACACACACACAGTCAGATACACACACACACACACAGTCAGATACACACACACACAGAGTCAGATACACACACACACAGAGTCAGATACACACACACACACACACAGTCAGATACACACACACACACACAGTCAGATACACACACACACACACACACACACATATCAATTTACATAGTTTAGCCACCCTCCTTACCTTTACAGAAGTGTGGCTTCCCTGGAGTCCAGTGGGAGCTGGATGGCTGAGATTGATGTTAGTCTTCTTCTTCTTGGTCTGTACCTGCTCCTTTTCTCCATGTATGCCTCCTCCTCCCCAGCGGCACTCAGTTAATTGGGAGGAAGTGACCTCACAACACTTCCTCCCAGCAGGCAGGAAGACAGAGGCCCGGTCTGGAGCTCTCTAAAAGGGCAGGGGGGCCCCGATTACCTCACCTGCTGCAGCCCACCGGGATATTTCTCAGTATCCTGGTGGGCTGTTCAGACCTGGCTGCAGGCAGGGGGCCCACAGGGCAGCTGCTTTGGGCCCCCCAGGAGCAACAGGGCCTGGGGCAGCTGCCCCGTTTGCCCCTTGTTAAAGACGGCCCTGGCAGTGTGTGTGTAGGAGATCTAGTGTGTAAATGACCAAGAGTGTGTATAGGAGATTCTGTTTGTGTGTGTGTGTGTGTGTATATAGAGGATTAAGAGTGCATATAGGGTAAGGGATCTAGCGTGTATCTGGAGCGTAATGTGTGTAGTGGTGCAGTGTGAGGGGTGCTGTAGTGTGTGTGTGTGTATATATATATATATATATATATATATATTTGGACGTATTGTATGTGTGAGGGGCGCAGTGTGTGTGTATGTAAGAGGGGTGCTGTGTGTGAGGGTGTTTTTATCTGCCATCACATTCTAGGTTTCTAATTTTCTTTGTCTTTTAACTCACTGAGGGTTATTTCATATAATAAATAAATATATATATATGTGTGTGTGTGAGCGAGGGTGATGTCTGTCTGAGGGTGATGTCTGTCTGAGGGTGATGTGTGTGAGTGAGGGTGCTGTGTGTGAGTGAGGGTGCTGTGTGTGAGTGAGGGTGCGCTCTGTGTGTCTGGGTGCGCTCTGTGTGTCTGGGTGCGCTCTGTGTGTCTGGGTGCGCTCTGTGTGTCTGGGTGCGGTGTGTGTGTCTGGGTGCGGTGTGTGTGTCTGGGTGCGGTGTGTGTGTCTGGGTGCGGTGTGTGTGTCTGGGTGCGGTGTGTGTGTCTGGGTGCGGTGTGTGTGTCTGGGTGCGGTGTGTGTGTCTGGGTGCGGTGTGTGTGTCTGGGTGCGGTGTGTGTGTGTTTGAGTGCTGTGTGTGTGTTTCTGGGGGTGCTGTGTGTGTGTCTGGGGGTGCTGTGTGTGTGTCTGGGGGTGCTGTGTGTGTGTCTGGGGGTGCTGTGTGTGTGTCTGGGGGTGCTGTGTGTGTGTCTGGGGGTGCTGTGTGTGTGTCTGGGGGTGATGTGTGTGTGTCTGGGGGTGATGTGTGTGTGTCTGGGGGTGATGTGTGTGTGTCTGGGGGTGATGTGTGTGTCTGGGGGTGATGTGTGTGTGAGGGGGCTGTTAGTGTTGTTTTTTTATTTAAATGCAAGTATTTTTTGTATTAAATAAAAAATCACACTAACAGCCCCCTCACACACACACACACACACACACACACATCACCCCCAGCCACACACACATCACCCCCAGACACACACACAGCACCCCCAGACACACACACAGCACCCCCAGACACACACACACAGCACCCCCAGACACACATGTGGTGCTGTGTGTGTCTGGGGGTGATGTGTGTGAGGGGGCTTTTAGTGTGATTTTTTTATTTAAAATGTATTTTTTTTTATTAATAATTAAAAAAAAAAAAAAAAAAAAGTTATATTCCCCCATCCCTCCTCCCTTCTTACCTTTATCCTGGGAGGGGATGGGGGGATCCGTGCTGCCGTGCTTCCTTCCCTCCTTCCCTGGTGGTCCAGTGGTGAGAGTGAACTCTAGCCCCTGCAGGCTAGAGTTCACTCTCGCGAGATCTGAGCGTTGCCGCGGTAACCGCGGCAACGCTCAGACCTCGCGAGAGGACCCGGCGGAGCTGCTGGATAGAGCTCCGCCGGTCCTCTCTCCTGCCTCTCTCCCCCACACCCCAGCAAGCGGCCGCCTGGAAGTGTCTCTGGGCCGGTGAGGGAGATCTTTGATCTCCCCATCGGCCCATGGAGACACACAGCAGGGCCGGCGCTCTGATAGCGCTGGCCCTGCATGGGCCGGCCGGGGAGATCCTGAGATCTCCCCTGCTGGCCTCGGCCCCACGGCCATCGCGGCCCACCGGGCATTTGCCTGGTATGCCCGATGGCCAGTCCGGGCCTGCCTTCAGGCTTTTTGCTGTAAACACTGTCTTTTCAGAGAAAATGCAGTGTTTACATTACAGCCTAGTGATAACTTCACTGGCCACTCCTCAAATGGCTGTTACAGATCCTTCTTGGGCCACGGCTGCCTAAAATGCATCCAAACATTCAGTATCTCCTCCCTCTGCATGCAGACACTGAACTTTCCTTTTAGAGATTCATTGATTCAATTCATCTCTTTGAGGAGGAGATGCTGATTGACCAGGGCTGTGTTTTTTTTTTTTTATATTTATTCAAAAAAGTTTCAACAAATACATATAAACACATTTGTTTGTCTCATATAGCCACATCAATCCAAATAAATCAAAAATTGTAGCAATAAATAAAGATATATCATATATTAATATACATGTGCAATATAGGTGATAATATCTATCGAGACATTCAAAATGTCAAGATTATATATAAACATTAAAAACAAGAACTACAGCGACAAAACAAAGAAGAAGAAAAAAAAAAAAAGAAAAAGAGGGAAAAGGAATATCTTCCCTCTTGGCCAATGGAGGGGGGGCAGAACAGTCCGGAGATATACCTAAGTTTTGCTTACATATTTGGATGTCCAGGGGGACCAAACCTTTTCGTTTTTCTTAGATTGTGAGCTAAAAACATAGCTCGTCTCCATTTTATATTGAGAAGCAATTTTCAGAGAAAATGCAGTGTTTACATTACAGCCTAGTGATAACTTCACTGGCCACTCCTCAGATGGCTGTTACAGATCCTTCTTGGGCCACGGCTGCCTAAAATGCATCCAAACATTCAGTATCTCCTCCCTCTGCATGCAGACACTGAACTTTCCTCTTAGAGATTCATTGATTCAATTCATCTCTTTGAGGAGATGCTGATTGACCAGGGCTGTGTTTGAATCATGCTGGCTCTGCCCCTGATCTGCCTCCTTGTCAGTCTCAACCAATCCTATGGGGAAGCACTGTGATTGGATCAGGCTACCACATGTCAGCAGACTGCTTGTTTTTCTGAGTCTAACAGCATGCAGAGTTACAGCTTCAAGCTTGAATACAGTAAGTGTTTTACTATATTTATGGAGGCATGAGGGGCCCAGGGGGGCTAGATGGTGGTGTTAACACTATAGGGCCATCACTAGTCAGGAATACATGTTCCTGACTAGTGATGTCCCGAAAGGGTTTGCTGGCGAATAGTTCCTGGCGAACATAGCTTGTTCGCCACGGATGGCGAACATATGCAATGTTCGGTCCGCCCCCTATTCGTCATCATTGAGTAAACCTTGACCCTGTACCTCACGGTCAGCAGACACATTCCAGCCAATCAGCAGCAGACCCTCCCTCCCAGACCCTCCCACCTCTTAGACAGCATACAATTTAGACTAATTCTGATGCTGCATTCTTTTCTTTTTTATATTTGTGTGTTTGTGTTCATTATACATTATCCCCCATAGCCAGTAACCTGTGTTTATTATACATTATCCTCCCATAGCCAGTAACCTGTGTTGATTATACATTATCCCCCCCATAGCCAGTAACCTGTGTTTATTATACATTTTCCCCCATAGTCATTTATCGTTGGACCTAGGCAGCATGATGTCTTAGGCCGGCCCAGAGAGTGAGTGAGTGAGTGAATAATATAATATATGTTCAGAAACATATTAGTAATATATGTAAATCGGGTTCATGCAAAGAGGGTGAAAAGGTATTAAAGAAAAACACACTTATTGCATCAAATTTACAAAGCCAAACTTTTAAAAGCTTTCCTCATTTCTTTCTCGGGATGAGGAATATATCGGTTGTAGACTGAGGATTTCCATCTGCCCAATCTTTTAATAATATGCACTGGAGTGTCAGTGTTGAAGGAGACCGAAGCTGCCCCTATTCTAAATGAAAGACCCGAGACATGGATACAACCCAATCTTAGGAGTAGTGTTATGATGTAGAAGATGAATTTAGCCGTAGTCAGAGGTATTCAGTGAGAGTAGTGGTGAAATGTGTGTGGCATAACTGAGTGTGGGTAAGTACGAGTCAAGTATTTTAACTGGGCACTAGTTCTAGGTGGGATAAAGTGGGATAGCGGATGGATGAGTAGTTAGGTTTGTTTTAGAGGTTTGTAGAGAAAGTATATAGTGATCAGGATTTTTAGCGATATCCAATATTTTTAAGGTGGTCTCAAACAAACATAAAATGCTATATAAAATTTGTGGGAATATCGAATAGTCGTGTACAGTAAATCAGAGAGGGCTCAGAATATCGAACCATCGATCGGTATCCAACCTTGTGCAAATGGGGAGTTTGCGGTTGTGCAAATGGACTGTTTGCGGTTGTTTGCGGTGCGTTAAACGGGGAGTTTGGTCTGTCACTGTGAAGCGGGCGTAACCCTTACACCACCTGATCGATACAACATCATACCTGATGTTTTAAAGCACGTTATTCCAAACAATTTAGGAATGTTAGGTGATTTATGCCCTTTATGGATTAAAACCAGACTCTGCATCAATTATGTAATTTTCCATGGGAGTTTTGCCATGGATCCCCCTCCGGCATGCCACAGTCCAGGTGTTAGTCCCCTTGAAACAACTTTTCCATCACTATTGTGGCCAGAAAGAGTCCCTGTGGGTTTTAAAATTCGCCGGCCTACTGAAGTCTATGGCGGTTCGCCCGTTCACGAACATGTGCAGAAGTTCGTGTTAGCATTTCGCGAACGGAAATTTTTATGTTCGCGACATCACTATTCCTGACCCTATAGTGATCCTTTAAAATGGGTTGTTGGCACACTCAAATATGTGTCTTTTTTCATTTTACCAAAAGTGCAGGTTTCAATGGTAATTTGCTAATTTTTAAATAAAATTTGTAGCACACCACAGATGTAAATAAGACAACTAGTCCTGTTACTTACTGGTTGTTTAACTCAGTGGAGCTAAACTCAACAGGCAGTGATTTATCAGAGCACCTACCCTGCAAAGACTTCTCATTGATCTGCATTGGGAAGTCTGTGACTCAACAGCTAGGTTGGGGAGGAGGTAGAGGGGCGGCTGACAAGAGACCTGCAGCTTTTGCAAGCTGTTTTTAGATTGTAAGCTCATCTCGGCAGGGTCCTCTTCACCTACTGTTGTCATATGTCAAATGTGTGTGTTTTAAAATGAAAACATTTCCATTGGAGCAAACCTTTGATATATGATATGTGCGTGTCTTATCTAAATATACAATTTTATTTGTCATGTTATGATATGATATGATATATCCTGGAAATACACATGTGCTGTAACTAGAGGCATCTCTCTAATTAGGCAAGCCTGTTTCACCTAGTTAGTGATTTGTTTCACCTCCAAGATCTGTAGGGGCAGGGAAATATTGCCTCATCTAGCATGACAGAGGGCCTGACACCAGGAGCAGCCTTGTGACACGACCAGTGTGCTGTCAGTGCAGGGCTCCTCAATGCATCGTGTCCTGCTTTAATGCCAGGGAAGTTCCTGACGGTCACTAATCTGCAATTCTGACGGATGCAGAACATGACTAGCTGTATCCCGAGACCGTGCCAAAAGAATATTGCTGTGGAAGACAGTTATTTATGATCTATACTTCACATAGGTGCATACCAGAGGCCCTGGCTACCCAGAACATTGGACCAGCAGGATAGTTTTTTTTTTGTGTGTGTTTTTTTTTTTTAAAGGAATACTATAGGCATCAAAACTTTGACTTATGAAGCAGTTTTGGTGTATAGATCATGGCCCTGCAGGCTCACTTCTCAATTCTCTGCCATTTAGGAGTTATAGGACCACTATAGTGCCAGGTCCCCCTCACCCTCATGGCCCCCCTCCCGCCGGGTTCCAGGGCCGGGCTCTCCTCCTTTCCCCGTCATCGTCTGAATGCGCACGCGCGGCACGAGCCACGCATGCATTTAACCAGTCGCTGGTGAGAAGCACGGAAGTGCATCTAGCAGCCATCAATGAGACAGCCACTAGAGAGGCTGGCTTAACCCAAAGTTTCTCTGAAACTGCTATGTTTACATCAGAAAGGGTTAATCCTAGGTGGATTTGGCACCCAGACCACTTCATTAAGCTGAAGTGGTATTGGTGCCTATAGTGGTCCTTTAAATCATCAATCAAACCACCTCCCTCTGGCTGTAACTCACACAACCTCCATGAGAAAAATTTTAAGTTTCAATCAGATGTTAACTTGCTTTATAAGTTTGTATATCTTGCTCTGTGAATTGAACTTAAATCACACACAGGAGGCTCATGCAGGCTCTGGCAGGCTATTAACAGAACAGAAGAGATGAAATTCAAAATTAAACAGACTGTGCAATAAAGGAAGTGTAATTTGAGTTCTCTTCAGAAAGTGTTTAGGAAGGCAGTGTGGGTCACGTGCGGGGAGATGTTTGCTAGGGCTGTATAAAGAAAGTGATTTAACTCCCTAAATATCAGAGAAGTGAACAGTGAAACTGCTTCATTAGCGAAAGTTGTTTTGGAGCCTATAGTATTACATTAATAACAAATTAATATGGATGCACATCATGCACACTATACACACTGACTATGCCCTCTAAACACTCAACTATAACCCCTATAAACACACTGCACCCCTATGCACACATCCACAACACCCTGTTCCAAATTATTATGTGTGACGGACAGCTGGCACTTTGACCGAGTACCTCCGCCAATCGATGCTCCTAGCGCTTGCCGAGGACTCCGAGCACTCCAACCAACACCATCAGCACTGTGGACCCCACTTCCAGCGAGGCAGCTGCGCTGGGGTCTCGCCGTCTCTCACCCACCCTGGATCCACGACCAGGATCCAGCTCCCAGTGGGTGAACCTCTCCTAAATCCAGAGGATTTTAGGGGACCTGATGGAACAATGGGACACATATTGGATATTAGCCAATCACAGACAATACAAACAAAACACTCCCACAGTGACATCACAATCCCTCCTCTCTATCCTGGAGATAATTGGGAAGTAATCAAATTATCTCCCAGGACAGAGGCAAGACTCCATTAACCACATGGTTACAAAAAGACATAAAATTACACAATGTTACAATTACTACATAAAACATATACATGCAACATATCCCCAGATATCTTAGATCTGAGCGCACATTATTACTGAATGGCGCTCAGAACACATACATATGTCCCATCGAGACCCCTGCGCTCAGCCCAAGACCTACGCCTATCCTCTGCCCGGATCCCCACCTCTGACGCGCGCCTTCAAGACTTCTCTAGGGCTATTCTGTGGAACTCCCTTCCCTCCTCAATCAGACTTTCACCCAGCCTCCACTCCTTCAAAAAATCACGTCATTAAAGCATATCAATTAAACTGTCAGCAGGCTTCTCATCCCCCACCCCATGACTTCTTTCCTGCAAGTGTCAAAAATGACCTACCAAGCACTCAATAAACCCTTCTCTAGCAAACTATTTAATTCCCCTACTTTAACCCTTTGTGTCACTATACCCCACTCCCTCTAGCATGTTAGTCCACCCATTGTACAGCGCTACGGAATTTGTTGGCGCTATATAAATAAATAATAAAATAATAATACAGTTCAATCGCCATGGAGCCAGTCTTTTCCATAGTCTTTTGTTACACAAATAGGCTCCATGGCATAGCTATCTGGGGTAGCATTACTCACATACTGAAAGTCCTGAACGCCCCGGCAGAAATACACAAATAAACCTTTCTGCGGGGTAAAATACAGCTATCAGCACAGGAGCCATAGTCGGAAGGCAGGAGGCTAGCCAGTAGTCCCCTCCAGGCACCATTGGCGAAGGGCACTTTGTCACATTATGCAAATGATATTTTTCTCATTTACCTAAATAATTGATGTAAATAACAGTCAGCATAATTCTCATGTTATCAACTATTAAGAGTACAATTCAAATTTTATTGAACATACCTGATAATATTTTTTTTAAACATAAAAATCTTACAATGCACTGTTCCAAATTATTATGCACAGTAAGTTTCTAAACACTTTATAGGTTGTAAAGAACTGAAAATTGTCATTTGTTGTGTTTGCAGCATATTTACTGAAATCAAAATCTATTTCAATCAAATTTATAACATTTTAACAGGTCACGTTACATTTTAACATAGGACCCCCTGTTTGACAGCAGCTTCACAAGTCTTGCATCCATTGAACTGAGTTTTTGGACAGTTTCTGCTTGAATTTGTTTACAAGATGTCAGACTAGCCTCCCAGAGCTGCTGTTTGGATGTAAACTGCCTCTCACCCTCTTACATCTTTTGATTGAGGATGCTCCAAAGGTTCTCAATAGGATTGAGGTCAGGGGAGGATGGAGGCCACACCATGACTTTCTCTCCTTTTATCCCCATAGCAGCCATTGATGCAGAGGTATTCTTTGCAGCATGAGATGGTGCATTGTCATGCATGAAGATGATTTTATTACGGAAAGCATAGTTCTTCCTTCTGTACCAGTTAAGAAAGTGGTCAGTCAGAAACTCCACATACTTTGCAGAGGTGATCTTTACACCTTCGGGGACCCTAAAGGGGCCGACCAGCTCTCTTTCCATGATTCCGGCCCAAAACATGACTCCACCACCGCCTTGCTGACATCGCAGCTTTGTTGGAACAGGGTGGCCGTCCACCAACCATCCACTACTCCATCCAAGGTTGCACGGCACACATCAGTGAACAGGACTGTTTGAAACTTAGTCTTCATGTATTTTTCTGCCCAATGCAGCAGTTTCTGCTTGTGAGCATTGGTTAGTGGAGGCGTAATAGAAGGTTTATGCACAGTTGCAAGACTCTGGAGGACTCTACACCTTAATGAGAGGCACCAGTTGCTTCAAATATCTGTTTGCTGCTATGTAATGGTATTTTAGCAGCTGCTCTCTTGATCCGATGCATGGATCTGGCAGAAATCTTCCTCAATGTGCCTTTATCTGCACGAACCAGTGTTCTCTGAATCAGCCACAAATCTCTTAATAGTGCGATGATCACGCTTAAGTTTTCATGAAATATCTTATGTTTTCATACCTCGTCCAAGGCATTGAACTATTTCACTCTTTTCGGTAGCAGAGAGATCCTTTTTCTTCCCCATATTGCATGAAAATGGTGCTCTGCTTAATAATGTGGAACACTCTCCTTTAGTAGTTTTTCCTTAAATTGGGCTCACCTGGCAATCTAATTATCACAGATGTCCGATATTGTTTTCAGTGATCAAAAGAGCCCTGAGACACAATGCCATCCATGAGTTAAACTGAAAAACAAAATATTTAATCTTTGTGACACTTAAATAGAATTTGCATAATTTGGAACAGGGTGTACACTAGGTCCAGGGATCTGTCCTGTATAGCTAGCAACTAGACCAAGCTGTTCCACTGTGCTGGATGAAAGAATGGAACTTCACTTCCTACCATTGCATCAGAACCAGTGCTTCCGAGACATCTTTGTCTGCTTTGCTTAAACTAATTATCTTTTAGGTACTGGAGGTACAATGACTAAAATACGACCCCCCAAAACATAATATTACTAGGAACCTCCACAAGTCTTATATCCCCGGATAGCTTGGATCTGAACACCGAAGTTGTCCAAACAGCGCTCAGATCCAGAATATACAAGCGAATTGCCACCGGGGTAAAGTTTTGTCCGATCATACACGTTGCGCTTACCCAAATAAGTTCCATAAGAAAAGTGGTAATGGTCGGTCGGTGTTCGTGAGTTCCTCATCGAAATTACACAAACAGTTCTTCTGGCTTGTGGGTAGCGAATGGTTGCCTCATTTGGGAGAGTCTTTTCACCAAACAATGCTCTCCTGGCTTGTCGGGAACAGAAGCAGGCGGCGGTACATTTGGGAGAGTCTTTTCACCAAAAGTTCCTGGCACTCCACAACATAGTACCGCAGCCTGCGGTCGCAGCCTGCGGCCGCCGTTTTCCAGAACACGTGTTTTCGGCTAAATGAACCCAGTGACATCACTGTCAGGATTACAGAATGATCCAGCACATTGAATTGTGTAACACAGAGGACTGATAGGTAACGTATACCGGACCTTAGAATGGCCGGACTAACGTACCAAAGAATAGTCAGGAATAGCCGAGGACAAGGGAAACAGAAAGAGACAAAAACGATAAGGAAAAGCCTGGAGTCAGGGATGCCAGAAAACAGAGAAGTAAAAAACAATGCCAAAGTCAAATAACCAGAATAACCAGAATAAATAACGCGCTCTCAGACAACCACAAGGGAAATCACGACAGGGCACTGAGCAGGATGAGAACTGGGCCAAAATACCCCTCCTCTAGATCTGATAGGCTGTAACCGCCCTTTGACCCCAAAGGCAGTTACCAGGTTCCATTTGCATAATTGCTGCTCAGCATTAACCCTTTTGTGGATTTGGTTGCTGCTCGGCACAACTTTTCATGTGTGGACAGTAAATGCCATTAACCACATTTTTATAAGCAGATGAATACGTGACAATCACTCAAGTTTGTGGTTGTTTTGAAGATAATGAGCCATGGGGTGCTCTGTGTTCGGTAGTTAACGATACCGAACCAAAGAGAAACAACTTGGGCTTGGGAAAACGAAAGATGATTTGGGGCAGTTTGTCACACTAAATAAAACTTAGAATATGCTAAATACACTAAATGCAAATTGGTTGAGAAATATTGTACCAAAATATTTATATTTAATTTGTTGAAATTTTGGTCAGAGAAAAATAGTAAAATAAATTGGGAAATTGAGAGTCTGACAACAGCAGAACCCAATATTTCAAAATGAGCAGAAAGCATAGGTTATTCCATTGACCATTACCATCGTTGATAGTAAGGATGTCCCTGCACCAGTGGTGTATTTTGGATCTGTGCTGCCATATGCATGACGGTACTCGGGCACTCCCTAATTTACATTTGCCCCACCCCTACCTGTAAAGGCCACACCTCTTCCTGCTAGACTAACACAGACTTTGACTGACAGAAACACTCTCAGATACACTGACACACACACACACACTCACTGATTTGACACAGTCAATGACTCACAGACACACTGACACACAATCACTGACAGACACTCACTGATGCAGGCACACACACTCACTCACTGACACGCACACACTGACAGGCATACACAATCACTTAGACACACAGGCTCCCTCATAGAAACACACATACACACACACAATAACTAAGACACAAACACACACTGACAATACACACACACAGGCTCCCTCGCAGACACACAATCACTCAGACATTCACTGACAGACACACACTCACTTGCAGACACACACAGACTCACTGACAGACATACACACACACAGACATTATTGTGTATTGTTTGACAATAATGGATAATGTTTGTAAATACAGTAACTATTAGCTGAAGTTGAGGTAGCAAAGGTTACTACTTTACTGATGTAACCTGAATTTCAAAGCATTGTGTGTTACGGAGCTTCCTGTACCCCAGTTGGATACCTCCGTCGACAGATGCTCCTAGTGCTCACCAGGGACTCCAAGCACTCCACCAGACACCATCAGCATTGCAGTCCCCATGTCCAGCGTTACAGCTTGGCTGGGAACTCACCATCTCCTACCCACCCTGGACCTACGTCAAGGCTCCAGGTTCCAGTGGGTGAATCTCTCTTCCTCCAGAGAGTCAATCAGTAACAGCTCTTAAAAGAGCTTAGTGATTATAATCCCAGGAAAGAGTAGTGATATAGCAATCCCCAGGGTAGATGCAGCCTTTTCCCCCCACACATGAGACGAGGCTCTATGTTGAGGGTAAAACAGGAACTCTTTCGTGCAAAGCAAGCACTTACAATTTATACACACATTTAAACCCCCAACAGCCTTATTTACATATTGTAACAGACCTTTTTGCTCACCAGAGGTTAAAAAAAACTTTTAGGCGATATTCCCCTTTCCAGATGAACAGGCAGCAACTGTAAGCACCAATCTCCCGAACTGCAAACTACACGAATCCTGGAAACAGCTGAACAGGAAAAACCATACGAAAGGTTTACACTCCTGGCAGTCCGCATACAATCCAATTCACCCAATAACGAGACGACACTTCGTTTTGAGGGTTAAGCAGAATAGGGCTGTACTGGCACATACAGTCTCTTTTATTCCCAATCCACAAACATAGTACAGCCCACAGGGTTTTACAGAACAACCAATCAATCCGTACAATACACACAGACACTCCCACACATCCAATTATCTCCAAGGACAGAAGCAAAACTCCATTAAGCACATGGCTGTAAAAAGACAGTAAAATACAATAAAATACACAAGGTTACATTTATTACATAAAATACAGACATTCTAGCTATCCCCAGATCGCTTAGATCTGAGCGCACATTATTACCGGATGGCGCTCAGATCACATACATACAGTTCAATCGCCATGGAGCCAAAGTCTTTCAGTATACGGCTGGGCTCCATGGCATAGGTACAAACCAACCTTTCTGCAGGGAAAAAGAACAGGGGCCATAGTCTAAAGGCAAGAGGCGGGCAAACAGCCCCCTCCAAGGACACGTGGCGAGGTTGGTTTCGCCACACATATAATAGGTTACATAGAGCACTATAGTACAAGGAAGGGTGGGGTCAGACAATAGCAAGGGCTTATGGGAGATTGAGGAGGGACAAAGCAGCCAGTTTAATAAACTGGTCTGGCTGTGTCCCTGGGACAATGCCCTGCTGGGGAAAACATTAGGACAGGAAAAAGTGGGAGGGGAAGAGGCACATTTCCCCATGGAAGTCACTTTTTAACATGTCTTTTTGCAGGGCCCATAGTCTTTGGGCAGGAGGCTGGCACACAGGCCCTCCAAAAACCAGTGGCGAGGTCATTTTCGCCACAGTATTGTTGTCTCACCTTTATATAATAGTTTCACAGTCTCCCAGAAATATGTATTTCTTCTCTTTCCTTTGTAGTCGGAGTATCATTATGAGTACACAGAGTGTGACAGCACAGGCTCAAGATGGCGTGTAGCAGTACCCCATGCACCAGGACTCTGCACAGGGCTACCAGACCCTATCAAAGGGACAGAATGCTGTAAGTACCCACGAATGTATGTGCTTGTGAAAAAGCATCTGGAATATATTGTCATGTGATTAAATCATGTGATGCTCTTTGTGCTGAAGCTAGATGTCATTTGAAAGGTTTGTGAGCTTCATTCACTAAGCACCAAATTCTAACAAATGAAAATGTGATTACAAAATTAAATTAAAACTCCTAGCACTATAACCACTGCAGTCTACTGCATCCTCCCAGAATAGGGATACACAGGGGAGATACCACCAGTACACACACACCATATCCCGTACACAAACTGGTATTCCTATACATTAAATTGCATAAGAACACACACATTGCATCCTTTACAATAACTTAAAGCATGTCCCCTACACACACACACACACACACTCCACTCCCTGTGAGTGGACTCAGGTGTGGGCCATGTAGGTGGACTTATGGCCGTGCCTTGTAGGCATAATCATGGTCAGGCCGTGGGGGACCAGACCTTGAGCTGTGTAAGGGACCTCAAAAAATGGAGCTGCTTCCTGTTCGTTGATTTTTGTGAGTAGAGTTACAGCCTCCAGAGAGCCTGTTCTACACCTGACCAGAGCCCATCATCAACCTTGTGTCCTTATCTGGTGGTAAGTACTCTCACTAATCTCTAATTTACATTAAAGGGAAACTATAGTCACCAGAACAACTACAGCTTGATGTAGTGGTTCCAGGGCCGTCTTTAACAAGGGGCAAACGGGGCAGCTGCCCCGGGCCCTGTTGCTCCTGGGGGGCCCAAAGCAGCTGCCCTGTGGGCCCCCTGCCTGCAGCCAGGTCTGAACAGCCCACCAGGATACTGAGAAATATCCCGGTGGGCTGCAGCAGGTGAGGTAATCGGGGCCCCCTGCCCTTTTAGAGAGCTCCAGACCGGGCCTCTGTCTTCCTGCCTGCTGGGAGGAAGTGTTGTGAGGTCACTTCCTCCCAATTAACTGAGTGCCGCTGGGGAGGAGGAGGCATACATGGAGAAAAGGAGCAGGTACAGACCAAGAAGAAGAAGACTAACATCAATCTCAGCCATCCAGCTCCCACTGGACTCCAGGGAAGCCACACTTCTGTAAAGGTAAGGAGGGTGGCTAAACTATGTAAATTGATATGTGTGTGTGTGTATCTGACTGTGTGTGTATCTGACTGTGTGTGTGTGTGTGTGTGTATCTGACTGTGTGTATCTGACTGTGTGTGTGTGTGTGTATCTGACTGTGTGTGTGTGTATCTGACTGTGTGTGTGTGTGTGTGTATCTGACTGTGTGTGTGTGTGTATCTGACTGTGTGTGTGTATCTGACTGTGTGTGTGTGTGTGCGTATCTGACTGTGTGTGTGTGTATGTGTATCTGACTGTGTGTGTGTGTGTATCCGACTGTGTGTGTGTGTGTGTGTGTGTATCCGACTGTGTGTGTGTGTGTGTGTATCCGACTGTGTGTGTGTGTGTGTGTGTGTATCCGACTGTGTGTGTGTGTGTGTGTATCCGACTGTGTGTGTGTGTGTGTGTATCCGACTGTGTGTGTGTGTGTGTGTGTGTGTATCCGACTGTGTGTGTGTGTGTGTGTATCCGACTGTGTGTGTGTGTGTATCCGACTGTGTGTGTGTGTGTGTGTATCCGACTGTGTGTGTGTGTGTGTGTGTGTGTATCCGACTGTGTGTGTGTGTGTGTGTATCCGACTGTGTGTGTGTGTGTATCCGACTGTGTGTGTGTGTGTATCCGACTGTGTGTGTGTGTGTATCCGACTGTGTGTGTGTGTGTATCCGACTGTGTGTGTGTGTGTATCCGACTGTGTGTGTGTGTGTATCCGACTGTGTGTGTGTATCCGACTGTGTGTGTGTGTGTATCCGACTGTGTGTGTGTGTGTGTATCCGACTGTGTGTGTGTGTATCCGACTGTGTGTGTGTGTATCCGACTGTGTGTGTGTGTATCCGACTGTGTGTGTGTGTATCCGACTGTGTGTGTGTGTATCCGACTGTGTGTGTGTATATCTGACTGTGTGTGTGTGTGTCTGTGTATGTGTATCTGACTGTGTGTGTGTGTGTGTGTCTGTGTATGTGTATCTGACTGTGTGTGTGTGTGTATCTGACTGTGTGTGTGTGTGTATCTGACTGTGTGTGTGTGTGTGTATCTGACTGTGTGTGTGTGTGTGTGTGTGTGTATCTGACTGTGTGTGTGTGTCTGTGTATGTGTATCTGACTGTGTGTGTGTGTCTGTGTATGTGTATCTGACTGTGTGTGTGTATCCGACTGTGTGTGTGTGTGTGTGTGTATCCGACTGTGTGTGTGTGTGTGTGTATCTGACTGTGTGTGTGTGTGTGTGTGTGTATCTGACTGTGTGTGTGTGTGTGTATCTGACTGTGTGTGTGTGTGTGTGTGTGTGTATCTGAATGTGTGTGTGTGTATCTGAATGTGTGTGTGTGTGTGTCTGACTGTGTGTGTGTGTGTGTCTGACTGTGTGTGTGTGTGTGTGTATCTGACTGTGTGTGTGTGTGTGTATCTGACTGTGTGTGTGTGTGTGTATCTGACTGTGTGTGTGTGTATATCTGAGTGTGTGTGTGTGTGTGTCTGACTGTGTGTGTGTATCTGACTGTGTGTGTGTGTGTGTGTGTGTGTCTGACTGTGTGTGTGTCTATCTATGTGTGTGTGTGTGTGTATCACACTGTGTGTGTGTATCACACTGTGTGTGTATATCTCACTGTGTGTGTATATCTCACTGTGTTTGTGTCAGTGTTTGTGTGTATATGCGTGTGGAAATGCATACATCCCATCTAACATTGCACACAAATACACCCCTGCATTCCAACATTAACAATGCACACAAATACACCACTGCATGTGTATCTCAGTGTTTGTGTAAATGTGCATCTGTGTGACAATGCATACATTCCAGCATTCCTACGCCAACACTGCACACACATACACCCCTGCATGTGTACCTGTGTTTGTGTGTGTACATATCTGTGTCCGTGTGTGTAAGTGTGTATCTGTGTGTGGATGTGCCAGTGTTTTTATCTCTGTGTGTGCAAGTGTGTTTATGTATGTGTCTGTGTGTGTATACGCCAGTCTTTGTCAGTGTGTGCATGTGTCCAGATGTGTGCATGTATCAGTGTGCTAATGTGTATGTATATCTGTGTCATACATCACGGCAATCAAACACAACATGCAAACATTACATACAAACACACCCCTGAATTTAAACTCAAAAAGTATATAGAAACACATCCCTACACTTAAACACCAATACTACACCCTACATGCACACACATACTGTATACAACAACATACTCACATTCAAATGCACAAACACTGCTCACAAATACAGCTCTGCAAGAATGGCCAAATGGTAGATCCCCAGCTTGCATAGCATCGTGGGAATTGTACAACAGATAAGGATCTATCTTTTCTCTGCTCTTGCGCTAGAGGGGAGGCTCAAAACAATGTCTTGCACCTTGTAGGCCCTGTCTACATTAGTTCTGCCACTGTGTTGGGGTGGAGGGCGTGATTGCATGCCAGAGAGTGAAAGTGTGTGGGGGGGGGGGGGAAGGGCAGGATCCAGGGGGCCCAAACAAATGCATGCCCAGGGTCCAATCAATGTTAAAGACGGCCCTGAGTGGTTCTGGTGTCAATAGCCTGTTCCTGCAGGCATTTTAATGTAAACACACTGCCTTTTCAGAGAAAAGACACTGTGTGCAGCACTGGCTTTAACTCATATGACAGATCATATGGGTGGGGCATTGTGATGTCACATGATGGGCAGAGTGTATGAGGGGGCGGCACATTTTTGTTTGCCTAGGGCGGCAAAAATCCTTGCACCGGCCCTGACAGGAGTTATGATTTACGAGTTACATTAGTAAAACAAAAACAAAAAAAAACATTAAGGGGGTTGGGGTGACAGCAACCCAAGTGACGCCACTGGAGTCAAACTCCATGAAAATGCAGGAAGCGCCTCTAGTTACTGTCTGGTAGATATCCACTAGAGGCAGTCTTAAAGCTACTTTACTTTGCTCTTAAGGGACACTGCACTCAGACCACTTCAATGAGAGGAAGTGGCCTGGGTGGTTATAGTGTGTCTTTTATGGTAAGTGTATACTGTTTACACCCATTCAACCTTCATATTCATTGGGGTATACAAATGAAGTTTGCTCAAAATAAACACAGTATAAAAAACACTATATATATATATATATATATATTAAAATGTCAAATGTTGCATCCCACAGATAAAAAAAAGTAGAAAAATTAAATAAATTTATTAAAACCAACATATAAAAACCCTTTATTTTTAACCCTGCAACGGAAAACACTGCAGGCTTAACATGCATCAGTGGGCAGATAAAGGGGGGGGGGGGGGGAGCACCAGGTTAAGTGCTCCCCCTGAGACACCATTAAGGTACCCATGCAGTTACCAGAAGTGGATACTTTGTAAGTACTGTGCTGCAATAGAGAGCAGGGATAGACTTTATGTTCTAGCACTGCTCCCTCCTATCAGCAGGTGGTGCCAAAATGAACTGAGCTCTCGGCTAAAACTATCAAGACCATCACCAGAGCAGGTACTGGAGAGGACATAAGGTAGGGAAAATATAGAGAAGGGTCAAGGTTTGGGGCGGGTGATGAGAAAATAGTCAGAAGGTGGTGTGGGAGAATGTGAAGAAAGTTGAGGGTGTGTGGCGGGATATAAAAAAAAAAGGGACACGTTGGGAGGAGAGTATGGAGAAGGTTGAAGGTGTGAGGGCAGAATATGAGAAGAGGCACAGGGATTGGTGGTAAAATATGTACAGAAGGACAGACACTGGAGAGAAGGCCACTAAGGAAGCATGGAAAGATGGACACGACTGTAGAAAGGAACACAGATTGGAATACGTTCACTACTATAGAGTTATGGGGATATGTAAATAATGACATGCTACTGGAGCTGTTCATATACAGCGACTATTACATTAAAGGGACACTATAGTCACCTGAACAACTTCAGCTCAATGAGGTTGTTCAGGTGAGAACTATAGCTCCCTGCAGCCTCTCATGTAAACACTGTATTTTCTGAGAAAATACAGTGCTTACATTGAAAGCTAGGAACACCTCCAGTTGCAGTCACTCAGAGTGAACCAGAGGGACTTCTGAGTTGATGGAGGCATAATATGCCTCCATCCACTCAGATCTGCTGTGCACGAGCATCCTGTGATTCAGTGTTTCCTCCCACTGCATGCAGACACTGAACTTTCCTCATAGAGATTCATTGATTCAATTCATCTCTATGAGGAGATGCTGATTGGCCAGGGCTGTGTTTGAATCATGCTGGCTCTGCCCCTGATCTGCCTGTAAGGATCTTACCTTGATGATGAGTCCGGCAGAGTTAAAGCTCCCCTTGCAATTATACACAAGCCAAGGGGACTCAAGGCAGAAATCCCCAAGGCTGTGAACCAGTGCACTGGGGCTGATAACAACCAGTGCTTCCAGGTGCGAAGTACAGACAAGGAGAATCCAAAGAAGTGGTCAGGGACAGAACCGAGGACAGGCAGCAGACAGGCGGAAACGAAGGTCGAGCATAAGTTCAGAAACAGGAGTCAGAGAAATAACAGGATACCCAAACAGGAACAACGATCTGACCAAGATCACTAGCCAAGGCGGGGTTTATAAAGGCTGGAATCAGCAGACATCAGGAACAGGTGAGCAAGTCCAGGAGTGCAGGTTCGGGCTACTTGATACCAGGAACAAGCAGTATTAGCCAAAGATATGTGGAGCCAAGGATAAGGTCACTGGTTGGAATGCAGGAGACCCAGGTTTGAACCCAGCCAGGACCCAACCCACAAATATTGCGGAGGGCATGGTGACAGTACCCCCTTCTCAAAGCCGCCGTAATGCGAAAAAGAGGCAAGACTTCCTCACTTTTTCTTAGACTTTCTGGTCTTGGAGTTACCAGCTTGAGCAGGTTCCATAGCAAGCAGTGCCAATTCAAAGACCAGCAAATCTTCTGTATGGACTAGAGTCCCATTGGAAGCGTACGTACAGCCAGGAGGTGTATCCTTACCAACAGGGTCATCAGATGTTGTGGTAACTGTCATTTTAGAAGTCGATTCCACCACAGTAGTAGGAGGATCTGGTTTCTCCTTGACAGTTTGCAAAACCTCGGGAGTCACAGCCTTAGGAGGATGGTAGCAGGATGGTATACAGGCAACGCAGGATATGAATGGGTAGTACCCAGTCGGAGAGCTTGAGGCCTGGATGGCCGAACAGGACAAAAATAAATATAATGTCCCCTCTCCCCACAATTAAAACACAGTCCGTGATCACTCCTTCTTGCCCTTTCACAGGGTGACTGTCTGACCGAGACCAACCCTATCTCCATAGGCTCCTCGGTCTCCAAGGCAGGTGCATACGAAGTCCCAAGGGCTTCAGGCAAGTTGGTAGCAGTAGGGCTTGCCAAGTTCTAAAACCAAGTGTACGAGGCAGTATATTCCATGTCCTGTCTAGGATGCAGTCTACGTGGAGCTACAGAAGGCGTTCTGTGAACACAAGGCTTTCGTGTATTAGTGCTTTGTGTTTCCAGTGACCGAATGAAAGATCCCCAAGAATCAAGGACCGGATCTTCGGTGAGCAGCAATTGGTGTGCCCACATCTTAGGTTGCCTTGACAGTAGGGTGATGGCTGTTCTCACCTTAATGAAATCCGTAGCATACGTCATAGGTTTCAGGGAGAACAGAAACTCACAGTCCATCTTGAACGTAGCAAACTTTGACCGAATCCCAGAATATCTCTCAGGCAAGTTCACCAGCGGTTCTTCATGTTCAGGGACACAGGGTACTTTCCCTTTAAGGGAAGCCAGTTCATGCCTTACTCCCTGTAACACTTGGGTAAGGTGGGAAACCTGCTGGGTGAAGGCAGCTAGGGTTTGCTTTAACTCTGCAGACTCCATGTTCAGATCGTTCTGTAAGGATCTTACCTTGATGATGAGTCTGACACGCAGAGTTAAAGCTCCCCTTGCAATTATACATAAGCCAAGGGGACTCATTCAGAAATCCCCAAGGCTGAGAACCAGTGCACTGGGGCTGATAACAACCAGTGCTTCCAGGTGCTAAGTACAGACAAGGAGAACCCAAAGAAGTGGTCAGGGACAGAACCAAGGTCAGGACAGGCAGCAGACAGGCAGAACCGAAGGTTGAGCATAAGTTCAAAAATTAACAGGATACAGGATTAACAGGATACCCAAACAGGAACAACGATCTGACCAAGATCACTAGCCAAGGCGGGGTTTATAAAGGTTGGAATCAGCAGACATCGGGAATAGGTGAGCAAGTCCAGGAGTGCAGGTTCAGGCTACTGAATACCAGGAACAAGCATTATTAGCCAAAGATATGTGGAGCCAAGGATAAGGTCACTGGTTGGAATGCAGGAGACTCAGGTTTGAACCCAGCCAGGACCAAACCCACAAATACTGCAGAGGGCACGATGACAGTCTTGACACTGCCTCATTGTCAGTCTCAGCCAATCCTATGGGGAAGCACTGTGATTGGATCAGGCTATCACATGTCAGCAGCCTGCTTGTTTTTCCTGAGTCTAACAGCATGCAGATTTACAGCTTCTGGCTTACAGTAAGATTTTTACTATATTTATGGAGGCATGAGGGCCCAGGGCGGCTAGATGGTCGTGTTAACACTATACGGTCAGGAATACATGTAGTTGCACGGGTGACTATAGCGTCCCTTTAATGAGCCCAGCAGCAATGAAAACGCACACAGGGTTTTCGCTAAACTCTGATGTAGTAATTTGAAAACAGAGTTGCAAAATTAAGGCCAAAATATCCAAGTTGCGACAATAGCTAGTTGAAGAGGGGGGAAGAGTGAATGTGAATGTGTTGTGAATGTGAATGTGTTAAATTACACCTTTATGTCACAACTGGTACAAGGACCAACTAGAAAGGATGCTTGTCTGGATCTCGTTATAACAAACAATGTTAATCTTTTAACCAACATTCAAGTAGGGGAGCATTTGGGAAATAGTGATCACAATATGGTAACTTTTGAAATAAACTCAAAAAAGCAAAAGCAGGTGGGGTATATTAAAACGTATAATTTTAAAAAAGCCAATTTTAATAAGATTAGGGCAGCTCTTCAACATATCGACTGGCATAAACGCCTTAGTGATAAAAACACTGAGGAAAAATGGAAACTATTCAAACCAATATTAGAAAGGTACATTTCACAGTATGTACCATTGGGTAATAAATATAAAAGAAACAAATTAAAACCAATGTGGCTTAGTGGAGAAGTAAAACAAGAGATTAAAAATAAGAAAAGGGGGGGGCGGAGCCTGGCTGTGGAGCTGAGCAGACACACTATCTGTGGGCTCCTGAGACTGGGCCCGGTTAACGGCTGAAATTGTGGGCGAATCACTTACTCTTGAACCCCAACATGCCACATCCTGATCCACAGAACCTGGTGAACCGGGGGACACCGAGCATGCCCATAATGCCGGCTGGAATTCCTGGGCCAGGGCCTGGGGCCTACACAAAGCAGAACAGGGGAGAGACGGCCGCTCTCCCAACTCATGAACGCAAGCACCATCCGCAGCACTCAGCTACCCCCCCCCCCCTTAGGACCGGTGGGGGTTATCCCGGTCCCAATCGTTCGATTCAGCATACCTCCGTGGACCCCGAACGCGGGCACAAGCCCCAACCGCACACCAAGCCTGCAGGCCGCTCCTCACTCTAAAATGGCTGACGCACAATCCAATGGCGCACATGGGCCTCTAGAGTACAGCCTTAGCACCAACGAGCCACTGATTACCCGCTTAAACAAGCTATTTGATTCCTTCTGGGCACGGATTGAGGCCCGACACGCAGCTACACTGCCGCGACTGCAGGAGAGCAGGAGCACGAAGGGACGACGGAGCGGTGGCGGCCGGAGTGAGACTGGGCCACCCTCGGGCAAAACCTTGGAAAAGCAGTCCGTTACTCTCCACGCTAGCCCATCTGGGCCAAAGGCCAACAGGGGTACGATCCCAACGCATCTACCACGCAGGCGGAAACCTGCCCGCCACAAGCGGCGCAACAACACCAGGGCCTCCAGACCTGTCCCAATGGGGAAGGACCCGGTCTTCAGAAGCCCCCGAGTCCGTGGCTACGAGATGCTGGCCTTTCTACCGGCCCGGAGCTGGAGGGCACACCTGGTTTGCTCATGGCCGGCCGCCATCTTCTGTGGATACCTAACGCCGCCGGCACAGATCCCACCTGAGGGAATGGGGTGATTAACCATCCTGCGGGCGGTCAACCTCACATTCATAGAAGGACGCTGCCCAGACACACATGGACGCTGGTCCCGCATCTCATAATGCCTCTTGCTTATTTTATGCTTATTTTATGGTTCTTATTATTTTCCAGCACACATGTACAACTAGAGCATGACCTTTATAACCCAATGCTCATGATAATGCTTAACCGGCCACCTTATGCCCCAAACCTCGCAGTCTCGGTACTTGTTCCACACGGCATGAGCCACCTAAGGTTAACTCTGCTCAGCATTTTGTGGGATCGAGACACCCGAACCCCAACCTATTGCCTTTACCTTGTATAGTTGCGTACCAATTACACCCGACCCCATCTTAACCACTGCTTGATTAACCACTCCACTCACTTCAGGCATATAAAATGTACATGTCTATACTCTATACAGTGTCCACGGAGATAAGATTAACACTCTTTATACGTGTTTTACGCTTAGAAACCATCTTGTCACTCTAGTCAGCCTGTTTATCCAGCTATCAGTCAGCTACTGACTTATCGAATGCATGTTTATTTACAACCATAACCTAATCGGTAGCATAGCCTGGCTGTAGACCAATTATTTAACTCTTGATAACTCTTGTTCTTACTATTATAAAATTGTGCTTATATAATCTACTACTCCAATTGTACTGCAAATGTCGAACCTGTGGATTGCCGTTGGGGTACCTCAGGTCTGTTTGTGTTAACATCATGCACAGCAAAAATACAAAATAAAAAAAAATAAAATAAAAAAAATAAGAAAAGGGCTTTTAAAGCATTTAAATCGGACCAATCAGATGCATCCTATATAAGATATAAGGAAGCCAATAATACTTGCAAAAAGGCAATTAAAGTGGCTAAACTAGAAAATGAGAAATTGATAGCCAAAGAATGCAAAACCAACCCCAAACATTTTTCAAGTACATTCATTCTAAAAAAACAAAAAATTAAAGTGTAGGTACACTGAAAACAGAGATGGGTCTGTTAGTCAATGAAGACCAGGAAAAGGCAGAAATTTTAAATAACTATTTTTCTTCGGTATATATTAATGAGGATCCTATGGCAAGAGATATGCATATGATTGCTGCAACAAACTTGCAGATAACTTGTGATTGGATAACTCGAGACAAGGTGCTACAGCTATTAAAGAAAATTAATGTAAAACAAGCTCCGGGGCCTGACGGTATCCACCCACGAGTACTTGAGGAGCTAAGTGGGGAAATAAGTGAACCTCTGTATTTATTTTTTCAAGATTCTTTTGTTTCAGGTATTGTACCGGAGGACTGGAGGAAGGCAGATGTTGTTCCTATATTTAAAAAGGGTTCAAAATCCTTGCCTGGAAATCATAGACCTGTGAGCTTAACTTCTGTGACTGGGAAATTATTTGCTATTAAGGGATAATATTCAGGAATTCATTGGGAAGAACTGTGTTATTAGCAATAATCAGCATGGTTTTATGAAACATAGGTCATGTCAAACTAACCTAATTGCATTCTACGAAGAAGTAAGTAGAAATATAGATCAGGGTGTTGCAGTGGATGTGATCTACTTGGATTTTGCCAAGGCATTTGATACGGTTCCTCACAATAGGTTAGTCTTCAAACTAAAAGAAATTGGTCTAGATGAATATTCTTGTTCTTGGGTAGAACAGTGGCTTAAGGATAGAGTACAGCGAGTTGTCATAAATGGTAAATTTTCAAGCTGGACAAAAGTGGTAAGTGGTGTCCCTCAGGGTTCTGTTTTGGGACCGCTTCTATTTAACATATTTATAAATGATCTTGAAATGGGCATTGAAAGCCATGTATCAGTGTTTGCAGATGACACAAAACTTTGTAAAGTAATAAAATGTGAGCAGGATATTGCCTTGCTGCAGAGGGATTTGGATAGATTGGGGGACTGGGCACTAAAATGGCAGATGAAATTTAACGTAGAAAAATGCAAAGTTATGCACTTCGGGGTTAAGAATGCACAAGCAATTTACACCCTTAATGGTAGTGAACTAGGGATAACCACACACGAGAAGGATTTGGGAATTGTTATAGACAACAAATTAGGTAGCAATATGCAATGTCAATCTGCCGTTGCTAAGGCCAGTAAGGTTTTGTCATGTATAAATAGGGGCATAAATTCTCGAGATGAAAATATAATTTTGCCTCTTTCTAAATCGCTGGTAAGACCACACCTTGAATATGCTGTGCAATTTTGGGCACCTGTTCTAAAGAAGGATATCATGGCACTAGAAAAAGTGCAGAGACGAGCTACAAAATTGATAAAAGGAATGGAGCATTTTAGTTATGAAGAAAGGTTAAAAAATTTAAATCTCTTCAGTTTGGAAAAACGGCGCCTTAGAGGGGATATGAAATATATTCGGGGCCAGTACAAACCATTATCTGGAAATCTATTCATAAACAGGGCTATACATAGGACACGAGGTCACACATTTAGGCTTGAAGAAAGGAGATTTCATCTAAGGCAAAGAAAAGGTTTTTTTACAGTAAGAGCAATAAGGATATGGAATTCATTGCCGGAAGAGGTGGTTTTGTCAGAGTCTATACAGATGTTTAAATTTGCAATTGGATAAATACTTGCAAAAAACATAACACACAGGGATACAATTTCTAATTAGTGGGATAATAGCTGCTTGATCCAAGGAGACATCTGACTGCTATTTTGGGGTCAAGAAGGATTTTTTTCCTAGTTTGTTGCAAAATTGGAAGCGCTTCAGACTGGGTTTTTTGCCTTCTTTTGGATCAACAGCAAAAGCATATGTGAGGAAGGCTGAACTTGATGGACGCAAGTCTCTTTTCAGCTATGTAACTATGTAACTATGTAACTAAGAGGGGGTGAACCTGCTAGGAATACGGTGTTCCTTTAAAGCTCCCTACTCTTTTGGTTCGTATACATTTAATTCCACAGAACAAATCTATTTAAAGGACGACTAAAGTCAGCCAGGCCACTTCACCTAAATTAAGTTGCCTTGATGCAGTGGTCATTTTCAATTTATCTATTCAAGGTTAAATGCACCTCTAGTGGCTGTTACATTGACAGCCAGTGGAATCTCTTCCTCTGCACTGCCCGTCCATTTTTGATTACCTTGAAAGGTTAAATGCACCTCTAGTGGCTGTTACACTCAGAGCCAGTGGAATCTCTTCCTCTACACTGCCCGGTTAAACCTCACTCACATTATATAGAAGTCCCCATAGGAAAGCATTGATTGCTATGTGTGCTCCTCTCCCAACCCCCTCCCATCATGTCCCAAACGCTTCTCTATGAGCAGAGGTGTAACTAGAAACCTCGGGGCCCCGGGGCGAAAATTGCAGACACACACACACACTCGGACACACATACACTTACAGACACACACACATACACTTACAGACACACAAATTATTAATATTAAATGTCCACCCAGCCTCCCTACCTGAAGAGCTGGCGTGGATCTGTCCCTGGGGTCCAGTGGGGCTTCAGTGTGGCAGGTGGCACAGTTCCTGCCAGACGTGGCAAGGGAGCTGTGCTCGCTCTGCTCCCTCATGGGCTGTTGCAGGGAGCTGTAATATGACGTAAATAATCTTATTACTAATATGTTTGTTTTTTTGTTTGTTTTTTTTAGCTTTCTCCTGCTCTGCAGGAGAGTTCCTTGACATGGCCTTGCAGAAATGCACCACTTGTGCAGAGGGAACTTACTCTTTAGGGACTGGCGTGCGGTTTGATGAGTGGGCAGAACTTCCTCACGGCTTCATTGGCATTTCCAGCAATCAATATGGGGAAGAGAATGGAATCATGGGAAATTGTAGTTTGTGAGTATTTCTGTATGACATAAAACTCTTAATCTTACATTCATGTCAGCCAGCACTAACTACAAAGGTAGAATTTTGATGTTTAAAGAGCAACCTTTAGGGTGGTATTCTGTCATTTCTATAGTATGCTCAGGTATGTACTGTAATGCAGAAATCACAGTGTACTATTTTGATAATCACCTTCATTTTTTGTTTCTGCCTTGTGTTCTATTAAGGTCAAATTGGCAGCCTCGTGGTGAATATGTTGCGTCAAACACAGATGAATGTTCAGCCACCCTAATGTATTCAATCAACTTGAAGCAAGAGGGTCTTGTCACCTTTGAGTACTTGTACCCAGACTCTAACATCGGTTTTGAGTTCTTTGTGAGTATGACCTACACCTTGCCTATACCACTCGAGTAAAACATCTCAAGAAACACATCTGCTGTCTTGAACACATAATTTGTCTCTTACCACTAGCTTACTTTGGTACGAAGCAGGCACAGCCCACTCTTGGGCTCTGTTAAAATAATATATACCTCCACATTTTCTTCCAAAAAAAAAAGTCAAAAGGATTTTTCTATAAGTGGACATGACTTGTCTACTAGAGATCCCTGGTATTGCTAAACATTACGTACTACACACACTTCCTTATACTGCCAACACAGTTATACCCTGATCAGCCACAACATTAAAACCACTAACAGGTGAAGTGAATAACATTAATTATATTGTTACAATGGCACCTACCAGAGGGGTGGGATATATTAAGTGAACAATCAGTTTTTAAATTTAATGTGTTGGAAGCAGGAAAAATGTGCAAACAAAAGTGAGTGACTTTGACACCGCCAAATAGTGATGGCTTGACAACTGGGTCAGAGCATCTCCAAAAAGGCCCATTTTGTGGTTTGTTCCAGGTATGCATGTCATGACTTTCCTCTGCAACCTTGCTGCTCCAACGACAGTCACAGCCGCAAGAAATGCACACATGAGCGAATACAGGAGACGGGTCATGACCTCCGTACACAAGATGTGATTTCTTTAGCAATAACAATAGACCTCTGACAGCCTATTCACCAGTAGGGTGGTATGCAAGCGTGTCAGAAAAGGCGTGTCCTCAGATAGGTGCCATATTGAAACTTTGAACAGTTGAGCTATCATTGTTGAGTTGTTGTGTGCTGTTTCTTAGCAAACACCCTGTAATTTTATTCTGGATTTTCTGACCTTTGGCTTGCCTATCCGCTTCTGAACCTTGCTGCATTGATTTTGACCTTTGCACTGTCTTGACTTTGCTTTTGCCATGCCCCTATCTGGATTTGTTTTCCTTGGACTAAATTTATTTTACCTCTGCAAATACTGCATTTTGGGTTTTATACAACAACCTGACAATGAAGTAGTTAGTACCTCCCAAATATGGTACAATGAAGGACAACTGGTGAGCCGTCATCAGGGTCATGGGCGCCCAAGGCTCACTGATTACTCAGAACTACTGTAGCTCCAATTGCTAAAATACATTTTATGCTGGTCATGATAGAAAGGTGTTAAAACATTGCATTGCAGTTTGTTGTGTATGGGACTGTGTGGCTGCGTAGCTGCAGACCAGTCGGAGTGCCCATGATGACCCCTGACCACCGCTGAAAGCATCTTGAATGGGGACATAAGCGTCAGAACTGGACCATGGATCTATGGAAGATGTTTGTCTGGTCTGATTAATCACATTTTCTTTTAGATCAGGTGGATGGCCAGGTGCATCTGCATCATTTACCTAGGTAAGAGATGGCTGTAGGATGCACTATGGAAAGAAGGCAGGCCAGTTGAGGCACTGTTACGCTCTGGGCAATGTTCTGTTGGGAAACTGCGTGTTAATGTTACTTTGACACATACCACTTACATAGAAACTGTTGCAGACCCCTTCATGGCAATGGTGTTCCCTGATGGCAGTGCCCTCTTTCAGCAGGATAATGCACCCTGCCATACTGCAAAAAATATTCAGGAATGGTGTGAGGAACACGACAAAGAGTTCATGGTGTTGCCTTGCCTTGGCCTCCAAGTTCCCCATATCGCAATCCAATTGAGCATCTGTGGGATGTGCTGGAACAACAAATCTGGTCCATGGAGGTCCCACCTTGCAGTTTGCAGAACTTAAAAGATCTGTTGCTAAAGTATTGGTGCTAGAAACCACAGGACATGTTCAGAGGTCTTGTAGAATACATGAAAGCAAAACCATATTATATTTCTGTGTAAATTGTAATGCACAGTTATTTATGTGTGGTATTTAACCCCTTAACCCCTTAAGGACACATGACATGTGTGACATGTCATGATTCCCTTTTATTCCAGAAGTTTGGTCCTTAAGGGGTTAAGGACCAAACTTCTGGAATAAAAGGAAATCATGACATGTCACACATGTCATGTGTCCTTAAGGGGTTAAACTGGTGAAATCACAGTAAATGAGATAAGCCTTGTTCAAACCTTTGGGCATTCTTTCTGTTGATCCACTAGTGATTTATTTAACCTTAATTGTCTAAATTGATTTGTTGGGGTGTGATCATAGCAGAGTGGTGTACAAAAAGAAAATATAGTAGTGATTATACAAGAGAATAAAAATATATAGAGACAACATAATAAAGTATATTTATTGTTAATATTGCAGTAAAAAAGATGAGAACTGGCCTCACATATTATAGACCAGTTCAGTGTTCTATATAGCATAAAACAGTATAATCCTCTTAAGGATATTGTTTATAGTAGTGTAATGGCAACCTTCTGATATGTTTTCTCAATAGAAAAAATAAACAAAGCAAAGACGTGCATGGCTTCCAGGCTCAGGATATAACATTTGTGGTATAATCCCCACAACAGATAAGAGTGTCAGTTACTAGGGGGAGTCAGGTGAGCCAGGCAATGGTATAGAAAACATCATATGGTTTATTTTACAATAAAATACATTTTATATTAAAATAACAGCAAAAAAATTTAAAATGAAATAAAGCACACATAAATGAAAAAGCTTTCCCTTTTACTAAAGAAAACAGTGTTAAAGGAGCAAAGATATTTTTATTTTTAAAATTACTGTCTGTAGTTATAGCCTTTTTCTATGTCTTCCTGTGCAGGTTCACAATGATCAGTGCCAACCAACAGAAGAGGAATCGAAATTGATGAAAACTACAGAAAATGGCTGGGACTATCACCAGGTTTATAACAAGGCTTTTATTATCACTTGTGGTTACATTTAATAATTTTTTTAGTTTGTTGAAAGTATAGGGATTGTCAGAAGTAAAATACTGGAAATGTTGAACTTTGTTGACATAAGTACTTAAAAAGACAAAAAGACAAAAAAAAATAATTTTTACATAAGGTGAAGATCGAAGTTAAGTAAAACAAAATTATATATAAGGTATGTTTGAATACAGACGTATTCTAGCAAAATGTTATCTTTAAAAGAGCTTGTTTGTTTCATAGAAATCTGCACTTTTATTAAGCGTCCTCTAAATGTTATAATCTTCACACTTAAAGTACTTTACATAGTTACATAAGCTGAAAAGTGCCCGTCAAGTGCCCGTCAAGTTTAGCCTTCCTCATATTTGGTTTTTGCTGTTGATCCAAAAGAAGGCAAAAAATAACAGTTTAAAGCACTCCCAATTTTGCATCAAACCAGGAAAAAAACTCCCTCTTGACCCCAGAATGGCAGTCAGATTAATAGGGATGTGCATGGGCAAAAAAATCGGTTCGGCCTTCAGAAATTCGGGACTTAGGGGTAGGGCTAGAGTTGAGTTAGGAGTAGGGTTAGGGTAGTGTTAGGAGTAGGGTTAGGTAGGAGTAGGTTAGGGGTAGAGGTACCCCTACCCAAACCCTACTCCTAACCCTACCCTAATCCAACTCCTAACCCAACCCTAACCCTACTCCTAACCTAACCCTAACTCAACCCTACCCCTACCCGTTTTGCCACTTTTTTAGAAGGCTGAAGCACTTCGGCAATTCGGTTCGGCACTTCCGAAATTCGGCGCTTCAGACATTCGGAGGCATTCGAATGTCCAAAATTCGTCTGAATTTCCATTCGGACCGAACCGAATTGCACATGTCTACAGATTAATCCTTGGATCAAGAAGCATTTACCCTACATTGAAAAACTATATCCTTGAATATTCTGTTTTTGCAAGTATGTATCTAGTTGCTGTTTAAACATATGTATGCACTCTGATAAAACCACTTATTCAGGTACAGAATTCCATATCCTTATTGTTCTTATGGTAAAAAAACCCTTTCCTTTGCCTTAGACTAAAACTTCTTTCTTCCAGTCTAAACGCATGACCTTTAGCACAATACTGGTGGTACTATTTACTGTTTAGCATGCTAGTAAACAGTTTTTTTTCTCTATGGAGCAATTTAATGGTAGCAGAAAATCTGTTGCAAAAACAGCCTTGCATTGCTAACGTTGCCTACAACCATTTAAAGCATCTTGTCGGTAACACATTGACAAACTTGGCTCAATGTCAGATTTCATGTCTAAAAGCTTTTGTTACCTATGTTTGAGTCTTTCTATTATATAATATATCACATAAGTACAGGTACTCCATATTCACTTTAGCTCATTGAAGCGGTCTTGGTGCATATTCCCAGGTCCCTTAATCCTGCAATAGTAATTATTGCAGCTATTGAGAAACTGCGATAATTACTATCTAGGGTTAACTCTACCTCTAGTAACTGTCTACCAGACAGCCACTAGAGAGACTTCCAGGTCGTTAGGTGACTTTTTGTCACCTAACTGACACTGGACGTACTCACACTATGCATGAGGATATTCTATGGGCGAAGTACTAATGCGAGTGCGGACGAGGCGGGGCCAAGCCAGCGCCAATAAATTTAACCCCTTCTGCACCACGAGGAGGCAGGGTGCACTATAAGGAGCAATAGTTCCAGGAAATCAACTTTGAATAGAATACTGTTATGAACCTTTCATGTAAAAATGTTTCACAATATATATCTGCAGGTGAGACTTACTCAAGGTAATAACGTCCTGTCCTGGAGAACAGCGGCTTTCTACCTAGGTGATATCATGCCTAAACCTGTGCTGTTGCGGAATATTCTAATTACAGGTATACATCAAAGCATGAAGTACAAAACAAAATTTCAAGAACTAAAAATACAACTCCATAGATATTGTGTGATCATCCTTAGTGAGCATTGTTCTCTGAATACTGTGTACTCAAAAGCTCCTTGTCTTGGTATTCTATTTATTTTTCACTGCATTGAGAGTTGACACTCTATTTTTTGTATTTTAATTTTGGCCCTAATTATTGTAGAATTGCTACCAAAAATAAAGAATTGAGGGGGAAAAGTTTAAAATAAAGATAATATCACTAAATTTAGGGACTATGTCATGTTGACCAGACTATATTGCCCAAATGGTAATTACTATATTGAGACAATTACTAAAGGCATTTTGAAAAGACCTATGGTGTGTCACTCTTGCTCTTAACCTTTGACTCACAAAATGGCATCTTGTCTATTTCTCAGAATTCTTGATTTCCAGATATGTGCCACCAACTTCCTAACTTATTGTAAACTGTGTCTTGTGTCCAAGAATAGAAAATCTACTTAATAAAATAGCAAGTGATTATCTGTAATTGCGCTGTAGTGCAAATTACATAAATAAGATATACAGTATCTCACAAAAGTACACCCTTCACATTTTTGTAAATATTTTATTATATCTTTTCATGTGACAACACTGAAGAAATGACACTCTGCTACAATGTAAAGTAGTAAGTGTACAGCCTGTATAACAGTGTAAATTAGCTGTCCCCTCAAAATAACTCAACACACAGTCATTAATGTCTAAACCATTGGCAATAAAAGTGAGTACACCCATAAATGGAAATGTCTAAATTGGGCCCAATTAACCATTTTCCCTCCCTGGTGTCATGTGACTCGTTAATGTTACAAGGTCTCAGGTGTGAGTGGGGAGCAGGTGTGTTAAATTTGGTGTTATCACTCTCACACTCTCTCATACTAGTCACGGGAAGTACAACATGGCACCTCATGGCAAAGAACTCTCTGAGGATCTGAAAAAAATAATTGTTGCTTTACATAAAGATGGCCTAGGTGATAAGAAGATTGCCAAGACCCTGAAACTGAGCTGCAGCACAGTGAGCAAGACCATCCAGCGGTTTCACAGAACAGGTTCCACTCAGAACAGGCCTCGCCATGGTCAACAAAAGAAGTTGAGTGCACGTGCTCAGCATCATATCCAGAGGTTGTCTTTGGGAAATAGACCTATGAGTGCTGCCAGCATTGCTGCAGAGGTTGAATGGGTGGGGGATCAGCCTGTCAGTGCTCAGACCATACGCCGCATACTGCATCAAATTGGTCTGCATGGGTGTCGTCCCAGAAGGAAGCCTTTTCTAAAGATGATGCACAAGAAAGCCCGCAAACAGTTTGCTGAAGACAAGCAGACTATGGACATGGATTAATGGAACCATGTCCTGTGGTCCGATGAGGCCAAGATAAACTTATTTGGTTCATATTGTGTCAAGCGTGTGTGGCGGCAACTAGGTGAGAAGTATGACGTGTGTCTTGCCTACAGTCAAGTATGGTGGTGAGAGTGTCATGGTCTGGGCCTGCATGAGTGCTGCCAGCACTGAGGAGCTACAGTCATTGAGGGAACCATGAATGCCAACATGTACTGTGACATACTGTAGCAGAGCATGATCCCCTCCCTTCGGAGACTGGGCCGCAGGGCAGTATTCCAACATGATAACGACCCCAAACACACCTCCAAGACAACCACTGCCTTGCTAAAGAAGCTGAAGGTAAAAGTGATGGACTGGCCAAGCATGTCTCCAGACCTAAACCCTATTGAGCATTTGTGGGGCATTCTCAAACAGAAGGTGTGGGAGCGCTCCACCAGCTCTGTGATGTCATCATGAAGGAGTAGAAGAGGACTCCAGTGGCAACCTGTGAAGCTCTGGGGAACTTCATGCCCATGAGGGTTAAGGCAGTGCTGGAAAATAATGGAGGCCACACACAATATTGACACTTTGGGCCAAATTTGGGCATTTCCACTAAGGGGGTGTACTCACTTTTGTTGCCAACGGTTTAGACATTAATTTCTGTGTTTTGAGTTATATTGAGGGGACAGCAAATTTGCACTGTTATACACGCTGTACACTTACTACTTTACATTGTACCAGAGAGTAATTTCTTCAGTTGTGTCACATGAAAAGATATAATAAAATATTTACAAAAATGTGAGGGATGTACTTACTTTTGTGAGATACTGTAGGTGCACCTTGTGTGCACTAATATATTGGAATGTGGTAAATAAGCTAACTGGTATAACTCTAGATTTCTTCTCCAATCATCCATTTTGTGTACACCAGAGTGAGCATGAGATGAAGATACATTACAATTGCTAAATGCATTTAACATTTTCTAGTGTTCAACTTAAAAATGCTAGGCTATTAATAGTTCTTCCCAAATTAAGTTTCTGAGATGAGTATCAATTAAAGACTACATGACCTAAAAGAAGCTCAGAAAAATGTAGAACTGATTTACAAATATAAAATTATTCCAGATTCAACATATTATACTTTGATGAGACCGTTTAGTTATATAATCCTTCTCTTCCCTATAACCTATTTGTGTCTTTTGAAAAATTATCTATCCTCTGGTATTGCCCTATATTTTAATTTAGAGAGCCATGCACCTTTCTGGAGAATTTCCTCATGAGCTGCACATTCTTATGTTAATGATTTAATTTGTTAGATGCAAAAAAAGTTTTTCAGGACTGGGACATACACAACCTTGAAAATAGTGTTAGATGGACAGCATTGCTCTTATTAAAGTGTTAGTGGGTGAGGTTTGGCTTGATATTATTGATTTTTTTACAATATGACCTTTGTTGTGTATACTTCCAGGTGCTGCATATACTTCAGAATGCTTTCCTTGTAAACCTGGCACATTCACCTCAACTAAAGGGACCACATCATGCAATATATGCCCTAAAAATACTTTCTCCAACCGAGGTGCAACTGCTTGCACTACCTGTGACTCTGATAAGTATTCAGGTAAACTGGGGCATGTATACCTTGGAATGTCTTAGTATCATACTACTGTTTTTTGTTGTGTACACGATATTGGCTGCAATGCAAATCATTAGTACTCTGTGGTCTGTAAAAAAAAAAAAAGTGTGGATAGGGACACGAGTCTCGCCGCTAAAGATGTTCTTTCCCCCTCTCAGGATCTCCGTCAGTGCCATCTTCAGTGATTATAGCCAAGTAGTGTGATATAGATTTCACCCAGACATTAGCGAGACTTAATGCTAGGAGTAGACTGGTTTATTCAGGACAGATACACTCAATTTAGTCCCTCAACATGGGGTCTCCATACATTGCAATACAAACTCCTCCCAGGCGTCCCTGTGTCTGGGAGATAATTGAGTCATAGACCGGTAACTCCATTATTTCTCACCCACGCAGAAAATACCCCCACATCACATTAAATTTCCATAGGAACCCCACAAGTCTTATATCCCTGGATAGCCCAGATCTGAGCACCCAACTTTGTCCAAATATCGGAACGGAATCGCCATACGGGTAAAGTTTTGACCGGCCCGCCATGAGGTTGTAGCCCATGTTCCATGATGAAATAGGCTGCAGCCGGTCTCCATTCGGAAGTTCCTGTGTGCATAAGACCGAATGCTCCTCCCTGGCTCTAGGGAGCGAATGTTCTTCATGTTTGCAGGAGTCCTTTTCCCGAAAAAAGCGCTCTCCCTGCATTCACTAGACAAAATGGCCGCCAATCCACATAACACCTGCGTTCGTTCACACGAATGGCGGCCACCCAGCAGAGCACTTGAGTTAATGGGGTCAAAGAGCCAGGTGGTGGTCTGGATGTGTGAGGTATAAAAGTGGAAAACAGGACTTTGTTCGATAACTGAACGATTAGTGATAAAACGAACTGGAAAAGTTTAACAAGTGACTGGGTGGTCTGTCATAGAGAGTTACTTTGATTGCTAAAGTGAATTTTTGTAAGTAGGTTTCTTGTATTATCTGATACTAATTTAAAAGTTACCTGTGGGTTATGCTATTAAAAAAAGAAAACAGGCATGTACTTTCTGTTGCATGTTTTCTTTGGAGTATATGCAAATTTACCTTATGTAGTATCTGCAGCTATTACAACACTCCCTTCTTTTCGTCGGAACAGACATTCACAGAGTTTTTCACTAGTTCAAATTACCCTGTGCCAGATATGATAATACTTTTTAGCTCTGCATAGGGCCATTCATTTTAATTACCTTAAATTTCCATCCTCTTCAATATCGCTACTCTCCAGGTGCTCCACCATTGCACTCTCCGTAAAATTTTCCATATACAAGTTGCCCTTGCAAGGTTCATCAATTGCTTTGTACATCACTTATGCATCTCCGGGCTATCCCAAATTCATATTAGGCCAATACGGGCTTACGTATCGGTGCGATTACCGGCCAACAAATACGGTCTCATTACAGGTTCACAATTCACATACATTCTAGAGTTTAATCATTGTTAGAATTGTATTATGACATATGCTGTATGGTTTTATTCCTATGTTATATGCTGTTAAAAGTATGTATGACACCTGGTTAATTCTAGTCACTTATACTAATTTTCCTTTTTCAACAGTATTACCCCAGTCGACTACTTTATTTACCCCTATATTGTTTGAAACATATTTGTTGGTTTGTCACTCATATGTTTACATCAATTTTAGGCCCCCCCCTCCCCCCCACCCCCAGGCTAAAAGGTAAGAAGGGAGGGGGGGACATAATGCCTACTTTTTATTTTAATTTTACCCCCCAAACACTCAATCCCTTCTAACATTCACACACAGCACTCTCACACCCATCACACACAGCACTCTCACACTCATCATCCACAGCACTATCACCCTCAGCACTCTCACACACATCATCCACAGCACTCTCACCCTCGACACTCTCACACACATCATCCACAGCACTCTCTCCCTCAGCACTCTCACACACATCATCCACAGCACTCTCACCCTCAGCACTCACACACACATCATCCACAGCACACTATCACACACATCATCCACAGCACACTATCACACACATCATCCACAGCACACTATCACACACATCATCCACAGCACACTATCACACACATCACCCTCAGCACTCTCACACACATCATCCACAGCACTATCACCCTCAGCACTCTCACACACATCATCCACAGCACTCTCACCCTCAGCACTCACACACACATCATCCACAGCACACTATCACACACATCACCCTCAGCACTCTCACACACATCATCCACAGCGCTATCACCCTCAGCACTATCACACACACACATCATCCACAGCACACTATCACACACATCACCCTCAGCACTCTCACACATCATCCACAGCACTATCACCCTCAGCACTCTCACACACATCATCCACAGCACTATCACCCTCAGCACTCTCACACACACATCTACAGCACTATCACACACATCACCCTCAGCACTCTCACACATCATCCACAGCACTATCACCCTCAGCACTCACACACATCACACTCAGCACCCTCACACACATCACTCTCAGTACTCACACACATCATCCACAGCACTATCACACTCAGCACTCTCACATACATCGCACTCACACACACATCACACTCACCACTATCACAAAACACATCATACACAGCACTCACACACATCATACACAGCACCCTCACACCGCACCCTCACACACATCACACACACATACTGCACCCCTCACATACACACAGAACCTCCCCAACACACTGCACCACACACATACACAATACTTCCAAACATGTGTGTGTATATATATATATATATATATATATATATATATATATATATATATATATAAAATATATGTATGTGTGTGTATATATATATATATATATATATATATACACACACACACACTACATTCCTGACATACATACTCTGGATCCCCTATACACACACTAGATTCATTGTAAGCAAACACATACTACACCCCTAAACACACACTCTCTACAAACACGACATCACCTATACACACACACTATAGCCTGTATGCACACACTTGCTGCATCCCCTATACACAGATTCTCTACAGCCCCTAGTCACATATGCATTACATTACACCACAAACACAACACGACTAAAACCGACCTTATTACACAATACCACACCACAATCAGCTCACTCTATACACACACACAATCCCACAAGCAGGCTCCAAACATATGCACAATACTCTTTCCTGGCATTTTTGTCTCCTGGTATCCATTTATAGAGACACCAGAGACAAGTTGCAAGGAAACACAGTGCAAGCATGTTATTAAATTTGCTTGCGCTGTGCAGAACAAGTACAGGGCTTTTTTCTCATGCTAGAGCTCTTTAGCAGAGCTCTGCGCATGGTCTACCCTGGCCTGCACTTTGAGAGGGGGCATGTTTGTCGTTAGTGATGACAAAACACACCTTCTTTGCCCCGCCCCCTTCTTAGTGGGCCGCTGTGATAAAAAAATGCCCGGGCCGAATTTTTATCCCAGTCCGGCCCTGTTGGCTATTACGTATGTAAAGAGGTACCTCACTCGTTCTCCCTAACCTTCACATGTATGCTGTAATCTCGTATGTTGTTCCTCAGTTTATGGATATCAGATTTACATTTATTATTCATAGATCACAGTCAGGCCTTTTCCTTACAGCCTCATACGCGTACCTTTTCTTTTACTAAGGGTAAGCCGAGTTACATCCTTCCTTCCACTTTCCCTATTGTCTGCACGCTTTATAGTAATTTGTTTGTCCTATCTCTGTAGGGTGTAGTTTTCAGGTCTCTCTCTTAGATACTATCTTGGTTACCAAGATAGATCGTATTTGACCAGAATGGTTAACATAACTGTTTCAAACGCCGGTACGGGAACAGAGAACTAACTTTGATGTTCAGGCGCTGGGGGGGATAATCTCACAGCTGTCATACTACCCCGATCTCAATTTCAACTATGTTCAACGTGCACACCCACCATCAACATACATCCGACAAAATCCCGGCCTTTACAGAAGCTGATTATGGATTTATGTTACTCACCCTGTCACTATTCTATCACACTCGTTCTATGAATACAAACAACTTACGTAAGGACATTACAGACAGTTTAGTAGGTTACGTTTGAGCGTCCCTCCGCAGGTAATTACTACAGTAAGATCATGATGACCTTTTGGCCTTTCTACCATTTACAAATAACACATAACATTAATTCTTACCTTCCAGGAATACTAAATCACTACCTTATTACTTATCCCAATCATACTCCCTTTCTTTGTTTATATCCCATTACAACAATCTCCTAAGACATAACATACAGACCATTCTCTTTCATCCATTAGACTACTTATAACCGAACAGGAGCCTATCCGATTAATCGGACACCAAATCTTTCGATAGCAAGATAACGAGGTTATCATGTAACATTGACTTTCACAGTTTCTCGAGGCCCTGAGAAATCACAGTGGTACATCATATGAAGTCAACTCCGACCTCGTCATACACATCGATTTTTACATTCTCGCACTTAAGAATTTCCATATTAACCAGATCAACCATCTAACCACATATCACTATTCCCAACAGGCAACAAATGGCCCCATGTTAATACTAGATACAAGCATTCCCATACGCAACAGCTTCCATCTAACTCTGTTGCAGTCACTTCATGGGCCTTCACTCAGCCCATCGGACAGACGGCTATCCCTGTATTCAGTTCTTAGATTCCGCTTCATGAATAGAGTTCAGGGAATTGCTCAAGGTTATCTTTGTAATCATGCTAAAGGAGTGTTTTTTCACTGATACCTTTTTGCCCTATTTATACAGGCCTACCCGTACATTGGGTTCGGCACAACACTACCAACTTTCTCCCTTTCCTCTTGCATATACGAATTGATTTCCGACAACAAGTAAAAGGCCATAGGCCTGAATTTGTGGGAGGAGGTTTCCCTATATAAACTCAACCCCCTCCCCTATGTACCTTCGCTGTTTCTTGTTCGAGTGACCCCACCCACCACATCCTCTACTATCCTATTATCACATTGTCCCTGGTGGGCCCTCTTTATACAGGCCTACCCATACATTGGTTTCGGCACAACACTACCAACTTTCTCCCTTTTCTCTTCCATATATAAATTAAGTTCCGACCACAAATATATATATATATATACACACCCTCAAAAGTCTTCTTTTTTGTAAATCTTCATCAGTAAAACAAGACCAAATTAAAATCCATATTAGGCAAAGGAAATCTTCCCCAAAGAAACTTTTTTTAAAAATTCTCTTTAAAATGCTCTGATTGGTTGGCTCATTTCTCTTGAGACTTGCCGGGGGAATATTAATTTATATTTAATATTAATTTAAAGGCCCCCACCCAATACCCACTTGGGTGGGGGACTATGCTGCCTCCTATTACTTTACAGGCCCTATTTCCATTTAATAAGTCCTTTCTAGTGGCTGCCCAACCGCTAGTTTTAAATATTTATCAGTTGTGCTTTCACGTTCCGCTTTAAAACCTTCATAGCAATATGGGTGTCATTTCAACCTTTATAGGTTTTTTATTTATTATTTTTTCCTTTACTTTTTTAATGTGGTGGCTGGTTAGCAAGCACTTGCCAGCCACCACATAATTAACCCTTGCATTGCCAAGAGTGTTTAAACTATTGGCTACTAATGCTGCCAGTGGGCAAATAGTAATTCAAAGTTCATTCACTTGCAAAAGGCAAATTAATGATAATTGTAACGGATCCCCTATACTCCGACTGAGTATATCCGCTGTAGTTCTCCCAAGTCCCAAGTGATGCAGTGATTGTAGCTGTGGTATACCCAAACATCCTATACAGACAGTCCTCACATCCTATATAGACAGTCCTCACTTACCGGCCGGGTTTCTTTCTTACAACTTGGTTGTAAAACAAATTGGTCAGTACATGAGGATGCGCTAGCAGATATGCACTAAAGTGCAGGTCTATGTTTGGGGGACTTCCCCCAAACATAACCCAGTTCACTAGCGCAGGGAATCCCGCGAATCTATAAACATAGATTAGCTCACTAACGCTGGGAATCTCTGAAATCAACATTTGGGGGAAATTTCCTGAACATAGACCAACTCTCTAACGTAGGGGAATTCCTCTAATCCCCACGCTAGAGTGGTGGTCGTAAGTCTGAGCAGTCATAAAGCAGGTAGGTTGCAAAGTGAGGACTACCTGTACTTTGTATAGGGTTCAGATGCGAAAGCAACAATTTTAATCTGGACACCAAATGTATTTGGGCAATTGCTTCAAAATCTAATAGAAGAGTCTAAATTCCAACTGGATTTGGCCTCAATAAATATGAGGATTGCCATTACGGTCTTAATTCCGCAATTTTCACTAGATTTTGGCCATCCGGAAAAAAGTTTGACTACTTACTGGGAATCCACCACTCCAATCTTACACTACTTTAAACAAGAGTATCTGTTCGCTTCCTGGAGTGCAGGGTAGCTCATTAGCTGAGGGCATCAGATGATTGCATTCAGCCAATACGCTAGCCATGCTCTGTGGTGCTTAGCTTAGGAGAGCTAGAAGAAGTTGGTAATGGAGGCGAGGAGCAGTACCTGGCAGAACCCAGTTGAGAAGTCAAAATCTTTAAACTGTTTACTTACTTACAATGCGTGCTAGGGCTCTTAAGCTCCAAAACTATTAAAATGTACTGTAATTGTGTTTTTGGTGTGTTTTTGTAAAGTTACTACTGATACAAAGGCAAGCAGCACAGAGAAACTACCACATTAGGAGGAGACACCATAAGTAATGAGCCTCCATTCTCCTCCATGTGGTTGATCTAATAAAAACGCTGAAGGAACTATCTTATAGCTGCAGAGATTTTTGCAAATAAATGCTAATGAACAACTGTGTGCAGGAAAACAGTATTGACAGTGGACCTTTTGAAAAATAACCTATAAAATGGGCATGGGTTGTTTTGATTCTTGGAGCAATCTTTCTTAGCATAAGATGAATTTTACAAGATGTAGATTATTGTATGCATCCTAAAAACTTTTAGCTCCTTTTTTATTCTAGATCCTGGATCTGCATCTTGTAAGCATCGGCCTCCCTGCACAGACAAGGATTATTTCTACACTCATACATCTTGTGATGCTAATGGAGAGGTTAGAATTGACAGCATTGTATCTATCGTAGGATACATTGGATTAAGAGTAGAAGAAGGGATGAGAAACAGGGTACACCATCTTGGACATGTCAGGACCCAAAGCTGAGTTATAATACTATATTCCGTGGGGTCCCGTTGTTTGGACTTAAATCACAGTTGGCATATTCTTCATGTCATGACAAAATGTACCTCCACAAAAAGAAAATGGAAATGAAATAAATCTGATATGGGCTATCAATAGAACAAACTTCAACATACATATAATATAGGGGGGAAGTTTATAAATATAAGAGGCAAGAAAACCTTCCAAATTAGGGAATAAAGAATATATATATATATATATAAAATGTAGTGCTAAAATAATACCTTTTAGCACACTTCTGAAATAATAAACCGTCATTAAAAACACACAAGCCCTCAATACTTTGCAGATGGCCAAAGCACATATATAATAATTTTGGCAAACTCCAGGAAAATATAGTTATAGTATGCTCCTATACAAAAAAATGATTAATCAATTAATAATCAAACTCCATGGATTGGAATAGAAAGGGTAAATGTTCTCACAATTATTTCCAGACACGTCTTGTACCTAAATTTTTCAAATAGTCCAAATATAATAACTAGATAATTAAAGGGACACTCCAGGCACCCAGGCCACTTCTGCCCATTGGAGTGGTCTGGGTGCCAGTTCCCATCACCCTTAACCCTGCAAGTGTAATTATTTCACTTTTTATAAACTGCAAATATTACCTTGCATGGTTAAGTCCTTCTCTAGTGACTGACTATCATACAGCCACTAGAGGGACTTCTGTTTTCTTAAAAAGTGTTTTATGCATGTGGACTTCCAGCGTCGCCAGAATCCCCATAGGAAAGAATTGAATAATGCTTTCCTATGGGGAGGTCTAATGAGCGCACGCGGCCATGGCCGCGCATTGGCATTAGGTCTCCTATGACGGTGGCAGAGAAGCGTGGGCGGAGCCTGACCCAGCGCCGAGGGACTTTGGCGCTGGATTCAGGTAAGTCACTGAAGGGGTTTTAACCCCTGCAGCAACATGGAATGGGGGGTGGTAGGGAGAGGGGCACTGCAGGAACCTGCAGTGCCAGGCAAACTAATATGGTTCCCTGGAAATGTAAAGTCCCTTTAAGCAGGGTCAAAAAGATCACCAAGAGAGATCCCAAACTGATTCATCTCCATGCAGAGCTTAGATACTCAGAGCACAAAATGTAAAGCCCTATAACACAATATGAGCTCACCTCTTGTAAATATGCCCAGATGAAAGTCAGTGTCTCTAACATCAAAATGGAGTAGGAGTGTTGATGTCTAAAGTGCAAAATGCAGAACTGTGTATATTCTCTTTGTGAGGCATATCTGCTTCCTGCTCTGATATTAGATGAGGTTTGAGTTGTGAGATGTCAGAAATGAGCTTCCGTTGCTAAACTGCTTAAATGTAATTAATTTGACCCATATCATAATAAAGGAGCATTTAGGCCACAAATATAATATACAATACGTTTTAGCAGAGTAGGCACCTGCAATGTGGGGAAAGCAGGTGCCTAGTCTACTATAACACCAGCATGTACTCGCGGCTTGCCGGGCTGCAAAGATTGTCCTTGTGGGCCGCATGCGGCCCGCGAGTTTGACATGCTTGGTTTAATATGTTATGTTGTTGTTGTTCATCTGAGGTTGAGTTTACCTAATTTAAAGACCTGCTATGGAACAGATGATTATGTCCTGATGTGTAAACCCATAGAAGTCAGAGAGGGTATACTTTATTTTTCCAATGACTGTGTGTGTGTGTGTGTGTGTGTGTATATGTATATATACAGTATATATATATATATATATATATATATATATACAGGGCCGGATTAACATAGGGGCTGATGGAGCTGCAGCTCCAGGCCCAGGCCCATGGAATAGGCCCATTTAAAAAAAAAAAAAAAAAAAAAAAAAAAAATATTTTACTTACCGAAAATTTCTTTCCTGAAGATTAGAGGCAGTGCTTACACCATAGGGATATCCAATCTGGAGGTAAAAACAGGCAGGCAAATCTCCAAACATTTTAACCCCTCCCCTAATTACCTCCTTTCCAATAAGTAGCAGCTCCTCCTGATCATCCCCATACAATACATAAGCCAAATAGCTGCAAAATTACTTAGTTTATTAGAAAAAGGGGCGGGAATTGTAGCACTGCCTCTAATCTTCAGGAAAAAGAAATTTTCGGTAAGTAAAATTTATGTTTTTCCTTTCAGATTAGAGGCAGTGCTTACACCATAGGGATATAATAAAGCAGATCCTGAGGGCGGGTTTCAGTTCACTACAGCTTGAAGCACCCTGCGCCCAAAAGCTGCATACTCCGAGGCCAGTATGTCCCACTTGTAGTGTCCTGAGAACGTATGGAGAGAGGACCGATTAGCAGCTGAACAAATTCGAGACAGAGACGTAGCTGCACGCAGAGCCCCTGACGGCGAAACAGCTCTAGTAGAATGTTCCTTTATAGGGCCTGCAAATTCCGAGTCACTCTTAGAATAAGATAACAGAATACAATCCTTCAGTCATCTAGCCAGAGAACTCTGCGAAACCAACATACCTTTCTGTGTGCCTATGAACAAGACAAACATACCGATATCCTAACGGAAGGATTCCGTAGCTTTAGATATTGCCAAAGACCTATCGTTACGTCTAAGCAGAGAAAATTACATACCAAGGCATTAGACGGATTCCGACACAAGGTCGGCAAAACCACTTCTCGGTTGACATTGGCAACAGAAAAAACTTTAGTGATACCTGAAGGATCGAGCTTCAGAACCTCCTTGTCCTGATGAAGACCAAAAAGGGAAAATACTCCCGAAGCGCTCGGAGCTCACATACTCTTTTAGCTGACGAATAGCCATCAAAGGAAAACGGTATCCAAAGAAAACATCTTCAGGGAACTGCTTCCAATGGTTCAACAGGCGGTACTCAAAGCGCGGAAAGGACCAAATTCAGATCCCAGGGAGGACAGGTTTCCCCAACAAAGGGCACCAAACGTGTCAGAGCTCTGAAGAACCTTGAAACCAGAAAATTCGAGGTGAAACATCTGAGGGAGAAAAAACCGATAGCAGAAACATGTAAACTAAATGAAGCAGGTTTAAGACCTTTGCCAATCTCATCTGAAGGAAGCATAGAATCCTCTGGATGGACGCGGAAACAGGTTTGACTTCAAACCTACAACATCGCTGAAACTTCCAAATCCTAACGTAGAACCTTGAAGTAGATGCCAACAAAAAAAAAAAATTTTTATAACTTCAGGATCCAGACCTTTACACTCTAAATCTGGAGTCCAGAAACCAGGCCGTCAATCGGAATCTCCGAAGGGCCGGAAGAGGCACCATGGCGTCCTCTAGAATTACTCCTGAAAAGAGGAAGCTTCCAAAAGGTGGCCCCCGGAAAGTTCAGGAGAACCGAGAACCAACTACTTCTTGGCCACCCTGGACGGATTAGGATAATACTTACATTTCCCAGCCTTACTTTTTTGAAGTATTCTGGGAATAATCACTACTGGCGGGAAGCTATATGCCAGGTTGAACTTCCATGGTAATGACAGGGCATCTATGAAATCCGGCCTGTCTGCTGGAGTTAGGGATGCAAAACGTCTTGTCTTCCTGTTCACTCTGGGTGCCATCAGGTCTATCTCCGGAACACCGAAGCGGACTGTGCTGAACTTGAAAGTTCTGCATGACAGGGACCAAAACTGCTTGTTTCAAATGATGCCTGCTCAGGGCATCTGCCACCACATTGAACTTTCCTAAAATGTGAACTGCAGAGATTGACATCAGGTGCACTTCTGCCCACAGCATGATTATTGAACAAAGGCTTTCTAATCTTGTTGATCTCGTACCTCCCTGTATGTTCAAATACGCCACTGTCGTTCGATTGTCTGAACGAATTCGAATATGTTGAACTTTGATGAGAAACTGAAACGCCAAGAGTGCCATCCATACGGCCTTTAATTCCCTGAAGTTCGAGGAACTTCTCATATCCTTCTCTTGCCAGGACCCCTGCTTCTATACGTCTTCCAGATGGGCCCCCCAGCCCAGCGCAGAGGCGTCTGTTGATATGATAGTAAAGGACTTCATCCGGAAAGACAGACCCCAGTGGAGGAATCGAGAAATTGTCCACCACTGCAGACTTTTCAAAATTAGATCGTTAAACCTCATAAGCCTATCTAGGCCGAGTTCCTGTTGATACCAGACCTGCAGAATGTAACTTTGTAGAGGTCTCATTCTGGCTATTGCCCAAGCGACTGCCGGGAATGAGGCTGTAAACAGACCCAGCAAGCACCTGGCATCTCTGATTGAAAACATACTTTTTTCTCAGAGATTCCGGATTAACCGCTTGATCTTTTAGTATCTTCCCCTCTGGCAGGAATAACTTCATCGCGATAGAATCCAAAAATAGACCCAAGAACTGGATCCTTTGAACTGGCACTAGTTCCGATATGTTGAAATCTATTAGCCAGCCATGCTTTTCCAGCGAATTGATGGCTGTCCCCAGGTCTAACTGTAGTTGAACTTGGGACTCTGCAAAAAACAGCCAGACGTCCAAATATGGAATGACAGCGATGCCCATACTTCTTAGAAAGCTTGAACTACTACTCGAAGCTATGTGAATACTCTGGGCGCTGATGCCAGGCCGAAAGGTAGTGCTCTGAATTGGTAATGAATGGTTACCAATTGGCAGCACACCGCATCCGTAGAAAACTTTTGCTGGATGCTGCTATGGGTACATGAAGATAGGCATCTTTCAAATCCAGGGAAGCAAACCAATTTTATGGGTGCATAAGCAGAGCAGCCGACTTTACTGTTTCCATGAGGAATTTCTTTATGATAATCCGCTTTTTACGGCCTTTAGGTCTAGGATAGGTCCGAACGAACCATCTGGTTTTGGCACCAAGAAAAGTCTTGAATAGGTGCCTTGATGTCTTCCTTTAGAGGAACTTCTTCCACCACTCTTTTAGTAACAGAGTCGATACTTCTTCCTATAATCAAAGGCTCTTTCTGTTGACCTTTGAAATAGTTTCTAAGAGAGGAACTTCTAAATGAGGGAAGTGTCTCTGCGTTACGGCTTCTAACTGCTTCCCATACGATACTGGTAAAGCATTCCTTCCTTCCTTCACCTGTTTCAACAACTCATCCAGCTTTGAACCGAAAAGTCTTCCAGGTTCAAAAGATAGTTCACACATCTGCTGACCAACTTCTAAGCCAAAGTGCTCTTCTGGCGACTGTTGAAATACCTATATTCTTGGCCGATAATTTCAGGCTTTCTGCAGAGGCATCCACTAAAAATCAGATGCCATACTGATATTTTATAATAGCTTTAACGGGTCTTCCTTTTCTAGTTCTTCCAACCAAAGAAATATGGGCCTCGGAAACGGATGACCCCGTAATCAAAGCTTTAGCTTGAGCTGCCGAAGAGATGAACAACATCTTTACGGAGGAGTCCCTGCGTTCAACCATGACCTCCTTGAGGCCGCTTGAAACTCCAATTGGTAATGTAGTTTTCTTACCTATTTGAGCAATAGGAACGCCCACTACAGGGACAGTATCCAGCATACAGTCTTGTACCGCTTCTATGGAAAGAGAGAAATAAAAACTGTCTAGCCAATAAACAGCATGTGACCTGGGAATTTTCCATTCTTTTAAATCAATACCCCAATCTGTGGGTGAAAAAGAAACCTATAGGACTTTTACCCTGTTTCTTCAAGTTCAAATGCAACTGCACATCTTTAATCAATTCCCCAAATGGATTCTACTGGGAATGCAGATTCCTCATTTGAAGAGGCACTGCTGAATTATCGCCATACTCAGAACCACTAGTTCCAAACTAGAATCGGAACTTCCCAAGATCTTAGGCTTTTTGTTAGCATGTATTACAAGCTGAGAATCCTGGGCAACCGAAGCCTGGATTGTCTGTAATGCTGCTGACCACATATCCACAACTGTTCGCTGCATACTTTGTTGCAACCAGCTGATAAAGTGGACATTACTGTTCTTTGTGCTTCCTCTGAAGCTTCTTTGAACACACAGAGCAAAGTTTTCTTTTTACAACCATCTGGCATAAGATGGCCACACACAGAGCACATTAAATGCTTGGCTAGATGTACATTTCCCCTTCTCAGCAACTTTATCCAAATTTTCAGGATTATATACTGGGAACAGAAAACAAACAAGGGAAAATAACAAAATTTTTCCCTAAAGATTCAGGCTAGAACCATTTAAATAAAAACTTAATCAGTCTTACCTTAAATGGCCCGAGAGTGTGTTGGAGGGCAGGTGAGAAACACACATTGCAAACCGTTCTGAGAGCACCTGGCAAACAGAGGTTGCTGCTGGGGACGCTCCTTTTAAGTCCTGTAACCAAACAAAAACGCCCAGTTCAAATTTGGCGCCTGAATCCAGGTTCGCATTGCGCATGTGCATAGCGCTCTGCGACTCCCTGGTGGAACGCAACGCAACCTGTGTGTGCGTTCCACCGACAGGACCTCCCAGCCGACGCACGCCTGCGTCCTTCGTCAGACCGGCACCTGGCACGGCAAAAGACGGAATAAATTCTGAGGGACCACGCCGTCCGGCGTGTTAAACTCTACTTACCCGAACATCAAGGAAGCAGAGCCTCCCGAGCCTCAGCCCTTCTCACCTGCTTCCTGGAGAACCTTCCTGCATAACCTCCCCTGCCGAAGGCAGGCAAAGAACTGGGGATGATCAGGAGGAGCTGCTACTTATTGGAAAGGAGGTAATTAGGGGAGGGGTTAAAATGTTTGGAGATTTGCCTGCCTGTTTTTCCCTCCAGATTGGATATCCCTATGGTGTAAGCACTGCCTCTAATCTGAAAGGAAAAAAAAAAAATTTTTTTCTTTTACACACTACTCTAGGTTTACTCTTAGGTTTGCCATCTGACTGTTATTTTACTGGTTTGCCACCTGACTGGTATTTGAGGCTGCCTGGCCGTGCCAGTATTGCAGTAATACCGGCAATACAAATGCAGGTATTTTTCTCAGAATAAATGGAGATTACTCTGCAATACCAGCACCGGCCAGTAGGGGTCACTGTGTGTGGAGAGAGGCAGGAATAGGAAGTTACAGCATATCCCTGCCTCTCTCTACTACTTACTGATCCGTGGGGGAGCAGCAATACAGCACAGAGTCCAGACAGCAGCTCTACAGTTCAGGTAAGAGAGGGATGGGGGGAAAGGCAGCAGGGACACACGGGGACACTGAGACACTAGGGGACACTGAGGCACTAGGGGACATATGGGGACACAGACACTAGGGGAAACAGACACTAGGCGACAAATGTGGACACAGACACTAGGAGACACTGAGACACTAGGACACATGGGGACACAGACACTGGGAGACCTGGAAACACTCAGACACTTGGGGACACTGGAAACATGGGGACACTGAGACACTAGGGGACACTGGGACACATGGGGATGCTGAGACACATGGGGATGCTGTGAAACATAGGGAAATTGGGACACAGAGACACTATGTCCCCGTTTCTCCCCATGTCCCCCATCCAGTGTCGCTAGTGTCTCAGTGTCCCCAAGTCTCCCAGTGTCTGTGTCCCATGTCTCTCAGTGTCACTAGTGTCCCCATGTGTCCCAGTGTCCCTATATGTCCCAGTGTTCCCATGTCTATGTCCACAACTGTCCCCATGTCTCCCAGTGTCCCCAAGTGTCTGTCTCCCAGCCAGTGTCCCATAGTCTCCCGGTGTCCCCATGTCTCTGTGTCCCTAGTGTCTTAGTGTCCCCAAATGTTTCAGTGTCCCCATGTCTCCCAGTGTCTGTGTTCCTAGTGTCTCAGTGTGCCTAGTGTCCCCATGTCTCCCAGTGTCCCTATATGTCCCAGTGTCCCCATGTCTATGTCCACAACTGTCCCCATGTCTCCCAGTGTCTCCAAGTGTCTGTCTCCCAGCAAGTGTCCCCAGTGTTCCCTAGTCTCCCAGTTTCCCCTAGTCTCTCAGTGTCTGTGTTCCCATGTCTCTGTGTCCCTAGTGTCCACAAATGTTTCAGTGTCCCCATGTCTCCCTAGTGTCTCAGTGTCCCCATTTCTCCCAGTTTGCCTAAATGTCTCAGTGTACCCATGTCTCAGTGTCCCCATGTCTGTGTCCCCCGGTCTCTCAGTGTCCCCCGGTGTCTCAGTGTCCCCCGGTGTCTCAGTGTCCCCCGGTGTCTCAGTGTCCCCCGGTGTCTCAGTGTCCCCCGGTGTCTCAGTGTCCCCCGGTGTCTCAGTGTCCCCGGGTGTCTCAGTGTCCCCGGGTGTCTCAGTGTCCCCGGGTCTCTCAGTGCCCCCATGTCTCACTGTGTCCCCAGTATCCTAGTGACATGGGGACACACTGAGACATTGGGACACTGGGAGAAATGGGGACATTGAAACACTGAGAGACTAGGGGACTGGGCGACATGGGGGCACTGACACTGTGATACCTAGGGACACTGAGACACTGGGTGACTTGTGAGACTGAGACACTGGGAGCAATCCACCCATACAGCAGAATCAAACTGTGAGTAGTCTGTTGGTGATTTTACAGAATTTTCTCTGATGTCACTCCTTGTGATTATACAAATGATTAAGGCTGGTATTTTTTTCCAAGAAAGGTGGCAACCCTAACTACTCTTCACATACTCTTGTTTAAAGGAGCACTATATGGTCAGGAACACAATCATGTATTTCTGACCCTATTATGTTAAAACCACCACCCTGGCCCCTTCTTGCCTCCCTAAGTATAGTTAAATATAACTTGTATTCAAGTCTGCAGCTGCTGGCTCTGCCTCTGAACTGACTGTCTGCTGACATCATCAGAAGTGGTGGTCTGAGCAAATTACAATACTTCCCCATAGGATTGGCTGAGACTGTCAACTAGGCAGATCAGGGGCAGAGCCAGCACAAGTCAAACATAGCCCTGGCCAATCAGCATCTCCTCATAAAGATAAATTGAATCAATGCATCTGTATGAGGAAAGTTCAGTGTCTGCATGCCAAGGGTGGAGACACTGAATGGCAGTGCTGCACACTAGGCAGTACTGCCCCAGGAAGCACCTCTAGAAGCCATCTAAGGAGTGCCCAGTGGAGTTATTTTCTCTGAAAAGACAGTGTTTACTGCAAAAGGCCTGGATGGAATGATTCTACTTACCAGAAAAAAATACAATAAGCTGTAGTTGTTCTGGTGACTATAGTGTCCCTTTAAGTTTGGAAGCTTAAGAGGGATGTATGGGAACAAAACTTGTGTGGACTGGCTGACAATAAAATTAGTTTGGGTAATGCAGACGCTGGTCTCTCTAACACTGTGACATGTCCCCTTTCTTCTACATTCACTACATACACCTTTTCTCTGTCTCAGACTATATCCCAGGAACTTCTGCCTGCTAGTAAGAAGGTAAGGAGACAAGTGGACATGTGAGTGCTAGGGGACCGGCCTTAGAAAGCATGGAGTGAGCGCATTTTAGGATGCATTTATGTCAAGCTCAGGATGCTGCCTGCATAGTATGCCCTTAGTTGGACAGCCTGCAGGATTGGCTGGCAGCCTGACATGCATTCATGCCAGGCTGTCCTTCAAATTCTTTAGACAGACATGCCCCCTTTTTGGGAGGCATGACTGTTTTAGTGTTTTTGGTCAATAAGATCCCGTAATTAGGCCCATCATAATTGTCAGCACCAGGCCCAGTGTGCTCTTAATCCGGCCCTGTATATATATATATATGTGTGTGTGTGTGTGTGTGTGTGTGTGTGTGTGTATGTGTGTGTATGTAAGTATATGTGTGTGTATATGTATGTGCGTGTGTGTGTGTATATGTGTGTATGTATGTGTTTGTTTGTATATATATGTGTGTATGTATGTATAAATATGTGTATATTAGACAGAAAAAATATATGGCATATACTGCGCCCAAAATTATATATACATAGAACTTCAGAGGGTACAATGCTGTGAACCTCAGGGTAAAAAGAACAATAATGGAACAGTACAGTATGGTAAAGTGCAAATTGTGTAAATAATAATAAAAATAATAATTCTTTTTTTTGATTGTGCTTTATTATGCCTGGTTATTATATTTGTTCTATTTGAAATTTGGATAAAACAGTTGTCTTAAGATAATTGTGGTAGGTTTTAGTAGGGATGTGCATGGGGAAAATATTCGGTCCGGGACTTCGGCACTTCTGAATTTCGGAACTTCGGCACTTCTCTTGCAGCCGCTTAGTAGATAACTCCCTAATTCCCACGGTATTAGGGAGCTATCTACCAAAAGTCTGAAAGACCCAAGTTGGTCTTTCAGCCAAATTTACTAATACTAAGTAAAAATTACTTGGTATTAGTAAATTCTGCCCCTACTCGCCTGTGGCTGCTCACTGTTTAAAAAAAAAAAAAGTGTCCCCCCTCCCGAGCCCCCACCCATGAGCGGCGGGTGATGGCCCTAAAGTAAAATAAGGGGGAGGGGGACCTATTGTCCTCCTCCCGGCCCCCACCCCTGACCGGCGGGTGGGGGCCCTAAATTAGAATAAGGGGGGGTACCTATTGTCCTCCCCCCGACCCCACCCTTGAGCGGCAGGTGGGGGCCCTAAATAAAAATGTAATCCCCCCCCAAGTGACTAGGGGTCCCCAAACCCCTAGTCACCCCCCTCTCAAGAAAATTTAACACCTACCTACCCCCTTCACCCTAAAAATAGTAAGGGGGACCAATAACTATGCCCCCTATAAATTCTTCTTTTTTCAGCCTCAAAAAAGGCCAAATAAAAATCCATAATAACCGTTGCACTTTGAAGAAAAAAAAGAAAATGAGCGCAAAAAAATTATCCATCTTCATCCATGGAGGGCCTTGCCCCGCCCTGCAATTAGGCTCAGAGCACGCTGGTTGGTTGGTTTAAGCCATCCAATCATAGTGCTCTGACAAGTAAATGAAGGGACTGACAGGTAAGTCTCTACATTTACCTGTCACAGCACTCTTAGCTTGAAATCCAAAGAACTTTCCCATGCTGTGTAAAATAACACAGAGCACTATGATTGGCTGGATTTCAATAATAAATTGACATTCGTAACAAAACAAATTGCACATGTCTAGGTTTTACCTTGTTCAATTCTGATTCATTTTGTTAGATTTGTTTTATTAGTAATTTGATCTGGCTTTGTGACTGGGACTCTCTAACCTTTGGAGCTTGCTGATATATTTATATATGTGCTTTGGTCATTTGCAGAGTAATCGGGGCTTGTGTGTATTTCATGTTTTTATTATTTCACAAGTGTATTAATAAAGTAGTATTTCAGCGCTACCTTCTTTAGTTAACTCTATAGAAAGAAAACAAATGGTTTTTTTTTGTCATGCAGTCTTCCTGCATATATAAGACACACTGTCTTATATATTCTTCTGTTTGTAAACCTAATCTGTAATTGTTTGCTAAATTTGTGAAGTGCTCTGGATTAGATCAATCAATCAATCAATCAAATAAGAGTAAGTCGTGTTTTAATTGGCCTCATGTCTGAGAAATAGAGAAAAATGTAATGGATCTAGAGGATATGTATTGATACCTAATTATTTATCCTTCTGGTGAAAGAATGCCAGCTTATGCAGATTTATCTTTATTAGACACAAAGGATGTACAAATGGATTGAGCCAAAGATATGCAGCAACACTGCAGAGGGTGCTGCTCCATTGCCCCCATCAGGTGTGAAAACAAAATGCCCACCCTGCAATCCTGGCTTTTACCTTACAAATTCCAGTTCATGTGAACCATGCCCCAATAATACTTCCTCAAATGGCACCCGTAAGTATACCTGCACAAGAACGTTCTTTGTATATATGTGTATTCGTTGAATGAATGCAAATGTCAATGAACTACTGTCCACAGTGGTTATTGGTTGCGTGTAAAAAAACATGGCTGCGTGCACAGCAATGGGTATCTCTCCATAACCTGATCTTATTCTTTCTCTATCTACACCTGTCAGTCTGCAAGAAGTGCCCAGTAGGCACAGAGGCTGTTCTGGGCTTTGAGTACAAGTGGTGGTACTCTCTTCCAACAAACATGCGGAGCTCAGTCATGAGTGGATTCAGCTTTGAGTATCAGGATGTTTCAGGTATGTGTTTAGAATTTTAATTGTGCTAGGAATTGGGATCATAATGTAATATTATACTAATATAACAACACTTTATATAACAGACATGTTTAAATTGAGGATTATTATTTGATATGATATAAGAATTAATTGAGTGTTCTGAATACGATTTAATGATGAGAAAAAAATATTCTTAAAGGAACACTATAGTCACCTAAATTACTTTAGCTAAATGAAGCAGTTTTAGTGTATAGGTCATTCCCCTGCAATGTCACTGCTCAATTCACTGTCATTTAGGAGTTAAATCACTTTGTTTCTGTTTATGCAGCCCTAGCCACACCTCCCCTGGCTATTATTGACAGAGCCTGCATGAAAAAAAAAACTGGTTTCACTTTCAATCAGATGGAATTTACCTTAAATAATTGTATCTCAATCTCTAAATTGAACTTTAATCACATACAGGAGGCTCTTGCAGGGTCTAGTAAGCTATTAACATAGCAGGGGATAAGAAAATCTTAATTAAACAGAACTTGCAATAAAGAAAACCTAAATAGGGCTCTCTTTACAGGAAGTGTTTATGGAAGGCTGTGCAGGGAGGTGTGACTAGGGTTCATAAACAAATGGATTTAACTCCTAAATGGCAGAGGATTGAGCAGTGAGGCTGCAGGGGCATGTTCTATACACCAAAACTGCTTCATTAAGCTAAAGTTGTTCAGGTGACTATAGTGTCCCTTTAAAGAAAGACTGGGGTCATTGCTCCTGTCATGTTTTGTCAAGCATTTACATAAAGTCTAAGTACAACTACTAACGATGATCATTTCTGAACACAGGAGCTAGTTCAAGGCTGGACAATGATTAGCACACCTCAATTCTTGCAATAACAGAGTCTATTGATTCTTTATGTTTCAGGATGGGAAGTAGATGGAGATTATATATATACTTCTGCTGGAGCCTCTGATAGTGACTATATGCTTCTAAGCCTGACTATACCCAAATTCAGGTAAATTACATGGGGAAAGTGTAACTAGTATAAATTCCAAACCTGGTTCTAACTGAGTTTCTTATTTTTCCCCCTTATAATGCTGATCCTCCTCCTTCGCTTTTCCTGCAAGTTGAGGGTACTTACATCAGTCAGTCCTTGCAAGCTCATTGTCTTGGTGTCCTCTTTGATCCTGCGCCTCATATCCAGAATGTTGCTAAAACCTGTTGATTCTTCCTTAAAAACATTGCCATCCACCCCTTTCTCACACAAGATGCTACCAAGGAGTTTGTTCATGCTCTGGTAAACTCTTGCATGAATTACTATAAATCTCTCCTAATTGGTCTCCACAGAAGCCGAATTGCCCCGCTACAATCAGTAATGAATGCTGCCACCAGGCTGATCTTTCTCACCCGTTGCTCCTCCCATATCTCGCTTCAATGTTGATCCTTACACTGGTTTCCTGTATCCTATAGGTGTCAATTCAACATACTAACCCTTACCTATAATAAACTGTAGCCCCTCTTACATTTCTTCACTGATCCATAGATAGTCCCCCATAGATAGATAGTCTCGCTCTCCCTTAGGCCTTTAGGCACCCTGTGCAAAACATCTTTAAAGCGCGCCCTCCAACCCCCCCCCCCCGTCATCCATGTATAGTGTGTGTATAGAAGTGTAGTGATTGTATAGGGGATTTATTAAATTAATAATGATTTAAAAATAAATATTCATTACACACACAGAGTTACAGGCAGACAGTCACACACACAGCCAGACAGCCACACACACACACAGGCAGACAGACACACAGACGCACACAGGCAGACAGTCACTCTCACACACACAGGCAGACAGTCACTCTCACACACACACACACACACACACAAAGGAAGACTGTCACATACACATACACAGGCAGACAGTCACACACACATAAACAGACACACACACAGGCAGACAGCCACACACACAGACATAGAACCACGCACACAGGCAGACAGCCACACAGATGCACACAGGCAGACAGTCACTCTCACACACACACACAGAGGAAGACAGTCACACACACAGAGGAAGACAGTCACACACACAGAGGAAGACAGTCACACACACAGGCAGACAGTCACACACACAGACAACAGGCAGACAGTCACACACACACACACAGAGACAGTCACACACACACGCACACAAAGGCAGACAGTCACACACATACACACAGACACAGGCAGACAGTCACACACACACACATAGAGGCAGTCACACACACACACATAGAGGCAGACAGTTACACACACACAGGCAGACAGTCACACACACATAGAGGCAGACAGTCACACATACACAGGCAGACATTCACATACACACAGGCAGACATTCACACACACATAGAGGCAGACAGTCACACAGATACACACACACACCCACACACATACACACAGACAGTCACACACACATGTACACAAAGGCAGACAGTCACACACACACATACACACAGACACAGGCAGACAGTCACACACAAGCAGACAGCCACATGCAGGCAGAGAGACAGGCAGACAGACACACACACACACAGGCAGACAGGCACACAGGCATACAGTCACTCTCACACACATACATACACACGCGCACACACACACACACACAGGTAGAAATTCACACCTAGAGGAAGACAGTCACACACACACACAGAGGAAGACAGTCACACACACACAAAGGAAGACAGTCACACATACACACAGGCAGACAGTCACACACACACACACACACACACACAGACAAGGGCAGACAGTCACACATACACACATAGAGGCAGATAGTCACATACAGACACAGGCAGACAGTCACACACACACTGTCTGCCTGTGTCTGCATGTGACTATCTGCCTCTATGTGTGGCACACAGGCAGACAGTCACACACACACACAGGCAGACAATCACACATAGTTATACATAGTTACCTCTATTCATTATGGAGGTGGAAGTAGTGCAGCTCCTGGATTCTGGTTGTTGGGGAAGCAGGGACTCATTCCTGCTTCCCATGCAGCAATTACCCGGTACTTCTAGCCCCGCCCAGCTGCACACTAAGCCCAGCTCTGCCGCACTATAAGCCCGCCCCCGCTGCAATGTTTTGAGGTGTTTTTTTTTTTTTTATCCCGGGTGGAGAATAATGGAATCCTCCACCCGGGTAGCCGGCCATGTGTAAGCTGTGTTGGCCCAGGGCGCCCCCTGCTCCATGGCACCCTGTGCGGCCGCACAGCTCGCACACCCCTAAGGCCGGCCCTGCTCGCACCTGCAGGACTTTTCGCAGGCGGCTCCCTACCTTTAAAACAGCCTGCCTACCCCCATCAGACTCTCCCCATGTCTTCAATTGTTTAAAAAGTCCCTCAAAACATATCTGTTCAGAAATGCTTATGGTCTCCCAGAATAACTTATCTATACCTTTCCATATCGGTCTCTTGCTCTCCTAAAGAGCCACATTCCACTCTCCCCTCCAGTTCTGCTACTTTTCCACCTTGTTTGGTGGCTGTCACCCTTACTGCCCTTTTGTGTATTTGTACCCCACCTCCTCTAGACTGTAAGCTCATTTGAGCAGGGCCCTCATCTACCTATTGTTCCTGTCACTGTGTCATTGTCTCATTTATTGTAAATTTTACCCCCATTTCATAATATTGTAAAGCGCTGCGGAATTAGTTGGCGCTATATAAATACCAATAATAATAATAATAATAACACTCTATTATCCTTTTATTCCGTGCAGAGCTCCAAAAGTAGCATCGGAAGATTCTGGTAGTAAAGAGGTTTCCACCATTACATTTGTCTTTGAGATGGAATGTTCTACGAACTGCCAGCTTTTATTCATGATTGTATGTATGACTGCATGTAAATATCAGTGTCCACTGAATCTGTACTGAGAATTCTAAAATTGACTTACAAATATACTTATTAATATGTAGTTGTTATTTGTTAAAATTAGAAAACTGTTATGGTAGTTATGTTAAATATACACAATGATTTCCTCCCAACTTTTTATGTTTGTGTATGTGTATCATAAAATGAGCAAGTAAAAAGATTTCAGTGACCTTGACAAGGGATAAATAGTGATGGCTAGACAACTGGGTCATAGCATCTCCAAAACTGCAAGTCTTGTGGGGGTGTCCACGGGATGCAGAGCTGCCATCAATAATTTTGGTGCACTTACACAGCTCAAAGTTTGGCCCCCTTAGTCTACCCACAGGGCCCACTTCGAGTCCGCCCTCAAGGAGGAAGTGTGTGTGTGCATGTGTAGAGTGGATGCAGAGTGTGCATGTGTACATTGATCAGCCACAACATTTAAACCACCTGCCTAATATTGTATAGAGCTCCCTCAAGCTGCCAGCAGATCCTTTAAGTCCCTCAAGTTGTGAGGTGGTGCCTCCATGGATCGGATTTGTTGTTCCAGCACATCCCACAGATGCTCAATCTGATTGAGATCTGGGGAATTTGGAGGCAACATTTTGAACTCTTTGTCATGATTCTCAAACCATTCCTGGACAATTTTTGCAGTGTGGCAGGTTGCATTATCCTGCTGAAAGAGACCACTGCTATCAGAGTATACCATTGCCATGAAGGGGTGTACGTGATCTGCAACAACCTCTAGGTATGTGGTACATGTCAAAGTAGCATCCACAAGAAGCCAGGACCCAAGATTTCCCAACAAGACGGCTCTCTAATTAGGCGATTTAGGCAACTGCCTAAGGCCTCGCGCTGACTGGGGCCTCGCAGCCGCCTAAATCGCCTTAGGGCAGATTTAACTGTCAGGTCTTTGTCTATGACAGAGGGCCCGACACCAGGAGGCCGGGTGCGAGGCCTCTACATACAGTCTGCCCTGGGAGGAGAGAGACCAGCCTCTGGTCTGCAGCTCAGTCTCCAGCCAATCAGAGGGAATCATTAATCGAAAAAAAAACATACTTATGACCCCCTCCACACCCTGTCACAGCCCCCCTACTCTGTCAGAGGTGTCACAGCCCCTCCTACCCTGTCACATCCTCCCCTACCCTGTCACAAGCCACTCTACCATGTCACAACCCCCCACCTTGTAACAGTCCTCCCTATCTGTCACAGCCTCCCCCACTCTGTCACAGCCTTTCCACCTTGTAAGAGCACCTCACACACCTTGTCACAGCCCCATCCATCCTGTCACAGCCCCGCCACACACACCCTGTCTACACCCTCCAGCCACCCCCACTCTGTCAACCCACACACCTTGGCACTGCCCCCAAACATCCTGTCACAGCCACCGCCACCCTGTTACAGCTTCCACACACCCTGTCACAGCACCCCACACACCTTGTCACCCCTCCACACACGCACCCTGACACAGCCCCCACACACATACTATCACACCCCCACACACACCCTGTCACAGCCCTCACACACACACGCTGTGTGCCCCTAACAACATACTATCATCCCCACACACTTACATCCCCAACTAGGCATGTGCATGGGTAAAATTTTCGGTTCGGTTCGGCATTCCGAAATTCGGGACTTCCGCAATTCGGGACTTCGGCACTTTGACACTTCGGCACTTCAGAATTCGAAACTTCGGGACTTCTCTTGCAGCTGCTTAGTAGATAACTCCCTAATTCCCATGGTATTCGGGAGTTATCTACCAAAAGGCTGAAAGACTGGTCTTTCAGACAAATTTACCAATACTAAGTAAAAATTACTTAGTATTAGTAAATCTTGCCCCTACTCGCTATACCGCAAGTACGGGCATGTCTACTAAACAGCCTGTGGCTGCTCACTGTTAAAA